>NC_059105.1:14615000-15240000 GCF_020740685.1 Jaculus jaculus
CACCATCATGAAAACAAATGATCATAAATGTTGGCGGGGATGTGGAAAAAAAGGAACCCTTCTGCACTGCTGGTGGGAATGCAATCTGGTCCAGCCATTGTGGAAAACAGTGTGGAGGTTCCTAAAGCAGCTAGAGATTGATCTACCATATGACCCAGCTATAGCACTCCTAGGCATATATCCAAAGGACTCATCTCATTTCCTTAGAAGTACATGCTCAACCATGTTTATTGCTGCTCAATTTATAATAGCTGGGAAATGGAACCAGCCTAGATGTCCCTCAACAGATGAGTGGATAATGAAGATGTGGTACATTTATACAATGGAGTTCTACTCAGCGGTAAAGAAAAATGAAGTTATGAAATTTGCAGAAAAATGGATGGACCTGGAAAGTATTATACTAAGTCAGGTAACCCAGGCCCAGAAAGCCAAGCGCCACATGTTCTCCCTCATATGGGGATCCTAGCTACAGATGACTGGGCTTCTGTGTGAGAATGAAAATACTTAGTAGCAGAGGCCAGTAAGTTGAAAAGGAGACATAAAGGGTGGAGAAAGGAAGGGAGGAGGATACTTAATAGGTTGATATTGTATATATGTAATTACAATGATTGTAATGGGGAGGTAATATGATTGAGAATGGAATTTCAAACGGGAAAGTGTGGGGGTGGGGAGGGAGGGAATTACCATGGGATATATTTTATAATCATGGAAAATGTTAATAAAAATTAAAAAAAAAAAAATAAATAAAAATAAAAAAAAAAAAAATAAAAAATAAAAAAAAAAAAATAAAAAATAATTTAAGCCCCACTTTTTTTTTTTTTTTTTTTTTTTTTTTTGGTTTTTCGAGGTAGGGTCTCACTCTGGTCCAGGCTGACCTGGAATTAACTCTCATCTCAGGGTAGCCTTGAACTCATGGCAATCCTCCTACCTCTGCCTCCCGAGTGCTGGGATTAAAGGCGTGTGCCACCACACCCGGCAGCCCCACATATTTTTAATGGCTATTTTATTTTTAATATTTTTTTATTTATTTGAGGGGGGGAGGGAGAGAATGGGTGTGCCAGGGCCTCCAGTCACTGCAAACAAACTCCAGACACATGTGCCACCCTGTGTATCTATCTGGTTTATGTGGTTCCTGGGAAATTTATTGTGGTCTTTTTGCTTTGCAGGCAAACACTTTAACCACTGTGCCATCTCTCCAGCCCTATTTTACTTATTTACTATTATTTATTTATTTTGGCTTTTTTGAGGTAGAGTCTCACTCTCACTCAGGCTGACCTGGAATTCACTCTGTAGTCTCAGGATGGCCTTGAACTCATGGTGGTCCTCCTACCTCTGCCTCCCAAATGCTGAGATTAAAGGTGTGCACCACCATGCCAGAACCCTTTTTATTTTTTTAATTAACTTATTTTATAGAATGGATATACCAGGGCCTTTATCTGCTGCAAACTAGAGCAAAACCCCACCTCAAAAAGCCCCCCCAAATAAAGTAATGAACGCTAGAGAAATGGCTCAGTGGTTAATACATTTGCCTACAAATACACACACACACACACACACACACACATATATCTTTTTTTTTTTTTTTTTGTTATTACCAAAAGAATGGTAATGACATAGCATGATGGAAAATGGCTAATTTTGAGTTTTTGTTAGAATGTGGTAGTTCTCATCAGATCAGGCACACCAACTTCTTCTAATAACTGACTAGTTAGAAATGTACATTATTGTCTCCTCTTTGTCCATACCTATGGAATCAGAAGCTCTGGGGTTAGGGCTTTCTGAAATTTGTAGTTTAACAAGCTGTCTAGGTCATTCTAATGCATGCCAAAGTGGAAAGAAAATCCTTTATGAAGTAATGCTAAACATACATCAAACACTTACTATTTTTTTAACTTTTTCAGATTCTCCAACTTGGGAAATACATGCTATATGAATGCTATTTTACAGTCTCTGTTTTCACTCCAGTCATTTGCAAATGACTTGCTCAAGCAAGGTATCCCATGGAAGAAAATTCCTCTCAATGCACTGATCAGGTAATGTTAACGTGTTTGCTAAGTTGACTTCATTGATTTTAGAATAATGGGATTTGGGGCACTTAAAATTTTCTGTGTCAGTATTAAATGATTAGTCTTTAAAATACCATGTTAACTGCCGTTTTTTAACATGTGCTAATCTTGTCTTACTCATCAGACGCTTTGCACTCTTGCTTGTTAAAAAAGATGTCTGTAATTCAGAGACCAAAAAGGATTTACTAAAGAAGGTTAAAAATGCCATTTCATCTACAGCAGAGAGATTCTCTGGTTATATGCAGAATGTGAGTACTAATTGGTTTAAATATTTTAGGAAATGAAAATTGTTTTAATATATAACCTGATTTTTTTTTTTTTTACTTTCAGATATAATTTGTATAGTGTGGTCAACAGTAGGTTGTAAAGTCTGTGGCGTTATGGTAAAGTTCAGTATGACTCTTTTGGTTTTTCGAGGTAGGGTCTCATTCTAGCTCAGGCTGACCTGGAATTCACTGTGTAGTCTTAGGGTTGCCTTGAACTCAACGGCAATCCTCCTACCTCTGCCTCCCAAGTGCTGGGATTAAAGGTGTGTGCCACCACACCCAGTTTATACTTTTTAAAAAACACTTTATTTATTTATTTAGACAGAGCTTTGTGTAGCCCAGACTGGCCTGGTATGTAGCTAAAGTTCTTGAAGTTCTAATTTATGTACCTCTACCTCCTGTTGGTGGGATTTCAGCCATGTAACACCATGCCTGTTTTATGTACTATTTGGGGACAGAATCCAGGGCTTCTTGCATGCTAGGCAAGTACTCTACCAACTGATCTACATCCCAAGCCATACATATACACAAACATATGCATATATATATATATTTTTTCATTTTTACATCTTTAAAAATTTTTTGTTTATGTAGATATGCTGTTTAAAGGTTGAGTCGGGCTGATTAATATAGATTGATCATTAATAATAATTAATAATTAATATTAATATAGATTGATCATTTTGAATATTTATAAGCTTCCTTACATCATTTACAACCAGTTTCTTAGACAGTAATACTGACTGGAGGACATTCTCTAGCAGGTCGCATGCATGGCATGCTTTTGAGCATACCACTTCCTATCCTATAGTATCTTCCTGTGTTTATTTTTTAAATTAAATTTATTTTTTTCACAATTTTATACATGTATATAATGTGGTTACATTTAACCTCATTACCTTCTTTTGTCCCCTTCCATTCAGCCCCTTCATCCAATTGAGTTCCTCCTGCTACTATTACTACTTCAATGAATTTCTTCTTCTGTCTTTTTTTTTTTGGTGATCCACTGAGTTTAATTAGGGTTGCTTTCAAGAGCATGGCTAGAGAATTCTCTCCTATCATGGGCAACTGTGTCTGTACCACTTAAGAAAATGTCTCCCTCTCCTCCAGCAACCAGTAACTGCATAGCTCCTCACTAAGGGGTGGGCCTCATGAGCCTCTTCCCCATCTATTACAGAATGTTCATGGGCCAGATAATGTGCAGGTAACACAACTTACAGAGCTCGTGAATGCAGGGTCGTGTCTGAGGACAGCATGCCACAGCTCTCTTTCCCCATCTTCTGGCCCTTAACATTCTTTCCACCTCCTCTTCTACAATGTTTCCTGAGCCTTGAAAGAATGATATAGGTGGGAGATTTAGAGGTGAGCACACAATAGTAGTTACTATCAGCACTTTGACCAACTATGAGACTGTTGTAGCTGCTGCCCACTGCAGTTAGAACCTTCTCTGACCAAAGCTGAAAACAGCACTAATCTATGGAGATAACTATCAATTATTTAGAAGGCAGTTTGATGGGACACCTTTGTTTATTTATTATTATATTGTTGTTGTTATTTTCAAGGTAGGGTCTCACTGTAGCCCAGGCTGACCTGAATTCACTATGAAGTCTCAGGGTGGCTTCCTACCTCTGCCTGGGATTAAAGGCATGCATCACCAGGCCTGGCTCTATTTATTTATTAGAAGCTTCTTTTTCATTTTTTAAAATTTTTGTTTATTTATTTGAAAGCAACAGACAGAGGGAGAAAGCGGCAGAGAGACAGAGAGAGAATGGGTGCACCAGGGCCTCTAGCCACTGCAAACAAACTCCAGATGCGTACGCCTCCTTGTGCATCTGGCTAATGTGGGTCCTGGGGAATCAAGCCTCGAACCTTAACCATTAAGCCATCTCTGCAGCCCTATTTATAAATTTTTAAATAGGATTTTGCTGTGGAACCCAGATTATAGGCTTATACCACCACCATTGGCTTTATTTTTACCATATTTTAAATCTGAATAATTGTTTAGTTATTTCTGCTAATACAAATGTGTTAAGAATATAAACTTTTGTTTTTGCTGGTAGGTTTTCTTAGTTTGCTAACATTGTTTAGTTGTGAGAGGGAGTGATTTTGATTGCCTTTGGGGGAACCTTAAGGTATGTAAATCACAATTTGATCAGCCATTACTATGACAAGAAATGTTTTGTTCTAATGTTAGATATTGTTACCTTCTTAGGATGCTCATGAGTTTTTAAGTCAGTGCTTAGACCAGCTCAAGGAGGATATGGAAAAACTGAATAAAACTTGGAAGATTGAACCCTTTCTAGGAGAAGAGCACTCACCAGATATTTCAGCTACCCGAGTATACACTTGCCCCGTTATTACTAATTTGGAGTTTGAGGTTCAGCACTCCATCATTTGTAAAGCGTAAGTAGCATCCAAGCAAACCTTTTTACCTGTTCCTTTTTTTTTTTTTTTTTAGTTTTTTTAATTTTTTTTTTAGTTTTTTAAATTTTTATTAACATTTTCCATGATTATAAAATATATCCCATGGTAATTCCCTCCCTCCCCACCCCCACACTTTCCCATTTGAAATTCCATTCTCCTTCATATTACCTCCCCATTACAATCATTGTAATTACATATATACAATATCAACCTATTAAGTATCCTCCTCCCTTCCTTTCTCCACCCTTTATGTCTCCTTTTCAACTTACTGGCCTCTGCTACTAAGTATTTTCATTCTCACACAGAAGCCCAGTCATCTGTAGCTAGGATCCATATGAGAGAGAACATGTGGCGCTTGGCTTTCTGGGCCTGGGTTACCTGACTTAGTATAATACTTTCCAGGTCCATCCATTTTTCTGCAAATTTCATAACTTCATTTTTCTTTACCGCTGAGTAGAACTCCATTGTATAAATGTGCCACATCTTCATTATCCACTCATCTGTTGAGGGACATCTAGGCTGGTTCCATTACCCAGTTATTATAAATTGAGCAGCAATAAACATGGTTGAGCACATACTTCTAAGGAAATGAGATGAGTCCTTTGGATACATGCCTAGGAGTGCTATAGGTCATATGGTAGATCAATCTCTAGCTGTTTTAGGAACCTCCACACTGTTTTCCACAATGGCTGGACCAGATTGCATTCCCACCAGCAGTGCAGAAGGGTTCCTTTTTTTCCACATCCCCGCCAACATTTATGATCATTTGTTTTCATGATGGTGACCAATCTGACAGGAGTGAGATGGAATCTCAATGTAGTTTTAATCTGCATTTCCCTGATGACTAGTGACGTAGAACATTTTTTTAGATGCTTATATGCCATTCGTATTTCTTCCTTTGAGAACTCTCTATTTAGCTCCATAGCCCATTTTTTGATTGGCTTGTTTGATTCCTTATTATTTAACTTTTTGAGTTCTTTGTATATCCTAGATATTAATCCAGATATATAGCTGGTGAAGATTTTTTCCCATTCTGTAGGTTGCCTCTTTGCTTTTTTAACTGTGTCCTTTGCGGTGCAAAATCTTTGTAATTTCATTAGGTCCCAGTGGTTAATCTGTGGTTTTATTGCCTGAGCAATTGGGGTTGTATTCAGAAAGTCTTTGCCAAGACCAATATGTTGAAGGGTTCCCCCTACTTTTTCCTCTAGCAGTTTCAGAGTTTCCAGTCTGATGTTAAGGTCTTTAATCCATTTGGACTTAATTCCTGTGCATGGCGAGAGAGAAGAATCTATTTTCATCCTTCTGCAGATATATATCCAGTTTTCAAAACACCATTTGCTGAAGAGGCTGTCTCTTCTCCAATGAGTATTTTTGGCATTTTTATCGAATATCAGGTGGCTATAGCTACTTGGGCTTACATCTGGGTCCTCTATTCTGTTCCACTGATCTACATGTCTGTTTTTGTGCCAGTAACATGCTGTTTTTGTTACTATGGCTCTGTAGTATAGGTTAAAATCAGGTATGGTGATACCACCAGCCTCTTTTTTGTTGCTCAGTATTATTTTAGATATTCAAGGTCTTCTGTGATTCCAAATGAATTTTTGGATTGTTTTTTCTATTTCCATGAAGAAAGCCTTTGGAATTTTGATAGGGATTGCATTAAATATGTAGATTACATTAGGTAAGATTGCCATTTTCACGATATTGATCCTTCCAATCCAGGAACAAGGGATGTTTCTCCACTTTCTAGTGTCTTCTGCAATTTCTCGCTTGAGTGTTTTAAAGTTCTCATTGTATAGATTCTTTACTTCCTTGGTTAGGTTTATTCCAAGGTACTTTATTTTTTTTGATGCAATTGTGAATGGGAGTGATTCTCTGATTTCATCTTCTGTGTGTTTGTTGTTAGCATATATGAAGGCTACTGATTTCTGTGTATTTATTTTGTATCCTGCTACATTGCTGTAGGTTTTGATCAGCTCTAACAGCTTGCTAGTAGAGTCTTTAGGGTCCTTTATGTATAGAATCATGTCATCTGCAAATAATGATAACTTGATTTCTTCCTTTCCAATTTGTATCCCTTTTATGTGTGTCTCTTGCCTTATTGCTATGGCTAAGACTTCCAAAACTATATTAAATAAAAGTGGGGACAGTGGACACCCTTGTCTTGTTCCTGATTTTAGTGGAAAAGCTTCCAGTTTTTCCCCATTTAGTAATATGTTGGCTGTAGGCTTGTCATAAATAGCCTTTATTATATTGAGATATGTTCCTGCTATTCCCAGTCTCTGTAGGACTTTTATCATGAAGGGATGTTGGATTTTGTCAAATGCTTTCTCTGCGTCTAATGAGATGATCATGTGATTTTTGTCCTTCAACCCGTTTATGTAATGTATTACATTTATAGATTTGCGTATGTTGAACCATCCCTGCATCTCTGGGATAAAGCCTACTTGGTCAGGGTGAATGATCTTTTTGATATACTCTTGTATTCTGTTTGCCAATATTTTGTTGAGAATTTTTGCATCTATGTTCATGAGGGAGATTGGCCTGTAATTTTCTTTTTTTGTTCTATCTTTGCCTGGTTTTGGTATCAGGGTGATGCTGGCCTCATAGAAGGAGTTTGGTAGAATTCCTTCTTTTTCTATTTCCTGGAAAAGCTTAAGAAGCAATGGAGTTAGCTCTTCCTTAAAAGTCTGGTAAAATTCAGCAGTGAATCCATCTGGGCCTGGGCTTTTTATAGTTGGGAGATTATTGATAACTGTTCGGATCTCCATGTTTGTTATAGGTCTATTTAAGTGATTAATCTCATTTTGATTTAATTTAGGTAGGTCATATAGATCAAGGAAAACATCCATTTCTTTCATATTTTCATACTTTGTGGAGTATATGCTTTTATAGTATGTCCCTATGATTTTTTTAATTTCTCTGGAATCTGTTGTGATGTTACCTTGTTCATCTCTGATTTTATTAATTTGTGTCTCTTCTCTCTTTCTTTTGGTCAGATTTGCTAAGGGTTTATCAATCTTGTTTATCTTTTCAAAGGACCAACTCTTTGTTTCATTAATTCTTTGGATTGTTCTTTTTGTTTCTATTTCGTTAATTTCTGCCCTAATCTTTATTATTTCTTCCCATCTACTGATTTTTGGTTTGCCTTGTTCTTCTTTTTCCAAGGCTTTAAGGCGAAGCATTAGGTCGTTTACTTGCGACCTTTCTAATTTCTTAATATAGGCACTTAAGGCTATAAATTTACCTCTTAGAACTGCCTTCATTGTGTCCCAGAGATTTTGGTATGTTGTGTTCTCCTTGTCATTTGACTCTATAAATTTTTTGATTTCCTTTTTGATTTCTTCATTGACCCACTCATCATTTAGTAGTGTATTGTTCAGTTTATATGATTTTGTGTATGCTCTATAGCCTTTCTTGCTACTGATTTGTGGTTTAATTCCATTGTGGTCAGATAGAATGCAAGGAATTATTTCAATTTTCCTGAATTGGTTAAGATTTGCTTTGTGTCCTAATATATGGTCTATTTTAGAGAATGTTCCATGTGCTGCTGAAAAGAATGTATATTCTGCAGCCTTTGGATGAAATGTCCTGTATATATCTGTTAGGTCCATTCCTTCTATGACCTCATTTAGTCCAGATGCCTCTCTGTTTATTCTTTCCCGGGATGACCTGTGAATTGGTGAGAGTGGGGTGTTAAAGTCACCCACCACCACTGTGTTTGGTGTTATCTGTGACCTTAGTTCTAATAGTGTTTGTTTGATGAATTTGGGAGCCCCCATGTTAGGTGCATATATGTTTAGGATTGTAATGTCCTCCTGTTGGAGTGTGCCCTTAATCAATATAAAGTGACCTTCCTTATCTTTCTTGACTAACGTCGGACTAAAGTCTACCCTGTCTGATATTAGGATAGCAACCCCTGCTTGTTTTCTAGGCCCATTTGCTTGAAACACCGTCTTCCAACCGTTCACCCTAAGATAATGTCTATCCTTTGTAGAAAGGTGAGTTTCTTGGAGACAACAAATTGTAGGATCCTGCTTTTTAACCCAGTCTGCAAATCTATGTCTTTTCGTTGGGGCATTGAGACCGTTGATATTAAGAGATATTATTGAAAGGTGTGTATTTATGTTTGCCATTTTTTTGTGTGTGTGTGTGTGTGTTTCTGGTTCTACCTGTGCTCTCTTCTGTTAACTGGTATTTGAGTATAGCTTGTTTTTTCTAGGTTCCTTATATGTGTGCTTTTCCTTTTGTTCAGCATGGAGGATTCTATGAAGTATTTTCTGTAGAGCTGGTTTTGTCTTCAAATACTCCTTTAACCTGCTTTTGTCATGGAATGTCTTTATTTCTCCATCTACCTGAATGGATAACTTTGCAGGATAAAGTAACCTTGGTTGACAGTTGTTATCTTTCAGAACTTGGAATATATCACTCCAAGCCCTTCTGGCTTTAAAAGTTTGTGTTGAATAATCTGCTGTAATCCTGATGGGCTTGCTTTTGTAGGTAACTTGATTTTTCTCTCTAACTGCTTTCAATATTTTTTCTTTGGTGTGTGTGTTTGGAAGTTTGATTATAATATGGCGAGGAGAGGTTCTTTCTGGGTTTTGTCTGGCTGGGGTTCTAAAGGCTTCCTGTATCTGTATTGGCACCTCTTTCCCAATTTGGGGGAAATTTTCCTCTATGATTTTGTTGAAGATGCCTACTATGCCTCTGGAGTGGAGTTCTTCTCCTTCTACTATGCCCTGAATTCTTATATTGGATCTTTTCATAGCGTCCCGAATATCTTGAAATTCCCACTCATATTTTTCTATAAGTTTGTCTTTCTCTTTGTTGGACTGCATTAGGTCTGCCACCTGGTCTTCTAGCTTAGATATTCTGTCCTCTCCCTCATCCATCCTACTGGTGAGGTTTTCTACAGAATTTTTTATTTCATTAACTGTGTTCTTCATTGCTAGTAATTCTGACTGGTTTTTCTTTATTATTTCTATTTCCCTATTTATGTCTTGTATTGCCTTCTTTATTTCATTAAATTGGTGTCCTGTCTCTTCTTTGATTCCTTTGATTTCCTCTTTGATTTCCTCTTTGATTTCTTCTTTGATTGTTTTCATGTGTTCTTTGACCTCTTTGAACATATTTATAATCATTCTTTTGAACTCTTTCTCAGGCATTTCCTCTAACTCTTTCTCACTGGAGGACATTTCTGATGCATTAATACTTTTAAGCCGATTTATATCGTCTTGCTTTTTAGTGTTTCTTGTGTTATAATGTATATATTTTTGCATCTTGGATTAAGTTAATGCTTGGATTTTCTAGCTAGCTGTGTATTCTTAGCTGTATCAATTGATTTGATGTAATATATTTTCAGGGTAGGACCTTAAGGTGTAAGGTGTGGCTCTTAAGACTCTCAGAGTATCTACAAAGATGTTCTTAGGGGTTGAGTTTCCCTGCTATAGGAGTATTCAAGCAGGCTAAGTGGAGTAAAATACAGGTAGATTCTAAAATTTAACTAAACACTGTACACATTCAATCAAAAACAGTCCCGAGTATGTATGCAAGAGTAGTTATTATAATGACCAGATCCTGTATCAACAAAGAGGTTTAGATTTCTGGTCTGTTGAGGGATCCAAGTCAGCTTGTGACCAAGTGAGACCCTTCCCTGGTGCAATCCCAGTTACCTTGGGTGATTTTGGTCTCAGTCAAGTTGCTGCCTGGGTCGTCGGGCTGATGTTCTGATTTCTGGAGCTGGGCACTTTCTTTTTCTACGGGGCAAACTGAGCCGCTGCTGCTGCCTCTGCTGCTGCTGTAGCTGCCACTGCTGAAGCCACCACTGCTGCTGAAGCTGCTGCTGCTGTGTCCACTGCCGCTGCTCCCCCCGAAGCTGCTGCTGCAGGATCTGCCACTGCTGCCGCTCCTGGGTCTGCTGCTGCTGGGGCCGCTGGTACCAGTGCTGGAGCCGCTGATGTTGCTGCCGAACTCTGCTCCTGCTTGGGTCCCGTTGTCAGCCCAAGTTGGCGTGGCCGGGTCCCGGGCCGCTGCTCTGTTCGCTGGAGCTGCGTTCAGGCGGTGGGGGAGGGGAGGGAGCCGCGGCTGCTCTGGTTGTCTCGCTGCTCCACTTGTTCTTCTACCTCGCAGTCTGCTCCTGCAGCCGCTCTCCCTCATGTTTCCCAAGTTGCGGAGAGCAGGGTGTGAGGGGAAAATCCCGCACCTGGCTTTTCCTGCGGCTCGAGCCGAGTCTGGCGGTTTTTTGCTGCGCCGCGGTTGCGGGTGTTGGCCAAGCTGCCGGAGCCGCTTTTCCCACCTGTGCAGGCTCTGGATGCTCTAGAACTCTTCTACTTCTCTGCTGCCGCCTCAATTTCCTATACACCTCACTTTTTAGTAAAAGTGTGTATTTTGCTGAGTTTTTTGGGTCTTTTTCCCCCCTAGGCTGCTTTGGCGCGGTACCTACGCCGCCATCTTAACCGGAAGTTTACCTGTTCCTTTTTTTAAAAATTTTATTTTTTAAAATTTTTTATTCTGTTTGCAATCTCAGAGAGATACAGAGAGACAGACAAACAGAATGTACTGAGAGGGCCTCCTGCCATTGCAAACAAACTCCAGATGCATACACCACTTACTTTATCCATGTGTTCATCCATCTATCCCCTATCTATCTGTCCATGTGTGTACATTCCACAGCTTCTTGCCACTGCAAAGAAATAAACACACACTTAAACAATTTTTTTGCATCTGGTATATGTAGGTAGTTTAGGAATTGAGTATGGGCTGCACGTATTGCAAGCAAACACCTTTAACCACTGAGCCATCTTCTTTGCCCCGTTTTAATTTTTATTTGCGTACACATGTGTATGTGCTTGTGTGTGTGTGTATGTGTACATCAGATCTGCTGCTGTAAATGAAGGACAGATACAGGTGCCATCTTGGGTCCAGCTTTACCCAGACCAGCAGGCTTTCCAGCAAGTGCCTTTTATCACTAAGCTCTAGTCCCTGAATAAATGATTAAAACTTTCTTAAAACATACTAAAAACTAATTTCTTCTTCCTTTCTAGATCAGAGAGAAAATAAAAACCCATTTAATATCAAGTATCATTTTTCAGTTATTTGCTTTTTTGTTTTAAAATATTTATTTATTTATTAGAGAGAGAAAAAGAGAGGCAGAGACTGAATGGGTGTGCCAGGGCCTCCAGCCACTGCAGACTCCAGACTCATGCACTACCTTGTGTATCTAGCTTATGTGGGTCCTGGGGAATCAAATCTGGGTCAGTAGACTTCGCATGCAAATGCATTAACCTCTAAGCCATCTCTCCAGCCCATTGTTTGTTTTTGATACGGTCTCACTCAAGCCTAAGATGACCTGGAACTCACTCTGCAGTCCCAGGCTGGACTCGAATTCATAGTGATCTTCCTTCCTCAGCCTACCAAGTACTGCGATCTGTTTTTTTGTTAATTTTAATTTTAATTTTTTTATTTTTTGGTTTTTAACTTATTTATTTGAGAGAGAGAAAGAGGCTGAGGAAGAGAGAGAATGGGTGAGCCAGGGCCTTCAGCTACTATAAACAACCTGCAGACACATGTTCCACCTTGTGTGTCTGGCTTGCATGGGTCCTGGGAAATCCAATCTTGGTCCTTCGCCTTTGCAGGCAAACACCTTAACCACTAGGCTATCTTTTCAGTCCTGGGATCTGTTTTTTTTATTTTTTATTTTTTGGTTTTTTGAGGTAGAGTCTCACTCTGGTCCAGGCTGACCTGGAATTCACTATGTAGTTTCAGGGTGGCCTTAAACTCACAGCGATCTTCCTACCTCTCCCTCCTGAGTGCTGGGATTAAAGGCATGCACCACCATGTTGAGTGGGTGGCCTCCATCTACTGCAAATGACCTCCAAATGCATGTGCTACCTTGTGCATCTGGTTTTACGTGGGTCCTGGGGAATTAAACCTGGGTCCTTTGGCTTTGAAGGCAAGCACTTTAACTGCTAAGCCATCCCTCCAGTCCCCCTGCCACTATTTCTATAAAAATCATTGGTGAAGAGAGGACTGAATTTGAACAGTTTGTGATATATTTTTGTTATGACAGTTAATGATTGACTGACTTTAGTTTTTCAAGGTAGGGTCTTACTCTAGCTCAGCCCAGCTTGATTGACGAAAAAAAGGTTTTTTTTTGTTTTATTTTTTGAGGTAGGGTCTCACTCTACCCCAGCCTGACTTGGAATTCACTATATAGTCTCAGTGGCCGTCAGCTCACAGTGATCCTCCTACCTCTACCTCCCCAGTGCTGGGATTAAATGTGTGTTCCCCCATGCCCAGCTTCTTCTTATGCCCCATTTTCAACTGTGGAAATAAGGAACTGATAATGAAAACTCAATATTACTAATAATGCTGGTAATAGGACAAGTGAAAAGCACTAAACTAAAATTATCTCTTTAAAAAATTTGCTCCCAGCTGGGCGTGGTGGCGCACGCCTTTAATCCCAGCACTCGGGAAGCAGAGGTAGGAGGATCACCATGAGTTCGAGGCCACCCTGAAACTCTATAGTGAATTCCAGGTCAGCCTGGGCTAGAGTAAGACCCTACCTCGGGGGGGGGGGGGGGATTGCTTCCACCTACCCCAGTTCAAGGCCACCCTAGGCTACATAGTGAATTCCACATAAGTCTGGGCTAGAATGAGACCCTACCTTAACCCCCCCCCCCAAAAAAAAATTGCTTCCAGCCAGGTCAGGCTGGGGTAGACTGAGACCCTACCTCGAAAAACCAAAAAAGAAAAAGAATATGTTTTCATTCAACAAATGTTTACTGAGTGTCTCTCTCACAGACAGAATTCTGAAGTAGCCTTTGTTTTTATATAATTACATGTCTTTTTTTGTTTTGTTTTTACAAGATAGGGTTTCCTACTACAACCTAACCTTGAATTCACTATGTAGTCTCAGAACTCACAGCTATTCTCCTACCTCTGCCTCCCGATTGTTGGGGTTAAAGGCATGTGCCACCACACTGGGCAAGAATGTGTAATTATAGCTGGGGGTGGTTTAATCCCAGCACCCAGGAGGCAGAGGTTGGAGAATTGAGTTTGAGGCCATCCTGAGATTACATAGTGAATTCCAGGTTAACCTAGCCAGAGTGAAATCATACCTGGAAAAAAAAAATCAAAATAATTGCATATTCTTTTGAGTATGGTTAGACCTTGGGATATTCATGAGCTATCACCTATGGGTGATATTGCCTTATCTGAATAAAATTACAGCTACTAATCTTAACTTTGAATTTAGTAAAAATAAGATTATCTATGTAGGTTATATAGCATCACAGGAACCTTTGTAATCTTCGTCTAAAGTGTAAGAAGAGGAAGTATTGGATTGGAAGTCAGCTAGATGGTTTCCACCTGTTCATAGTGTATCAGCACCACACATTCTGTATGAGAACAAGCTTTCAAGTATGTTTATAGTTTTATATTGTTCGGACTACTCACAGTAGTCTTCTTTTATTCTTACAGATGTGGAGAGACTATTCCCAAAAGAGAACAGTTTAATGACCTCTCCATTGACCTTCCTCGCAGGAGAAAGCCACTTCCTCCGCGTTCAATTCAAGACTCTCTTGATCTTTTCTTTAGGGTAATAGCTTTAGTATATCCACTTGACTCAATTTTATTTTTCATTGTTTAAACTATTTTTTTGCATGTGTGTTGTGGGAGGGGGATTGCCAGGGTGTCTTGGTGCTATAGTTGAAATGCCTTTCTTTAAGTAGGTGTCTGCTGGATTGAACCTAGACAGTCAGGTTTGCAAGGAAGCACCTTTAATTGCTGAACCATCTCCCAGGCCCAACATAGCCCAATTTTATATATTATACTTAACTGTTGGAAGTTGAAGGTTTTTTTTTTAAATATATTTTTATTTTTATATATTTATTTGAGAGAGAGGAAGAGGGAAAGAGAGGGAGAGAATGTGTGCACCAGGACCTTCAGCTGCTGTAAACAAACTCCAGATGCATGCACCACTTTGTGTACCTGGCTTACGTGGGCCGTAAGGTATCAAACTGGGGTCCTTTGGCTCTGCAGGCGAGTGCCTTCAAGGCTAAGTTATTTCTAGCCCTTTTTTCAATTTTTTAAAAAAAATTTTATGAGAGAATTGGCATGCCAGGTCCTCTAGCCATTTCATTTGAACTACCTTCTGCATCTGGCTTATGTGGGTTCTGGGGACTCAAACCTGGGTACTTAGGCTTCTCAGGAACGCACCTTACCTATTAACCCTGAAGTTTTGTTGCTGCTGTTGTTTTTTTTTTTTGAGGTAGGGTCTCGCTCTAGCTCAGGCTGATCTGGAATTCACTAGGTCATCTCAGGGTGGCCTTGAACTCATGTTGATCCTCCTATCCCGAGTGGTGGGATTAAAGGTGTGCGCCACCATACCCAGCTTTAAAAAAAAAAAAAAATTGTTTTTCAAGACAGTCTTTTTTCTTTTCAATTTAATTTAATTTCTATTTATTTGATAGAGACAGATAGAGAAAGAGAGAGAATAGGTGCACCAGGACCTTCAGCCATAGCAAATAAAATCCAGACACATGCACCACCTAGTACATTTGGCTTATGTGGGTCCAGTGAGCCGTCTCTCCAGTCTCTGAAGTTGTTTTTAAAGGCAGAATTTCAACCAAATGGTTTGCAGAGAAAACTGTACTTATAGCTCTTGATAAATCTGATTATAACCCGTGAATAAAATTGACTTGTTTTTTTGTTGTTTGTTTTTCAAGGTAGGGTCTTGTTTTAGCTCATACTGACCTGGAATTCACTATGTAGTCTCAGGTGGTCTCAAACTGATGGCGATCCTCCTACCTCTGCCTCCTGAGTGCTGGGATTAAAAGGTGTGTGCCACCACTCCTGGCTGAAAATTGACTTTTTTTTTTTTAAGTTTTTATTTATTTATTTGAGAGTGACAGACACAGAGAGAAAGACAGATAGAGGGAGAGAGAGAGAATGGGCGCGCCTCTGCAAACAAACTCCAGATGCGTGAGCCCCCTTGTGCATCTGGCTAACGTGGGACCTGGGGAACCAAGCCTTGAACCGGGGTACTTAGGCTTCACAGGCAAGCGTTTAACCGCTAAGCCATCTCTCCAGCCCGAAAATTGACTTCTTCAAGAAGACTACATGTTTAACTCAATACCAAGTGTTTTAGACAACCTTATTTATTTATAAACAATCAGTAATTAAAACATTTGACATAATATATACAAAAATGTGATAGTATGAATTAAAATTGGGAAATATTCCATAAGTTTTAACCAAAGCTGAGTGATGAAAAAATACCCTTTTCTTTTTTTACTTTGTGTTATTCCCTGATAAGAACAGGAAGGAAGAATCATGTTTATTCAAAGCTACAGATAGAAAGTTTGTGTATGTGATAAATTGTCACAGATGCACATACAGTTTCTGGGGCATAATCAGGCATATTGTGTGACAGACCCTACAACTGGTAAACATTTGCCAAGATCCCTCTTCATCTATATAGTAGCAGTAGCAGTCATTTTTTTTTTTTGTTTTGTTTAGATTTATATTGTTTTTGGAGCATATTGGTAGGACTATCTTCCTAAAACTTGAAAATTTTTTAAAAATAATATATGTTCATCTCTACCCAAACATAAATATTTCGCTTTATTTATTTATTGTTTGTTTGTTTGTTTGTTTTTCAAGGTAGGGTCTCACTCTAGCTCAGGCTGACCTGGAATTCACTCTGTAGCCTCAGGGTGTCCTTGATCCTCCTACCTCTGCCTCCCTAGTGCTGGGATTAAAGGCATGCGCCACCACACCCGGCAATATTTTACTTTCTTGTTGTCTGGTCATTCTCTTCTATTTCTGTTACTGTCATAGCCTGAAGATTTTTTTTTCTTTTTTAATTTTTTTTTTGTTCATTTATTTATTTGAGAATGACAGACACAGAGAGAGAGAGAGAGAGAGGGTATGCCAGGGCCTCCAGCCACTGTACACGAACTCCAGATGCATGCACCCCCTTGCACTTATGGCTAACGTGGGTCCTGGAGAATCGAGCCTTGAACCGGGGTCCTTAAGCTTCACAGGCAAGCGCTTAACCGCTAAGCCATCTCTCCAACCCACCTGAAGATTTTTTTTGTGTGTGTATATTTATCCCCATGTTTTAAGGATTTCTTGTTTCAGTTTTTTTCTAGGTAATGATATCCAACTCATACTTTTGGTCCTTTTAGAACAGTTCTTACTGAGCTGTTATCAGAAGATTGAGTTCATTATAAGAAAAGGGTAGGGTTTAAAGGTGTTAATGTGCTTGCCTGTGAAACCTAAGGATTCATGTTTAATCTATCTCCAGATCCCATGTAAGCCAGATGCACTAGGTGGTGCAAGCACCTGAAGTTTGATTGCAGGGGCTGAGGCCCTGGTATGCCAATTCTGTCACTCTCTTAAAAAAAAAAAAATAAGGGTGGGGTGTTACACCTAACAGACCACGTAACATGAAGGTGATCTTATCTCAGCCACATGTTAAAGTCTAGATATACATTGGCAGTGGTTCATGTGTACCCATGGGGAAAACTTGAGAGTCTGCTTCATTAGAATCTAGTTATCATAAATTGAGATGTTTCCTAGGTAAAGAAGGAATTAGGATTTCTGAAATAGGTCATGATATCATAACTATATTTTAAAGACTAGGCCTTAATTTGGTATTTCAAGTGGCTTAAGTTGTCATTCCACTGGACCTGTAAGACTAAAAGATGATTTGTTTTTAGTGAGTGCTGATTCAACTTCATCTTTATTTTCCCTCTTGTCTTTTTTAGGCAGAAGAACTTGAGTATTCATGTGAGAAGTGTGGTGGGAAGTGTGCTGTTGTCAGACACAAATTTAACAGGCTGCCCAGGTAAATTTAATTACCTCCCCCGCTCCCCCCCAGGTAGGGTCTCACTCTAGACAAGGCGACCTCAAATTCATGGTGGCCCTCCTACCTCTACCTCCCAAGTGCTGGGATTGAAGTGTACACCACCACACCCAGACTTTAATTCCCTTTTAAAAGTACATACAAGGATGAAGATGTGGTTAAGGAGTACATTTGCCTAGCATGCACAAGGCCCTGGGTGTGGTCCCCAGACCATAACAGATAAATAAGCCAGTGGATTGCTAAAGAAGGTCAAGAAAATTGGAGTGTGAACATATATAGGGTAAATAGCTTATTTTTTTTAAAAAGTATATATTTATTTGAGAGAGAGAGAGAGAGAGAGAATGGTAGTCATACCAGGGCCTCTAGCCACTACAAATGAACTCCACATATATGAGTGCCACTTTCGTGCATCTGGCTTACGTGGGTACTGGAAAAGCAAACCTGGGTCCTTTAGCTTTGCAGGCAAGCATCTTAACCACTAAGCCATTTCTCTAGCCCTCTTTTTTTTTTTAATTATTATTTTCTTTTATTTGTTTGCAAGCAGAGAGAAAAAGAGAATGGACATGCAGGGCCACCAGTGGCTGCAAATGAACTCAAGATGCATGTGCCACTTTGTGCATCTGGCTTCATGTGGGTACCGAGAAATCAGACCTGGGTCTTTAGGCTTTGCAGGCAGGTGCCTTAACTGCTGAGCCATCTCTCTAGCCCAAGTGTTGAAAGCTTCTTATACATGCCCTTGTATGAGAAAAAAAAGGGGGGGCTGGAGAGCTGGTTCAGAGGCTAAGGCATTTGCCTTCAAAGCCTAACAGGTCAAGTTCGATTCCTCAGGGCCCACATAAAGTTAGGTAGGTGCACAGTGGCACATGGATCTAGAGTTTATTTGCTGAATGCCCTGGCACACCCATTCTCTATCTCTGTCCTATCTGCTTGTAAATAAATAAAATTTAGAAGAAAGAAAAGAGGTTTTGAGTGTGAAGAAGAAAGTGGTCTTAAAGAGTCCCAGGAAGAAGGCAATAAGAGAGGCGGCTAAGTGAGACTTTGGCATGATGATGGGGACTAGCCATGCAGTTTTAAATTTTTATCTTTATTTTCTTTACTGGAGAGAGAGAGAATGGACACCCCAAGACATTCAGCCACTGCAGACAAACTCCAGATGCATGCTCCAGCTTATGCATCTGGCTTAACATGGGTCCTGGGGAATCAAACCTGGTCCTTTGGCTTTGCAAGCCAGTGCCTTAACTACTAAGCCATCCCTCCAGCCTTTAGCCATGCATTTATATATATTGCATGCATATAATTACATTCTTTTTTTTTTCCATATATTTACTTTTTATTGAACTTGTTAATGATACAGAGTTCTTACACTGACATTCTTTTTTTGATTGTTGGGGTTTTTTTTTTGTTTGTATATTTGTTTTTGAGGTAGCACTTTAGCCCAGGCTGACCTGGATCACTCTGTATTCTTAGGGTGGCCTCGAACTCTCCGAGATCCGCTTACTTCTGCCTCCCAAGTGCTGGGATTAAAGGCATGTGCCACCATGTCTGGCTTGTTTTTGTTTTTCGAGGTAGGAGTTTCACTTTAGCCCAGGCTGATCTGGAATTCACTGTGTAGTGTCAGGGTAGCCTTGAACTAAAGGCAATCCTCCTCCTATCTCTGCCTCCCCAAGTGCTGGGATTAAAGGCCTGTGCCACCATACCTGGCCATTGTTACATTCTTAGGAGACCCAAAACTGAGCCCAGCAGTTCATTTATGTTTTGTATATACTTAAACACATAGCCTAAACAGAATTTTTAATATGTTAAACAACATTGCTAGTGTCCTTGCATTTCAACTGTATTTTGTCATGAGGTAGATATGGAATTTTCCACTGTGGCCTCACTTCAGTTCTCTAAAAGTTTCAGATTTATTTGCATTTCAGTGTTTTTAATTTTTTGCATTATCCTGTAGTTTTTTGTTCTGTGGTTTTCTGTATTCTTCCTATCCCATACTATCAGTTAAAATCTGCTACAGACACATGCATGTATGTGCATAAAAATAAAATAGGAACAGTTTTTTGCATTTGTCCGTTGCTTTTTTCAAAAGTTCTTGTAGGTTTTCTGTAATCATAAGATAGATTTTCTGACTTAGAAATGAAATTAATTTATGTTGTATAGAAGCATGACATGAAAGTAGTTTAAAAAATTATGTTGTTACAAAACAGCTTTTAATACTTTTCAAGACTAGATGTCAGCCACAAGCAAGGTTATTATTAACATTAAATATTTACGTGGCACTTTGTCTGCAAAGTAGTTTCTTTTATTAGTTTTATGTAAGTGTACACTTCCTGGTATCTAGACTCCAGAGAAAAGTTCTTTTTCATTCTGTAGTTATTCTTAGAAAATAAGTTGTTTTTAAAGAAATCACTTTATAAATCATGGTGGCAGCATATTGGCCAGTCAGTATTTTAAAAAAATATTTTTATTTATTTGCAAGTAGAGAGGGAATGAGAATGAGCACATCGGGCCCTCCAGCCACTGCAAGAGAACTCCAAATGCATGAGCATCTGGTTTATGTGTGTACTGGGGAATCAAACCTTGGTCCTTAGGCTTCACAGGCAGGCAAGCACCTTAACTGCTAAGCCATCTCACCAGCTCCAAAATGTTATCTTTGAGTCAAAATGTGTCTGACATGGATAGAGTAATTACTATAAGAGAGCTATCTATCGCATGTATGAATTAGCAGAGTCGTTGTCTGTTTTTCAGGGTCCTCATTCTTCACCTAAAACGATACAGCTTCAATGTGGCTCTGTCACTGAACAACAAGATTGGCCAGCAAGTCATTATTCCAAGATTCTTGACCCTGTCATCTCATTGCACTGAAAATACAAAGCCACCTTTTACTCTTGGATGGAGTGCACATATGGCGATGTAAGTCTCAGGAGACAGTGCCTTTTGAAATGGGTTTTAGTATCCAAAGCATTGACTAAAATATGTGACATAGCTTCTAGGTTAAATCACACCACGGAGATTTTAGTTTTGTTTTATTGAAACTTTAGTGCTAGATTACTCCCTGATTGAAAAAAAAAAGAAGAAAAAGCTTAAACTAAGTTTTTACAAATTTATTAGCTGCCTTTCATAATGGCATACTTTTTTAGGGAGTACTGCTATTCTTTAGACCAAGTGGAAGGCCATTTAGTATACTTTGGGAATATAAATCAAACATGGGTGATGTAAGAACCACCTGAACGCTATAGGCACTGATTTCTGTGTTCTTTCCCTGCTTCAGTAGATCTGAAATAGGGCTTATAATAGATATGTTTTTTAAACTTTATTTTGAGAGAGAGACAGACAAAGGGAGAAGGGGCAGAGAGAGAGAGAATGGGCGTGCCAGGACCTTTCAGCCATTGTGGATGAACTCCAGACGCATGTGCCCCCTTGTGTGCATGTGCAACATTGTACATTTGCATCACTTGTGTGTGGCTATACATGGGATCTGGAGATTCAAGCAAGTGTTCTTAGGCTTTGTAGGCAAGCACCTTAACTGCTAAGCCGTTTCTCCTGCCCACTAATAAATACTTTTAACAAAGGCCTCAGCTAGCTCTTTGGGAAATGTGGATTTGAGAAATTAATATTATTCTGGTATAATTAAATGTTATACCAAAGAGATTATTCTTTCATAATTATATATTATTACCAACATGAATAATTTCAATGGCTCCTAGAAAATTTTCAGAGAAGGAAGTAACCTTTACTTTAGGTTTTGCTCTATCATGTATGCTGCAGAATCTCAGAGCTTCTCTGAATGTTGTGCTCTTTCTGCCTACTTAGATCACTTGCAGTCATAAGCTATAATTCTTAAATGTTTTATTTATTTATTTAAAAGAGAGGGAGAGGGGAAGAGAGAATGGGTGTTCCAAGGCCCCTAGCCACTGCAAACTCCAAACACAGTGCCACCTTGTGCATCTGGCTTTGTGGGTACTGGAGAACTGAACCTGGGTCCTTTGGCTTTGCCAGCAAGTGCCTTAACCACTAAGCCATCACTTTTTGTACTTGAACACTAGTTTGCTAGAATCATAAAGGTCTAGAAGTGAAAAAGAGTTTTAAGGTTTTGTCCAAATCCTTAATGTCTCAGAGGAGATTCAAGGAAATAGATTTTCACTTAGTAACTGCAAAGGCCAGGTGGATGGTGGCACTCACCTATAATCTCAGCACTTAGAAGCCTAAGGCAGAAGCATAGTTCAAGACCAACTTGTTCTACACAGGGAGCTTAAGACCACTCTGGGATACTAGTGAGACTATCTCCAAAAAAAAAAAAAAAAAAAGCCAGATTTCTTGGGTAAGCACAGAACAGATATCTCAGTAAATTAATGAATATGAATTGATGAAGTTTTATAAAATATACTTCCTTTTGGATTTTTAAGAAAGCTCAGTCAAGTTTAAAGTCTGTAAGAGAGCCGGGCATGGTGGCGCACGCCTTTAATCCCAACACTCGGAGGCAGAGGTAGAAGGATCACATGAGTTCAAGGCCACCCTGAAACTACAGAGTTAATTCCAAGTCAGCCTGGACCAGAGTGAGACCCTACCTCGAAAAACAAAACAGACAAACAAAACAAAGTCTATAAGAGTCTATTAAATCAATCATGTGCCCAAGAGTCTCAATATTTATACTTTTTTCCCTTTGGGCTTTATTAAAAAAATTATTTATTTTCAAGGGAGGTAAGATAGAGGGAATGGGCACACCGAGGCCCTTAGCCACCACAGACAAACTCAAGATGCATGTGCCACCTTGTACATCTGGCTTTACATGGGGACTAGGGAATTGAACCCGGGTCCTTAGGCTTTGCAGGCAAATGCCTTAACTGCATAGCCATCACTCCAGCCTTCTTTGGGCTTTTATTTGGGGAGAATGTCTTTGCTTGGTGCAACTTGCCTTCTGCTTCTCTGGCAGTATCATACCATCAGTATAGGAACTTTATCAGCACTAACCTAAAATGAGGCTGACTGTGTCTTAATGGCTTTAAGAACTTGGACAAATTTCTTAATTTGGTTGTGAGGAAAATAGTAGATTTATTCTAAACATAAAATAAGAGAGTGCACATTGAGTTCTCAGTACAGTGCTTGACATCTAGTAAATCCTCAATAAATTAAAAGTAAAGAACTGCCAGGTGTGGTGTTGCATGTCTTTAATCCCAGCACCTAGGAGGCAGAGGTAGGAGGCTTTTTGTGAATTTGAGGTCAGCCTGGGACTACAGAGTGAGTTTCAGGTCAGCTTGGGTTAGAGTGAGACCCTACCTTGGTTAAAAATAAATAAATAAGTAAAATAATAAAATTTTTAAAAAGATAAAGAATTGAGACAAGGTAGTTTCTCCTAAACTGATCTTTTCATATGTATTACAGTTGATTTCATTTTGAAAGGTGTTTATTTCAATTCTTAGATCAGAGAGAGTGAGCCCAAAAATGATAATTTAGTTTCTCTCGGGGCATCTATGGCTACTTATTTTTAAAAGTATTCTAATTGTTTGCTTTTCAAGTGGTTATATGAGAGATAATAGTATAGAACAAGTCTCTTTGTAAATTAAATATCTATAATAATGTAATTGTGTGCATTATATATTTTCTAATTTTCTGATAGTTCTAGACCACTAAAAGCTTCTCAAATGGTGAATTCCTGCATCACCAGCCCTTCTACACCTTCAAAGTGAGTTCTGTTACTTATGTGCCCAAAATTTGTATTTTTAAGTATTTGGCTTATCCTAATCTCTTAAGATTGTCCACCCTCCCCCACTTTTCTTTACTGCTTCTCTTTTTACATGATACTTGCTCTGTATTATCCATACTTTGTAATTTTCTGGACTCTACCTTAGAATATAGCATAGGGCACAAGTTTTTAACAGTAATACAAATTATAAATGCAGGTGAATGGCTCAATATTTTGTTTTCAAATTTCTTAAAATTATTTGTAAATATGTGATGTTTTGGTCCCAAAACTGAAAATTGGTGTTGATGACTGAGCATTTTTTTTTAACATTTTGTATTTATTTATTTATTTATTTGAGAGAGAGAGAGAGAGAGAGAGAGAATGGGCCCACCAGGGCCTCCAGCCACTGCAAACGAACTCCAGACGTGTGCGCCCCCTTGTGCATCTGGGTAACATGGATCCTGGAGAATTGAAGCTGGGTCCTTTGGCTTTGCAGGCAAATGCCTTAACCGCTAAGCCATCCCTCCAGCCTTGATAACTAAGCATTTTAAGGTTGAAAAGGATAAACAACCTTTGCTAGTCTAAAATACCCTTCCTCAAATATAGGCAAAGGGTTCCTAACTGTTGATAGCTAGCTAGGGACTTCATTTTTTTTTTTTAATGTATTTATTTATTTGAGTGAGAGTGCGGGGCCAGGGAGGACAGGCAGGCAATAGAAGAGAGAGATAATGGGTACACCAGGACCTCCTGGCCTGGGGAATTGAACGTGGATCCTTTGGCTTTTCAGGCAAGTGCCTTAACCACTAAGCCATCTTTCCAGCCCAGTGACTTATATTTGACTCTGACTAGAAAGAATTCTGAAAGGGAACAGGGAAACAAACTGGCATTTAAATGTAGCTATTTTGCAAATGCTTTTATAATTTAATTTTTCTTAACTTTTCAAGCAGTAAGAGACAGAGAATGGGCATGCCAGGTCCTCTAGCCACTCCAAATGAACTCTACATGCATGCACCACTTTGTGTATCTGTCTTTACATGGGTACTAGGCAATCAAACACAGGTCTTTAGGCTTTGCAGGCAAGCACCTTAACCACTGAGCTCTCTCTCCGGCCCCTGATTTTATAATTTTTAAGATCAAAAGTTGATCCAAGAATGGAAACAAATGCTCCTTTAAAAAAGATTTATCTCCTCTAAGAGAGAACCATAGCTCAAATTGACTTAGTTGTCATTTGACTTGAAAACTTTTTTTTTTTTTTTTTTGTAAAAATGTGATGTCCTAAAGTACTTTTAGAAAAGGCCCAGGACAGTTTTACTCTTTAGAAGCTGGGGTTTGGGGGCTTATATGACCGTAAAATGACATTTAGGATCTGCTCTTTTCTTTTCCTCTTGTTAATTATTTTTCAGTGGAATTAAAACCAGATGACTAACATGGCTAGAAATCTGAAATGATACCGATATGAATACTCTTGCCTGTTCTCAAGATACACATGAGCATTACCACTTGGCTGCTTAGAAAGTGAGCAAGTGATGCATTTACAGGATGAATATTTTTCATTGCTGCAGGCAAGCTGCCTTCTGTAAATACAGTAATTATTAATGGAATGCACTTTTTATGCACCAACTCACAATAGTTGCAAGAAACATGATTTCATTGGGCATCATTTTATCTTAGCATGGTCATCTGTTCTCCAGGGTCTATTGGCATGAGAATTTGAGAGCTAGTTAATAAAAGATGACTTAGGACCTAGAACATCCATCATGTAGATCAAAATTAAAAGAGGCTAAATTGTGAACTAGAAAACTATTGGTTTATTTATAATGTCCTTTGGCACATTTCACCAAAGTACAAAAGTGTGGTAACATACCAACATACCACCTTCCTTCAACAAAGCATTTACTTGGATGAACTATTAATATGCTTGGGTTTGCTTGGTGAGCATGAAGACAGAAACGAGGAATTAAGGCTAATTGGAGCTGGGCATGGTGGTGCATACCTGTAATCCCAGGATTTGGGAGGTCAAAGCAGAAGGATCAGGAATTCAAAGTCATCCTTGGCTACATGACAATTTTGATGCCAGCCTGGACTACATGAGACCCTGTCTCAAAAACCTTTAAAAGGGGTTGTGTGCATAGTTGTCTGTTTCTAAGTTACAGTACAATTCCTTTTAAACATACAATAGGAACCTATTTAAGTGTTCAGGTTGGAGTAGTGATATTCTGTCTGCTTTCCACCACAGACCATGTTTGAATTTATCACTAACCACTTGCCTCTTTTTCTTTGATCTACATTGCTGTGCAATCCTCCAGACTTCCATCAGTCTCTTTTTTTCTTAGTACTGTCATGATATATATTTATTCAGTTTTAACATTTAGATTATAATTTTTCAGATTTTCATTTTATATTTTGTTTAGTATGGTATCTGAATTTATCTTAGCCTTGATAAAAGAAGGTTTTTTATTTAATATTTTATTCATTTATTTGAGAGAGGGGGGCCACACAGAGAAAGAATGGGCACACCAGAGCCTTCAGCCACTGTAAACAAACTTCAAATTCATGTACCACCTTGTGCACCTGGTTTATGTGGGTACTGGGGAATCGAACCTGGGTCCTTAAGCTTTGCAGGCAAGCACCTTAACCACTAAGCCATCTCTCCAGCCCAAGTTCTTTATGTCTTTGCCAGTTTTTTCCTTGTTTATTTTCAGTTTGCCTAGAAGATAGCACAGTTATACCCTAGTTATCTAGTATCACTAAAGAATGGTACTTGGTATTCTATATAATTATGTGAGCAAAACTGGCCTTTCAAAAGTATTTATCTTTTAAAGGTTTACACATTTTAGATGGAAAAACTCTTAATGTTATATTGTTCCTTAAATTTTTGAATACTTTGATATAGTTATAGACTTCTTTTTATTAATTTTTATGTATTTACTTATTTTTAATTTAGAGAGACTAAGACAGAGTAGACATAGAGAATTGGTGCGCCAGGGCCTTAGCCACTGCATTTTAACTCTAGACACTTCCACCGCCTAGTGAGCATGTGTGGCCTTGTCCTTCCCTCTCCTTTGTGCATCTGGCTAATGTGGGATCTGACGAGTAGAACATAGGTCCTTAGGCTTCACAGGCAAGCATCTTAAACAAGAAGCCATCTCTCTAACCCTAATTATGTATTTCTTGATGGCTTAGAATCTACCTTGAGTGTCAGTTATCACACTGGAATTTTTATTTGTTTGTTTATAGTTTTGCTTTTCTTTTAGATAGAATCTTGCTATGTAGCCCAGGCTGGTTTAAAAAATTTGTAAGCCAGGCATGGCGGTGCACACCTTTAATCCCAGTACTCCGGAGGCAGAGGTAGGAGGGTTGCTGTGAGTTTAAGGCCACCCTGAGACTTCATAGTGAATTCCAGGTCAGCCTGGGCTAGAGTGAGACCCCACCTCAAAAAATAAATAAAAGCTGTAATCCTACCAGGCATGGTGGCACATGCCTTTAATATCAGCACTCGGGAGGCTGAGGTAGGAGGATCACTATGAGTTCAAGGCCAGCCTGAATCTACATAATGAATTCCAGGTCATCTTGGGCTAGAGTGAGACACTACCTCAAAACAAACATACCTACCAAAAAAATTAAAAAAAAATCTGTAACCCTTCTGTCTCAGCCTCCTGAATGCTACCAATACAAACTGTGCGACCTTGCTTAGTTGTCTTGTATATTAATGTGATACTGCTCTATTGGGCTCTTAATTATTATAAAACAATTTAGGTAAAGACCTAAATAACTTGTAGGGCTAGAGATACAGTTTTGTTGGTAGAGTGCTTATGAAACCATGAGCTTCCTTCTCAGCACTACATAACCTGGCTTTGATCCCAACATTGGGGAGATGGAGGCAGGAGGATCAGAAGTTCAAGGTCATATACAAGGAATTACTGGCTAGCCTTGTATACATGAGACTAAGTCTCAAACAAACAAGTTTTTTTAGTTGCCTCCCCCTAATCCTTTTTTTTTCCCCTAATCCTTTTTTATAGATAGCCTTTGTCATTTCTTTAGCTCTTACTTGGTGATGAACTTCTTACAATGCTTTCTTTGCCATGTCCTAGGAAAGAATAGGTCCCCTGTAAGTACATGGGCTTTGGAACTGCCTACCTCAGAAGCTTTTTTCTTACTTTAGAATGTGTGTTCTAGAAGCTAGATAGATTGCCATCATCTGACCTTCTAGTAATTAAATAAGTAGAATGTTACATTGATTTTGAAGTGCATGCACCTTCATTTAAAAGATCAAAGATTTGCCGGGCGTGGTGGCACACACCTTTAATCCCAGTACTCAGGAGGCAGTGGTAGGAGGATCACCATGAGTTTGAGGCCACGTTGAGACTCCATAGTGAATTCCAGGGCAGCTTGAGCTAGAATGAGACCCTACCTTGAAAAAACAAAAAATTATCAAAAATTAGTCCTCATGTACTTTGTTATCAAAAACATTTAACCTTTGCTATGCATGCCTTCATGAGTTCAGTAGTAGAGTACTTTATAAAGACAATAAGAAACTTCATTGGGGTTGATCAATTTTTTAAAAAGGCACAAAAATGATTGGCTGACTAGTGATGCACAGTACCATAAGAGTAAAAATTTTTAGCCAGATGTGATAGTGCACTCCCATACTGTGAAGTCAGAAGTAGGAGAATCACTGTGAATTCAAGGCCAGCCTGGAGCTACAGAGTGAGTTCCAGGTCAGCATAGGCTAGAGTGAGACCCTACCTTGAAAGAAGAAAAAAAAGTTACCCATTTTCAAGACATGGCTTTCTAGGAGTGGGATAAAGATAATGCTAAAGGGCTGGAGAGATGGCTTAGTAGTTAAGCACTTGCCTGTCAAGCCTAAGGACCCTGGTTCAAGGCTCGATTCCCCAGGACCCACGTTAGCCAGATGCACAAGGGGCACACGCATCTGGAGTTCCTTTGCAGTGGCTAGAGGCCCTGGCGTGCCCATTCTCTATCTATGTATCTGCCTCTTTTTCTCTCTGTCTGTTGCTCTCAAATGGATAATAAGAATAAAAAAAGATAATGCTTAAATATCCTCTTGTTTTGATAACTATTTTTTGTGTTTTCTTGTTAAATAGTTTTCTATAATGAAAAAACTGTTTTGGTGTTTATTTACTAAAAGAAAAATGAAGACATATTTTTCGGACCTTTTTACTCTCCAATTACAGGAAATTTACCTTCAAATCCAAGAGCCCCTTAACTTTATGCCTTGATTCTGACAGTGAAGATGAGCTAAAACGCACTATAGCCCTTGGTCAGAGATTTGGTGAAATGTTAGGCATTGAACAGCAGCAAGAAGATGTGGAAAAAGTAAGTAAATTTTCATCAGAATATATGATAGTTTTATTTAGCTCTTACTATCCAAACAAATGTCTCAGCAAATTTTAAAAATATACACAAACTTACTAGCTCTATTTCAGATGATAGTTTTACAGATTTCATTTTTCTCCAGCTACAGAAATGTTTGAACTGGACATATGGACAGAAGGGTACACTCCTGTAATCCCTGTGGTGACTCATGCTTGTAATCACAGTACTTGGGAGGTCGAGGCAGAGATTTGTGAGTTTGAGGCCAAACTGAGCAACAGAGTAAGATCTTGCCTCAGTTAACACAAGGGGGAAAAGTAACACCAGAAACTTCAGAGCTTCTTTCACATATTAATCATCAAGTAATTACTTATTTATTTTGGTAGCACTTGTTTATGAAAAAACTATAGTTAATATTTTATAGAAACAGATCAAGTAAACTAGTTCTTTAATTCATAAATACGAAAGCATGAATACATCATCTTCTACTGTAATCCTTAGTGATAGTCAATACCTCCAAGATGTAAAGTTTTCTGGGTGTTTGCCTCATCCCATACTCATATGTTTTCCTTAATACTTTCCTTTTGGTAAACAGTTACTTATTGAAAGAACAAAATACCTGACAATAACAACTTTAAGAAGAAAAAGGAGGCCAGGTGTGGTGGTGTACACTTTTAATCCCAACACTCAGGAGACAGAGGTAATAGGATCTCTGAATTTGAGGCCAGCCTGAGACTACAGGGTGAGTTACAGATCAGCCTGTGCTAGTGAGACTCTACCTCACCAAAAAAAAAAAAAAAGAAAGAAAGAAAGAAAGAAAGAAAGGAAGGAAAAGGTTTTATATATTAGCTTACAATTCCTGGGTGATACACTTCATCATTGCAGAGATAGCATGGCGGCAGGAGCAACCCAAATCAGGAAGCAGAGGATAAATAGGAAGTAAGGTCAAGCTATAAAAACCATAAGACCCTGCCGGCGTGGTGGCGCATGCCGTTAATCCCAGCACTTGGGAGGCAGAGGTGGGAGGATCACCATGAGTTCGAGACCACCCTGAGAATACATAGTTAATTCCAGGTCAGCCTGGACCAGAGTGAGACCCTACCTTGAAAAACCAAAAGAAATAAATAATTTAAAATTTTAAAAATAAAATAAAATAAAATAGAGTCCTACCCTTCCTTAAGGGTAGGACTCCTTACAACATGCTCTCTCCAGACACAAAATGGCCTGGATATCCATGACCTCACAGTGCCTGACACTACCTACACAAGACCATCATAAGAGGAGGAAAAGATCATGACATCAAAATAAAAGAGACTGATTGAGATAGGGAGGGGATATGATGGAGAATGGAGTTTCAAAGGAGAAATTCGGACGAGGGAGGGTAGTACCATGGGATATTTTTTTATAACCATGGAAGTTGTTAATAAAAATTTGAAAAAAAAAATAGAATATTGGCAGTAGTAAACAGAATTTTTACTGTATACTTATAGTAATACTAAAGTATACTAAATACTTATAGTAATTATGTCTGCCTGGTCTTATTTTGAGGCAAGATCTTACTGTGCAGCCTAGTCTGGCCTCAAACTTTCAGTGATCCTCTTGCCTCTGCTTCCCAAGTGCAAAGTTTACAAACATGAGCCATCATACCCAGATGACTTGTTGATTTTTCTTTATGTATTTTTTGTAATTAAAAAAGTATTTGGTTGTGGAAAAGGGGACACCAGTGCCTCTTGCCACTGCAAAACACATGCCAGCAGTACTACTTTTTGCCACCAATTTACATGGGTGGCTTGGGATTTTAACCTGGACTAGCAGACATTGCAAGTAAGCACCTTTAACTACCAAGCTCTCTTCCCAACCCACATATATATAATCAAGATTCCTTTTTAATTTTTAATTCATTAATTTATTTATTTTGGTTTTTCGAGGTAGGGTCTTACTCTAGCCCAGGCTGACCTGGAATTCACTATGTAGTCTCAGGCTGGTCTCAAACTCACAGTGATCCGATCTCTGTCTCACGAATGCTGGTATTAAAGGTGTGTACCACCACGCCCAGCTAAGATTCCTTTTTAAAAATGTTTTATTTGCTGGGCATGATGGCACATGCTTTTAATCACAGCACTTGGAAGGCAGAGGTAAGAGGTTGCAGATGACATGATTCTATACATAAAGGACCCTAAAGACTCTACTAGCAAACTGTTAGAGCTGATAAAAACCTATAGCCATGTAGGAGTATACAAAGTAAATACACAGAAATCAGTAGCCTTCATATATGCTAACAACAAACACACAGAGAATGCAATCAGAGAATCACTCCCATTCAAAATTGCATCAAAAAAATAAAGTACCTTGTAATAAACCTAACGAAGGAAGTAAAGAATCTCTACAAGAAAAACTTTAAAACATTAATCAAGTGAGAAATTGCAGAAGACACTAGAAAGTAGAGAAACATCCCTTGTTCCTGGATTGGAAGGATCAATATCGTGAAAATGGCAGTCTTACCAAAAGCAATCTACACATTTAATGCAATCCCTATCAAAATTCCTAAGGCATTCTTCATAGAAATAGAAAAAACAATCCAACAATTCATTTGGAATCACAAAAAACCTCGAATATCTAACATAATACTGAGCAACAAAAATACGGCTGGTGGTATCACCATACCTGATTTTAACCTATACTACAGAGCCATAGTAACAAAAACAGCATGGTACTGGCACAAAAACAGACATGTAGATCAGTGGAATAGAATAGAGGACCCAGATGTAAGTGCAGGTAGCTATAGCCACCTGATATTTGATAAAAATGCCAAAAACACTCATTGGAGAAAAGACAGCCTCTTCAGCAAATGGTGTTGGGAAAACTGTATATATATCTGTAGATGGATGAAAATAGATTCTTCTTTCTCTCCACGCACAAGAACTAAGGCCAAATGGATTAAAGACCTTAACATCAGACCTGAATCTCTGAAACTGCTAGAAGAAAAATTAGGGGAAACCCTTCAACATATTGGTCTTGGCAAAGACTTTCTGAATACAACCCCAATTGCTCAGGCAATAAAACCACAGATTAGGACTTCCAGTTAAGATGGCGGCGTAGGTACCATGCCAAAGCGGCCTAGGGGGGAAAAAAGACCAAAAAAACTCAGCAAAATACACACTTTTACTGAAAAGTGAGGTGTATAGGAAATTGAAGTGGCAGCAGAGAAGTAGAAGAGTTATAGAGCATCCAGAGCCTGCACAGGCGGGAAAAGCAGCTCTGGCAGCTCGGCCAACCGCCGCGGCCGCGGCGCATCAGAAAGCCGCCAGACTCAGCTCGAGCCACAGGAAAAGCCAGGTGCGGGCGCTTCCCCTCACACCGCGCTCTCAGCAACTCGGGAAACGTGAGGGGAGAGCAGCAGCGAGCAACAGAGGAGCAGACCGTGAGTTAGAAGAACACATGGAGCAGCGTGAAAACCAGAGCAGCTGTGGCTCCCTCCCCTCCCCCACCGCCTGAGCCCAGCTCCTTCGAACAGAGCAGCGTCCCGGGACCCGGCCACGCCAACTTGGGCTGACAGCGGGACCCAAGCAGGAGCAGAGTTCGGCAGCAACATCAGCGGCTCCAGCACCGGTAACAGCGGCCCCAGCAGCAGCAGACCCAGGAGTGGCAGCAGCGGCAGACTCAGCAGCAGCAGCTTCAGGGGGAGCAGCGGCAATGGACACAGCAGCAGCAGCTTCAGCAGCAGTGGTGGCTTCAGCAGTGGCAGCTACAGCAGCAGCAGAGGCAGCAGCAGCGGTGGGTCCAGCAGCAACACCTTCAGCAGCAGTGGCTACAGCCCAGCAGGGGCAGCTTGAGCAGCCGCAGTTCCAGCAGCAGGGGAGCTGATCTGCAGAGCCACACTTGCCAGGCTTGGTTGGCCCTGCAGGAAAAGCAAGTGCCCAGCTCCAGAAATCAGAACAGCAGCCTGACGACCCAGGCAGCAACTTGACTGAGACCAAAATCATCCAAGGTAACTGGGATTGCACAAGGGAAGGGTCTCACTTGGTCGCAAGCTAACTTGGATCCCTCAACAGACCAGAAATCTTAACCTTTTTGTTGATAGAGGATCTGGTCGTTATAATAACTACTCTTGCATACATACTCGGGACTGTTTTTGATTGAATGTGTACAGTGTTTAGTTAAATTTTAGAATCTACCTGTATTTTACTCCACTTAGCCTGCTTGAATACTCCTATAGCAGGGAAACTCAACCCCTAAGAACATCTTTGTAGATACTCTGAGAGTCTTAAGAGCCACACCTTACACCTTAAGGTCCTACCCTGAAAATATATTACATCAAATCAATTGATACAGCTAAGAATACACAGCTAGCTAGAAAATCCAAGCATTAACTTAATCCAAGATGCAAAAATATATACATTATAACACAAGAAACACTAAAAAGCAAGACGATATAAATCGGCTTAAAAGTATTAATGCATCAGAAATGTCCTCCAGTGAGAAAGAGTTAGAGGAAATGCCTGAGAAAGAGTTCAAAAGAATGATTATAAATATGTTCAAAGAGGTCAAAGAACACATGAAAACAATCAAAGAAGGAATCAAAGAGGAAATCAAAGGAATCAAAGAAGATGCAGAACACCAATTTAATGAAATAAAGAAGGCAATACAAGACACAAATAAGGAAATAGAAATAATAAAGAAAAACCAGTCAGAATTACTAGCAATGAAGAACACAGTTAATGAACTAAAAAACTGTAGAAAATCTCACCAGTAGGATGGATGAGGGAGAGGACAGAATATCTAAGCTAGAAGACCAGGTGGCAGACATAATACAGTCCAACAAAGAGAAAGACAAACTTATAGAAAAGTATGAGTGGGAATTTCAAGATATTCGGGACACTATGAAAAGATCCAATATAAGAATTCAGGGCATAGTAGAAGAGGAAGAAATCCAATCCAAAGGCATAGTAGGCGTCTTCAACAAAATCATAGAAAAAAATTTCCCCCAAATTGGGAAAGAGGTGCCAATACAGATACAGGAAGCCTTTAGAACCCCAGCCAGACAAAACCCAGAAAGAACCTCTCCTCGCCATATTATAATCAAACTTCCAAACACACACACCAAAGAAAAAATATTGAAAGCAGTTAGAGAGAAAAATCAAGTTACCTACAAAAGCAAGCCCATCAGGATTATAGCAGATTATTCAACACAAACTTTTAAAGCCAGAAGGGCTTGGAGTGATATATTCCAAGTTCTGAAAGATAACAACTGTCAACCAAGGTTACTTTATCCTGCAAAGTTATCCATTCAGGTAGATGGAGAAATAAAGACATTCCATGACAAAAGCAGGTTAAAGGAGTATTTGAAGACAAAACCAGCTCTACAGAAAATACTTGATAGAATCCTCCATGCTGAAAAAAAGGAAAAGCACACATATAAGGAACCTAGAAAAAACAAGCAATACTCAAATACTAGTTAACAGAAGAGAGTACAGGTAGAACCAGTAACACACACACACACAAAAATGGCAAACATAAATACACACCTTTCAATAATATCTCTTAATATCAACGGTCTCAATGCCCCAACGAAAAGACATAGATTTGCAGACTAGGTTAAAAAGCAGGATCCTACAATTTGTTGTCTCCAAGAAACTCACCTTTCTACAAAGGATAGACATTATCTTAGGGTGAACGGTTGGAAGACGGTGTTTCAAGCAAATGGGCCTAGAAAACAAGCAGGGGTTGCTATCCTAATATCAGACAGGGTAGACTTTAGTCTGACGTTAGTCAAGAAAGATAAGGAAGGTCACTTTATATTGATTAAGGGCACACTCCAACAGGAGGACATTACAATCCTAAACATATATGCACCTAACATGGGGGCTCCCAAATTCATCAAACAAACACTATTAGAACTAAGGTCACAGATAACACCAAACACTCTCATCAATTGACAGGTCATCCCGGGAAAAAATAAACAGAGAGGCATCTGGACTAAATGAGGTCATAGAAGGAATGGACTTAACAGATATATACAGGACATTTCATCCAAAGGCTGCAGAATATACATTCTTTTCAGCAGCACATGGAACATTCTCTAAAATAGACCATATATTAGAACACAAAACAAATCTTAAAAATTCAGGAAAATTGAAATAATTCCTTGCATTCTATCTGACCACAATGGAATTAAACTACAAATCAGTAGCAAGAAAGGCTATAGAGCATACACAAAATCATGGAAACTAAACAATACACTACTAAATGATGAATGGGTCAATGAAGAAATCAAAAAGGAAATCAAAAAATTTATAGAGTCAAATGATAAGGAGAACACAACATACCAAAATCTCTGGGACACAATGAAGGCAGTTCTAAGAGGTAAATTTATAGCCTTAGGTGCCTATATTAAGAAATTAGAAAGGTCGCAAGTAAACGACCTAATGCTTCGCCTTAAAGCCTTGGAAAAAGAAGAACAAGGCAAACCAAAAATCAGTAGACGGGAAGAAATAATAAAGATTAGGGCAGAAATTAATGAAATAGAAACAAAAAGAACAATCCAAAGAATTAATGAAACATAGAGTTGGTCCTTTGAAAGGATAAACAAGATTGATAAACCCTTAGCAAATCTGACCAAAAGAAAGAGAGAAGAGACACAAATTAATAAAATCAGAGATGAACAAGGTAACATCACAACAGATGCCAGAGAAATTCAAAAAATCATAGGGACATACTATAAAAGCATATACTCCACAAAGTATGAAAATATGAAAGAAATGGATGATTTCCTTGATCTATATGACCTACCTAAATTAAATCAAAATGAGATTAATCACTTAAATAGACCTATAACAAACATGGAGATCCGAACAGTTATCAATAATCTCCCAACTATAAAAAGCCCAGGCCCAGATTGATTCACTGCTGAATTTTACCAGACTTTTAAGGAAGAGCTAACACCATTGCTTCTTAAGCTTTTCCAGGAAAAGGAAAAAGAAGGAATTCTACCAAACTCCTTCTATGAGGCCAGCATCACCCTGATACCAAAACCAGGCAAAGATAGAGCAAAAAAAGAAAATTACAGACCAATCTCCCTCATGAACATAGATGCAAAAATTCTCAACAAAATATTGGCAAACAGAATACAAGAGTATATCAAAAAGATCATTCACCCTGACCAAGTAGGCTTTATCCCAGAGATGCAGGGATGGTTCAACATACGCAAATCTATAAATGTAATACATTACATAAATGGGTTGAAGGACAAAAATCACATGATCATCTCATTAGACGCAGAGAAAGCATTTGACAAAATCCAACATCCCTTCATGATAAAAGTCCTACAGAGACTGGGAATAGAAGGAACATATCTCAATATAATAAAGGCTATTTATGACAAGCCTACAGCCAACATATTACTAAATGGGGAAAAACTGGAAGCTTTTCCACTAAAATCAGGAACAAGACAAGGGTGTCCACTGTCCCCACTTTTATTTAATATAGTTTTGGAAGTCTTAGCCATAGCAATAAGGCAAGAGACACACATAAAAGGGATACAAATTGGAAAGGAAGAAATCAAGTTATCATTATTTGCAGATGACATGATTCTATACATAAAGGACCCTAAAGACTCTACTAGCAAGCTGTTAGAGCTGATCAAAACCTACAGCAATGTAGCAGGATACAAAATAAATACACAGAAATCAGTAGCCTTCATATATGCTAACAACAAACACACAGAAGATGAAATCAGAGAATCACTCCCATTCACAATTGCATCAAAAAAAATAAAGTACCTTGGAATAAACCTAACCAAGGAAGTAAAGAATCTATACAATGAGAACTTTAAAACACTCAAGCGAGAAATTGCAGAAGACACTAGAAAGTGGAGAAACATCCCTTGTTCCTGGATTGGAAGGATCAATATCGTGAAAATGGCAATCTTACCTAATGTAATCTACACATTTAATGCAATCCCTATCAAAATTCCAAAGGCTTTCTTCATGGAAATAGAAAAAACAATCCAAAAATTCATTTGGAATCACAGAAGACCTTGAATATCTAAAATAATACTGAGCAACAAAAAAGAGGCTGGTGGTATCACCATACCTGATTTTAACCTATACTACAGAGCCATAGTAACAAAAACAGCATGTTACTGGCACAAAAACAGACATGTAGATCAGTGGAACAGAATAGAGGACCCAGATGTAAGCCCAAGTAGCTATAGCCACCTGATATTCGATAAAAATGCCAAAAATACTCATTGGAGAAGAGACAGCCTCTTCAGCAAATGGTGTTTTGAAAACTGGATATATATCTGCAGAAGGATGAAAATAGATTCTTCTCTCTCGCCATGCACAGGAATTAAGTCCAAATGGATTAAAGACCTTAACATCAGACCGGAAACTCTGAAACTGCTAGAGGAAAAAGTAGGGGGAACCCTTCAACATATTGGTCTTGGCAAAGACTTTCTGAATACAACCCCAATTGCTCAGGCAATAAAACCACAGATTAACCACTGGGACCTAATGAAATTACAAAGATTTTGCACCGCAAAGGACACAGTTAAAAAAGCAAAGAGGCAACCTACAGAATGGGAAAAAATCTTCACCAGCTATATATCTGGATTAATATCTAGGATATACAAAGAACTCAAAAAGTTAAATAATAAGGAATCAAACAAGCCAATCAAAAAATGGGCTATGGAGCTAAATAGAGAGTTCTCAAAGGAAGAAATACGAATGGCATATAAGCATCTAAAAAAATGTTCTACGTCACTAGTCATCAGGGAAATGCAGATTAAAACTACATTGAGATTCCATCTCACTCCTGTCAGATTGGCCACCATCATGAAAACAAATGATCATAAATGTTGGCGGGGATGTGGAAAAAAAGGAACCCTTCTGCACTGCTGGTGGGAATGCAATCTGGTCCAGCCATTGTGGAAAACAGTGTGGAGGTTCCTAAAACAGCTAGAGATTGATCTACCATATGACCTATAGCACTCCTAGGCATGTATCCAAAGGACTCATCTCATTTCCTTAGAAGTATGTGCTCAACCATGTTTATTGCTGCTCAATTTATAATAACTGGGTAATGGAACCAGCCTAGATGTCCCTCAACAGATGAGTGGATAATGAAGATGTGGCACATTTATACAATGGAGTTCTACTCAGCGGTAAAGAAAAATGAAGGTATGAAATTTGCAGAAAAATAGATGGACCTGGAAAGTATTATACTAAGTGAGGTAACCCAGGCCCAGAAAGCCAAGCGCCACATGTTCTCTCTCATATGTGGATCCTAGCTACAGATGATTGGGCTTCTGCATGAGAATGAAAATACTTAGTGGCAGAGGCCAGTAAGTTAAAAAGGAGACATAAAGGGTAGAGAAAGGAAGGGAGGAGGATACTTAATAGGGTGATATTGTACATATGTAATTACAATGAATGTAATGGGGAGGTAATGTGATGGAGAATGGAATTTCAAATGGGAAAGTGTGGGGGTGGGGAGGGAGGGAATTACCATGGGATATATTTTATAATCATGGAAAATGTTAATAAAAATTTAAAACAAAAAGAATACTATTACCAAAATTATAACTACTGAAAAGTACAAACATAAAAAAAAAAAAACACCACAGATTAATCACTGGGACCTCATGAAATTACAAAGATTTTGTACTGCAAAGGACACAGTGAAAAAAGCAAAGAGGCAACCTACAGAATGGGAAAAAATCTTCGCCAGCTATATATCTGATAGAGGATTAATATCTAGGATATACAAAGAACTCAAAAAGTTAACTAATAAGGAATCAAACAAGCCAATCAAAAATGGGCTATGGAGCTAAATAGAGCATTCTCAAAGGAAGAAATACGAATGGCATATAAGCATCTAAAAAAATGTTCTACGTAACTAGCCATCAGGAAAATGCAGATTAAAACTACATTGAGATTCCATCTGACTCCTGTCAGATTGAATACCATCATGAAAACAAATGATCATAAATGTTGGCGGGGATGTGAAAAAAGAGGAACCCTTCTACACTGCTGGTGGGAATGCAATCTGGTCCAGCCATTATGGAAATCCTTGTGGAGGTTCCGAAAACAGCTAAACATTGATCTACCTTATGACCCAGCTATAGCACTGCTAGGCATATATCCTAAGGACTCATCTCATTTCCTTAGAAGTATGTGCTCAACCATGTTTATTGCTGCTCAATTTATAATAGCTGGGAAATGGAACCAGCCTAGATGTCCCTCAAGTGATGAGTGGATAATGAAGATGTGGCACATTTATACAGTCGAGTTCTACTCAGCAGTAAAGAAAAACGAAGTTATGAAATTTGCAGGAAAATGGATGGATCTGGAAAGGATTATACTAAGTGAGGTAACCCAGGCCCAGAAAGCCAAGCGCCACATATTCTCCCTCATATGTAGATCCTAGCTATAGATGATTGGGCTTCTGTGTGAGAAGGAAGTTACTTAGTAGCAGAGGCCAGTAAGTTAAAAAGGAGATATAAAGGGAAGAAAAAGGAAGGGAAGAGGGTACTTAACAGGTTGGTATTGTATATATGTAAATAGAATGATTGAGATGCTGAGGTAATATGATGGAGAATGGAATTTAAAAGGGGAAAGTGCAGGGGGGTGTATTAGCAACGGATATTTTTTATAATCATTGAAAATGTTAATAAAAATTGTGAAAAGGTTAAAAAATGTTTTATTTGCTGGGCATGATGGCACATGCTTTTTATCCCAGCACTTGGAAGGCAGAGGTAGGAGGCTCACCGTGAGTTCGAGACCAGTCTGTGACTACATAGTGAATTTCAGGTCAGCCTGGGCTAGAGTGAGACCCTACCTCAAAAGGAAAAAAAAAAAAAGATTTATTTACTCATTTGTAAGCAGATAATGAGAGAGAGAATGGGTGCACCAGGGCCTCCTGTTACTGCAAATAAACTCCAGATGCATGCACCACTATGTGCATCTGGCTTTTTGTGGGTACTGGAAATTTGATCCTGGCTGCTAGGCTTTGCAAGCAAATGCCTTTAACCACTGAGACATCTCTGCAGCCCTATGTATATAGAGACAGGATCTCATTGTATCCCAGGCTAACCTGGAACTCACTCTGTAGCCCAGACTGACCTTGAACTCATGGCAGTCCTCCTGTCTGAGTCTCCTAAGTACTAAGTGTAAGGCTTGGGAGTGACCAAGACCATGCAAACTACTTTGAGGCAAAGGTGAAAGCTTTTATTGAGGGTGGGGAGGACATAGCAGGAGCTGCCAGGGCTGACTCACAATAGAGGAGCACAGGCATCCTGCGTTTTCAGGTAGTGGGCTTTATAAGGTTTTTTCAGTTGAGGGAAGGAAAAAGAATAGAAAAGTTCCTTTAGGGAAGATCATTACATTAACCATTTAAAATAGCTAGGGTGTGACACCAGAACAGTGACCTTGTAATTTAGGAAATAAGGAGGCAGGAAACCATCACCTGGGGCATTTTTAGGCAAGGAGGGGATAATGACCCGGTGGTTTCTTGAGGCATGTGGATAATCTATTTACTTATGCCTCTGTCACCATTCTGCTGACCTTGGTGACTCCATCTTGGGAGCCCGTCCTGACCTAACACTGCGTTATAGGCTTGAGCAACTTCCCCTCTCCCAACACACATACATTAACAATGTTTTTGAGCACTTAGTATAAGCTAGGTACTAGGCATAGTATTCTACAGATTTATTTATTATTTATTTAGGTTTCTCAAGGCCAGGTCTCACTCTAGCTCAGGCTGACCTGGAATTCACTATGTCGTCTCAGGATGACCTCAAACTCATAGTGATCCTCCTACCTCTGCTTGCCAAGTGCTGGGATTAAAGACGTGTGCTACCATGCCCAGCTACTTTACAAATATTACTTGATTAAATCTCACCATAATTTACAAGGAGATTCTGTCAAACCTGTCTGTCTATCTATATGTCTATTTATTTAGGGTTTTTAATTGTTTTGGTTTTTTCAGGTAGGGTCTCACTCAAGCCCAGGCTGAACAGGAATTCACTATGTAGTCTCAGGATGGCCTCAAATTTATGTCAATCTTACTACCTTTGCCTCCCAAGTGCTGTGGTTAAAGACATGCTCCACTATGTCTGGCAAACACAACCTTTTTTTGTTTGTTTTCAAGGTGGCCTCTCACTCTAGCCCAGGTGACCTGGAACTTACTCTAGTTCTAGCCTGCCCTCAAACTCCTAGTAATTCTCCTACCTCTGCATCCTGAATGCTGGGATTAAAGACATGTACCAGACCCCACCTGGCCAAGGTTATTTAAAATTATTATTTGTTTTTATGTGAGAGAATTGGTGAGCTCCAGATGCTTGTGCCACCTTGAGCACATGTGTAACCTTGCATGCTTGTGTCACTGTGCATCTGGCTTACATGGGACCTGAAGAGTCGAATGTGAGTCCTTAGGCTTTGCGGGCAAGCACCTTAACCATTAAGACATTTCTCCAGCCCTAAATTATGTTTTTTTAAAACATTTTTGTTTTTATTTATTTGAGAGAGACAGAAATGGCTGCATCATTTTTTGTTTTTTCAAGGTAGGGTCTCAGGATAACCTGGCACTCATTCTGTAGTCCTGGGCTATCCTCACGCTCACAGTGATCTTCCTACCTCTGCCTCTCACGTGCTGAGATTAAAGGTGTGTGCCACCACACCCAGCTTAATTATTTATTTTTTGAGACAGTTTCATGTATTTCAGTCTGGCCCCCAACTCACTGTTGTTGAAGATAACCTTGAACTGATCCTCCAGCCTCTACCTCTATAGTGTTGGATTCACAATCATGCAGATTATGCAGTGTTGGAGATAATTTACCTGGTATGAGTGACTTTGTTACTATTGAAGAGAATTTATTCAGGAGTTGTAAGTTTCTTTTTCAGTCCATTAAAGATTTAGAGGACAGGGCCAGGCGTGGTGGCACACCATGCACACCTTTAATCCCAGCACTCGGGAGGCAGAGATTAGAGGATTACCTTGAGTTTGAGGCCAGCCTGAGACTACATAGTGAATTCCAGGTCAGGCTGGGCTATTGAGACCCTACCTCGAAAAAACAGTGATTTGCACATATATGTGAGGGTGGGATGTGCTGGGGTCTCTTATTGCTGTAAACAGACACCCAACAGACTTACATGGGTGGCTGGGGAATTGAACTGTGGGATGACAGGTTTTGCAGGCAAGCACCTTTAATGCTGACTCATCTCCTCTAGCCCCTCCTCCTACTCCCCCCCCCCTCAGGGTCTTACTCTAGCCCAGGCTGACCTCGAATTCACTTTGTATTCTCAGGGTGGCCTCACACTCACAGCGATCCTCCTACCTCTGCTTTCTGAGTGCTGGGATTAAAGGCATGTACCACCATGCCTGGCTCCCCAGCCCCTTTTTATTTATTTTTAAGTTTTTTATCAGTTTTGATGTATTCTTCAAGTTTCTACTTGTTGTAGGGTGATTGCCTAGCATATACAAGGCCCTGGGTTTGATCTCCAATACTGTATAAATTGGGCTTAGTGGTACACACATATAGTCCCAGAGCTTATTAATGGAGTCAAGACTAGAAGAAGTTCACATCTAACCTGAGCTTCATATGAGGCCTTGTCTCTTATGTAGTTATTATTTTAGAAGTTAAGTTTAGGCAGGTGTGGTAGCACATGCCTTTAATCTCAGCACTTGGGAGGCAGAGGTAGGAGGATCTCTGTCATTTTGAAGCCAGTTTAAGACTACATCCTGAACTCCAGGTCAGCCTGGGTTAGAGTGAGACCCATCTCAAAAAAAAAGAAGTAAAAAAGGGTTAGGTTTGCTACAGCTTACATATTGGTTATTTAGTAGCCCAAAACATTAAATAAGAGAAATTTTGGCCAGAGAGATGGTTCAGCAGTTAAAGGCACTTGCTTGCAAAGCCTACTGGCCCCAGTTCTATACCCTAATACCCACATAAAGCCTGATGCACAAAGTGACACATGCTTCTGGAGTTTATTTGCAGTGACAAAAGACCCTTGAGTGCCCATTCTACCTGTGTGTCTGTCTCTCTCTCTCTCTCTCTCTCACACACACACAAGTAAATAATTTTTTTTGTTTGTTTGTTTGGTTTTTCGAGGTAGGGTCTCACTCTAGCCCAGGCTGACCTGGAGTTCACTATGGAGTCTCAGGGTGGCCTCGAACTCACGGTGATCCTCCTACCTCTGCCTCCCGAGGGCTGGGATTAAAGGCCCTCCACGCCCAGCTAAAATTAAAAATTTTTAAAGAGAAATTTTTAGAAATGAACTTCCTACTTTAAACTCTTAAGCTGTATTAGGTATATTTGTAGCTACTAGCTGTATTTAGAGGCATTCTGGTTTCCTGTCAAAGTAATGCTCTTTTTCAGGATTCAAAATCATACAGAATGGAACCTGGTAAATCCGGATTAGAAAACTCTGGATTTGACAGGATGAATGAAGAAGAGCTGCTTGCAGCTGTCTTAGAGATCAGTAAGAGCGAAGGCTCACCCATGCACAGTCACGAAGAAGACGATAAACCAACCAGCAGCCCAGACACTGGATTTGCAGAAGATGATATTCAAGACATGCTTGAACATCCAGATGCTGTGCAGACTGGGAAGCCCAAAACAGTCACCGAGCCAGGTAGGTTTCATGAAGGTGAACATACATTACACAACCCATAGTGGTGTTCCAAAACCTTACATTGACAGAGGGCTTCTAAATAATCTAAACCTTCACGTTTTGGAAAGGGAAAAAAATAGCAGAATATCACAAAATTACTTTGTTTATGAAGCCAGAGCCCCTTCAATTTTGAATTATTTTATATGCAAGCAATAGAATATCCTGTTTTAACTATAAACCAAAAAAGGATGGTTTTATAGCAGATATTTATTCTTTAACGCATGTATCATTATTCAGTCCTCTGTTTAGTTACTGTTTATAGATATCACTGACTTTGTTACTCTTCTTGATTTATTTCCTGCCTTTAGTTCTTTTTTCCAGTGCTACAATTCCCTGGAGATAACAAAGGAATATTTGTATAATTCTTGGTTATCTATTCCAGTGGTGAATAACATTGAAGTTATCAAAACCAGTAATCATAAGTGGCATATAGCTATAGCAGCTTTGGGGAAGATAAATTTGTTTAAGAGATATTCTATATCCTTATTTTCTAAAATATTTATTTTTATTTAATTTACAAGCAGAGAGAAAAGAAAGAGAGACAGAATGGGTACACCAGGGCCTCTTGTCACTGCTTGTACCAATTTGTACGTCTGGCTTTACATGCGTACTGAGGAATTGAACTCAGACCATTAGGCTTTGCAAGCAAGCATCTTTAAACAATGAGCCACCTCTCAGCCCAGGCTGACCTGAAATTCACTTTGTAGTCTTAGGCTGGCCTCGAACTCATAGCAATCCTCCTACCTTTGTCTTCTAAATGCTGGGATTAAAGGAATGTGTCATATTCCCTCCAGTGGAGCTGTTTGTTTCCCCATAACAGACTTGCCACTATTGCACCCATTGGCTCATTTGGCCTGGCTGACCAAACTGAAGACTTGCAGTGTCCACTGTGGTTTATTTACACTGATGACTTTCTCTCCCATGGAGCTGCATGCAGCATAGTTTTTTATGGCTTTCTATCAGCTTATTTACACTGATGACTTTCTCTCCCATGGAGCTGCATGCAGCATAGTTTTTTATGGCTTTCTATCAGCTTCTCTACAGGGAGGAGATTTTCAGCTCACCACCATCAAAATTTCTCAGTGACCTTAAAATCTAAGCCATGGGGGTGTCTGAATTTCTTTTCTTTTTTTTTTAAATTTTTTTTTTGTTGTTCATTTTTTATTTATTTATTTGAAAGTGACAGAGAGAGAGAGAGAGAAAGAGACAGAGAGGGAATGGGCGCGCCAGGGCTTCCAGCCACTGCAAACGAACTCCAGACGCGTGTGCCCCCTTGTGCATCTGGCTAACGTGGGTCCTGGGGAAATGGGCCTCGAACTGGGGTCCTTAGGCTTCACAGGCAAGCGCTTAACCGCTAAGCCATCTCTCCAGCCCCTGAATTCCTTTTCTAATGAAAGCATTCATTTTAATAACAGATATTGACTTTGTACAATAGCTACTTCTGATTTCATGTTTAAAACCAAGATGCTAAGTTTTGAAGTGATCTTTGTGATAGAGAGCTATCGAATGCCGTATTAAGACAGATAGTAAGTAGCATATTACTAACATGAATAGCCTTATAAAATGAATGAATAAAGGTTATACATATTGACCAGTTTAAAAATTTTTTTTTATTTATTTGAGAGAAAAAGGGTAGGGAGAGAGAGAGAGATAGAGTAAGGGTATGCCACAGCCTCTTGCCACTGCATGGGAACTCCAGATACATACATCCCATCTTGCATCTGGCTTTATGTGGATACTGGGGAATTGAACCCAGGCCCATAGGCTTTGCAAGCAAGAGCCTTTAGCCACTGAGCCATCTCCCTAGATAATTGACTTAACTTGTTAAGATAAGAATTTAAACTGTATGGGCTGGAGAAATGGCTTAGCCATTAGGGCTCTTGCCTGTGAAGCCTAAGGATGCAGGTTCAATTCCCCAGTACCCATGAAAGCCAGATGCACAAAGTGGCACATGCATCTGGAGTTCTTTTGCAAGGCCTGGAAGCCCTGATGTGCCCATTCTCTCTATCTGCCTTTCTCTCTGTCTTTCTCAAATAAATAAATTAATGAAAGCTTTAGAAAAGAGCCGAGCATGGTGGCATATGCACTTGGGAGGCAGAGCTAGGAGGATTGCCATGAGTTTGAGTTCACCCTGAGACTACATAGTGAATTCCAGTTCAGCCTGAGCTATAGTGAAACCCTATCTCAAAAAAAAAAAAAAAGAGAGAGAGAGAAAAATTTTTTTTAAGAATTTAAACTGTAGTAAAATGATAAAAGGTTGATTTAAAAATGCTTTGGTTTTGTTTTTTTTACACACTAATCCAGCACTTGGGAGGCAGAGGTAGGAGGCTAGCTGTGAGTTCGAGGCCAGTTTTTTTTTGTTGTTGTTGTTTGTTTGTTTGTTTGTTTTTCGAGATAGGGTCTCACTCGAGCCCAGGCTGCCACTTCCTGTGTAGCAGAGATAACCTAGAAATTTTGATCCTCCTATCTCTATAATATACAATCCCAAATTCTGTGATTATAGGCCTACACCACTGTGCCTGATTTATATGGTCCTGGAGATTGAGCCTAGGGCATTGTGTATGTAACAAACTGAGCTATATTCCCAGATAACTTATTTTTTGAATCATTTTTCTCATACTTTTGTTGGCCTTTTTTTGTTTGGTTTGGTTTTTGTTTTGTCTTTTATTTTTCGAAGTAGGGTCTGTCTATAGCCCAAGCTGATCTAGAATTCACTCTCTAGTCTCAGGCTGGTCTTGAACTCATAGTGATCCTCTTACCTCTGCCTCCTGAAGCCTTCTTTCTCATTCTTATGATAGGTCCTTGTTCTCATAACGTAAATAACTAGACCGATACCACAACAGGTCCTGTTTATCACAGCTAGTCACATTTAGAGATTGAGAAGGAACATAAAAAATGCTAATTATTTTCCTGGCCCCCCTGGATGAGTGTTTTAAAGTTATATGCTGCCATAGAGCCCTGTAATATATGTTAGTTTTGCTTTGTTTCTTTGATATCATTGTTTTGTTTTTTAATATTTGCAAGCAATGAGGGTTAAAAAGAGAGTGAATGAAAGGGTCTCTTGCCACTGCAAATGAAACCTGGATGCGTGTGCCACTTTGTGCATCTGACTTTATGTGGGTACCAGGGAATCAAAACCCAGACTGGTGGCAGGTTTTTTACACACATGTCTTTAACCACCAAGCCATCTCCCCAGCCCCTGTTTTGTTTGGTTTTTGTGTGAGGATTGAACAGTATGGCTTCACATGTGGTGACCGCACAAAGCACTGGGCAAAATCTCAATAACAGCTTAATCAGTTTACCCTAATGCTTATTTTTTAAAATTTATTATATTTGTTTGAGAAAGAAAGACGCAGATAGGGAGAATGGGTGCACCAGGGTCTTTAGCCACTGCAAACAAACTCTAGATGCATGAGCCACCTTGTACATATGGCTTATGTAGGTACTAGGGAATCGAACCTGGGTCCTTTGGCTTTTCAGGCAAGCGCCTTAACCACTAAGTCATCTCTCCAGCCCAGCCTAATTCTTACTCAGTTAACTCTAAACAGTACTTATTTCTAGTACCTGATCATGTTATACCTAGGAGTATGGCTCTTTCCCTCATCCTTAACTGTAGTATGTTTTTAATAATTGGTTAAGTGACTGAACCATTGCTGTACAATAGTTCTAAATCAAAGGCAGTCTCTACTGCCTTGGGATATTTGACTGCATCTTTCATTTTGGGGTGTGATGTCACAAGTGGAGAAGATGAGTGCTAATGCTAGTAACACTCATTTTCATAGCGAAAAGGAATCTGTTATTTCCTGTGCTTTACCCACTTAAAGATAGCCTATCCCTGTTAAAACTCTAATGTAGTGCTAGAGAGATGGCTTAGTAGTTATGGTGCTTGCCTGCAAAGCCCTAGGACCCAGGTTCGATTCCCCATGACCCACATAAGCCAGATGCACAAAGGGGCACATGTGTCTGGAGTTTGCTTGCAGTGGCTAAATGCCCTGGCACACTCATTCTTTCCCTCTTTCTTTGTCTGCCTCTTTCTCTCTCAAATAAATGAATTTAAAAGTGGAGGGGGCTAGAGGGATGGTTTAGTGGTTAAGGCACTTGCCTGCAAAGCGTAAGGACCCAGGACCCATGTAAGCCAGACGCACAAGGTGGCACATGCATCAGGAGTTTGTTTGCAGTAGCTGGAGGCCCTGGTTCCCTTTTTCTCTCTCTCCCTCTCTCTCTCTTAAATAAATAAATATAATATTTTAAAATATTTTTAAAAATAAACTCTGTAATCTAAGCCAGATGTGGTGGCATACGCCTTTGATCCCAGTACTTGGGAGGCAGAGAGAGGTAGGAGGTTTTCTATGAGTTTGAGATTACCTTGCGAGTACATAGTGAATTCCAGGTCAGCCTGGGCTAGAGTGAGACCCTACTTTGAAAAAGAAATGTATTAAAAAACTCTGTAATATAAGGTACTGACTCCTCCTTGCCTAACCCTGGAAGCCTCTTCATCCCACTCCAATTTTCATTCGTGCAACAGCTGAGAATCACTGATGTAGATGTAGTGAAAAATCTCAAAAGCTTTAGATGAGGTCTGAGGATGTAGCTTACTTGGTATTGTGCTGTTGAGGATCAAACACAGGGATTCATGAATACCACATAAAACATGCCTGTAATCCTAGCACTTAGGAGGTTGAAGCAAGAGGATCAGAAATTCAAGGTCACTTTCAGTTATATCACCACTTGGGATACAAGCTTTAGATGAGGTGAGGGTAAATATTATCTGAACAGTAGATGTCACAAGAGTCCAGAAATTTTAATGTTTTACAGAGAATTTTCCAAAATTATGTTATGTTCTGTTTCCTCAGATCCTTCCAGTTTTGCTGAGATAACAAAAGACTGTGATGAGAATAAAGAAAACAAAACTCCAGAAGGATCTCAGGGAGAAGTTGATTGGCTCCAGCAATGTGACATGGAGCACGAAAGGGAAGAACAGGAGCTTCAGCAAGCATTGGCTCAGAGCCTTCAAGAGCAAGTAAGAGATTTTCTATTGCTGCTTCCTCCCTTCTTCTTTCCTAAGAAGTAGAATAATGATAATTAACATGCTAAGCATTTACTATGTATCTGACATTGTTCCACATGACTTGCATATAGTCAGTTATTGACAAAGAATTATTAATTAATTAAACAGACTTTTTTGGAACTTGCTTTGGGTTTGAAATGTATTGTTAGTTATGTTGCATACTAGTTTCATTGCATACTAAAACACAATGAAATATTACTCCCAGGGCTGGAGAGATGGCTTAATGGTTAAGGTGCTTGTCTGTGAAGCCCAAGGACCCAGATTCTATTCCCTGGTATAAGCAGGATGCACAAGACGGTGCATGCATCTGGAGTTGGCTGGAGGCCCTGGCATGCCAATTCTCTCTATCTGCCTCTCTCTCTCTCTAAAAATAATTAAATATTTTTTAAAAAAGGATTGCTCCCAGTCTAGCCAACGGTACCTCTTTAAATACCTTTTTTTTCCTTATCTTTTTAGGAGGCTTGGGAACAGAAAGAAGATGATGACCTCAAAAGAGCTACAGAGTTAAGTCTTCAAGGTATGGAGATCATTTTTAATTACATTTGTTAAATGATAGAAGAGCTTATAAAATTTATTTGCTGCCAATCATGGTGCCACATGCCCTTAATCCCAGCATTCAGGAGGCAGAGGTAGGAGGATCGCTATGAGTTAAAGGCCAGCCTGGAACTACAGAGTGACTTCCAGGTTAGCCTGGGATAGAGCAAGTCTCTACCTTGAAGGAAAAAAAAGAAAGAGAGAATGGGCATGCCAGAGCCTCTAGCCACTTTGTGCATCTGGCTTTATGTAGGTACTGGGGAATCAAGCATGGGTTCTTAGGCTTTACAAGCAAGCCTCTTAACCGCTGAGCTGTATCTCTGGCCCCTCATTAATTTTTAATAACTTACTTTAGGGAAGTCAGTGGACAAAGTCATGAGTGAGTGCAAATTAGCATGGGATTCATCATACAGTCATGACATTTGACAGAACTAATATGTGGTCCAGGCACTGGTATTCTGAAGAGATATATAGTCACAGAGGCTAGACTAGCTCTTCACTTTTTGGTTCCTAAACTTACTTAGGTTTTTTTCCAGTTCTCAGAAACAAATGGAAGTCAAGTCTTGGGGTAGCATGAAATGTGCATTCCTGGATGGTCTAGTCAGCAGAATACAGAGGAGAGTAAGAATTTTACTGGCACTGTAGTTGAGTCAAAATCGCAAATAAGAATCCACATAGTTGCTGGGCATAGTGGCGCATGCCTTTAATCCCAGCACTCGGGAGGCAGAGGTAGGAGGATCACCATGAGTTCGAGGCCACCCTGAGACTACATAGTGAATTCCAGGTCAGCCTGGGCCAGAGTGACACCCTACCTTGGGGGAAAAAAAAAAAAAATCCACATAGTTGAGTCGAAATCACAAATAAGAATCCATGTTAGGCTTCTCCAGACATACTGTCTTGGGGTTTAAACAATAGTACAAGCCAGGTGTGGTTGTGTACATCTGTATTCCCAGGACTTGAGAGGAGGCAGGGTGATCAAAGGGTGATGCCAGGTTACCCTCGGATACATAGCAAGTTTGAAGCCAGCCTAGGCTATATACATTGAGACCCTGTCTCAAGGGACAACAACAGAAGATGGGAACATTGCTGGCAGTCACATTGCTCCGAAGTAGACTGATGGCCCTACATCTATACACAGGTGCTCTAATCTTCCCCAACCATTTTCTTGGAGAGTCCTCCTGACTCCTTTATTAAAGTCTCTTCTTTTCCCCTGGGTCCTTTTTGTTGTTTTTTTTTGAGGTAGGGTCTCACATTATCTCTGGCTGACGTGGAATTCACAATGTAGTCTCAGGGTGACCTTTAACTCATAGCGATCCTCCTACCTCTGCCTCCCATGTGCCGGGGCTAAAGGTGTACGCCACCACATCCATCTCTGGGTCCACTTTTTTATGGTTTTGTTGCTCTGTTTTGGGTTTGGTTTGGTTTGGGTTTTGGTCATTTTGAGTCAGGGTATCATGTAGCCTTGGACTAGCTAGACAAGATTCAAAGTTCTGATCCTCCTACACTTACCTCCCAGTTGATGGGATTACAAGGTGTGCCACCACACCAAGATCCAGTTGTATGGTTTTTATTATTTGTCTTACATATATGCATGTATGTGTGTTCATTTGCACATGGGCATACTTGTACACAGGTACACATACATGTGTGTGTACGCATGCATATGGAGGCCAGAGATGGATGCCTCTCTCGTTTTGATGACTTATTTACCTCTTTTCTTTTTTCTTTCTTTTTTTTTTTTTTAAGTTTTTATTAGCATTTTTATTTAAAAAATCCCATGGTAATTCCCTCCCTCCCCACCCCCCACACTTTCCCATTTGAAATTCCATTCTCCATCATATTACATCCCCATAACAATCATTGTACTTACATATATACAATATCAACCTATTAAGTACTACCCTCCTCCCTTCCTTTATCTTCCCTTTATGTTTCCCTTTTAACTCACTGGCCTCTGCTACTAAGTATTTTCATTCCCACACAGAAGCCCAGTCATCTGTAGCTAGGATCCACATATGAGAGAGAACATGTGGCGCTTGGCTTTCTGGGCCTGGATTACCTCACTTAGCATAATCTCTTCCAGGTCCATCCATTTTTCTGCAAATTTCATAACTTCATTTTTCTTTACTGCTGAGTAGAACTCCATTGTATAAATGTGCCACATCTTCATTATCCACTCATCAGTTGAGGGACATTTAGGCTGGTTCCATTTCCTAGCTATTACAAATTGAGCAGCAATAAACATGGTTGAGCACGTATTTCTAAGAAGATGATATGAGTCCTTTGGATATATGCTTAGAAGTGCTATAGCTGGGCCATATGGTAGATCAATCTTTAGCTGTTTTAGGAACCTCCACACTGATTTCCACAATGGCTGGATGGTTTTTGTTTTTTTGTTCTGTCTCCATAATGCATGTCAAAGTGTTGATGAGCTCAATGTTGTGGAGGTCCAGTGGGGTTTGTTCATTTATTTATTTTCTGAGGTAGAGTCTCAGCTCTTGCCCAGATGACCTAGAACTTCCTCTGTAGTCCTAGACTGGCCTTGAACTCATGATAATCTTTTTACCTCTGCTTTGGGAGTGCTGGGATTAAAGGCTTGCACCACCAAGCCATACATTTTTTTGTTTAATTTTCTGTTTTTGTTTTTAATTTTTTTTTAATTTTTTTTTTATTTGAGAGCGACAGACACAGAGAGAAAGACAGATAGAGGGAGAGAGAATGGGCGCGCCAGGGCTTCCAGCCTCTGCAAACGAACTCCAGACGCGTGTGCCCCCTTGTGCATCTGGCTAACGTGGGACCTGGGGAACCGAGCCTCGAACTGGGGTCCTTAGGCTTCACAGGCAAGCGCTTAACCACTAAGCCATCTCTCCAGCCCAATTTTCTGTTTTTTTGAGACAGAGAGGGAAAGAAAGAGGCAGATAGAGAATGGGCACATCAGTACCTCTGGCCATAGCAAACAAACTCCAGACACATGCACCACCTTGTGCATCTGGCTTTACGTGGGTACTAGGAAATCAAACCTGGATCCTTTGGCTTTGCTGGCAAGTGCCTTCACTTCTAAGCCATCTCCAACCCAGGTGTTTGTTGTTGTTGTTGTTGTTTTCCCTTCAAGGTAGAGTCACATTCTAGCTCAGGCTGACCTGAAATGTACTATGTAGTCTCAGCGTGGTCTTGAATATATGGTGATCCTCCTACCTCTGCCTCCCTAGTGTTGTGATTAAAGGCATGCACCACCACACCTGGCATGGGGTTTGCATTTTTTTTGTTGTTTGTTTTGTTTTCGAGGTAGGGTCTCATTCTAGCTCAGGCTGACCTATGACACTGTGTAGTGTCAGGGTGGTCTTGAACTCATGGCGCTCCTCCTATCTCTGCCTCCTAAGTGCTGGGATTAAAGGCATGCACCACCTCACCTGGCTGGGGTTTGCTTTTTTAAGACAAGTTGTCACTGTAGCCCAGAGTGGCCTCAAGGTCATTTTCTTCCTACTTCCCCCTCTCCAGTATCGGGATTGCAGGCAGGTGCCATCGTGCTCCCTAGCTCCAGCTAAGAACTTTTACAAGAGTCTTGTCTTTGGTTCTTCAGAGTATAACAGCTCCTTTCTGGATTCACTGGGCTCAGATGAGGACTCTGGAAATGAAGATGTTTTTGATATGGAGTACACAGAAGCGGAAGCTGAGGAGCTGAAAAGAAATGCTGAGGTAATGTTTCACCCTGAGTGAATTGCTAACATAAAGCATATGTATATTAAGTTGCCTTTAGCTCCACCAAGTAACTATTACAGTTAATGAAAACTGGAGCTGGGCTTGGTGGCCTATAATCTCAGCACTCAGAGGCTGAGGTAGAAAGATCACTATGAGCCAAGTATGATGGACATGCCTTTAATTCCAGCATTCAGAGACAGAGTTTGAGGCCAGCCTCGGACTACAGAGTGAGTTCCAGGTCAGGCCTGGACTAGAGTGATAGAGCAAGAACCTGCCTCAAAAGAAAAAACTTAAAAAAAAAAATTTAAAAAAGAAAAAACTTTTAATAAATTGTGTCAACTAGAGCACACTGATGTCTTTTTCCCCCCTCCTTTCCTAAATCATTTCTTCCCATATTTCGATCACTCAGGATCCTACCGTACTTAAACCCACAATTTCTGTTCTATCATCTGTCTATCTATAAATAATACTATGGGGCTAAGGTTATGGCTCAGTCAGTGAAGCACTTGCCATGTAAGGAAGAGGACCTAAGTTTGGATCCCCAGCATTCCGTAAATGCCAGACATGCCACATCACCTGTAATTCCAGAGCTCAGGAGATTTGACAGGGATCCCCCAAATCAAGCAAGTTCTAGGTTCAAGTGAAAGATCTCTCAATAAATAAGGTAGAAAAGAGCTGAGAAGACACCTCAGTGGTTGCTTGCAGAGCCTAGGTTCAGTTCTCCAGTACCAACATAAGGCCACATGCACAAAGTGGCACATGTGTCTGGAGTTTGTTTACAAAAGCAAGAGAGGCTCTCGTGTGTCCATTCTCATTCGGTCCTGCAAATAAATAAGTGGAGAATAATCAAGAAAGACACTGGCTATGGTCCTTTATAGGCACATGGATATACAAGTACACATGCATACATAACAAATACAGAGAGGTCTAAGTAAAGCTTGCTAATCCTTGTACTTCTAGTATTTGAAGGGTTGAAGCAGGAGGATCACCATGAATTTAAGGTTTGCCTGAGCTACAGAGCAAAACCCTGTCTCAAGAAGGGGGCGGGGAGTGGGCGGCTGTGGTTAAGGTGCTTGTCTGCAAACCCTTGAACTTCTGACCCTTCTGCCTTTAATTCCCCTTCCTGAATACTGGGATTACAAGCATTCACCATCACACCCAGTTCATGTAGTGTTGAGTATATCCATCCCAGTGTTTTATGTATGTTAAGCAAGCATCGTACCAACTGAGCTCTACTCCCCAGCTCAGGGGTTTTTGATTTTGTTTTTGTTTTTGTTTTGTTTTGGAGATAGCATCTCACTCTAGCCCAGGCTCCTTGAACTCACAGTGATCCTTATACTTCTGCTTCCTGAATGTTTAAAGGTGTGTGCCACCATTTAAGTGTGTGAAGTGTGTGCGTGCACACACATGCATGCCAAGGTCTCTTGCTCTTGCAATCAAATGCCCATCTCCTAGGCTGCAGGCTTTGCAAACAAATGCCTTTAACTGCTGGGCTATCTCTCCATCCCCTCAGGTTTTATTTTACTTTATTTATTTATTTTCCTTTCTTTTTGTATTGATAACTTCCATAATTATGCACAATAAATCATAGTTCCCCCCAACATACACTTGTGCCTTTGCAGCCCCACTTTCCATCATATTCCATCCCTCTCTCAATCAGTCTCTCTTTTATTTTGATGTCATCATCTTTCCCTGTTTTGGTTTTTCAAGATAGGGGCTCACTCCAGCCCAGGCTGACATGGAATTCACTATGTAGTCTCACGGTGGCCTCAAACTTACAGCAATCCTCCTACCACTGCCTCCCGAGTGCTGGGATCAATGGTGTATGCCACAATGCCCGGCTTTTTCTTTCTATTTTGAGGGTCTTGTGTAGGTTTTTTTCAGAAATGCTTTTTATATATATGCAAGCAGAGAGAACAGGTATACCAAAGCCTTTAGCCACTGCAGATGAACTCCAGATACATGCTCCACTTTGTGTACCTGGCTTTACATGGGTAGTGGGGAATTGAACAAAGGTCATTAGGCTTTGAAGGTGTGCCTTAACCACCAAGCCCTCTCCAGCCCTTTATTTATTTATTTTTATTTTTAATTTTCAAAGTAGGGTTTCACTGTAGTCCAGGCTGACCTGGAATTCACTGTGTAGTCTCAGGATGTCTTTGAACTCAGTCCTTCTACTTCTGCATGTGGTGGGATTAAAGGTGTGCACCACGGCTTAAGAACATTTTAATGGTTTGACTTACATATATCTGTATTCTCCAAGCTTCACCCTTGTATTGCTAACTTATTTATTTGTGTGTGTGTGTGCTCGTATGTGTCGAGGCCCTAGGTGTGGCTGAGCTACATAATTTTCCTATATAGCTGGATAACGTTGTATGGAATTACTATACCATTAAGCAGTCAACTATTATTAGGTATATTGTTCTAATTTTTATTGTTTTAGTTAATGCTACAGTGAATAACATGTATTTTCTTCTTTTGAATTATTTCCTTGGATAAGTCTTTAAGATGGAATTCTTGGGCCAGAAAATAAAGGCAGATAAAACCAACAGATTTTGTTATTGAGTCTGTCTACACTTTACACTGAAGCTATGAGAATAAATTAGCATTGAGAATAAACTTCAAGCTGGGTGTGGTGGTGCACGCCTTTAATCCCAGCACTCAGGATCACTGAGTTCAAGGCCACCCTGAGACTACATAGTGAATTCCAGGTCAGCCTGGGCTAGAGTGAGACCCTACCTCAAAAAAAAACCCTTCAGTATTTTGCTTTGAATCATTAAGATGAAGAGGTTTTTTTTTTTTTTGTTTGTTTGTTTGGGGTTTTTTGCTCCTTTTTGCTCCCTTCTGTTTTCCAGACAGGAAATCTCCCCCATTCCTATCGGCTTATCAGTGTCGTCAGTCACATTGGCAGCACCTCTTCTTCAGGTAAGACACTTCAGCATTGTAGAAATGAAGAAACAGCGTTTGCTCTTTCATGTTACTCTTTTCCTGTCTTTCTAAGGTATAAATTGAGGGCATGACAAAAAACCTAAGGGTATGAGAATGTAGCTTAGTTGGTGGAGTGCTTTCCTAATATACACAAAGCCCTGAATTGGATCCCCATTACCACATAACCTGGGTTTGTGAGTTGGAGGCCAGCCTGGGCTACATGAGACCCTGTTTTAAAAAGAAAGAAAGAAAAAAAAAAAAACTTTCCTGGGGCTGGAGAGATGGCTTAGTGCTTCAGGTGCTTGCCTGCAAAGCCTAATGATTGATTACCCAGTACCCACATAAAGCCAGATACAATGGTGCAGTGCATTCATCTGGAGTTTGTTTATCTTTCTCTCCCAGGTTTGATTCCCCAAGACCTACATAAGCCAGATGCACAAAGTGGTGCATGCATCTGGAATTCGTTTTCAGTAGCTTGAGGCCCTGCCATGCCCTTTCTCTCTGTCTTTCTCTCTCTCTTCCTCAAATGAAAAAAAAAATTTTTTTTAAGTCTTTCCTTTGGGGGTTGGGGAGCTGGCTTCATGGTTAAATGTACCTGCCTTCTTAAGCCTGCACCCCAGCACCCACATAAAGCCAGACACCACGTGGTCATTCCAGTGCACTTGTGGCAATGGGCGGCCGAACCAGAAGAATCGTGAAGCTCATGGCTGGCTCGCTAGTCTGGCCTGGCTTTCATGGTGGCAAACAAGACTTTCTCAAAATCAGGTAGAAGAGTTCCAATACCCCAGGGTTGTCTTGTGACCTTCACGTGTGCACTTATGTGCCCAGTCACACAAACACGTGCAATTTTTAAAAATCTTTGCTTTAATCAAACACTGGATTATATTAATAGGTGTAACAGTTTTGATATTCCTGTTCATAAATGACCTAAATTCTCCTGGGCAAAATATATTTATTAAAATGTTGTCCCTGCCAGGCTTAATGGTATACCTCTGTGATCTTTTCTTTTTATTTTAATATTTATTTGAGAGAGAGAGAGAGAGAATGGGCACACCAGGGCCTCTAACCACTGCAGACAAACTTCAGACACATGTGTCACCTTGTGTATCTGGCTTATGTGAGCACTGGGGAATCAAACCTGGGTTCTTAGGCTTCACAGACACATGCCTTAACCACTAAGCCATTTCTCTAGTCCAACCTCTGTGATCTTCATGCTCAGAAGTTGGAAGTAGGAGGATTGAAAATTCAGGGCCAGCCAGGACTAGGTAGATGAGTTCAAGGCTACCTTGAGCTACCTAGAAAGACCCTGTCTCAAAAGACCCGGGGCTGGGGATGTTGTTCAGTAGTTGTACCACATGCAAGGCATTAGATTTAGCCCCACAGCCACACCAAAAAAGTCCCTTGAACTGTGTGTGATGTCACACATCTGGTTAACTACAGCACTCAGAAGGTTGAGGCAGGAGGATTGCAAGTTAAGACCAGCCTAGGCTACATAGCAAGACTATCACTTTTTAAATTTTATTTTATTTTTATTTTTTATTTTTTTGGTAGGGTTTCACTCCAGCCCAGGGTAACCTGGAATTCACTCTGTAGTCTCAGGGTGGCCTCGAACTCATGACGATCTTCCCATATACTTCTGCCTCCTGAGTGCTGGAATTAAAGGTGTGTACCACCACACTTGGCTCTATCTTTATTTTTTTAATATTTTTATTTGAGAGGGATAGAGAGACAGTATGGACATGCCAGAGCCTCCCACCACTGCAGATAAGCTCCAGACATGTGCACCACTTTGTGCATCTGGCTCTTTTTTTTTTTCAAGGTAGGGTCTTACTTTCATCCAGGCTGACCTGGAACTCACTATGCAGTCTCAGGGTGGCCTGGAATTCATAGAGATCCACCTACCTCTGCCTCCCGAGTGCTGGGACTAAAGGCGTGCGCCACCACGCCCAGTGCATCTGTCTTTTTGTTGGTCCTGGGAAATAGAACTCAGACTGTCAGGACCCATAAGCAAATGCCTTAACTAGTGAGCCATCTCTAGCAAGACCCAGCAAGACCATCTTTAAATGCATATGTGTGTATATCCCTTAATTCTCTGTTCATGTATCTAAACATATTTTAGAACTATTGAATATATTGTAGGTCCTTCTCAAAGTTACTATATCTGGAAAAAATTCAGTATGTTTTAGAAAAACCTTAATTTTCAAATTTTATTTGTCTCAGGTCATTACATTAGTGATGTGTATGACATTAAGAAGCAGGCGTGGTTTACTTACAATGACCTGGAAGTGTCTAAAATTCAAGAGGCTGATGTACAGAGTGATCGTGATCGGAGTGGCTACATCTTCTTCTATATGCACAAGTAAGCAACTTGCCGGATCTGAAGTAACAGGCTGAATATTGCCTGTACTCTAAATCCTGTCCTGTGGGAATAAAATATTCCCATTACTCCACCATTTGGGAGTTTTTGAGTTTTGTTATCTTTGCTTAGGGCTCCTCTCTTGGTATTTCCTTATAAGTCCAGAATATTTTCTCTGTGAACTCAATATTAATTATTCATCCCACAATAGTATCAAGGTATGGAACTTAACAACTTGATTTGTGGTACTCTAAATCTTTTTCGTCTTTCAGTTTATTGGCAAGATCTGGTTTATGTACATGAAAACTATGTATCTTTTTTGTTTTTTTTGAAGCAGAGTCTCACTGTAGCCCAGGCTGACCTGGAATTTACTATGGAATCTCAGGGTTAGCCTTGAAATCACAGCAATCCTCCTACCTCTGCCTCCTGAGTGTTGAGCTTAAAGGTGCCACCACACCCAGTTTACTTACCATTTTTAAAACAATCTGTTGGCATTTCCCCTCAGAAATCAGCACCCAAGGGGTTAAGCTGGTGATTTTAAAAAAAGTGACTCATTTACTTAATCAGTATCCATTTCCTGTTTCTTTTTCTCTTGTTCGCACTTTGGTTCTGCTCACTGAATTCCATGTTGTATTTTTGTTTGTTTTATTTTAAGGGAGATCTTTGATGAATTGCTGGAAACAGAAAAGAATTCTCAGGCACTCAGCATGGAAGTAGGGAAGACCACCCGCCCCGCTTCATGAGGAGCAGACTCCTGGGTTGGCAGCATGCACTGCATCTTCTTTCACTGCCACCCACCTTCACCTTTTCCTCTGCCTGACGAGAATTTGGAGTTCTATTTGATTCAGGAGCAACAAACAGCTCAGGGCCAAACTAAAAGACAAAATCAGTTATGTGGACTGCTCCATGCTGTTTTATGGAAACCTTGGTGTCCTCTATGGCTAACTATTCTTTTTCTCCTACAAGAGTGAGATACTTCCTTTTGTCTTAAGAATCTATGTTGTATGTGTATGTGTGTGTGTGTGTGTGTATGCACACACACACTCATGTTTATGGAATGAATGGAGCCTTAAAGAGTTAGGAGGAGCCACCAGAGTATATTGCTCACAGTGCCACAGCTGCTTGAGGGAAGATTAAAGTCTGCCCTTTCACCTGAGAAGTGTGTGGGGATATACATATCACTGGCTTTTAGCTTTTCTGTTCTTTGAGTAGCTTCAATTCCAGTCTGATATTTCGTGTATTTGTTATGAGTAAAGTTTACTGGAAAGCCAGTTACATTGATAGCAGTTTATTTTCCTTGTAAAAGGCATGTCTGAGTTTTGTTTTCCCCTCTTCTTAATTTGATGAATCTGTCATGCCTGGCTGTCTACATGTAGTTTCTCCCCCAAAAATCTTGTTATTTCAGAATATGTTACAGTCCCATATTTGGTATTCATTGTACACCTCACATTTTCTCCAAGATTCTTTCACACAGTTTGTATACCATCTATATTATTGTGATGGTTAAGGTAAAATCTTGTATTTCATTATCCTAATGAATTAACCAGAACTGTAAAGGTAAAAATAATATTGCTACAACTGGGACTCCCCAGCAGGAATGCTTAGAGTAAAGAAGAACTTAGTGGCTTTGCCTCCTGGGCAGAGAGGTCAAGAGGCATGTCACTGTTTACAGCTCAAACTCTGGACCACTAAAGCTGAAAGCTAAACACCCTGTCACAAGGGTAAAATTAAATACATAAGCTGGAAGTGTGTTTAATCATTTACTGTGTGACTTTGCCCTAAAAGCAGGGTGGGATTTAAAATGTGACCAGTTTAGGTAATTCAGTGATTTTATATATATATAAAATCTTTTTAGGTGCTCTGAATTGAGGCTAAGAAGGGATGCAATATTAAGTGTTCCAGTGGTCACTGAGCCAACATAACCTGCTTGGCTAAACAGCTTATAAAGCCATACAAAGAATATGAGCTCAAGTGTCATTAAGACTGCATAGACTTAATTGCAAAATGAAACCTTTACTATTTTCTTTCCTGCTTTTTCTTGCCTTTAATAAATGAGAGGATTGTTCTAAGTTCTGAGGTAGGAATGAAATCAGGTTTTCAGTGGGAGCAAGCATTAAAACCCAAGACTTAATATATGATTATCAGTTCTGGAAGATTGCCTTCAGATAACTTCAGCCAAACTCTAGCAACCAGGATGTGTTCTGACAGTATCCCACTCTGAAGTTGTTGTCTTTTGAATTGTAAATGGCCTCCGTGCCAATGAGACATGCTTTCTTTGCCTCCTACCATCTAGCAGCATATGTGATTGTAGTGAATGTTCCAGAGTGGCACAGTGATAGGTTAGAAGAGGAAAACACTTATTTTTAAACTTCTTAAATCTTTTTTTATTTCTCCAGCAGTCTCATTTCCTTTTGTTTTCCTTGAAAATGACTGATGTTCTCATAAATGAGTGAAGTAGTGATCACATTCTGTAGTTATTTTCTTTCTGGTTTCTGAATTTGAGAGCTTGAAGCTGTTAAAAATTATTGAGTTTGATAGCACGTCTTTAATCCCAGCACTCAGAAGGCTGAGGTTAAAGGAGCACCATGAGTTCAGGGCCAGCCTGGGCTACAAAGTGAGGTACAGGTCAGCCTGAGCTAAAGTGAGACCTGTCCTCAAAAAAAAAAAAAAAAAATTAAAAGGGAGGGGGAACAGTTTGAAATGAGGTTTATGTTAAGACATGGATAAAAATAGAAATAATGATAAAAGCCTAAAATGCCTCATGAGTAACCTTATTTGAATTGCTTTCATAGCTGGCATATGTGTGTGGCACAGAAACCTGATTTGGTTTTGATCTTCATGTCTTGGGCAAGACTTGTTAGTTGAAAACAGGCCAGTAGAATATACAAGTATCTCATTGATCTTTCATGATGTTGAATTGTATGATCTGTCCATCCTTGTGGCATTGGCAGCCTTTTTTCTTTTCTTTTTTTCTTGATCCTTTAGCATATATTTGACTCCAAATGGAGATTTCAGCTAGGCTTTGTTGATGGGGGTGTTGGTTATTGTAAGCTGGCTGTATATACTTTATAATCATAAATAGATAATATATTTCTGTTTTTATTTTTATTTTTGCACATTGTGATACCATAATTGAGGGATGGAGCAATCAGTATGTTGAGGCCAGGAAAGGACAAAATTAAGAATTGGGGGGATGGGGAGCTTCAGTTCCATGCAATATGCATAACTAACCTTCCCATTCAAAATACCAAATGTGGTTACATTACTTTAAATAACTGGACTGGAGCTTGATAGTTCTGGATACAATCTTTTGAATCTTAGTCAAAAAATTTGGAGGGGGGGCTGGGCGTGGTGGTGCACGTCTGTAATCCTAGTATTTGGGAGGCTGAGTTAGAAGGATCACCATAATGCCAGGAGCTACAGAGTAAGTTCCAGACCAGCCTGGGCTAGAGTGAGACCCCCCCCCCACACACACACACACCTGGAAAAAACTAAGAAAAAAATTTGGAAGGAAAAAAATAACCTAAAAACTTGATTTTTATCCTGTTTTATACAATTGGAAAGCTGTATATGGCTCAGTGCTGTTATTCTGTTTAGTAGCCAAGACTATAATTTAGGCCAATGAGATGATTCTTGTTTTGTAGATATATATTTATATTTGTATACACCATCATAAGTTTTGTCCCCGAGGATAGAATAAGAAGCAAACCCATGAATTGGTGTTCCGTTTATGTTTTGATTCCAAATTTGTTGTCTTCTTGCTATGGTCAAGCTTAACTTAAATGGCTTAGTAGCAAACCTAACAAATGTAAATGTGTTTACATTTTAAGAAGTATGTAGTAATACAGATGGTTGATTGACTCTGGATGCAAATATGAAAACTACACGATTGTTTATCCTCCTTGATGAAGGGTAAAATCCTGAAAGAAAAGCTTTAATATTTAAAACCTCAGCAAAGTGATCTATGAATTTCCTCTACACTGCATTTCTGCTTTACTATTGTGTAAGGACACCCAATACAAGTACAGGGACAGTGGTATAATGCAAATATCTGGAGACACAAGTTAAAGAGAAAAGCCAGGTAGTTTGTAAACTCACTTAGGGTCCCATAAAGACTATGCAGAAATACACTGTTACCTTCCCCTCTTCTCTGCCCTCTGAAACAACTGCAGTGGGCGCTTCTGCCAACCTTTTTCCCTATTTGGTTTAACTGGCCCCCTAAGGTGAACTGTTACTTCAATCAGGACAGAACTAGAACTCTAAATACATGTGAGTCTTGTATGTAGAGAGAAATCAACAACTCAACACCATATGGAAGTTATAGAAGTATTCTAGTCAATGGCTATGTCCTTTTTGCTCCTTGTTTTACTGTGGCAAGTACACACAAAAAATTTAAGAAATTTCCAACCTCTGACTAGTCCTTTGATGCCTCACTTCAGAATTCTAATTTTGTCTCTAGTAAGTCTTACTGTCATCTGAAGAAGTAAATTTTTTATTATTTTATTAGAACACAGTTTGTTAAGTCATGAGTTTCATGACAGGCATTCTGCTGTTTCACCATTGACTCCCTTATGTTGCTTCGATTGCTAGGATTGACGCAGTCTCTTTTGTTATACACAATTAGTAAATTGTTCTCTTTCCATGTGTGTTATGTGTCTGAGATCTTGAGGTTTTAATTAAAAGTGTGCCAGTATGAGTAAGCATTATAGTGACAGTGAATTTCAAGTACAGAGAAGTTCAGAGTTCTAGGTCTATCTACAGGCATAAGAACAGAGTAGAGGAGGGTCTGGATCAGGCTCCAAGTTCTTCAGATCAGATCAAGTGCCAGAACACAGGGGTAGTCAGCTGAGCTGGTCTATTTCAAAAACAGTGAACAGACAGGGAAACCACAAGAGGGTGTGCACACTTCTGCCCCAGTCTTCCCTCCTCCGTCAACCTCCCCGGCCCATGGGTAGCGGTTCTTTATGCCTAGGGTGAGGAAAACAACAGTGAGGTTCCTGCACTTTGCCTAATTGAGCCACTCTCAGGTTTGCTGGCAGCTTTGGCCACATATTTATGAAGTGGCTTTTTCCTTTTGTGTTCAGAGTGACTTGATTCTGATTCTTGATGTTTTGTATGGAACGGCACTTTATCTGTGTTTTAGCAGAACTGTTCCTCTATCCTTGACGGTTTTTCCTTGTTTTGTTTCCTTTTTAAATTATATAAAGTTTTGTGTGTGTGTGAAATTAAAGCCTTTATTAGCCTTGTATTGGTTTGACTTATTTCTTTAAAAGGACACATGCATGGAGACAGTTTGAACAAACACCTGTTTGAAGTGTCAGTCACCTGGTTAGCTTCCTGATTGGACCCGAGGAGCCTATGAAACTGCAGAGGCTTCTGGGTAACAGTTTGTAAACCCAGCATCAGCCTTAACTAAGCACTTCCTGGATTAGAGCATCAGGTAGGAGTGATATCTGCATTTCATGCAGACTTCAAAGAAGGGGTCTCCTTAACCGACCACATATGGCAGTAAGAAAAGTTTGTGAAAGAAAGCTCTTACCTTGGAGCAATATGTAAAAGTGCAAAACGCCCTAGCCTCCCTACTGTTGATCAACTTTACTGGAGAAAACCTTTCTTCAGAACCAGTGTCTTATGTAGTGTTTGGCTGCTCTGAGCAAAAAAAAAAAAGCTATAGAACAAGATGGTTAGAAAAGATGTAGCGCCCTAGCTTAGAAACAATCCAGCCATCTTCAGATCACAGGCTCCATGGGAGGTGGCATCTTTCAGAAGGAACTGGTAGATTACTAAACAGGGCATTGCCGCACACTGCTGCTCTCATGCACCCATGGAGACACTGTACAATTGACGTAGGACTAAAATGAGTGCTGACGAAAACCCTTGCAAGCAGGACAGGGTGCTGCCTTATAGACACAAGTACTCGTCTCAAAATAGGCCTTTTTCCTTCTTGAGGTTTTGTTGCTTCCATCGAGGCAGGGCAGAGAAGGCAGCCGGTGTCATCCCCAAGACCTTAGTGAAATCTTCCATGGACAGGTGCTCCTGGAGAAGAGCACCAGAAAGCAAAAGTCACAGGTGTGACAAATAACCAAACACAAAAAGCAAAGTCGACCCTGGCACTGGGGCAGCGGTTCAAGTAGACAGAGTGCTGGCCATGCAAACATGCAGGCCTGGGTTTGGATCTCCAGAACCCCTACGGAAATACCAGACATGCTGGCACACACCTTTAAATCCCAGGGAGGCAGAGACAATCCCTGGAGCTCATTGGCTGCCTAGACTAGCTGAATCAGTGCTAGATTCAGCAAGAGACCCTGTCGCAAAGAAGACCTACTGAGGTAAAAATCCCTGCTGCCCCCCCCCCCTCAGTGTAGACCTGTGGTTTCTCACACACCAAAAAGCCAACACTAGCTGGGCATGGTGGCACACGCCTTTAATCCCAGCACTCGGGTGCCACATAGGATTGCCATAAGTTCAAGACCAGTCTGAGTCTGCATAGTGAATTCCAGGTCAGCCTAGGCTAGAGTGAGACCCTACCTTGGAAGAAAATCAAAATCTATGTATCTGGGGGACTAGGATGTTGTCTCAGTGGATAAAGCACTTGCCTTGGGTCGCCAGAACCCCCACACAGCCAGACGCTGCAGCACAAGTGTCTCATCTCCGTGTGCTTGCAACAAGAAGGGAGGCAGCGACAGCAGCAGTTCAGTGACCAGCGAGCCTAGCAAGGGCAGCACTGAAGGAGACCCTGCCTCAAACTAGGTGGAAGACGAGGACCAACACCCAAAGTTGTCCTCCGACCTCCACACGTGCACCCACACTTGCCATCTCCTGTCATCCTGCCAGTGACACTGAAGATGAACTAGGACTATTTTACCTTTGTACTTCTGGCTTGGAAATCATGGCTGGATGTATCTTCAAGCATGCGACAGAGAGTTGATGAAAATAACCTTTGTCCCAGCTCTCAGATGATAAAATGACTATGCTGTTTATGACATCTAACTACCCTTTGGGCATGCCCAATTAAAACAGCCTGACTTACGCCTTCATTTCTACTCCTCAAGGCACTGAGAGATGGACAGCTTTGGGCAGAGTGACACAATATAATTCCAGCAACCCAAGAACTTGAGGTAGGAAAATCAGAAGTTTAAGGCCTGCCTGGCCTACAGAGTAAGTTTAAGGATAGCCTGAGCAATTGCGTAAGATTCTGTCTCAAAATAAAATGTAAAGGCCGGGTGTGGTGGCATATGTCTTTGATTCCAGCACTCAGGAGGCAGAAGTGGGAGGATCACCATGAGTTTGAGGCCATCCTGAGACTACATAGTGAATCCGAGGTTAGCCTAGGCTAAAGCAAGATCCTGCCTTGAAATACCAAAAATAAATGAAAAGGAAAGAAAAAAAGAACAACCTCTGGAGACATAGCTCAGTGGTAGAGCACTTGCCTGTCATTTGTGAGGTCCTAGATTCAATTTCCTCAATGGGAAAAAACAAAAGGTGTTCGGGCAGAGGGGGCGGTGCTGGCAGTTAAGGTGCTTGCCTGCAAAGCCAAAGGACCCAGGTTCAATTCCCCTGTACCCATATAAGCCAGATGCACAAGGTGGCACATGTGTCTGGAGTTTGTTCTTAGTGGCTACTGGTTCTGGTGTGCCCATTCACTCCCTCTATCTGCTTCTCATGCTCTCAAGAAATAAAAAGAAAAACTTAAAGGTGTTCAGGAAGCCAGGCATGATGGCACATACCTTTAATCCCAGCATTCAGGAGGCAGAGATAGAGGATCACCATGGGTTCAAAGGCCACCCTGAGACTACATAGTGAATTCCAGGTCAGCCTGGGACAGAATGAGACCCTACCTCAAAGAAAAGTGTTCAGGGCTAGGAGAAGTAGAGTGACTTTTATTTGATTCCCATTACCCTCTGACTCCCAAGCACTGGAGTTATAGGCATGCACCACCACACCCAGCTCAGAGTAGCTTTTTTTTGTTGTTGTTTGTTTCTTTTTTAGGCAAAAGAGAGCAAGAGAGAGAGAGAGAGAGGGAGGGATTTGGTGCATCAGGGCCTCCAGCCACTGCAATCAAACTCCAGATGTATGTGCCACCTTGTGCACATGTATGACCTTGCATGCTTATATCACTTTGTGCATCTGGCTTATGTGGGACCTGGAGAGTAGAACCTGGGTCCTTAGGCTTAGCAGACGAGCACCTTAACCACTAAGCCATCTCTCCAGCCCTCGGAGTGGCTTTTCTTAATTTTGAATTGACAGAGTGGAATTTTCCTGGACACCACTCCTTTGGCTCCCAGAGTGCCCTGCACTGTGCAGCTTCCTGGTAAACATGTATAGATGGGTTTTAAGCTCAGGTGGGTACCATCTCCCAGTTCTCTAATCTGTCATTAGGTTTGCCTCCCACCCCTGGGCATTCTCCCCTTAAGGCTCCTGGGAACGGGTTGCTGGGAGCCATCCCTGTCCCCAAGCAGGGTGGTAGAGCACCTTATTTTGGAAGAAAGTAAACAAAACAGTTTGGGCATCGGTGGGTGGGGAATGGCTGCAGGAACTCAATTTGTTCATAGCTGCCCCCCCCCGCCCCCGCCCTAGCTCCTTCACAGAAGTGGCTGCAGATGACTGGTGTCCCTGACCCAGCCAGGCTCCCTTCTCAGCTGCTGGAGTCTGAATCTCTGCCCACCCCCTGGTGGTTTGATTCAGGTGTCCCCCATAAACTTAGGTGTCCTGAATGCTACGTTCCCAGCTGATGGAGATTTGGGAATTAATGTCTCCTGGAAAGAGTGTATTGTTGGGGGCCGGCTTATGGGTGTCATAACCAGTGTCCCCTTGCCAGAGTTTGGCACACTCTCCTGTTGTTATTGTCCACCTTATGTTGGCCAGGGGGTGATGTCCACCCTCTGCTCATGCCGTCATTTTCCCTGCCATCTTGGAGCTTCCCCTCAAGTCTGTAAGTGAAAATAAACCCTTTTTTCCCACAATCTGCTCTTGGTCAGATGATTTCTGCCAGCAATGTGAACCTAACTGCAACAGTTCCCCCCCACACACACACACACACAAGCTAGATAGCAGCAACTACCCATCCCAGTGAACTTGTATCTCTCCGTAGGTCCTGCTCTTGAACTCTGCGGGCCTGCCAATTGATTACCAATTCACCCATGCCCACATCCTCCTCCCTGAAGTTTCCTTAGCAGGCCTCAACACTTACATTATCCTCTTACTGCCTGTAGCTAAACCCACCACTCCACTATTCAGAGTTTGGGACACTCAAAGAGATCTGAAAACTCTACCCTCCCCACTTGGCATTGAACACAGCTCTCCCACAAGATGTACACTACTTCCATGATAAAAAATAATCAGAGCTGGCTTAGCAGTGAAAGTGCTTGCCTTTAAAGCCTAGGGACCCAGGTTCGATTCACCAGTACCCATGTAAGCCAGATGCACAAGGTGGCACATGTGTCTGGAGTATGCAGTGGTAGGAGGCTCTGGTATACCCACACAGTCTCTTTCTGCCTTATTTTTTTTAATTTATTTTTATTTGATTATTTTAGAGAGAGAGATAGATAGGCAGAGAGAGAATGGGTGCTCCAGGGCCTCCAGGTACTGTAAACAAACTCCAGACACGTGTGCCCCCTTGTGCATCTGGCTTACGTGGGTCCTGGGGAACTGAATATGGGTCCTTTGGCTTTGCAGGCAAACACCTTAACCACTAAGCCATCTCTCCAGCCCTAAATAAAATACTGTTTAAAAACATCAGGGGCTGGAGAGATGGCTTTGTGGTTAAGGCACTTGCCTGTAAAGCCTGATGACCCAGGCTCAATTTTCTAGTACCCATATAAGTCAGATACACAAACTGACATATGTTTGGAGTTTGTTTGTAGTGGCATTAGGTCCTGGCATGCCCATTCTCATTTTCTCTCTCTCTGTCTCTCTCTCTGTCTCTCTCTCTGTCTCTGTCTCTGTCTCTCTCTCTCTCTCTCTCCTTGCAAATATTTCACACACACACAAAAAAATTAAAGATAAAAATCTAGGGCTGAAGGGGGAGGGAGGGAATTACCATGGGATATTTTTTTATAATCATGGAAAATGCTAATAAAATTTTTTTTAAAAAAATCTAGGGCTGAAGAGAAGGCTTAGCAGTTAAGGCACTTGCCTGCAAAACCTAAGGACCCAGTTTCCTCCCCAGTACCCATGTGTGCCAGCTACACAAGGTGGCACATGCATCTGGAGTTGGTTTGCAGTGGCTAGAGGCCCTGGTGCACCAATTCTCTCCTTCCCCTCTTTCTCTCAAGTAAATAAGGGATGTAAGACTGTCATAAAGGTGTTTTGTTTATCGGGGCATCCCTAGCACCCAGACCCCTGTAGGGCACAATCTGAGGTCGGGAAGACTGTCCAACAGATGGACCAGCCAGATAGATCACCAAAGTCCTGCTTGGTGGGCCTGACCCACCTCCTTCCTGCTGGGGTCCACGCCCTCAGGGAGGTCCTCCACGGGCTTGTTCACCAGCTGCTCCAAGGGGAAGATGGGCAGGGGCCCAGAACTGAAGCTGGTGTTGGCAGTGAACACATCCACTTTGGGGCTTGTGATCTCCTAGGGAAAGAAGGAAACCAAGTTACTTCCGCCTCTGTATTCTTACCTCCCATGCTGCCTTGCTCTCTGAAGTCAACACAGATGCTACAACACCTCCTTCAAGAGGCCCTCTGTGGATCTCCACACCTTGCCACACACAAACACACTCCTCGACGCATCTCCCTGGGTTGGACATACGAGCTAACAGCCTAGCGCCCTATATCTGACCAAAGTCACTTAGAACAGGATGACTATTTCATTCAATGACTTATTAACTTCTCTATGGCTTCCCTCAGCATTTGACATCTACCCTGGACATTTATGAGCCTCTCTTATCTGTTGTAAAATTGTCATGCATAAATTTACTCAGCCTTGACCTATCCTTTCTTTTTTAAAGACTGTATGGAGTGTGAGGGGGGGTGGTCTAGAGAGATGGCATTTGCCTGCAAAGCCAAAGGAACCCAGTTCGATTCTCCAGGACCCATGTAAGCCTGATACACAAAGAGGTGCATGCATCTTTCGTTTACAGTGGCTGGAGGCCCTGGTGCACCCATTCTTTCCCCCCCCCACCCACCCTCTCTGCCTGTTTCTCTCTCTCAAATAAATAAATAAAATATATTTTTAAAGACTACCATCAGTCAACCAAGAAGGGTTGAGTGAACATTACAGGGTTCTCAACCTGTGGCTCAAGGAAGTAAGCATGTCCCTTAGTGGTGACCCTGCTGTGTTTGGGAAGTTGCTCTCAGAGTTCAGATGTGTTTCTGCAAAGCTAACCTTATCTTGTTTCCCTGTGAGCCTGGGAACTTCTCAAAGGGGAGGCTTTCAGATCCCATAACTAAGGCCTACAGTCTAAGCAGATCTCTTAACAGAAAGATCAAAGGAGTTAGTTATTCTAACTAGAGAAGCTCTCCCAAACATAATGGTCCCTAGCATTGCCATTCTTTCCCAAAGGGCAGGCCATGAGCTAACTGCACCAAATTACCTGGGCCTGGGCTAGAAAGATGGTTCATCAGTTAAGGCACTTACCTGCAAAGCCTAACAACCTGGGTTTAATTCCCTAGTACCCATTTAGAGCCAGATGCACAAAGTAGTGCATGGATCTTGGGTTCATTTGCAGCAGCTAAAAGCCTTGACACTTGCCTCCCCCCTTTCTTTGCAAATAAATTTAAAAAGTTTTGGTGTTTTTTTTTTCTCAAGGTATGGTCTCGCGCTAGCCCAGGCTGACCTGGAATTCACTAGTCTCAGGGTAGCCTTGAACTCATGGTGGTCCTCCTACCTCTGCCTCCCAAGTGCTGGGATTAAAGGCACTCATCACCGCACCAGGCTAAAAACAAATATTTTTTAAAAGTTTCCATGGCGGAACCCCAGTACTCTGGAGGCAGAGGTAAGAGGTTTGCCATGAGTTCAAGGCCACCCTGAGACTACATAGTGAATTCCAGGTCAGTCCAGGCTAGAGCGAAACCTACCTTGAAAAAAACAAAAATAATTTTTTTTTTAAATACAAGTTTCTTGGGCTGGAGAGATGGCTTAGTGATTAAGGCATTTGCCTGTGAAGCCTAAGGACCCAGGTTCGATTCTTCAGGTCCCACATAAGCCAGGTGCACAAGGTGGTACATGCATCTAAAGTTCATTTGCAATGGCTAGAGGCTCTGGTGTGCCCATCCTCTCTATCTGTCTTCTTCTCTCTCTCTCTCTCTTTCTCTTTCTGTAATAAATAAAATCAAATATTTTTTTGAAAGTTGCCTGGGCTCTTTATTTTCAAGTTTGTTTTTTTTTTTTTGAGAAAGGGTCTCATGTAGCCCAGACTGGCTCCAAACTCACTGTGTACCTAAGGAAAACCTTGAGCTTTGATCCTCTTGCCTCCACCTCCTAAGTGCTGAGATTACAGGTGGACACCACCACACCCTGTTTATGAAGTGCTGGGCACTGAATCCAGGCCTGTACATGCTAGGCAAGCCCTCTACCAGCTAAGCTCCACTCCCAGCCCTAGGCCCTTCATTTAAAATATGAATATCCCGGGGCTGGAGAGATGGCTCAGCGGTTAAGCACTTGCCTGTGAAGCCTATGGACCCCGGTTCGAGACTTGATTCCCCAGGACCCACGTAAGCCCAATGCACAAGGGGGCGCATGTGTCTGGAGTTCATTTGCAGTGGCTGGAGGCCCTGGTGTGCCCATTCTCTCTCTCTCTCTCTCTCTCTCTCTCTCTGCCTCTTCTCTGTCTATTGCTCTCAAATAAATAAATAAAAATAAGCAAAAAAAATTTAAATAAAAATAAAATATGAATATCCCTAGGGGCTGACACAAAGTCTCTAAACCAAAATAGTTGGGAATGGAGCCTTGAAATTTGCAATTTTTGAAGTTTTTTTAAAAAATATTTATGAGAGAGAGAGAATTGATGTGCCAGGGCCTCTAGCCACTGCAAATTGAATGTCAGACGTGTGTGCCATCTTATGCACATGTGGGACCTTGTACACATGTGTCACCTGTGTGTCTGTTTTATGTGGGTTCTGGGGAGCTAAAGCTGGGTACTTAGATATTTTGCAGGCAAGGGTCTTAACTGCTAAGCCATCTCTCCAGCCTAGAATTTGCAATTATGTTGTTATTTTTTAAATGTTTATTTATCTGAGAAAAATAGACAGAGAGAGAGAGAGAGAGACTGAGCATTGCAGGACCTTCTACTTCCACAAAGTTTAGGTGCACGCACCACTCTGTACATCTGACTTTATATGGACACTAGGACATCAAACCTGGACTGAGCCTGTTGTTGATTTTTGAGTCAAGGTCTCACTGGCAGCTTTAAACACACAGTCCTCCTGCCTCGGTTTCCTGAGTTGAGAGATGACAGGTGTACATCACCACGTCCAGCAAGATGTACATTTTGATGCGCTGCCTTATCACCCAGACACATATGCAAGAGAAAATCACTAGCGGCATAGGCATTAAAGAGCAAGAATTTCCACAGAGGAAGTGGGAGGAACAACACAAGACACTGGTATCTTTTCTGTAATATTCTCAGTTCCAACAGGTCTGGTCTGACTGCCACCACACTGCCCTATACTCACATCAGCAATCTGGCTCCAGTCTCCAGAGTTCCCAAGCTCTGTCTTCAGGTCATCATAGGATTTGACGGTCTGCATATAAAGTAAATAACGTCAGAGTTGCAAGAAGGCTGGTCTGTTATCTGGTGTGGAGAAGGGAAGGAGGAAGCTCGGAGTGAGCAAGGAGGTTCCTAAAGAAGGCTGGATGAAAGAGATGAGACCAAAAAGGGTGAACATAGCTAAAAAGGGGAGGCTGGGCATCCATTCCTGCTCAACCTGACTGGGGGATGGAGAAGAATATGGCCCCTTGGCTGTTATTTATTTGCAAACAGAAAGAGACAGAGAAACTGAGAATGGGTGCCCCAGGGCCTCCAGCCACTGCAAATGAACTCCAGATGCGTGAGCCACTTTGTGCATCTGGCTTTATGTGGGTCCTGGGGGAATCATCCAGCTTTGTAAGCAAGCACCTTTAACAGCCCTAAATATGGCCCTTTTTGACTCCTTAAAAAGGCTTGTGAAAATAGCTAGAGGCATTGCTGGGAATCTATCTAGAGTGAGTGGGCTCAAGGGAGTTCAGGGGTTCTGGGGTACAGGAGGGGAGCCCTAGCACAGTACAAGGATGGGAGCAAAAGGGGCACCTCCATAAACCCAAGGCCTGGCACTCAACATCAGACACCCTACCTTGAAAAACCAAACCAAACCAAACAAAAAAATATATATATCTCAAACAAAAACCCAGGCTGGCAGACACACAAAGTGGTACATGCATCTAGAGATTGTTTGTAGTGCGAGAGGCCCTGCTGTGCCCATTCTCCCTCTTACCCCCCACCCTTGAAAATAAATAATTAATTAATTAAAGAAAAAAAAAATGGGCTAGAGGGATGGCTTAGCGGTTAGGGCATTTGTCTACAAAGCCAAAGGACCCAGGTTTGATTCTTCAGATGCACAAGGTGGCACATGTGTCTGGAGTTCATTTGCAGTGGCTGGAGGCCCTGAGCCCATTCCCTCTCTCTCCCTCCCTCCCTATCAAATAAATACATAAAAATAAAATATTTTTAAAAAACCAAAAAATTATTATGCTGGTTTCTGATGCCATAGGCTAGTTTTGCTTTGCTTTGCTTCCCTCCCTTGTTTTTTTTTTTTTTTTTTTGAGGTAGGGTTTCACTCTAGCCCAGGCTGACCTGGAATTCACTATGTACTCTCAGGGTGGCCTCGAACTCACAGCGGTCCTCCTACCTTTGCCTCCCGAGTGCTGGGATTAAAGGAGTGCGCCACCACACCTGGCTCTGGTTTATTCCTTTATTTATTTCCCTATTTATGTATTTGGAGATGTTACTCAGGCTGGTCTTGAGCTAGTGGCCTTAAGCAATCCTTCTGCCTCAGTCTTCTGAGTAGTTGGGATTTCAGGCATGACCTAACATAGTGGGGTTTTGCTTACTTTCATACTTTACATATAAATGAAATCATGTTGTAAAAAAAAAAAAAAAGAACGGGCTGTAAGGAATGGAGAGGTGGCTTAGCAGTTAAGGCCTGCCTGAAAAACCTAAGGACCCATGTTTGACTCTTCAGGTCCCACATAAGCCAGACTCACAGGGTGGGGCAAATGTAAGGTCATACATGCACACAAGGTGGCACATGAATATGGAGTTCGACTGCAGTAGCTAAAGGCTCTGGCATGCCAGGTCTCTCCCTCTCCCTCTCTCTCTCTCTCTGTCTCTTGGACAAAAATAAAAGGCCTGTCTTTAGGACTTGCCTCAAAAAAAAAATTTTAAAAAGGGGGGCTGAGAAGCCAGGTGTGGTGGTGCACGCCTTTAATCCCAGCACTTGGGAGGCAGAGGTAGGAGGATTGCCGTGAGTTCGAGGTCACCCTGAGACTCCATAGTGAATTCCAGGTCAGCCTGAGCTAGAGTGAGACCCTACCTCGAAAAAAAAAAGGGGGGGTGCTGAGGAAATGGCTTAGCATAGAAAATCACTTCCTGTGCCAATCTGAAGGCACAAGAGGGCCTGAGACTGGCTGAGTTTGATCAGAGCACCTATGTGAAATGCTTGGTATGGCCACAGACACCTGTCACCCCAGTCCTGTGGAGAGTGGGAAATCAGGGCTCACAGGTCAACCAGTGTAATTGGGATACGGGACTGGCAGCTCGAGGTTCGCTGAGAGACTCTGTCTCGAGGGACATAACAGAGAAGAACAATAGAGGAGGATGCCTGATGTTCTCTGGCCGCCACCCATGTGCACATAGGACATGCACATCTGCACACATAGGTACATACACCCACCATGCCAAACAAAAACCAAAACACCACCACCAAAGCAATCTAATGGGGGTGGGTTCTTTGTGGCAGTGGTGAAAGCCTATATTCCCAGCACATGTGCAAAGGCAAAAGGCTCTTGAGAGCTTTGTTTTGTCTTTGAGGTAGGAGCTCACTGTAGCCCAGGCTGACCTGGAACACTCTGTAGCCTGGGCTGGCCTCAAACTCACTGTGATCCTCCTACCTCAGTCTCTGGAGTGCTTTTTGAAGTAGGGTCTTGCTAAAAAGCCCAGGATGATCTAGAATTCACTATGTAGTCTCAGGGAGGCCTCAAACTCATGGCAAGCCTCCTATCATGGCCTTCCAAGTGCTGGGATTAAAGGCATGCACCAACCACACCCGGCTTTCACTTTTATTCTTATTTATTTAATTATTTGCAAGGAAAGAGAGAGGGAGAGAGAGAATGAGAGAGAAAAGGAGAGGACACACCAGGGCCCCTAGCCACTGCAAAAAAGAAAAGAAAAAAACCTCCATATACATGTGCCACTTGGTGCATCTTGCTTTACGTGGGTACTGGGAAATTGAACCCAGATCATCAGGCTTTGTAAATACGCACCTTAACCACTGAGCCATCTCTCCAACCCCTGCTTTAGTAACTTGAAACAAGGTCTTATGTACTTCAGACTTGCTATGAAGCAGAAGACGGCCTTGAACCTCTGTTGCCTCCATTCCTCCAAGTGCTACAATTACAAGCGTGCCCCACCCGCAGCCAGCACTATTTTGGTAGAGCTTTCTTCTCCCCCTGTCCGGACAGCTTAATGGCTTCACTCTAACTCTTTTAGAAAAGTCCCAAAGGGAGAGAAAGGCCCATGAGAGTCAGGGCTCCCTCGGGAGTGTGCATGAAGCTGCCTGGAAGAGGGTGTGCTGAGCCCTGAGGACCAGGAGAGCTGGGACCACTCACACTCCACTTGAAGGGATCCCAAGCCAGGAACCAGCCTGTGAAGGTCGGGGGCTCATGTCCCTGCTTCACCACAATGACGGGAGTTTCAGGGTCCCGGCTGCCAGGGTGAGTCTTGAGGTATTCCTGCACAGTGGTGGCAGCAGCTCTTTTCTCCTCCTCATTGGCATGCTTTCCTATCCAGAAGAAGACCTGTCGAGAGTCCCACCACTCATCAGTCCTTCCTGGGGTCACTGACCCACAAGTTCCATTTTTCTTTGTCCCAATGCCCAGATGGGAAGCCTGGCCCCATTGCCACCCAGCTAAACAACCTTGACCAGGGGCTCTACCTGGCCTTGACTTTGCTGCAAATATGTGGCTCCCGGTCTCCCCAGAGCCCAAGATGCTGAAAAACACTCCTGTTGCCATGGGAAATAAAGAGGATGTGGGGGGCTGCAGAGATGGCTTAGCGGTTAAGCGCTTGCCTGTGAAGCCTAAGGACCCCGGTTCAAGGCTCGATTCCCCAGGACCCACGTTAGCCAGATGCACAAGGGGTGCACGCGTCTGGAGTTCATTTGCAGTGGCTGGAGGCCCTGGCGTGCCCATTCTCACTCTCTCTCTCTCTTTCTCTCTCTCTCTCTGCCTTTTTCTCTCTCTGTCTGTCGCTGTCAAATAAATAAATAATTTTTTTTAAAAAATTGAGAAAAAAAAAGAGGATGTGGGAAGAGAAGGCTCTGTTTACGCAGCAGTAACCCTTTGGGGGTACATCCTTGTTTCTTTTCTTTCTCCAGCTCCCAGTGGTTCTTAACGCCGTTCCCAAGATCAAGAGCCCTCAAACCTGAATGCTTCTCTACCCTTCAGCCACTGGGATCTCTTGGCCCTTAGAACCAAGCTGTGGGAACAATGGTCCCCGGCCCTTAGTTCTACCTGGTCCCAGACATCCAACAGGAACACATCCTCCTCCTCCAAGTCATCCTGATTGAAATCCAGGATTTCCGTGGCCAGGAAGCGCCCAGTCTGGTTGGAGCACTCGAAGAGCCGAGGGGTGATGACCTGGTTTTCCTCCTGCAGTCTGCAGAATGGGCAGAAAATGGTGTTGGCAGGTGTGGGGACAGAGACAAGAACAGACTCTGAAGGCCTCTGAGGGGGAAAAGTCATCTTTTCATGTTATGTCCCACCTTATGGTTTACAAAAGGGTCCTCTCTCCTCCCATCAGAGCTCTGAGGGACAGATGCCCACTGCTTTTCTGACCATGTTTTCCAGGAGCTCTTCCACAGCCCTGGTAGAAAGATCTTTCTGCTATCTTCCCTGGATCACTCCTGGTGCTACGGCAATGCATGCCCTTTTGCTTTTCAGACTGGAAGGTGGTACGGCATGGAAGTTCTTTAGAAAGAGCCATTTGATGGGCTGGAGAGATGGCTTAGTGGTTAAGCGCTTGCCTGTGAAGCCTAAGGACCCCGGTTCAAGGCTCGATTCCCCAGGACCCATGTTAACCAGGTGCACAAGGGGGCGCATGCATCTGGAGTTTGTTTGCAGCGGATGGAAGCCCTGGCGCGCCCATTCTCTCTCTCTCTATCTCTTTCTCTGCCTCTTTCTCTGTCTGTAGCTCTCAAATAAATAAATACAAAATGAACAAAAAAAAAAGAAAGAGCCATTTGAAAGAGGGCTGGCACTGGCGTGCCACATCAAGGTGAGGAAGTTAAGGGTAACCTCCTAAGAGGGTGGAATGAGGAGACACCTTGGCTAGGCAGCTGAGGGTAGCAGGGCTCCCTATAAACTGAACAGGTTTTTTTCTCGGTTATAAGCAGGAGCTATCCTTGAGCCTGTCCTTACAGCCAGGGAGGGGGGCTGTTTTTTTCTTATCTCTTTTTCCCTCAAACGTGTCTGGAGGATGTGAATGAGATCACTAGGTGCTGGAACACATGGCAAGAGATCTGGGTTTTCCGAATGTCTTCTCACCTAAACGAGTTCCCCTTCCCTAGAAACCTGATAGGAAGATGGGAGACTAGACTGATCAGCTCAGCCCCACCAGTAAATTCCCATGAAAGATGCCAGTCGGGATCAACAAGTGGCTTTCCCGCTTCTGGCCCCTCCTGCCTTATGGCAGGGGCTCTGCCTTCCTTCCTTCTCTTTAAGCTCTACAACAAAACCTTTCTAAACCTTGCCCTCTATAGTCCGTGGATTTCAGCCCTTGAATTAATCTGACAAAAACTCGGATTCACTGGCTCAGTAATAGTTTTGTGTGACTGTCACCATCTGGCACCCCTAACTTCTGAATTCCAGCCCAACCAAGAGCCGAGAAAGATTCCATCACCCTCAAAGACACCCCAAATCCAACAGAGCCTGGATCGGCACCTAAGGGCAGCACATGGGCTCTGCTTCCTCCTTCCTGAATGGAAAGTAGACAGCTCAACCCTTCTCAGAGCTGCAGTCTCCCTCTGCCAGGGAAACGACCCCATCCAGGCCTGAGAATCCCACGCTGGGCTGTTTGGACGCTCCGCGGAGGCTCCAAGGGCATGCCCGTCCCTTATTCACCCCATAGTTCTAAGGGGGCCAGGTTCGCAGAGTCCTAGCTGGCTGCAGGCTGTGAGGGTGAAGATGCTGGGACATTTACCTCTTAGTGTTGGCGTAGGGTGCCTTTCCGCCCAGGGCCACCCAGAAGTTGGCTGGTTCCTGCCCCTCCACTACCACTTGCTTCTCTGTCCGCGAGATAGTGTCAGCGACCATTTTGGCCATCTCCCGCTCATCCCCGCTACAGCCCTGGGGAAAGAGAGGAAGGAGGGGCTGTGTTGAAGAGACCATCCCTGGGTACTACCTCTCTCCCAGTTCTCTGCCAGAGTTCCAGATCTGAGAGGGTCCTCCTGGATTAGCAGTGCCCCCCCCCCACACACACACATACAACCCACTTGTAGACAGTTCTCCTTCTCCATCCTTGACAATCCAAACAGGAGCAGAGACAAGAGCATGCGCACTGGAGAACTAGAGAGGAGCCTTGACAGGCACAGGGGACGGGGAGAGTGACATAACCACACGGCCACAGACAAGGTGCAAACAGGAACAAGACAGAACACGCCAGACTGATTCTGACCCAGAAGCTAAGAATCCAAGGGTGGCACAGGAAAACAGACCAGAGCTGTGGCAGCTGGAGGCCCACCAGTGACATCTCGATGCTCAGGGACCCTCCCCTGCCTGTGGCTGCGGCGTTCCCAGGACCCACTGGGGAAATGGAGGCCTAGAGCAGCGCCCACCTTCCCGCACCACAGGTAGCAGCAGGATGGGGTCTTGAGGACGAAGACATCATTCGAATTGAGGGAAGTAGCCCGAGCCGTGACCTCAAAGGCCTTGGTGTTGTTGGCGCTCGTTCCCCGGACCTGGAACAGCCTTGTGGAGGGCACAGGCTCCGAGTTGTTAGCCCGGGAGGTGCCTCCCTGCAAGCGTAGAGGGAAGGCAGGGAGACAATGCCAAGAGTGACTCCATCACAGAAACACAGAGCACCCAAAGGAGGAGAGGTAGGGAGAAATGGCTTTGATCCTGGCACTCCTGTGCTTAAAAGCTTTCAATGGCTCCCCACTGCCGGTAGTTCCGTAAGGACCCTATGAGATTTGAGATGAAGATGCAGTCTCTATGGCCTCTGACTCTGACTCTCTTCCTTCAAACCCTCCCAGTACAGCCCTTCCCCTGGCCTCGCACCACATTGCCCGCCCTCATGTTACCCCTACAGAGCTATTCAACTCCACCTCAAATGCCCAGATCTCTCTTGGGAATCCCTTCCCACCACGAACTCTATGCCTGTTCCTAGCTTCCTGTACGCCTGACTCCCTTTGAACTATCTCTGGCATTTAAACCACAGGATGCAGCATGTTTTCAGGCTGGGAGTTCTCTGCTGAGACCCAATCACTCGGCTGTCCTCTCCCAACAAGATAATAAGAAGTATTCACTGCCATGCTTCGCCTCACTGGCTGAATTGTGAAGGTCTGTGTGCTTACAAGGTGAACAGTAAACAGATTATTGCTTAAACAGCTGCATGAGCTGTTTAGTTCATTTTAGTGGACCAGTATAGCAAATCCAGTCCTCCAAAACAACCCCTCCGTTTGCATGGAGCAGAGTCAGGGAGTTGGCTGCAGAGGAGGACACTATTTGCACATTGTGAGTGAGGGCTCCTAACTTATGTTTCTAAAGCGACCGTGTGCTGGTTTCAGTTACCGGGTCCACACAGGTGGTAGAGCCCAAAAAGTCCTCTCCAGTGAGGACCAGGCTTCGCTCCAGCCCCATGCCCTATGCCCACCTTACATCCCCTTCTCTGTCTCCTGGATGCCCACCCACCGCAGTCCAGCAACCACACCTGGTAAACCACCATACGTCCCTTGAAGATGGACATGAGGTGAGGTGGCTCCTTGCCCATCGGGACCCGGATCTGCACTGGTTCATCGTTGTATTTCTGATCCAGGATGACAGCTTGATAGGCTGAGGCTGCGATTTCATCCTGACTGGCCTGGGCGCCCTGGGGATGAGCAGAAAGGAGGGATGAGGCCCTCGGTCTGACCCTACCCTCTACCTCAGCAACCTTCCATCCCCAGTTCTGGCCTGGCTTGACACAGCTGCCTCCCCACCAAACCTACCCTATGCCTAGCCAAAACCTAGCCCCAGGAGACTGATTCTAAGCCTGGGCCCAGCCAGCTCCGGCTTGCCTCAAGCCCAGCCCTGACTCCAGACCTTCTCTCTCTCTTCAGGGGACTTCCACCCAATTCACTCCCTGCACCCAAGTGTCTGATCCACAGCTTCCAGACAGAGCAGGTGATGGGAATGTGCAGGGGGTCATGATGGGAGCCTCAGAGAAGCAAAGGGACAGGGTTATGAGTGGTAAACACTCTATGGAAATAAGCTCACAGCCAAATCTGACCCAGGGTAGAAAGAGCTACTACCTCTGGAGGAGGTGAGCTTCCTATTTCCCGGGGCATTCGCGCATAGAGGGTGGCAGGGTGTGGAGCGGGGCGTAGGGGCAGGGAGCTGAACTGCCCGTGTTCCTGGGGCAGCGCCTCACCTGCCAGATGTAGATGAGGTAGTGCTGCTTCTCGCCAATGAGGTAAGTATAGAGCAGCAGATAGCAATCACCTCCATAGAAGTGGCCCACCCATTTGGAATCCACGGGCACCATCTCCAGGTTCTCGATGCGCCAGATCTGAGGACAGACAACCAGGCCTGTTTGAGGTCCAGCCTGGGCTCCACCATCCCTTTTCCACCAGGCCTGCCCTTGCCCCCCACACACCTGCACCTCTCCGCTCCCGTCATCCACCATCTTCTGCTGGGCAGCCACTTGAGGCTGCACGTGCATGGATGTGGCATCAAACTTCACCTGCTCCACCTTGGCTGGAGGGACCAGACATCAGCTGTCACCAGTGGGGTCTCTCTCAAGTCCTCACAGCAGCCCTGAGTGCTGACTGGCCTTACACCCACTTTATGGTGGGAAGAAACGGAGGCTAGAGAGAGTTGGTAGCTGATCCAAGGTAGTCCAGGCAGAGAATAAGAGAGCTATGACACAGAATCCCATCCCTATGCCCCATGACACCTGCTTTATCGGTGTCTCCAGGGAAGCTGCTAGTGACAAGCAAAAGACACAAGCAAAACCAGGCGTGGTGGCGCATGCCTTTAATCCCAGCGCTTGGGCGGCAGAGGTAGGAAGATCACTGTGAGTTCGAGGCCAGCTTGTGACTACACAGTGAATTCCAAATCAGCCTGGGCTAGAGTGAGACCCCCCCCCAAAAAAATAGGAGCAAGGTTTTAGCCTGATCATTCTTCAAGCACTGACTCTCCCAGCTCAGAGGAGGCTCCAGATAATAGGGACTGTACCCAGGCCTTTCTTCCTCCCACCAGAGCCTAGTACTCAGCTTGACCTCAACAAACACTGTCTGATGAGACGCTATTTGGTTCCCAGAGAGGCCCAAACCTATGCCAAATGAAAGACAAATCATTCATAGCTTCTTTTTTGTGACAACGCTTAAGCTTATCTATGTTTGCGCCTGCCCAGGGGGAGCGGAGAGCCAGGGTAAAGTGTTCATGGAAGAGGTGTGTCAGGGAAGAAAAGGGAAGTAGGTCATCCCCCTAGCCCTGACTCCCACCCCTAGCCCACTCCCTCACCCCATGCTGTCCCACAGGACCCTCACCCACAGAGCCCACAGTGTGGGTTTTGCCCAGGCCTGAGGTGCGGTTGGGCACGGTCCACTTCTGGAAGAGCTGTTGAAAGATGGCTGACTCGGCCCCATCATTCTGCACCTCCACCTGTGTGTTTTGTGGGTACTGTTTGGCTTTGATGTAGTTCTGGGAAATGAAGGGGTGGCTGGATGTTATGCCTTGCCCTCGGTCTCTGTACCCCCATACAAGCCAAAGCCTGGCCCCAAACCCATCTAAGGATACCACCAACCTTCTCTGTCCCAAACCTGAACCTACCCAACCCCAATGTGACCCCAGTGACCCCAGCCTTTAAAAAAAATATTTATGTGAGCCTGGCGCGCTGATGCACGCCTTTAATCCCAGCATTCGGGAGGCAGAGGTAAGAGGATCACAGTGAGTTCGAGGCCACCCTGAGACTTCATAGTGAATTCCGGATCAGCCTGAGCTAGAACAAGACCCTACCTTGAAAAAAAAAAAGAAAGAAAGAAAGAAATACACACACACGTGTGTGTGAGAGAGAGAGAGAAAGGATGAGAGGGAGAGAGAGAGAGACAGTGGACGTGCAAAGAGTCTGCTGCTGCAAATGGATTCTAGGTGCATGTGACACTTTGTGCATTGGGCTTTATGTGGGTACTGGGGAATTGAATCTGGGTCATCAGGCTTTGCAAGCAAGTGCCTTTAATGGCCAAGCCATTTCTCTAATCACCCCCCCCTTTTTGAGGTAGGGTCTCACTCTGACCCAGGCTGACTTGGAATTCACTATGTAGTCTCAGGGTGGCCTCGAACTCATGGTGATCCTCCTACCTCTGCCTCCCGAGTGCTGGGATTAAAGGCGTGCGCCTCCACCCCTGGCTCATCCCCCCCCCACCTTTAGTTTTTTTGAGGAAAGGTCTCACACTAGCCTATACTGTCCTGGAAGCCATTCTGTAGCCTAGGCTGGCCTTGAAATCAAAGTGATCCTGCTACCTCAGACCCAAGCGTTGAGACTACAGGTGTGAGCCACCATGCCTGACCCCAAACTTCAATCCTGTGCCAATCCCAACTTTAGGGTCAAGCCTGATAACACATTTCGCCTAACTCTGGACTTAGACCTTACTCTGACCTCAACCCCAAACCTAATTCTGATGTTAACTCCAAAGCCAAGTCTGACCCCCACCCCAGTTTTACTGCACCTCAATTCTAATTCTAGTGTCCAGTACTCTTCTACAAATCTAAACCCATTCCCAACCCAACATTCTAACCTGTCCCTGACCCCAAGCTGATCCAACCCAAGCCCTTCCTTCTCTAAACCAAGACCACACGTGGGGAGGTGACATCCCACATCACAGGGAGGTCCAGGGTTGCCTAGTGGTTAGCGCCTCAGCATGCAGACAACCTGGAAGATGGCTTCAGGCTAGACCCTCAGCCCCCACATCTGGGCCCACTATCCCCAGGGACCCCCTTATGATCTGTCAGGCACTGCGGTCTGGTCTGAGCCCCTGCTGCTGCCCTTGACCCATGTCACTACCAAAGCCTGGTTCATGGCTCCACTCCTCTCCTGGGCATTAGCGTTCTTGCCCTTCCACACGAAGATCTTCAGGCCTCCCTGGTCCAGGATGTAACAGTCCTGAAGTTGGGACAGAAAGATCCAGGTGAGTCTAACAATGTGATGGAGTGAAGGGTGAGCTGGGCGAGGCCAATGTCCCCTCTACTCCTGTCTGGAGGTTTGGCTGCCTGGGGAAAGGGTGGGCTAAACCGTTTTGAGGGGTGTGAGGGTCCTCCAGACCTCGTGGCTGAGCAGGTCCTGTGTGAGTGGCCGGGTAGCGACTTCCCTCACCACCAGTTTTCCCTCTGAGTCAGACACGCTGTAGAACAAAGCAAGACATGGGCAGGGAGATGCCTCAGCCCGGGTACCCTGCCCCCTAGAGCACCCAGAAGAACCCAGCTGGGTGCTCACTGGTACAGCTTGAGAGAGGCCTTGACTGCCGGCTCCACTACCGAATCACAGATGGCCGCCTTCAGCTCCTTCCGTGGGCCCAGCACGTGGTTCATGATGGCCATCAGCTTCGGGGACTCCTCTTCATTGTCCCCCTCAACCACTCCCACATAGGTCCGTCCACCCCGCTCCTGGTCTCGGATCTCCTTGGCCAGGGTCATGCCCTGCAGAAAGGCCACACGTGACCCATGAGGATGGACAAGGTTGTATCCACCACCCCAAATTCTGCTGGGCAAGTGCCAGCCCATCGCACGAGCATCTTCAAGGGGAGGGACCAGGCTTTTCAGGTATCTGTGAGGAAGTGAGGTGAAAAGGCGAGGGAAGGCAGGTGTCATGGACTATGGGATACAATCACTGGGCCTGCAGCTTTGACATTGATGGAAATATGTGATTTTTACTTTACAGGGTTTTTTGGTGTTATTTTGTTTTCTTTCTTTTTCTTTTTCTTTTTTTTTTTTTTTTTTTTTTTCCTTTGGTTTTCCAAGGTAGGATCTCTTTTTAGCCCAGGCTGACCTGGAAGTCGCTGTGCAGTCTCAGGGTGGCCTCAAACTCACAGCGATTCTCCTACCTCTTCCTCCCTCCCGAGTGCTGGAATTACAGGTGTGAGCCACCACGCCCGGCTTCAGTTTTTCACAAGGTCTGAGCCTCAGTGCTCCTGGTATTTTAGTCAATCTCTTGGCCCCAAAGTCCACTTGTAGACTCAAGTACACGCACAGTACCACACATACATCGGCTCAGACACATTCATATACACACAGCTCAGTGTCATGCACAATCATACACACACACACACACACCACACACACTGTGGTTCACCCTTTTTTTCTTTTAGCCCCAGGCTCTCTGCCTCCAGGCTCCCTCACCAGCCCTCCTGAGTCCCAGACGGGCCTGTGTGAACAGCAAATATCCATACTTTTTTACCTTCAACTCTGCTGTCTCAGCTCTCATTGTATTTATCTAGCTTCCAAAAGACAGCTCTATGTTATGATGTCCAAATCTGTTTTCTCCCTGAGACCTGCCCAGTTGGGGAAATGAGCCTCCAGCCATTGCCTTTGTTGTGCAGCACAATGCTGTGAGCTGGCCTCACCCCAGCTGTCCCTCTGCATCCTGCATTAAGCTAAGTCCAAATCCCACCGGCTAGGGCCAGAGCCTGGGCACCTCCTGCCTCTGCTGGTCTCTTGCATGGCCACAGGGACCTCCCTGCTAGCCTGAACCTTTCCCTGGACTCATGTCACCTCAGAAATCAGGTAACCTTCCGTGGCTGGGCTCACCCAGCAGAAAATCCCACCCTCTTCCAGAGGCTGATGCCCACACAGTGTGCCGGGGAGACCTTCGTAACACCTGCCACACTGGTGGAACCCCCACCAGACATCATCTTCCTGCCCCCAGGGCCTTTGCCTCACCCTCTCCTCATCCTAGAAGCCTTGTTGCACACCAAGTACCACACTCCTTTCACAATCAGCTCTTCCTTTCCTGTGTAGCTCCCCAGCCGGAATAACCAGCTTTAGGCCAGAGCGAGGGCAAACGTCCACTTCCTCAACTTCCAAATCCCCGGATGAGGCATGGGGTCTGCGTACCACACACTACAAGAACTCATTTCAACCTTGGGAACTAGCCACACGTACACACAGCACGCCCTCTCGGTATACATGGAGATTCAGGTCCAGCCTCCTGTCCCTAAAAGTGGCACAGAGTGGGCAGGGGGATCGAAGCTGCTCAGGGCTTAGTTTGGCTGGGGACAGATGGCACTGGGTCTGCAGGAGCATATGGGGTAAGCTGGGCTGCAAGGAAGTGGTCCCCAGAGGGATTACCCTAAGTCTCTCCATGCGATTACTCTCTGGCCCATTCCACTGGATGATAAGCTTCCCCAGGTCCAGGAGGAAGACATCTCCTCGGTTGAAACTCTTCCAGGACATCTCCACCTAGGAGGCACAGAGAAGCCCCAGACCCAGCTCAGAGCGCACTCATCAGCCTCATCTCTGGCCACCTTCCCCTCCCTCAGCCGAGTTCAGCCCCTGACCAGTGTCCCAGCGGAGCCTGCCCACCTCTCCGGCCACCACGTTCCTCTTGCCCTTGACGTGCAGCAACCGCCGAACGTTGCTTGAGTTGGTCTCCACATGCTTCATGCCAGAAGCCACGCCCCCTTTCCGGATCCTGGGACGAGAGGAGAGCTGACCCAAGGGCATTGAGTGGGGAGGAGTGCCAAGATTCTGAGCTGCCTGGCTACTGTATGGGCCCTCTGAGGACTCAGTTGGCATGGGGTAAGGTGACCGTGGTACTTGGGTTGCAAATCACTGTCCTGGAAGTGTGAGGTTGGCCTAAGGCTGCCTGCCCATATAGCCTGCATCACAGGCCCTCACTTCCCTTGCCCTGGCGCCTGCCCTGCAGAGGGGCTGACAGAAGTGGGGGCCACGGTGATGAGAAGGGAAAGAAACAGGGACAAGGGGCCAGGTAAATGCCCAGAGTGGTCCTAGTGAGCGGAAGAGAGCGAGACAAAAGGGAGGAGCGGGGACCACGCAGACTGTAGGACAGGTCAGAAAAGACTCAGTCTGGAGAGATGGTTCAGTGGTTAAGGCGCTTGCTTGCAAAGCCTAACAACCTGGGTTCAATTCCCTAGTACTCACGAAAAGCCAGATGCACAAAGTGGCGATGCATCTGGAGTCCATTTGCAGCAGCTAGAAGCCCTAGCACATCCATCCTTTCTCTCTCTCGCTCTCTCTTCTCTCTGTCTCTTTCTGCTTTCAAATAAAGTTTGTTTTTGTTTTTTTTTTAGATCTGGGCGTGGTGGCACATGCCTTTAATCCCAGCACTTGGGAAGCAGAGATAGGAGGATCGCTGTGAGTTCAGGGCCACCCTGAGAGGACATAGTTAATTCCAGGTCAGCCTGGGCCAGCATAAGACCCTATCTCAGAAGAACAAATAATAATAATATTTTTTAAATGAAATGACTCAGCTCCAAAGGGATGTTTCCATGAGAAAAGCCAGGTCACAGTTTCAAACTTTTCTAGAAAAGTCAGCAGGACTGGGCTGCTAGTAAAAGGTCAGCTAAAAGAAGAGAGGGGGCTAGAGAGATGGCTTAGTGGTTAAGCGCTTGCCTGTGAAGCCTAAGGACACCGGTTTGAGGCTCGATTACCCAGGACCCACGTTAGCCAGATGCACAAGGGGGTACACGCGTCTGGAGTTCGTTTGCAGTGGCTGGAGGCCCTGTGCGCCCATTCTTTCTTTCTCTTTATCTGCCTTTCTCTCTCTTTATCTGCCTCTTTCTCTCTCTGTCTGTCACTTTCAAATAAATAAATAAAAATAATTAAAAAAAAAAAAAGAGGACAGCTACCTGCCCTTTAGCCTGAGGGGTTTGGGGCTTGACGTGAGAGCGTGAGGGCCCCCCCTCTCAACACTCAGTCAGGAGTTAATGAACAGAAATTCACAGGTCACAGGCGCCAGACTTCAGAATGTCCCAAAGAGGAGTGGAGAACACTCAGAGGGGAGGGCACCAAGGGCAGGACAACAAAGAAATAAGGTGCGTAGCTGGGCGTGGTGGCGCACGCCTTTAATCCCAGCACTCGGGAGGCAGAGGTAGGAGGATCACCATGAGTTCGAGGCCATCCTGAGACTCCATAGTGAATTCCAGTTCAGCCTGGGCTAGAGTGAGACCCTGCCTCAAGAGAGAGAGATAAGGGTGCAGAATGGAAAGGTGGAGAAAGATTGGCAAACACCCTTGTGAGGCCACAGAGACCCCCCACAGCACCAGGCTCCCTTCCCGGTCCAGGTCATCTTTTACTGTCCAGGGTTTATTCGCCATCAGTGTCCCTGCCTCTTCAGCTCAGTCACCACCCCCACATTCCACCTCTGATCCTCAGTCATGATCGCTTACCTCCCCGCCCAGACCCATTATGCCCCTTCATACACAAGGCCCTGCTTGAAGTAGCTCCGGAAGGTCTCGCTCTCGTTGCCCTGGACCTCCCGGTGTTGGACAGCTCTGCCCTTCAGGAAGTCATCCATCTGCGTCGTGTAGATGGCAGCTGCCCCTTGTTCGTCCTGGGACGAGTCCTGGCCAATCCAATAGTGGATGTCATAGGATAGGTTGTTGCTGGTTTTGTGGATCTAGGGAGAGAAGAAGGGTATGTCTGTGTATCCAAGGCTCGGGGCGCCCACAGTCCCAACTTTCACTCTACGTAGTCTCTGATACACTTAGAGCTTGGGCCATGGGTGACTTTGAGGAGAGGGAGGCACCCTGGGCGCTGTCAGGGGCCCCAATGTGGCCCAGCCCTGCCACCGACTCTGGCTAGTGAATGACTGACTAGCTTCCCGGCTCTGTCCTCTCATTTTGGAAATCCCACGTGCGCTGATGTATGTGGACCACTGGAGGTCCTTGAGGTCACTACATGGGCACACAAACATCCTATAGGTATCCTCCAGTGTCGGAAGGATAGGACTCCTGTGGATACTAGATTCTGCCCAGGCTCAAGTCCCTTCTAGAACATGGCATGTTGAGCCCGGTGTGGTGGTGCACGCTTTTAGTCTCAACACGTAGGAGGCAGAGATAGAAGGATCACAGTGAGTTCAAGCCCAGCCTGAGACTACAGTGAATTCCAGGTCAGCTTGAGCTAGAGTGAGACCCTACCTCGGAACCTCCCCGCCCCCCAAAAAAAAGTTTAAAAAATTAAAAATTAAAAAAAGGAAAAGTACAAATGCCTTTAACAGTGTAAGTGGCAAAATCAGGAAGGCAATATGAAGATGAAAGATGGTCCAGCTCAAGAGTTCCCCCGGGGGGGTGGAGAGATGGCTCAGCAGTCAAGGAACTTGCCTGTGAAGCCTAATGACCCACGTTCGATTCCCCAGTACCCACATAAAGCTAGATGCACAAAGTGATGCATGCATCTGGAGCTTGTTTGCAGTGGCTAGAGGCCCTAGAATACCCATACTCACTCTCTCTCCCCCTCTCCTTGAAAACAAATAAATAATTTTAAATATATATATATATTGGGCTGGAGAGATGGTTTAGTGGTTAAGTGCTTGCCTGTGAAGTCTAAGGACACCAGTTCGAGGCTCAATTCCCCAGGACCCACATTAGCCAGTGGCACAAGGGCACACAAGTCTGGAGTTCATTTGCAGTGGCTGGAGGCCCTGGCATGCCCATTCTCTCTCTCTCTGTTTCTCTCTCTCTCTCTATCTATCTGCCTTTTTCTCTCTGTCACTGTCAAATAAATAAATAAAAATAAACAAAAAAATTATATATATATATATATATAATTTATTGAGAGAGAGAAAGAAGCAGAGTGAGAGAGAGTGGGAGAGAATGGGCACGCCAGGTCCTACAGCTACTACAAATGAACTCCAGATGCATGCACTCCTTGTGCATCTGGCTTACCCAGGTCCTGGAGAATTGAACCAGGATCCTTTGGCTTTGTAGGCAAATGCCTTAACCACTAAGCCATCTCTCCAGCCCAATATTTTTTGTTTGTTTGTTCTTTTGTTTTTCAAGGTAGGGTCTCACTCTAGTTCAGGCTGACCTGGAATTGATGGAATTCACTAGGTAGTCTCAGGGTGGCCTCGAACTCATGGTGATCCTCCTGCCTCTGCCTCCTGAGTGCTGGGATTAAAGGCTTAAACAACTACGCCCAGCTTCCAGTAATTTTTTTTTAAGAGTCCCCCAGGACTGAACAAGCTTATGGCACCAGAACTGGGAGCCTCTGAAGGCACATCTTTGTCCCTGTGGGTCCCCACAGGCTGGGCTCCTGTAAACACAGGCTGGACAAAGCCAGGCTAGCGCTCAGTATCACCCCCACTTTCCTCCTTGATATCCCAGTGTGCTTTGTTCTCTGCTCAGCGCCCTCCCTGCCCAACTCACTTACAGCCAGGACTACATAGCAGTCACCATCAAAGAAGCTTCCAAAAGTGCTGGAAGGAACAGGAACCATCTGCATGGCCTGGGGAGAGAAAGGGGGCATGGAGTGCAGTGGCTCGTCTGTAGTCCCAGCTACCCAGCAAGCTGAGGCAGGAGGATTGCTTGAATCTAGCCACCCTGATCACATCTACAATAAATTCAGCATCAATATGATGGTCTCCTGGGAACATGGGACCACCATGTTGCCTAAGAAGGGGTGAACGGGCTCAGGTCAGAAGAAGGTCAAAGAGGCTGCCGGAACCACAAGGATGAGGGGAGCAGAGAGGAGGTGGGAATCTGACCAGGGGTTGCATGGGAGGAGAAGGAAATTGTGCCAGCAGAGCCTAGGGTGTGGCTCAGTGGTAGAGCCCTTACTGAGGGAGGCCCTGGCTTCCATCCCCGCACAGCAAAACACAAATAAAGTACGATCAAGGCCCGTGGTATTTGAAATGAATGGAAGGAGGGAGAAGGGAGGGGATAAGGAAAACAGGTGGGAGCTAGGGAAACAGAGGAGGAAAGGAAGGCCTGAGTGGGGACACGGAAGCGCAGAGGAAGGCAGGGAAACAGATGAGGAAGAGATAAGAGAGGAACGGGCTGGAGCTGGTGCAGGAGCTCTTGGCAACCTGCGAGACAGGACTGGAGTTGACCAGGACCATACCAGGCCTCCTACACCCTCCTGCACCCTCCTGCACCCTCCTGCACTCCAGCATTCCAGCCCTTGCCCTCCCATCCTCACTCCTGGACATGGCTCACCTCGATTCTCCATATCTGCAGCCCCGGCGTGGTGACATTGAGAGACCCTTTGACTTGGGTGCTCAGTTTGGTCATGATGGATGAGCCTAGAGAAGGAGAGAGGTGGGAACCAGGCCAGTGAGCTGGGGGTGCTTCACTTCCAGCCCAGACCACCAGTGTCTGGACTGCGCCCCCCCCCCCAGTCTTGAGGCCTGGGGGGAAGAAAGGGATCTGTTTCCCCACTGAGAGTCCTGACTGCCCAGTCTCCATCCTTCCCTCCCACCTCTGATAGTGACTTGGTCACTCAGTACCACCCTGAGACTACATGGTGAATTCCAGGTCAGCCTGGGCTAGAGTGAAACCTTACCTTGAAAAACCAAAAATAAAGAAATAAATAAAAGCAGATAGTCCAATAAAAAAATTATACTTTGGCTTCCAGAGATAATTCCCTGACTTCAAATAAATACTCTTACCTGGGCTCAAGGGAGAGAATTCCCCTCCAGGCCCTTTGGCTGGTCACATCTCCACCCCTTGGTCCCTGTGCCGATAAGACTATGTCCTTCCCACTCTGGTAGCTTGGCTGCCAGACTGGTAAGGTATATTACTCTGTTTCTATTTTTGATTTTTCTTTTCTTTTCTTTTTTTTGAGGTCTCACTCTAGCCCAGGCTGACCTGGAATTTACTATGTCATCTCAGGGTGGCCTTGAACTAACTCACAGTGATCCTCCTACCTCTGCCTCCTGAGTGCTGGGATTAAAGGTATGCACCACCACACTCGGCAGCTTTTTGATTCTTTGTTAGTACACAACTGTTTATAAAAATCCTTTTCACATTAAAAATTTTTTTTAATTTATTTAAGAGTGAGAAAGAGGCAGATAGAGCAAATGAGTGCACCAGGGCCTCCAGCCACTACAAATAAACTCACATGCACCTTGTCCACCTGGCTTTATGTGGGTACTGGGGTATCAAACCTGGGTCCTGAGGGTTCCCAGGCAAGTGCCTTAACTGCCTAACTATCTCTTTTCACAGTTTTGCTTCCCGGGCCCATGTTTGTAACCCCACATGGGCTCTCCGGTCATCCATTCCTCCTCAGTTGTAGAACTCTGCTCTCCCTATCCCCAAACCACATCGGTGTATCCACTTGCCCTTTCTCCATTTTCAAGCCCTCCTGTTCCCTTATATTCCTGGTATTTCTGAATAAAAATGTAATGGCAGGCTGGAGAGATGGCTTAGCGGTTGAGCGCTTGCCTGTGAAGCCTAAGGACCCCGGTTCGAGGCTCGATTCCCCAGGACCCACGTTAGCCAGATGCGCAAGGGGGCGCACGCATCTGGCATTTGTTTGCAGTGGCTGGAGGCCCTGACGCCCGTTCTCTCTCTCTCTCTACCTCTTTCTCTCTGACTGTCACTCTCAAATAAATAAATAAAAATAAACAAAAAAAATATATATAATGGCTTACAAACTCTCTCTATATATATATAATACTTGAGAGCCAGGGACATGCCTTGACTGGTAGAAGGCTTGCCTGACATGCAGGAAGCCCTGGGTTTAATCCTGAGCACCAAATAAAACTGGGCATGCTGGTGTATGTGCTTGCGAGGCTAAAGCAAACAGATTATTGTGAGTTCAAGGACATCCTGACATGAGTACCAGGCCAGCCAGGACTACTGAGTGAGACCCTGTCCCAGTGAAAGGGGGAGAGAGAGAGAAAGAGAGAGGAAATAATGAGTAATAGAATCAGGAGCTCAAAGATATCCTGGGCTACACACTGAACCCAGCCCAGGCGACATGAGATCCTACCTCAAGAAAACCAAACAAGGGCTGGAGGGATGGCTTAACAGTTAAGGCATTCGCCTGCAAAGCCAAAGGATCTCCGTTCAACTCTCCAGGACCCATGTGAGCCAGATGCACAAGGGGGCGCATGCATCTGGAGTTCCTCTGCAGTGGCTGGAGGCCCTGGCATGCCCACTCTCTCCCTCCCTCTCTCTGTCTCTTTCTGTCTCTCAAATAAATGAATAAAATATATTTAAATTTTTTTGGCTTATTTTTATTTATTTGAGAGCAACAAGACAGACAGAGAAAGAGGTAGATAGAGAGAGAAGACGGGTGTGGTGGCGCACACCTTTAATCCCAGCACTTGGGAGGCAGAGGTAGGAGGATTGCTGTGAGTTTAAAGCCACCCTGAGACTCCATAGTGAATTCCAGGTCAGCCTGGGATAGAGTGAGACCCTACCTCAAAAAAAAAAAAAAAAAAAAAAAAGAGGGAGAGAGAATGAGCATGCCAGGGCCTCCAGCCACTGCAAACAAACTCCATATGCATGCGCCCCCTTGTGCATCTGGCTAATGTGGGTCCTGGGGAATCAAACCTCGAACTGGGGTCCTTAGGCTTCACAGGCAAGTGCTTAACCGCTAAGCCATCTCTCCAGCCCAAATAAAATATATTTAAAGAACAAAACAAACAAAACAAAATGTAAAAGGTGGTTATAGGGAGATGGCTCAGTGGTTAAATATTCTTGCTTGCAAAGTCTGCCAACCTGGGGTTCAGTTCCCCAGTTCTTAAAGCCAGACGCACAAAGTGGCACATGCGTTTTGAGTTTGCAGCCGCAAGAAGCTCTGGCACACTCATACTCTCTCTTTTGCTCTTTCTTTTGCAAATAAATAAAAAGTAATTTTAAAAAAAAGGAAGGAAAAAACAGAAAAAGAATTATCCTTGAAGTTCTTAGAAGCCTTATTCACAATACCCAAACATAGAAGCCACCCAAACGGTCATCAATAAGTGAAACAAAAACTGATCTATCTACACAATGGAACACAATTAGGCCATAAAAAGGAGTGACTCAGTGGGACGTTCCCTAACAGGTACTGAGCCTGTGCTAAATGATAGAAGCCAATCACAGAAGCCCACATGTTGAATGACCTCATTTGCGTTAACTATCCAGACAGGCAAATAATCTGCTGGTGGCCAGAGCTGGGGCTGAGGTGAGGGGAATGGCTTCTAATGGTGCAGGGCTCCCTGTTGGGATGCTGGGGCAGTTCTGAAACTAGCGTGGCGAGAGGCATTGCCCATGACCGTGAGCGTATAGAACACCACTGAATTGCATGCCCGAGGCTCTGAATCCAGCCCTGGCACCTCAACAGCAAAACAGAGTGGATAAAAGGATTGCGTGTGGGGCTAGAGAGATGGCTCAGTGGTTAGGTATGCTTCCTGTACAGGCGTAAGGGCCTGAAGAGGTCTGAAACCACCCAAGTTTGAATCTCCAGAACCTACCTAAACATCCAGGTGTGGCACGTGCTCCTGTAACCCCAGCCCCTCAAAGAGGAGCAGAGACTAGGGGACCATAGGCTCCCCCAAAACAGCAATCCCTGATGTCAGTTAAGGACTTAATTTAATCTCAAACAAGAACAAGCGAAGAGAGACGGAGCCAGACGCCTGATGTACTTCGGCCACCACGGGCGAGCACATGAGCACCGCAAGGGCACATACATGTGCACAGGCCCCACACAGAGCACACCACATTACATACACACACTTTACACAAAAGATTGGGTCAGGCATGCTGGTGCATGCTTTTAATCCCAGCACGCAAGCAGCTGAGGTAGAAGGATCACTGTGAGTTCGAGGCCAGCCTGGGACTACCCAGTGAATTCCAGGTCAGCCTGGGCTAGAAGGAGACCCTAAATCAAAAAACAAAAAGTAACTGGGCATGGTGGTGCACGCCTTTAATCCCAACACTCAGGAGGCAGAGGTAGGAGGATCACTGTAAGTTCAAGGTCACCCTGAGACTACATAGTGAATTCCAGGGCTAGCCTGGGCTAGAGTGAAAGCCTATCTCGAAAAACAAACAAAAAAGTAATTGGGTGTGGTGTCATATGCATATCATCCTGGAACTAGAGTGAAGGGTTGAGGGAGAGGCAAGAGCACTTCAAGATCAAAGTGAGCCTGGGCTATAATGTAAGCCGCTATAGATGATAGATGATAGATAGATAGATAGATAGATAGATAGATAGATAGATAGATAGATGATAAGTAGATAGAATTTTATGAGTACTTTATCACAGACTAAAAGAGAACTAAAGGGGTTGGGGAGATGGCTCAGTGGTTAAAAAGGCACTTGTATTCAAAGCCTACTGACCTGGGTTTAGTTCCCCAATACCCACATATGTTGCATGTATCTGGAGTTTGTTTGCAGAGGCAAGAGGCCTTGGCTCATCCATACTTTCACTCTCTCTTCCCCCCACCCCCAAGCAAATAAATAAAAAAAAATTTAAATGAATAAATAAAATTAAGACTAGAGCTGAGGCGATTGGGTAAAGCGCTTGTCTTGCAAGCACGAGGACCTGAACTCAGGTCCCCAGGAGCCACAGGGCTAGATGCAATGGCGCTGGGGATGTGGTGACGGAAGACCCCTGGGACTTGCTGGCTTATTAATCTAGCAGACTCAGTGAGTGCTAGGTTCATCAAGAGACCCTGGCTCAGGCTGGAGAGATAGCTCAGTAGTTAAAAGTGCCCACTGGCAAAGCCTGATAGCCTGGGTTCGATTCCCCAGTACCCACATAAAGCTAGATGCACAAAGTGGTACATATGTCTGGAGTGCATTTGCAGCAGGAGGCCCTACTGTGCCCTTGCTCACTCTTGCTCAAATAAATAAATAACTAAATAAATACAATTTGTTTTTGTTTTGTTTTGGATTTCAAGGTAAGGTCTCACTCTAGCCCAGGCTGACCTGGAATTCACTATGTAGTCTCAGGGTGGCCTTGAACTCATGGCAGTCCTCCTACCTCTGCCTCCCGAGTGCTGGGATTAAAGGCGTGCGCCACCACTCCCAGCACTAAGTACAGTTTTAAGGAGAAAGGGGGGGATCATGTCTCAAAATATATGGTTTCATGTATATATGTTAATATGTATTAATATATATGCATTAAGCCAGGCATGGTGGCACACACTTTTAATCCCAGCACTCGGGAGGCATAGGTAGGAGGATTGCTATGAGTTTGAGGCCAGCCTGGCACTACAGCGTGAGTACCAGGTTAGCCTAGGCTAGAGTGAGACCTACCTCAAAATATAGATATTTGCTTCTAGGCATGGTGGCACAGGCTTTAATCCCATCGCTTGGAAGGTTGGCGTAGGAGGAGTGCTGTGAGTTTGAGGCCAACCTGGGCTAGAATGAGACCTTGCTTCAAAAAAAAATAATCAGAAGCTAAGCATAGCGGTACACACCTTTAATCCCATGTTTTGGGAGACAGAAGTAGGAGGGTCACTGTGAGTTCAAGACTACTCTGAGATTACATGGTAAATTCCAGGTCAGCTTGGGTTAGAGCAAGACCCTACCTCAAAATCAATCAATCAATCAATCAGGGTTGGAGAGATGGCTGAGGCACTTGCTTGCAAGCCGAATGGCCCAGGTTCAATCCCCAGTATCCACATAAAATTAGATGCACAAAGTGGCACATGCATCTGGAGTTCATGTGATTAGAGGTCCAGGCATTCCCATTCTGTGTGTGTGTGTGTGTATCTCTGCTTGCAAATAATATTTTTTTCATATTTTAGTTATTTATTTATTTGAGAGAAAGAGAGAGGGAGAGAATGGGTGTGCCAGGGCATCCAGCCCCTGCAGACAAACTCTAGACGCATGTGCCACTTTGTGCATCCGGCTTACATGGGACCTGGAGAATCAAACGGGGATCCTTTGAGGAAGACACCTGATACTGACTTCTGGCACCCCCTCCACACTTACACACATAACAGCATGTATACACACACACATGCATGCACACATGCCAAGCAGAAAGAACAAAAACAAGGGGCTGGAGAGATGGCTTAGCAGGTAAGGCACCTTCCTGTGAAGCCTAAGAACCTGTGTTCGAATCTCCAGGTCCCACGTAAGCGAGACTCAGTGATGCAAGTACACAATGTCATACATGCACACGAGGGGGCGCACGCATCTGGACTTCATTTGCAGCAGCTGAAGCGCCTGGTGCACCCATTCTCACTCAATCTCTCTCTCTCTCTCAAATCAATTAAAAAAAAAAATGAGGTCATGAAACAATTTCCTGGTCCTCATCAGCTACCTGCATTAGCACCTTCCAATAACTGCTGCTGTCCACAGGATGCACACCCACAGGGCAAGGACCTTTTCTGCCTGCTCAGTACTCAATCCCCAGCACGAGGGTGAGTGTGGTGACTCACGCCAGTAATCTCAGCACTCGAGAGACAGAGATGGGAGGATTAGGAGACCAAGGGCATCCTGGAACTCCCTAGCACGTTTGAGGCATCTTGAGCTACATGAGACCCTGCCTAAATAGATAAAGAACTCCCCAGCATTCAGTACAGTGTTGAAATTCTGCTGGAGGAATGAACGAGTGAGAGAAAGGAAGAAGGAGGAAGGAAGGGAAGGAAAGATGGCTGGCTGGCAGAGAGTGCCCTGTCCACAGTGAACCCCTCTGTACCCACTGGGCTGGAAGAAGATGGCTTTCTCTTAGCTTTCTGTGTTGATCTGTAGATGTGCTTGTTCAGCCGCTGGTCAGATCACCTGGGAGTGTTTGAAAAATACTGATGCTGCTATGCTCAGAACCCTAATCCCCAGGGGTCCTGATTTAATTAGGATAGGGTGGGGCCTGGGGCCTGGATTTAGATACTTTATTTTCTGCTGGTGGTAGGGCCTGGGTGATTTGAAAATCCCTCCCCTCAGGGGACTCTGCCTTGAGCCAGAGCTGAGAGCCACTTGTATCTGGTGATCCTCATCCTACTTCTCAATCGGACTGGAGGCCACCCCGTGCTCCACGTGCCTGTCCCAGCCTGGGTTTGGAGTTGCCTTCCATGGCTGTTCCTTGGCCTGGTGACTAATGAATGAAAGGTCATGGTCCCATGGGCCAGGCCTTGTACTTACACCTCTCATCTCTCCAGTTAAGCTCTCCTTGCACTTTGACATTGAGTCACATCTTGGATAATTGACCTGGCCTTTACCACTTGGAGACTCTCTCTTCTGAGGTCACCAGGGTGGTCACTCTTGCCCATGGTCTGTCCACTCTGATCAGCCCACGTGGGTGACCTGGGCCACCTGTTCATCATGGGCAGCTTGCAGTGTGTTTGGAGAAGTCCTACAGGTCTACTTCCCATCTGATGCCCTGGCTAACATGGCCTGCACTGTGGAAGAGGGCTGAAGACGCACTAGGGCCCCGAAGGCCTCCTGGTTCAGTAGGACCAAACTACCCAAGGAATGTTCTCTACTTTACTTCAAAATCACCACCACCTTTATCACAACTCCCCTTTCTGTAAGACAGAGTCCCTGACACCCACTAAGTGAAACAAAACCTGTTCTTCATGGGAGATGTGCAACGAGAGGGCTCATAGACAGATGGATTCTGAGGTTCCACCAGTGGACTGTCCTTCGAGGAGGGAACCAGCAGCGAAAGGAATTAATGGAAGACATCCGAGAGGGGATTGAGGCTCACTGCCTCTCCCTGTGGAGAAGTGAGATTGAGAATCCACAGCCCCCTGCCTGGACAGGTGGGGGGGGCCTCGCTAGGGCGGAGACAGGGCAAGAGGACTCTGGGTAAGACTGGTTCTGAGAGGTGGACAGCCCCATCCCATGGGCACTTCCAACTGCTCCTGACCCTAATCTTTTGGTCAGAACAAACATTTAGGCTGTCCCGGCTGGGACCTCCCAGGCTTTCCTACCATCACTAAACTACAAGGAGACTCTGGAGTCCTCACTCTGGCAACCAGCCAACAAGATAGCCACCATCTTCTCCCTCAGTTGAACTCACTGGCATCCCCTCACTCCTGGTACCCTCTTCTATGCCTTAGCCTGGGGAAGAGCACTGCCACCCCAAGACCCTAAAGTCAGCCACCTACATAGTATCCAGAACTCCTTCCTCTCCTGTCCTCCTGCCCACCCAGCTCTGTCCCCTAACACGCTCTGTGCAGCTTTCTGCTGACACTCAGCCTTCTAGAATACCAACCCGTCTGCCCTTGCTCCCTCCACTGTATGCTCTCCCCACCCATCTCCACTGTCCTAAAATGCATGTCATTTCTTCCAGGAGGCCTGGGAATTCTTAGGCTGGGCAAAGGGCTCTTCTTGGGGACCCCAAAATGTCTGATGTCTTTCTCAGCCCTGCCAGTTTATAGGTCTAAAGTACCCAAATTCCATGATCTAGACACGAGGGGGACACAGGTTACAGGTATGAGCCACCACACCCAGAACCCAGACACCTCTGTAGCTGCCAACTCATAGCCCATAGTAGGTTCTCAGAAGACATGAGTGCCACTGTTAGAAGAGTGGAATGAAAGGAAGACCTTCTTGGGCCCTGGAGGGGTTTCGGGTCCTGCTGTCTCCAGCCACCCTCTCCTCAGACAAAGAACACCAGGCATGGATGGACATCGTCACCCTCAAAGTGACAGGAGGATTCCTGAGCAGATGACGGAGTGGGTCCCAAGACCCTGGACAGGACTGCCACTCCCATTGCTGCTGAATGGGCTGCAGTGGCTGGGGAGCTCAAGGGGCCTGTCCTGGTGCAGGGGAGAGGTCCAGGCCTGTCGGGGCCGACGGCCTTAGTCACCAGCTTGTATCTCTCACCTCCCTGTATCTTCACCCATTCAGTTCCTGGCAGTTGCTGTCCTGACCCTGGGATCCAGGAAGCTAGGACCGGAGCTCCTAAGAGTGTCAGGGGAAAGAAACCTTTTCCCAGGAGGATGAAATGAGTAAAGAGAGAGAGCAGAGTGTGGTCAGGGCGACCAACTAGTTTCAGCTTGCCCAAGACAGTCCTGGTTTTAAATACAGAAACCCTGAGTCCCCGGATGTGCCTTAGTCCCTGGCAATCTGGGCAGGGGCACCCACTGTGGAGTGAGGTGAGCCGCAGGAGAGGGGCCTGTGAGCTTCTCCCCACAGAAGCCCACGACTACAAGCTAGCTCCTTTGTTCCTTCCAGAATCTCTGTCCTGCCTCAGCCCCAAGGCCACAGCAACGTAAGATAGGAGGTCTGGGCTGCTAGCAAGAAGCAAAGACTCTCTTCCCGTCCACCAGCTGTGGTCCCCTTGTGTCCCCACCTGGTTGCCTTACCTGTCTGGAGGAGGCAGCCGCCACCTGGGAGATCTCAGGGAGTTGTGGCAAGCTAGCTGGCTGCAGGAGATCAACCTTTGTCCTCACTCCCCCCACACCCCAGGAACTGCCTTCTCCATATAAGGGAAGATAGGGCCCCAGAGAGAGAGAGAATGAGTGAGGGGGTGGGGAAGCAGGTGTCCAGGTCCCTGGGAGCCTAGAGCCCAGTGACAACCTGACAGCCAGGGCATACGTGCCCCGCCCTTGGTTACAGATCAAGCAACAGGGATGGGATACATTTCCGCCCAAGGTCCTGCCCTCCTGGCAAGTGGACAACACCCACCAGGGCAGGCCACAGGCTCGTGGGCCCTTCCTCCTACCCATCAAGAGGAGGACTCCGTTGTCCTTCCTTCTGCCCTGAAAAGATAGTGCACGGGGAAAGAGGTCAGGATTCTTGGGTTCTTAGAGCCCTAAACCCAGGGATCCAGGGTGATGATTCACACTTGGCCTCCTCTGGGACCAGCAGGGGAGGAGGGTGCGCCTCGGCACCCCTAGAGGTCTCTTCTACTCAGCATGACCCTCGCTCTGTGAGCATAGTTCTCTTCCTGTCCTCCCCCTTTTGGAGCCACGGTCTCCACCTGCAGTTTTTATGAGTTGCCATAAATCAGCGCCTTTGAACCCTGCTCTTCCGTCCTCTCTCAGGAGCCAAGGCCTCCACCTTCCAACCCTGGACTTGGAGTGTCCATCTCGTTTGGGATGTGAAGGAGCACTGCCCTCCACTGTGGCTCTCACTGGGAGAGCGACTTTGAGCACGATGGGCAGCTGTGGCCCCCCCGCCCCCTACCCAGTCTGGAGTGCTTGTCACATTGGAACCCGGGTCCTTAGGAGGGTTAGATGAAAAGGACCAGGGGAGAACAGTCTTTCCTCTGACCTTCCCAAGAGCTCTGAAGACCAAACATACGTGTGTGTACACACGTGTGTACTTGTGTGTAGTGTGTATGCATGCATAATCAGTAAGAAAAGTAAACATAGAACTGGAGACATGGTTTAGCAGTTAAGGTGCTTGCCTGTGAAGCCCAAGGACCCAGATTTGATTCCCCAGTACCCAGGTAAGCCAGATGCACATGGTGGCGCATGTTATCTGGAACATTTGCAATGGCTAATGGCTCTGGAGCACCCGTTCTCTCCCTCCCTCTCTTTCTCCCCACCCCCTCTGCTTACAAAAAATAGATAAAGATATATTTAAAAATACCTATATCTATATTAAAAAAAGGAATGAGAAACTCCATGAAAGATTGTTACTGGACTCATCACTGGACTCTTGAATTCTAGCCATCTATAAGGAATGCTTGTTGCTCAATATTTGCCAGTACATGGATTCCCTTAGAAGGCTGGATGCGAACCTTAGTAGTGGAGAACTTGCTTAGCATGTGTGAAGCCCTGGGTTCGATCCCCAGTTCCTCAGCTCTAACACACACACCCCAAGAAAAGATTAAACTTATATTTATTATCATTGCTTTTTCAGAGACAGAGGCAGAGAGAGAATGGGCATGCCAGGACCTCCAGCCACTGAAAACGAACTCCAGATGCATACGCCACCTTGTACATCTGGCTTACGTGGATCCTAGGAAATTGAACCTGGATCCTTTGGATTTGTAGGCAAGCACCTTAGCCACTATGCCATTTATCCAAACCATTAAAAAAAAAAAAATTTTTTTTTTCTCTCTCTCTCTCTTTTCAGGTTTCCAAGGTAGGGTCTTGCTGTAGCCCAGTCTGACCTGGAATTCACTATGTACTCTTAGGGTGGACTTGGATGCCCAGAAGTCCTTTTACCCCTGCCTCCTGAATGTTAAGATTAAAGGCATGTGCCACTACACACGGTTTTTCTTTCTCTTCTTGAGACAGGATCTTACTATGAAGCCCAGGTTGGCCTCAAACTCATTATCTTCTTTCTGAGCCTCCTGAGTGTTGGGATTACAGACTCCCCAGATGCATAAAATGGCCCATGCATCTGGATTTGTTTGAGTCTGGAGTTTGTTTGCAGCACCTGGAAGCCCTGGTGCACCCATTCTGTCCCCACCCCCTTCCCCTGTCTTTCTGCTGGGCATGGTGATGCACACCCTTAATCCCAGCACTCAGGAGGTAGAAGTAGGAGGATCACTGTGAGTTCACGGCCATCCTGAGACTACGTAGTGAATTCCAGGTCAGCCTGGGCTCACCAAACTGCCCAGTATATAAATGCTACTCTCACTTTTGGTTAGAGAACCTTCTCTTTTCAGATGGCAGCGACCTTGGGATGATTCAGAAGGCATCATGGTGCTGAGAAGTGACAGAGGAGTACGGCACTGAAATATCTCTATCACACCTTCCAAGGCTCAGGGTCCATTGAGGAAGAGGTGGCACAAAATGGCCTGGATATCCATGACCTCACAGTGCCTGACACTACCTACACGAGACCATCATAACAGGAGGAAAAAATCATAACATCAAAATAAAAGAGAGCCTGATTGAGAGGGGGAGGGGATATGATGGAGAGTGGAATTTCAAAGGGAAAACTGGGGGAGGGGGGAGGGAATTACCATGGGATATTGTTTACAATCATGGAAGTTGTCAATAAAAAAAGAAAAAAAGACCTTTCCATGAATACATTTTCCACCTTTCTTGGAACAGAAAAAAAGAAAAAAGAAAAAAGAAGTAAAAACAGAGGGGAGCTGGAGAGATGGCTCAGCAGTTAAGGCACTTGCCTGCAAAGCCTAAGGACCCACGTTCAGCTCCCCAGTACCCACATAAAGCCAGATGCACATGGTGGCACATTCATCTACAGTTTGTAGTGGCTAGAGGCGCTGGTGTGCCCATTCTCTCTCCTCTCCTTTTCTATCTATCTATTTGCCTCTTACTCTCTCTCAAATAAATAAATAAAATATTAAAAAAAAAAAGCAGGGCTGGAGAGATGGCTTAACAGTTAAGGCACTTGCTTGCGAAGTCTAAGGACCCATGTTTGACTCCCCAGATCCCATGAAAGCCAGATGCACAAAGTGACGCATGTGCAAGGTGGCACACGCATCTGGACTTTGAGTACAGTAGCTGGAGGCCCTGGCATGCCAATTCTCTCTCTTGCTCTCTCTCTCATTAAAAACAAAAACAAACAAACAAACAAAAAAACAAAACACAGGGTTGGAGAAATGGCTTAATAATTAAGGCACTTGCCTGAGAACTTAGAAACCTAAGGACCTAGATTTGATTCCCCAGAACCCACGTAAGCCAGATGCACATGGTGGTGCACCTTATAGTTATTAGAGGCCCTAATGCATCCATTCTCTCTCTGCAATAAATATATCAATAAAAATTTAAAAAGCAGAGAAAGGGCTGGAGAGATGGCTTAGCGGTTGAGCGCTTGCCTGTGAAGCCTAAGGACCCCGGTTCGAGGCTCGGTTCCCCAGGTCCCACGTTAGCCAGATGCACAAGGGGGCGCACGCGTCTGGAGTTCGTTTGCAGAGGCTGGAAGCCCCGGCACGCCCATTCTCTCTCTCTCTCCCCCTCTATCTGTCTTTCTCTCTGTGCCTGTCACTCTCAAATAAATAAAAAATAAAAAATAAATTTAAAAAAAATTTTGAAAGAAGCCGGGCGTGGTGGCGCACGCCTTTAATCCCAGCACTCTCGGGAGGCAGAGGTAGGAGGATCGCCATGAGTTTGAGGACACACTGAGACTACAGAGTTAATTCCAGGTCAGCCTGGACCAGAGTGAGACCCTACTCGAAAAACCAAAAAAAAAAAAAAAAAAAAGCAGAGAGAGAGAGAAAAAGAATGTTTCATAAGATTCCATGCTTCTTCCAGTAAAATGTGTACCACACATCTAAGAATGAACACTTTCTTCTCTATAACTGTAATGTGATTTTTATACCTGAAATATTTCCAGTATCATCTTCTATCCAGTCCATAGTCCAATTCCTCCAATTATCTCCACAAGGCCTGTATCAGCTGATTTTATGATATGGAATCAAATCAAGATCAAATATTTTCATTTATTGGGGCTGGTAATTTGGCTCAGCAGTTAAAGAGGCGTGGTTGCAAAGCCTGAAAGCCAGGGGTTCAATTCCCCAATACCCATATAAAGTCAGATGCGAAAAGTGGCTGTCTTAATCCCCCAAGGACTGGGACTACAGGTACATACCATCATGTCCAGCCTGCTTTTAAAGAAAAACATTGAGCTGGGCATGGTGGAGCACGCCTTTAATCCCAGCACTCGGGAGGCAGAGGTAGGAGGATCACCGTGAGTTCAAGACCACCTTGAGACTACACAGTGAATTCCAGGTCAAGCTGGGCTAGAGTGAGACCCTACCTAAAAAAAAAAAAAAAGGCCAGAGAGTCACAATATGGCCAACACTTGGGAGGCTGAGGTAGGAGAATCACTGTGAGTTGGAGGCAGGCAGACCTGGAGGAAGTTCAAAAATACCCCTCCTTGATAAGTAGATATACATTTGCTTATTTATTTACTTGAGAGACAAGAGAGAGTGAGAGAACAGGCACAGCAGGGCTTCTAGATGCTTCAAAGGAGCTCCACCGCGTGGCCCCTTAGCGTGCATCTGGCTTTATGTGGATCCGAGGGAATCCACCTGGGAATAGCAAGTTTGGCAAAGAAAAACTCCTCTAACCACTGAACCATCTCTTCAGCTTCTGTGCTCTTTTTTTTTTTTTTTTTTTTTAAGTATTTCTCTTTTTTCTTTCTTTCCTTTTTTCTTTCTTTGAAGTAGGGTCTCACTCCAACTCAGGCTCACCTGGAATTCACCGTGTAGTCTCAGGGTGGCCTCGAACTCATAGTGATCTTCCTACCTCTGCCGTCCGAGTGCTGGGATTAAAGGCGTGCACCATCATGCCTAGCTCTTTTTTCTTTTATAATATTTTTATTTACTTATCTGAGAGAGAGAAAAGGAAATAGTGAGAGAGAGAGTGGACACATTCAGCCACTGCAAACTCCAGATGCATGCACCACTTGGTGCCTTTGGCTTTATGTGGCTACTGGGGAATTGAACCCAGGTCCTTAGGCTTTGTAGGCAAGCACCTTAACCATTGAGCCATCTCTGATTTGTTTTTTGGGGTTTATTTTTGAGCCAAATTCTCATGTAGCCCAGGCTTGCCTGGAACTTACTATGCAGTCAAAGATGACTTTGAACTTCTGATCTTCCTATTTTCAATGTCTGAGTGCTATGATTACAGGCACACCGGTTAAGGTGATGCAGGGGATTGGACTCCGGATTTGTGTGAGAGAGGCAAGCACTCTTCCAACTTGCTCTTGCTCATAAAAAAAAAAGTAAAAATAAAACAAAGCATTTTGAAACCAAGTGTGGTGGTGTTCATTGGTAATCCCATCACTTGGGTATTAGAGGCAGGAAGGTCAGAAGTTGCAGTTCAGCCAGGCGTGGTGGCGCACGCCTTGAATCCCAGCACTTGGGAAGCAGAGGTAGGAGGATCACCATGAGTTCGAGGCCACCCTGAGACTACATGGTGAATTCCAGGTCAGCCTGGGCTAGAATTAGACCTTGCCTCAGAAAACAAACAAACAAACAAAAGTTGTAGTTCAATTGGAAGAATACACAAACACTTCGTCAATTCATGCCCCAAAGTCTTATTAGTTTATTCTTTTGCCAACAGTGTTGTATTAGGGGTCAATTTCCTGGATGGGGGGGTGCGCAGAGAGAGAGTGTGTGTGTGTGTTTAATGAGCAAATAGGAGTATCTGCCCATATCAGGTTCAATTGGAGATATTTTCACAGCTGTCGTCAGTGAAGCCAGATCTGAAACTGCCTTGTCCTTTTCCTTGACCCTTCCCCCATAGCAGATTAGCCACTTGTCCTCCAAATTTACTGATGCCCTCTCAGACCCTTCTGCTTCCCAGCCCGTCTCTTCACTCACCCAGTTCGGGCCTTCATCCTCCATCTTCGGGTCTCTGGCTGAGCTCTCCTGGAAGATTCCCATGTCTCTATATCTCCGTGGCCCTGACCGAGTTTCTAATATGCAAATGCAAGGTTTGTCTGTGCACCTTCCCTGCTCAGTGGAACCTTTTTGTATTGAATATTTTTGTTTTATTTCATTTACTTATTTGAGAGACAGAGAGAGCAAGAGAGGAGAAAATGGGCACATCAGGGCCTCTAGCCACTGTAAACGAACTCCAGATGCATGCACCACTTTTTGCATCTAGCTTTACATGGGTACTTGGGAATTGAACCCCAGTCCTTAGACTTTGTAGACAAGTGCCTTAACCAGTGTATCTGTCTGAGGGACCCCCGAAAGTACATTGATAGAGTGAGGGAAGAGAGTCCTGGAAGAAAGTGTTGGGGAGAAAGAATAAAAAGAAGGAGTAGGGAGAAGTAGGCACTGAGTAAGGGCTCTTTAGGGTTCCCATTCTTGTAGACTTCCAGACCTGGGAAGGTGTTTGAGGGAGCCCAGGCAAATGGAGTTAGATTGTCACATGACCATCTGAGTGTGGACTAACTATAAGCAAGAGGAGATAAAGTGAAAACATCTGTTAGGTGTGGGGGTGCACGCCTTTAATCCCAGCACTTGGGAGGCAGAGGTGGAAGAATTGCCATGAGTTTGAGGCCACCCTGAGACTATATAGTGAATTCCAGGATTCCAGGTCAGCCTGGATGAGATCCTGCCCTGAAAAACAAAAAGAAAAACAAAATAAAACAAAACAAACAAACAAACAAAAAACAATTGAGGGCTGGAGAGATGACTCAGTGGTTAAGGCACTTGCCTGCAAAGACTGACGACCCGGGTTCAATTCCCCAGTACCCACATAAGCCAGATGTACAAAATGACACATGTGTCTCGAGTTTATTGGCTGTGGCTGGAGGCCCTGGCATACCCATCCTCTCTGCTTGTTTCTCTTTTCTCTATCTCTTTCTGCTTGTAAATAAAGGAAGGAAGGAAGGAAAAAAAATTTTTAAAAAACAACAACAGTTGAGCACACTAGGTTCTAAAATTGACAGAATTACCATTACCAGAAGTGATAGGCACAGAAGCTGGAGAGATGGCTCAGTGGTTAAAGGCACTTGTTGGCAAAGGCTGATGGTCAGGGTTTGATTCCTCAGTACCTATATATAGCCAGATACACCAAGTGGTACATGTATCTGGAGTTCATGTACAGTGGCAAGAGGCCCTGACATGCCCATTCTTTCCTTCTCTTTCCTGCTCTCTCTTTTTCCCCTTGAAAATAAATAAATAAAAATTGAAATGCTAGGCACAATTATCTTTCACTATGGAAATCCAGAAATCCACTTCTAAAACTTTTCACCAAATAGGGTCTGGCATGGTCAAAATCTGTCCTTATAGGTCTTACGAAGCAGATGAGACCTAGTCAGAGTTATCAGCCAGTATAGCGGTGCACACCTTTAATCCCAGCACTCAGGAAGCAGAGTTTGGAGGATTGCTGTAAATTTGAGGCAATCCTGAGCCTACATAGTGAATTCTAGGTCATCCTGGGCTAGAGCAAACCTTGCCTCTATAAATAAAATCAAAAACAAACACACACAAAAAAAAACACCCCAGAATTATCAAGAATGTACACACAGGGCTGGAGAGATGGCTTAGCGATTAAGCACTTGCCTGTGAAGCCTAAGGACCCCAGTTCAAGGCTCGGTTCCCCAGGTCCCACGTTAGCCAGATACACAAGGGGGCGCACGCGTCTGGAGTTCGTTTGCAGTGGCTGGAAGCCCTGGCGCACCCATTCTCTCTCTCTCTCCCTCTGTCTTTTTCTCTATGTCTGTCGCTCTCAAATAACTAAAAAAATGAACAAAAAAAATTAAAAAAAAAAAGAATGTACACACAGCTCTTAATTTTTATAATGGCACAAATGTCATTCTGAGTTGCTTTGAGCACATTTCATACCACGTGGCTCTCTATATAATTGCCATTTTCATCACTTGAACTAAGAATTAAGAAGGAATTAGGGGAAATCCCCTGGGCTATGTCACCCAAAACATTTAAGGCACATTTTACTTTCTTGCCAAGTGCTTAATACCAAGTGGATAGCAAAAAATTATACATACATACATATATGGAGTCAGTTGTAGCCTTCTGGAGAGATTTTTAAGGACCTGGGAGGAGCCCTATGGCTCTCAGCATTTGTACCATCTGCTGGGATGACTCAGGGCCATGCTGACCATATGGCTTCCCTTGGAAGCACTGAAGACGTTCCCCTCTGTTCTGACTCTCCTGAAGACTGTGCATCAATTGGAAGTCTAGACTCTGGGTCTCCATGTCGTTCCTGCTCAAGAAGATTGATAACTTACCAGATTTGCAGGGCCCTCTATAAGTGTCCCATTACCTCCTGGGTCTACTTGACCTGAGAGATCAGGGAAATATTGTTTGCCCTCTTAAGCTCCAGTGTCTCCAACTGGCTTTGGCATCCGAATATGGTTATTAAGCACTTAGAAGGACAGTTACACCAGTCTTGAACAAAAGCATGGATTTGTAAGTACAAGCAAAGCATGGTAACATCCCTGGAGATAATTCTTTTTAAATGTTTTTGTTCTTCTTGTTGTTGTTGTTGTTACTTATTTGCAAGCAGAGAGAGATATAGAGAAGAGAGACAGAGAGAGAATGGGCACACTAGGGCTTCTGGATGCCACAAGCAAACTCCAGGTGCATTTGTCTCTTTGTGCATCGGGCTTTACATGGGCACTGGAGAATCAAACTCGGGTCATTAGGCTTTGAAGGCAAGCACCTTAAATTCTGAGCCATCTCTCCAGCCCTGGAGATAATTCTTACCAATATTCCCAAATCTTTATTTATTTAATTATTTATGTATTTATTTAGACAGGATCCCAGGTAGCCCAGGCAGGCTTCATATTCACTATCTAGCTAATTCCTGCTCTACCTCCCTGGTGCTGGAATTACAGGCAAGGCCCACCACACACAGGATCCATTCCAACGTAGTCACTTCCTACACTCCCTACTGTGGTCATACCCCGAGGCTTTGCTCAGAAGCTCTTCTGCTGGTTCCTTGTCACTGGACCACCCTGCAGACAGACTCTGCCTTTCCAAACCCTGTAAGGTGAGTCCAGTCTCCTGCAGGCAGCTCCCTTGTGCAGCTCCATGTCCATGGGCTCTCCTGCCTTCCCAGCCCCACACACTGCATTCCCAGTATTCCAGGTTTTTCAAACTTCCATGCTAGGTGGTGTGATATATTTTGCAGTGTTAAATTCTATTTCATTTTATTATTTGAGAGAGAGAGATAATGGGTGTGCCTGGGCCTCCAGCCACTGCAAACAAACTTCAGACATATGCACCACCTTGTGTATCTGGTTTATGTGGGTACTAGGGAATCAAACCTGGATCCTTAGATTTTGCAGGCAAGTGCCTTAACCACTAAACCATCTCTCCAGCCCAGTGTTAGAAGTTTTGTGAGCCAAAACAAATTCACATTTCAATTATGACAGACATGCCTAGGCCTTAATAGTGCCATTTCCATTTTGAGCATTCTCTAACAATATGGAGCCCAGCCAAGTGGCTGGTGCTGGCTGATTAACAGCCTGGACAAAGGTGTGCCAATACGTAAATAAATAGTGATCTGAACTTTTCTCTTCATAACCAGCGTCTGGAAGCTGAGATAATACTTTGGGGCTGCAACACATCATACTCAGAGATGATACTTCTGGGATTACGTCTCCAGACTGTCATTCAAGACACCACTCAGTGACTCCACTCCAGCATTCACTCCCCTGGCATTAACTATAGAAAGCTCTGCCCAGAGAAAAGTCCTTACTTCACTGCTGGTGACTTGATGGCCTTCAAACTATTAGTGTCATTTGGGGAAGCATGGGCTCTCCGCCCACTCGGATGATTTCTCTTGGGCATGATCTGTCTTCTTTCCTTCTCTTTCTCTTTCTCTCTCTCCTTTGAAATATATATATAATTTTATTTATTTGTTTGAGAGAGAATGGACTCACCAGGACCTCTAGCCACAGCAAACGAACTCCAGATGCATGTGCCATCTTGTGTATCATGGGTACTGGGGATTTGAACTTGGGTCCATTAGCTTTTCAAGCAAGCACCTTAACCACTAAGCCATCTCTCCAGCCCTTTACTATATATTTTGCAGAAAGAGATAGAATGAAGACAGACAGAGAATGGCCACACCAGGGCCTCCAGCCACTGCAAATGGAATCCAGATGCATGTGCCACTTTGTGTATCAGGGTTTTACATGGGTACTGGGGAATCAAACTCAGGTCACTGGGCTTTGTAGGTAAGCTCCTTAATAGCTGAGCCATCTCTCCAGCCCTCTTTCCTTCTCTTAAGTGCTATCTGAAATACTAATAAAATCTCTCTGAACCTTATTCTCTAGTCTGTGGATTTCATTCATTGAATTTATATGATAAGAATCCATGGGGTTGGGGATTTTGTTCAGCAAATGCAAGGCCCTGGGTTCAGTCCTCAGAACTGAAAAAAAAAAAAAAAAAAAAAGAAGAAGAAGCTGGAGGCACCCAAATTGGTGCATTGGTGTATCATACTGGTGCATTGGCAAGGAGCCCCAGTTCCCATCCCATATTCACGTGAGTGTGGGTGTGCATGTGCGACGGCTCATGTAGAGGTCAGAGCACAATTGGGGGTGTTGGTTCTCACCTCCCACCTTGCTTGATTGTTTGAAGTAGGGGCTTTCATTGTTCATCACCGCATTCACCAGGAGCTGGCCTGCTGGTGATATTCCTCTCTCACCTTCCTTCTTGAGCTAGGCAGGCAGGGTTACAGATGCCAGAGCTATTAGTATCTGGCTTTTTATATGACTGCTCACGATCAGAACTTAGATGATTAAAGTTGTGTGGCAACCACTTTATCCACAGAGCCATTGATCTCCCCAGCACTCTATTTACAAGTAATTTTCTTTTCTTTTCTTTTTTGGAGGTAGGGTCTTACTCAAACCCAGTCTGACCTGGAATTAATAGTCTCAGGGTGGCTTCAAACTCATGGTGATCCTCCTACCTCTGCCTCCCAAGTGCTGGGATTAAAGGCGTGTGCCAAAATGCCCAGCTATTCTTTTCCTTCCTTTCTTTCTCCCTTTCTCTCTCTCTCTCTTTTTCCTTTTAATATATTTTATTTGTTTATTTGAGAGGGAGAAAGAGGCAGAGAGAGAGAGAGAGAGACAGAGAGAAAGGCTAAGAGAAAGGGCATGCCAGAGCCTCCAGCTACTGCAAACAAACTCCAAATGCATGCATCCCCTTGTGCATCTGGCTTACATGGGTCACGGAAAATAGAACTGGGATCCTTTGGCTTTGCAGGCAAACGCCTTAACAACTAAGCCATTTCTCCAGCCCTTCTTTCCTTCCTCCATCCATCTGTCTGTCCCTCCCTCCCTCGTTTCTTTCCTTCTCCTCCTCCTCCTTCTTCTTTCTTGAGTCAGGCTCTCTCATTCCATCCACTCTGTAGTCCCAGGCTGGTCTCAAATTCATTGTAATCCTTTTGTCTCTATTTCCTGATTGATGGAATTAAAGGCATGTGCTACTATGCCTGGTTTAATTGATTTTCTTTTATGTATTTGTGCTTATATTTTCATATATTTTAAAAATATTTTTTAAAAATTTATGTTTATTTATTCATAAATGACCAATTCTCTGGAGGAATATATATTTATTAAAATGTCCTCACCAGGCTTAATGGTACACCTCTGTAATCTTTAAAAAAATATTTTATTGTTATTTATTTGACACAGAAGGAGGGAGAGAGAGAGAGAGATAGAGAGAGAGAGAAAGAGAATGGGCACACCAGGGCACCAGCCACTGCAAATGAACTCCAGATATGTACACCCCCTGGTGCTTTTGGCTAACATGGGTCCTGGGGAATCAAACCTCAGTCCTTTGGCTTTGCAGGCAAATGCCTTAACCGCTAAGCCATCTCTCCTGTCCCTAACTTAAAAATGTTTGTTCTTTCTGCATTTGTAAATGTAGCAAGAAGCCAATTAATTCTGAAATTATCTTTGTCCCCCACCACCACCCTCTTTTTCATCTTGAAATGTGTGGTGGCTTGAATTAGATGTCTCTCATAAACTTATGTGTTCTGAATGCTTGGTTCTTCAGAGGGTGGCAATTTGGGAGGTGGAGCCTTGCTGTGTGAGGTGCGCTGTTGGGGACAGGCTAGGGATGTTACCGTCCAGCTCCCCCTTGTCAGTTTGGCTCGCTCTCCTGCTGCTGTCCTCCACCTGCTGGGGCGGAGGTGATGTCCAGCCTTGGCTTGTGCCATGCCTTCCCTTGCCATCATGGAGCTTCCCCTCGAGACTGTAAGCCAAAATAAAAATCTTTCCCTCCCTTCAGCTGCTTTGGTCATGAGTTTTATCCCAGTAACTCGAAAGTAACTACAACAATACAACAACATGTCTGTCATTTGACTAGGAGCTTGCCCTTTTTAGAATAATTATGACCTTGAAGTTAAATTCCACCAAGCATTAAGGAACTGTATCGCCCTTGTTGGTCTAACAAAACAAATTGGCACAGTAAGCAGAGGGCCTTTTAACTTTTTCTTTGTTTGAAACAGCTTTATATATTCCCTGCTGGTCTTGAATTCCATATGTAGCTGAGGGTGACCTTGAATTGCAGGTCCTCAAATCTGTGCCTCCACATCTGGTTTATGCAGGGCTAGGGACTGAACCCACAGCCCACTGAGCTACATCGTCAGCCTCACTTATATTATTGGGTTGCCTTTTTTTTTTTTTTCTTTCTTTCTTTCTTTTTTTTTTTGGTTTTTCGAGGAAGGGTCTCACTCTAGCCCAGGCTGACCTGGAATTCACTCGGTATTCTCAGGGTGGCCTTGGACTCACAGCAACCCTCCTACCTCTGCCTCCTGAGTGCTGGAATTAAAGGCGTGCACTACCATGCCAGTGGGGGGGGGGGGGGGGAAGAGGAGAGAGGCAGATAGAAAGAATGGGCATATTTGTAGACAAGTTCCTTAATCTCTGAGCCATCTCTCCAGCTCCCTGCCTCCACTTTTTGAGAGATGGGATCAAAAGTGTGCCAACACACATGAAGCCACCCATCTTTTTAATTTTTTTTTTTTTTTTTTTTTGAGGTAGGGTTTCACTCTAGCCCAGGCTGGCCTGGAATTCATTATGTAGTCTCAGGGTGGCCTCAAACTCATGCTGATCCTCTTACTTCTGCCTCCCGAGTGCTGGGATTAAACATATGTGCCACCATGCCCAGCTTCTTAAATTTTTTTATTAAAAATATACTTTGTGGGCTGGAGAGAAATGGCTTAGCAGTTAGGCACATGCCTGCAAAGCCTAAGGACCTAGATTCAATTCTCCAGGTCCCATGTAAGCCAGATACACATGGTGGAGCATGCATCTGGAGTTAGTTTTCAGTGGCTAGAGGCCCTGGCATGCCCATTCTCACTCCCTCTCCTTCTCTGTCTCTAATAAATAAATAAAAATAAAATCTTTTTAAAAAAAGAAAGAAAAAAAAAAGAATGGGCATAGCAGGGCGTTTAGCCATTGCAGACAAACTCCAGACACATGCATCACCTTGTGTACCTGGCTTACATGAGTTCTAGGGAATCGAACCTGTGTCCTTAGGCTTTATAGGCAAGCGCCTTAACCACTAAGCAATCTCTACAACCTCTTTTTGTTTGTTTTTTGAGGCACAGTCTTGCCATGTAGCCCAAGCTGACTTCCAATTCAACATCCTTCTGCCTCAGTGTGGTAGTTTGAATAGACAGCCCCCAATATATTCAGTGCTTTATTACTTTGTAGTTTGCATCTGCAGCCACCTGGCTGGAGGCAGTGTCACTGGGTGGATCTTAAGGTGTGGTGGTGGGTTTGAGATTTCAATCTAAAGATATGCAAAGTGTACCTAGCTGGAGTTCCTGAAGTGTGCTGTGCTGTGTGGCTTTTGGCTTGTGCCTCCGCCCCCCCCCCACCTGTGAAGGCAGGCCAGCTTCTTCTGGCGTTATGGAATGTTCCCTGCATCTGTAAGCTTCACTAAATCTCTTCCTCCATAACTGTGCCTGGTCTGGAAGTTCATCTCAGCAAACCTGAAGCTGTCTGCTACACTCAGCCTCCTGAATGCTATGGTTACAAGTGTAATCCTGATTTTCTTACATTTTATTAGGACTAAACAGAGCTCTATGTTCAACTATGAGAAAGTCTGAATTGGGCTGGGGAGACGGCTCAGTTGGTAAGAGTGCTTGCTTGTCCAAGAATAAGGACTTGAGTTAGGATCCTCAGGGCCTGTTAAAAAAAAACACACACACAACAAACCAATTGGGTGTGGCTGTGCTCCTGCCTTTAATCCCAGCGCTGTAGAGGGCAGAGACAGGAGGGCAGCGGGGCCTGCAGACCAGTCAGTCTAGTCCAAAAATGGCCAAGCTCCAAGTCAGTGAGAGAGACCGGGTCTCAAGGGAATGTCAAAGGGTAACACCTGACGTCCTCTTCTGGCCTCTGCACATGCATATGCACATACAGATGTGCACACTCAGACTCACCTCACACATATGTGCACACACCCCCTCCACACACATACGGAAGGTAGGAAAGAAGGAAAGAAAAGAAAGAGAAATAAAGCCTCTTCCAGCACTCGGAGAGCAGAAGCAGGAAGAGTTGAAGGCCAAACTGGACTATGTAGTTAGACCTTGTCCCCAAACAATGAAAACTAAAAGTCTCCAAGTTCCCCTCATATATCGGATATTGCCGAAGCAACCCGCAGCTCTTCCAGGATTTACGAAGCCTTGGCACTTATTCTCAGTAGGTACTGAAGTTTCAATACTCAGCACTGGGCTCACTCGTCTGCATAAAGCGTGTTTTCTCACTGCGGGGCTGGGGTTGATAAACATACACATTTGATCTCTGCATCCCTCTACATGTAATGGGCTACGTGCGCCGTGGGCCGAGTTCCTTGAGAGCAGAAGCACCCAGCCAGCTCCTGAGACCGTGCCTGGCACAGGAAGCACCCACACGCCGGCCTGGGTGGAACTCCGCGTGGGGGGCCGGGGCGTAAGGCGGACGGAGGGAGGGAGGCCGACTGGCGTCGCTGAGAGCTGGATGCTCCCGGTGTGCAGCTCCGGGATGCAAATCTGCGGACGACCACTGTTTGCATAAGAGCAGGAAACAAAGCAGGCCTCTGCTGAGGGCGGGCCGAGGCCCAGGGGTTGGGTCTGTGTCTTGCTAAAGGTTCTCCTGGTCCAGCCGCGGACCCCGAGCTCCCTTGGCAGGTGCGTGCTTCCTGGCTCTGCCCGTACCAGGTAAAAGGAGCCGGAGAGCGGGGAAGGCTAGGCTGGGGCCAGCGCGGGTGCTCCCGGGCAGGAGCGCAGGAGGCTCGGGGCGAGACTCTCCGGGGTGGTGCTGCGGAGTGGGGGGGCAGGACTGGACAAGCTGACCACATCTGGAACGAGTACGTCCTCCCCCCCGCACGATGCTGCGGAAGCTCCCCGGCCCCCCCCCCCCCCACTTTTGGAGGCAGTATGGGAAGGGTGAACGAGTTAAGACCCCATTTTCCCACCCCCCCATCCCCGGGGATCCGCAGCTGCAGGGCAAAGCCAGAGCCCCGCGGCCCGGGCCCCCCTCTAGCGGTGGGCGCGGGCATGACATGCCGGGCCCGGGCGGAAGTGGGGCGGGGCGCCCCGGCCCCACCCAGTGTCCCCCCCCCCTCACCCCGTCCCCGGAACTTTGGCTCGAGTCACAGCCTGGAAGGCCACCAGCCTCGCAGGCCGGCCCCACGTCAGCCGGCTCCGCCCCGCCCGCATTCCGGGACGGCGGAGATGGGGGGGGGGGCGCCTCGGAGTTTTGTTTTATTGCTGATCGTCTTGAGTCGTCAGCGTCCAGGCATTTAATCAAGTCTGCGGGGAGGGACTGTCTCCATTTTGCAGACGAAAGTCACTGAGGCTGATAGAGCAATAGTTCAATAGGCCGTCTGGGTGCACTGTCCCATCCAAAGCTGCCTCATTCCCACTGGACGTCCAGCCAGTCCCTCCCTGCCCCTCCACCCCCACTCACCACCCCAACCTCCCACCCCCCCCCCCCGTCGAAAACAAAGACGCAGAATGGGAGGGGGGCTCCAGCTTTCTCTTTAGTTATCACACTGTGAGGCTCTGGCACAGAGAAGGCACTTAAATGGGAAGATCAGGCCAACCAAATCCCGCCCCCCCCCCCAAACTCCCTTGGCACTGGTTTGTGGATCCACTTAGCCGGAACACCCTGGGAACAGCCCGAGGACTTGACCTCTAGACGCAGCATGTGTGGGGAAGGGCTTCAGAAACAAGTCAGAGTTGAAAGGTGGTGTCCCGGGAACCGTGCCCCCAGCCAGCAGGGGGCCAGGGAGGAGACTGCGGGGGTGGATTGGCACGGGGTGGGGGTGGGGGACAGCTTGGCCAGGCTTCCTGGAGACCCCTCAAACCCCACAAGAAGTTTCCACCTCCTGTAGACACTCTAAGGCACCAGTGAAGTCTGGGGTGGAGGGGGGTAAGGCACCAGTTACCGTGTGAAGACCCCTCCCCACAGCTGGGCACAAAAGGTGCTCAATAAATGCTTTTTGAATGAACAGAGCAAAAGGGTTAGGAGTGACTCCCAACTAGCTCCATTCAGAAAATAGTAGTTTAAAAAATGTAAAAATCCTTTCCCTCCTTCCCTCCCTCCCCCTCTAGTTTCTGGGCCCAGGGAAGGAGTGAGGGAGAAGTGTCTGTACTCTCCCCCTTCCCTCAAAAATCTATATACACATATACATATTTATACGGCACCACAGGGGGTCCTGCCTACTCCCCCGTACTCACAGCCCCAGGACCCAAGCCCCAGGGCCTTGGGGTGGTTAAGGCAGAAGTCAGGGGTCAGGGCTTAAGTGATGTGGGGAGCGGCCATCAGCCTTGGACAAGCTGGACTGTGGTGTCCCAAAGGAAGGTCGCCTGCTCCCTCCAGAACTGGTAACAGACTTTCTCTTCCCTCCAACCTTCCCAAGTAGAAACTGGTTGAGACCCAGTCAGTCCCGGGAGAAAGGTGGGGGAAAGAAAAGACTGTTTCCTCCCAGGCCAGCCTGGACCTGGGAAAGCTGACCAGGGAAGCGTTGAGTGTATGTAAGGCACTTTGTGTCCACTGTTCCCATGCTAGGGGTGGGGGCGGAGAGGGGTCCAAGGCATGGGGTGAAGAGAGAGGCCATGCCCCTGACTTGGGCGGCAGCGGAGCCAGGGCTCAGGGACCCGATGTGGCAGCAGAGGAACACGGTGGCAGAGAGAGGAGGAGACAGGAAGGGAGAGCAGCCGGCAAGGCCCCTCGGGTCCCCTGAGAAAGGGAGAGGAGGTTTGAAGGCACTGACACCAGGGGCCCAGGGGCTCGCTGTTCTTGGAGCAGCCAGGCGGGGCTGGTAGAGGAGACACCTGCTTCTGCAGGGCTGTGGATGCAGGGCAGCCCCGGGCTTCGCTAACAGAGTGCAGGGAGCCACCTACAGTCTTCAGCGAGGAGGCGTGGGCCTCAGTTGGGGGGGGGGGGCATGTCCTGGCCCCGGGACGGCTCACTAGCTCCCCGGCCTCGGCTGCCTGAGCACCGAGTACACGTCATCCACACGGCTGAGTTGCTCAAAGAAGGGGAGAAGGTCGTGGAGTTCCGTGTCACTCATGTTGTCAAACCACGAGGCCACGGGCACCTGGGGAGAGGTGACAGAGGTGAAGAAGGGCAGTGGCCCAGTTGCTCAGTGTCCAGGCCAGTCCTAAGCACCCACTACTTGGGTCAGCCAGCTCCTAGAAACTCCCACCCAGACTGCATACTTTCTTCTTTGTTCTTATTGGTTTTTCAACGTAGGGTCTCACTCTAACCCAGGCTGACCTGGAATTCACTATGTATAGTCTTGGGGTGGCCTCGAACGCATGGTGGTCCACCTATCTCTGCCTCCTGAGTGCTGGGATTAAAGGTGTGTGCCAGCATGCCTGGCTTACTTCTTCTTTAAATCTTTGTGTGTACGTGTGTGTGTGTGTGTGTGTGTGTGTGTCAGAGGACAACCTCGGGTGTTACTCCACCTTGTTGGAGAATTTCCTCTTGTCCACCATGCACACTACTGCACCCGGCCTCATGAGGGTGGCCCTCACACTTGAAAAGCAAGCATGTTATCCACTGTGTCATTTCTCTGGCCTTGGACACTTTTTTTTTTCAAGGTAGGGTCTTACTCTAGTCCATGGTAGCCTTGAACTTATGGTGACCCTCCTACCTCTGCCTCCAGGGAGCTGAGATTATAAGCATGCACCACCACATCTGGCACATTTTTTTTGACAGCTGCTGACAGCATAGTGCATTTATAGATACAACAAAACCGAACATTCACACTTAATACTTACTGTGTACAAAGAACTCTGTTATTTGCTAGTGTTACATGTAATGAGAATCTAAATGGGTTGGGCGTGGTGGCGCACACCTTTAATCCTAGCACTCAGGAGGCAGAGGTAGGAGGATCGCCATGAGTTCAAGGCCACCTTGAGACTACATAGTGAATCCTAGGTCAGCCTGGGTTAGAGTGAGACCCTAACTCCAAAAAACAGGACTAGAGAGATGGCTTAGCTGTTAAGCGCTTGCCTGTGAAGCCTAAGGACCCCGGTTCGAGGCTCAATTCCCCAGGACCCCAGTTAGCCAGATGCACAAGGGGGCGCACACGTCTGGAATTCGTTTGCAGTGGCTGGAGGCCCTGGTATGTCCATTCTCTTTCTTTCTCTGACTCTTTCTCTCTCTGTCTGTGGCTCTCAAATAAATAAATAAAAATAAACAAAAAAAAAAATAAAAAAAAAAAGAAGGAAAGAAAGAAAGAAATCCTAAACAGGATTCACTTAATTTACACTGTTTCATTAATAGGTCATGAGTGGCTGCTTTAAAACTTCCAGGTGGGACCTCGCCCAGGTGGGATGGGAGAAGTATGAGCAGGCACAGGTAAGGAAGAACGCCGCCTCACGTGGCACTGGGCAGGCCATGGCGGCGGGAAGGGCTCTGACCCCCGCCCCAGCCCCTCTGGTTCGGCGGGCGCGTACTCACGGCGTTGTCTGGGTGGAAGACGTAGGAGGCTGGCGAGTTGTCCAGGATGAGAACCCGCCGGAGGTCCCGGCCCAGCCGGCTCAGGTCCTTCACATAGTTCCCCCGGTGGAAGACGCAGGACTCTCGAAACAGCCTGGCTCGGAAGGCGCCCCATTTATCCAGCAGGTCAGCTACGGGATCTGCGTACTGGGGTGGGGGGGGGTGGGAGATGGGTCACCTCAAAGCTGGTAATGGACCAGGGCTGCATGTTGGAAGTGGATGGGAAGTGGAGGTTACCCGCCCCCGTGGCAGCGCACCTTGGCAAGGCTGGCGGTGAACAGCACACACTCGAACAGCTCGCCCATTCGCTGCAGGAACTCATCCACGTGGGGCCGCTTCAGCACATAGACCTGGGGGATGAGTCAGTGAGCAGGGCTGGCGTGGGGAGCAAGGGCTGGACAGGAATGACAGAGGAGGCACGGGAACCCTAGAAGGCTGGTCTCCAAAGCCAGCGGCCCCAACCAACCATCCTTCCCAAAGAGGATCAAAATGAGCCCGCACCCCCACCCCCACCCCGCGCGGCTTTTCTGAGGCCCTTTAGCATCTTGGCCTCAGCCAAATGCAGGAGCCCAGGTCAGCCCCCTCGCCCCAAGGCTGCAGGGCACCGGCCCCCAAGCCAAGTAATGGAGAACAGGCTAGATGGCACACAACCTATCCTGAATTACTTGAACTGGGTCCCGGGCAGTGGGGGCAAGGGGGGTAGGCGAGACAGGATCCAGAGGACCCCACTCTGCAGACCTGGAGTCTGGCCCCCTCCCTAGGGTTCTAGGTGTCTTCGCTCCCCATCTATTAAAGTCCCATCTGGGCTTCCCCCCACTGTGTGCAGCACAGATGCCAAGCCCCCCCCCCACTTCCTCCCCTGCCTTTACCTGGTGGACCACCCCATCAATCTCCACGGGAATGATGAAGTCCGCATTGTTCACTGGCTGTGGGGAAAAGGGGCTGCTAGGGCTGGGTTCCAGCAGAGACCTCCCCTGGCCAGGGCAGGCCCCCCTCACAGGGTCAGAGCAGGACGGGAGGCCGTTGGGCAGGGCCCACCTTGAAGGAACTGTGCACCAGGGTCTCATCCAAGTCAATGACCACACAGATCTTGTCCGAGTCCTGAGCCTTGGCCTCCGGAAGCAGGTACTGGACTGAGGTCTGCTGTGGGGAGAGGCGGGGTGGGGTTGGGTAGGGGGTCCCTCCTTCACAGGAATTCCCTCCCCTAGCCCTCTACCTAACTATCCTAGGGGACAGGGGGACATTCTGTCCTCTTCCCAACGAATTCTGGGCCAGGGGCAGGCCACCTGGCTCTCTTCTCCATGGAGCGGGTTGGGGAGTGTGTGTGTGTGGTGGGGGGGGGGGTTTCTCCCAATGTATAAGGTGACATCCAGAGGTCTCGCCAGGGCATAACTGCTGTGGACAGTCAGGTGGGGGTCCGGTGTGGAGCTGAGGGCCCTGCCTTCTCTGATCATCCCAAGGTCTGCAGGTTGAAGCTCTGCCTGGAGTCCCGTTCCCCACATCCCCTCGCAGCTGAACCTAGGTGCCCCTCCAACCCTCCACAAACCTTGGGGATGGTGCCATTCTCCTCCACTAGCAGGGGAGCCCCACTGTGAGCAGGCAGGGCCTCCCCTTCATCTCGGCAGACACAGCAGAAGAGGGAGTGGAGGATGCCCCGGCTCCGGGGCTTCTGGGAAGCAGATGTTTTCTGGTCACCTGAAGCAAGGGGGCCCGGGGTTAAGGATAGGGGCTCGCTGGTCCGCAAAGGTGTGCAGGTCCCAAACCCTGAACAGGGGGAGCCTGGCCACTCCTCCTTCTTCGGGAGAGACGTGCCAGGTTGGCTGTGGCCCTCTGCCAGCGCCGCCCCGCCATGCCTGCCTGGCTGTGCTTGCCCGCAAAGAAGGTTGGGGGAGAAAGAAGGCACCTTGGGAGCAGGTGGCCTCGGTGAGGAGGCAGGTGTGTTTGGGTCCTTTCTCTTTTTATCAGCTTACCTGGGTAGCCCCTGCTCAGGAGGCCCAGGGCGCGAGGCCCCACCGTCCACTCCCACTCTCCCTCCATCCCGTCCACCCCGAGGGGTGGGTTCAAAGTCCTCCTTGGCTAGGCCCAGAGGCCGGTGTCTCCGGGCCCTCTGTCTGCTCCGCCCCCCTCTGCCCCACCCCGACCTCAAACCTGCATGGGGAGGGTGGAGGAAGAGGCCGTCTGATTGACAGAGGGAACCGACACCGGCCCCTCACTTCTGCTCCGAGACCCCACAGAGCTAGCCAGGGCGAAAGGTGGGCCAATCCAGGAGGGCTGGCAAAGGGAAGTCAGGGTCGCACAAGTAAGACCGCTGACTTACAAGGGCTTTCAAGAGCTGAAGTCCACGAGCGGGAGGTGGGGGGAGGTGGGACACCCCAGGTCGGTACGTGTGTGTGCACAGACCTGCTGCCCACGGGCCTGCAGCGAGGTCACCGCCTGCCCAGCTGGACACCAAGTTCTCCCCATGGGCGTGCACACGTCTCTTGCAAGCGCTGGCCTCTCTGTGTACCTCGGAGGGTGTGGGCACCCCCACGCGTGACGTGCAAGTTTGAGGGAACGTGGCTGTGTGTTGGCGGGAGATCCCTCTAAGCCACCCCAACCCGCTGTCACCTCGGCGCCCCTTCCCCAGCCGCAACCGGACCACAGCCTAGAGGGGGCGGAGTCTTGGCGGGTGGCCTGTGAAGGCGGCCTTCTACCCCCCCCCCACAACTTCCAGCCCCATTGGCGCCAATCCGGGGGGGAGGGGGCGACGCCCAGGCACTGCCAGCCCCAAAGCCCCTCTTTTTGCTCTTGCCTCAGTTTCCCCACTAAAAGCAGACGGAAGCGCCCCATTGGCGCCAGGCCCCGCCCAGCGTCCCTAAGACTCCAGTAGTTCAAACTCCTGGCTCCCCGGGGTTGAGAGCTCTGGCCTGTCCCGGGCGGGTGCCCCGGGCGTTGGCAGCCGCTGCTCCGCAGCCCGAGATCCCGGCCGGGCCTCCCGCTCCTCCCGCGGCCCCGGTACCTTTGCCCCGCAGCGGGCCCCGCGCCTCCTCCTTGCTGATCTGAGTAATGACGGCCGAGCTGTCCATGGGGCCGGGCGCGCTCCGCTCCGGCCGGACTCTGGCCCGGACGCCCGGCCTCCCCCCCGGCTCGGGCCGGAATCGGGGCGCGGGGGGGAGGGGAGGGGTGGGAGGGAGGGATCCCCGCGAGCTTCGGAGGGGAGGGGAGCCAGGTTCTGAAGGGGAGGGGGAGGGAGGGGGCGCGGAGGAAACTTTGTTACAACATGGAGTTTCCTCCCCGCGAGGCGGATGCAAACATGGAACCCGGGCGCCGTTTCAAGGCTCCCCCTTAAAAGGGCAACGGCTTCGGCGTGACCTGGACTCGGCCACGGCTTTCATCACTTCTGGGGACCGCGCGCGCGGGGAGGCGGGCCGGGCCGGGTTCCTGCCGCGATCCAGGGGGCGTCGCCTCCCTTCCTGAGGCGCGCCGGCGGGACGGAGCCTCTGCGGCTGCGTGGACAGGTCCCAAGCGGACACAAGGTTCCAGGCCGCGGGGCTCGGTGCCCATAAGGGCGGCGCGGTGGCGCTGAGCATCCCGTGGGTTCCGCGCCAGCCGCCTCTCAGTTTGTGCATCTGGGCAATGGGACAGCGCTGGTTTTCTGGAAAGATGGATCTTGTGTCTAATGTTGCAGGCAGGGGACGTCGTGAGCGAGCGAGCGAAGTTGTGCCAATCCAAGTGGTGTACGTGACCTGTCGGTAACCGCCGCCGTTTGGGGACGGTCGTGCGAATTCCCGCGGTCCCGGCCTCACCTGTCACCGCGCAGTCTGACTGCCGCCCTCGGGGTCACGCCCCCTAGCGTTCCCGCCTGGGAAGCACAGCCCTCGGGCTCCGGGCTCCCAACGTGTGGTTCCCTCCGCTTGGAATGTGCTTCCCGGTTCTTGGCAGAGCTAAATCCCACCGACCTTGCCCGAGGCCTTTTCCGCCCCCGTGGGCGCTTGTTGGGGACTCCGAGTCCGACCCGGGCGCCTCAGACCGCTACTATTGAGTGTTTAAAATAATTTTTAAAATATTCTATTTATTTTACAAATAGAGAGAGGGGGGAGAATGGGCGCGCCAGGGCTTCCAAACGCTGCAAACGGACTCCAGATGCATGCACCACCGTGTGCATCTGGCTTTTCGTGGCTACTGGAGAATCAATCCTGTGTGGTCAGGTTTTGCAGGCCAGCGCCTCACCCACTGAGCCATCCCTCCACCCCCTATTGAGTGTGGGCTTTTTGTTTGTTTTTCGAGGTAGGGTCTAGCTGTAGCCCAGGCTGACCTGGAAGTCACTATGTAGTCTCAGGCTGGCCTCGAACTCACAGCAATCCTCCTGGCCCTGCCTCCCCAGCGTTGGGATTAAAGGCGTGCGCCACTACGCCCGGCTTAGTGTTTTTTAAAAATGTCTTATTTATTTACTTATTTATTTGCAAGGAGGTAGAGAGAGAGAGACAGACAGAGAATGGTGCACCCAGGGCCTCCAGCCACTGCCATCAAACTCCAGATGCATGTGCCACCTCGTGCATCGGACTATATGTGGGTTCTGGGAAATCGAACCCGGGTCATTAGGCTTTGGCAGGCAAGCGCCTTAACCGCTGAGCAACCTTTCCAGCAGCCCCTATTGAGTGTTTTACAACATCCGTGTCACCGGTCTGTGGAACACAACTCGCCCACGCCGCGTCTGCTCAAAGGTTCTCCCCGCAGGCTGCTGGGCCACCGGCGTTGCTCCGCCCCAACTTTCCCCATCACCACCATTTATGAAGTTCCTTCTATTCCTCGTTAGTACTTTGTGTTTACAATTTTGAAAGTAAATAACTGGGGGAGAGGCTGGAGAGATGGCTCAGCAGTTAAAGTGCTTGTTTGCAAAGCCTGACAGTCGGAGTTCAATTCCCTAGTACCCACTAAAACCGCATGCACAAAGTGGTGTATGTGTTTGGAGTTTGTTTGCAGTGGCAGGAGGCCCTGGTGAGCCCACTCTCATTCTTCTTCCCTCCCTCCCCACCCCCCTTCCAAATAAATAACAGGGGCCGGAGGTGGCTCAGGCCGGGTTCAATTTCCCAGGAAAGTCGGTGGGCATTTATTTGCAGTGGCAAGAGACCCTGGCTTACTTTCGCACTCAAATAAATAAATAGTAACTCCAAGCCTTGGTAAACACACCTCGGCATTTCCTCCCTCTGCAGCCACCCCCTTGCCAGGAAGAGCTGGCGGGGCCGGTCCCGTCCAGCACAGTCCACCCGGCTCCAACAGAGAGCGAGAGCTGAGCCAGTGCTCGGCGGTGCTGGGGCAGAGGCGGAGAGTGGAGCCGCTGTGCGACCCCGGCCCCTCCGCCTGCTGTTAGAGCTCCGTCTTTACACTTCACAGTCTCCACCGCCCCGACATTGACGTTGGTAGCGTGGGTGGGAGGGGGTCGCGCCCTGGCTGCACCCCCAAGCCTCACGGCGGAGCCCCTCTCCTGGGCCTGGCTGTGGGTACAGCTCAGCGCATTCTCTGGATGCCTGGCGCGCCCTGACCCCAAAACCCAAGTGTGTGGCTAGGGATGAGAATGAGCCCCTGACTCGGGTGGGACCTCCGCCTTCCTCTTCTCCTCCCTTCGATTTTACCTGTGCGGAGGGATCTGGGTGACAGACATAGGACTGTACAGGGCTGCTGTCCTCCTTCCACCCCACCCCCCCGCCATTCACAAATTAGCCACCCTAAATCCACCCCAGCACACAGCTCCATTGTCCCCACCAGGCCTCCCCAGGGGAGACCACCCAGACGGTGTATCTTCTGCCTGGAGCCACTTAACTTTCTTTTCACCGTAGTGGGGCACTCTGGGTTGCAAGGCCAGGAGAGTGGAGAGGTTCTTTGAGATTCCTAAAGGGGGCTGCGGATGGCTATCCACATCTTGCTGCTGTCTGCACACACACCCCCAACATTTGGGAGAAGGTCTCTTTATCCACGCACTTTATTATTACTTAATTATTATTATTAAATATTTTACTTATTTGAGAGACAGAGTAAAAAGCAGACAGAGAATGAGTAAAGGGGCACCAAGGAACTCAACTGCAGTAGTAGGATCATCATGAGTTCGGGGCCACCCAGAGACTACATAGTGAATTCCAGGTCAGCCTGGACCACAGTGAGACCCTATCTCGAAAAACTTTAAAAAAAAAAAAAAGAGGGGGGAAGGGGTATGATGGACAGTGGAGTTGCAAAGGGGAAAGTGGGGTCAGGGAGGACATTACCATGGGATATTGTCTCAATCATGGAAGTTATTAATAAAAAAAATCCTTTTTAAAAGTATTTCCACCAACCAACACCTCAGCGTCCCCCTTGAGGGCTGGGTACGTGCAGAAGGGAGGGAAGGATGCTCTCAGAAGGCTCGTGGGAATCTAGGTGCTGGGCCACTCTAGGAGCTAAGGAGTACCCAGGAAAATACATTTTTTAAAATATTTTATTTATGAGAGAGAGAATGGGCATGCCAGGGCCTCTAGCCACTGCAAACAAACTCCAGATGCATGTGCCATCTTGTGCATCTGACTTTATGTGGGTGCTGGGGAATTGAACCCACGTCCTTAGGCTTTGCAGGCAAGCGCCTTAACCACTGAGCAATCTCTCCAGCCCCCCCCCCCCCCGCCTTTTTGTTAAATATTTATTTGAGAGACAGAATGAGTCTAGGTACACTAGGGCCTCTTACCAGTGCATGTGAACTACAGATGCATGTGTCACTTTTTGCATCTGGCTTTATGTGGGTACTGGAGAATTGAACCCAGGCAGTCAGGCTTTGCAAGCAAGTGCCTTTAACTACCCAGGAAAATTTTAAAAATATATTTAAATATTTTGGTGTGTTTTTAAAGTAGGGTTTTGCTCTAACTCAGGCTGACCTGGAATTCACTATGTGGTCTCAGGGTGGTCTCAAACTCATAGCAGTCTTCCTATGTCTGCCTTCCAAGTGCTGGGATTAAAGGAGTAAACCACTACATCTAGCTAATTTTATTTTACTTATTTATTTTTATTTATTTATTTTTTTTTTGAGGTAGGGTCTCACTCTAGGCCAGGCTGACCTGGAATTCACTATGTAGTCTCAGGGTGGCCTCAAACTTATAGTGATCCTCCTACCTCAGGCCCCCAAGTGCTGGGATTAAAGGCGTGCACCACCATGCCCGGCTAATTTAATTTTTAATGTATTTTATTTTTATTTATTTGATAGAGAGAAAGAGAGAGAGAATGGGTGCACCAGGGCCTCTAGCTGTTGCAGACACACACCAGACACATACACCACCTTGTGCATCTGGCTTACATGGATCCTGGGGAATCAAACCTGGGTCCTTGGGCTTTGCAAGCAAGTGCCTTAACTGCTTAAGCCATCCCTCCAGCCCATTTTGTTTTACAAAATATTTTATTTATTTATGAGAAGGGGGAGAGGTACTGCAAACAGACTCCAGGTGCATGCACCACCTTGTGCATCTGGCTTACATAGGTCTTGAAGAATCGAACCTGGGTCCTTTGGCTTTGCAGGTAAGTGCCTTATCTCTCCAGCCCTATATTATATGTTTTTTTTTTTTAATCCTATATTATATGTTTTGAGAGAAAGAGAAAGTATGCATGGGTTCTCCAGGATCTCTTGTCACTGCAAATGATCTCCAGACACATGTGCTCCCTTGTGCATCTGACTTTACATTGGTACTGAGGAATTGAACCTGGATCATTAGGCTTTGCAGACAAGCACCTTAACTGCTGAGCCATCTCGCCAGCCCCCTTAATATATTTTTATTCATTTATTTGCCATGAGAAAGAATATGAATGAATGAGAATAGTTTTGCCAGGGTATCTTACCACTGCATCAAACGCCAGACATATGTGCCACTTTGTACATCTGGCTTTATGTGGGTACTGGGGAATTGAATGCAGACTGACAGGGTTTTGCAAGTAAGCCCCTTTGTTTAACCACTGAGCTATCTCTCCAGCTCCAGAAAAAACGTTTAAAGTAGACAGGCCTTCTCCCTTAAGGTGAATCTGAGAGCCTGGGGGCTAGGGCACAAAGCCATGTGGTCTCTTTGGGCCAGTTAAGACTAACCTTGCCCCTAGCCTTATTTAGGACCCTGGGCACAGGCTCAGGATAGCCCAAAGCTGACCCTTCTTGTCTTCTCTGAGCTCAAGTTATAATAACCCTTAGGCTGTTTACATGACCATCCTGTCCATCCTCCTGGGTCCCCCAGTCCTGCTCCACACGCCAGACCTCTACTCCCGGCACATTCCCTCTTGCTTTCAAACAAACTTCTGTTCGCAGTCCCATTCTGTGGCCTAAGCCTCGCTGGGTCAGTTCCCTTCACTTCATCCTTCTGGGTGACGTGTCCATGTCATTAATGACCCCTTCCCCAAGGTGCGTGAGCACCTTGTCAGACAATTTTGTCTCCCCTCCCACCTCGAGAACAAAACAGGTATCCAATTAATGTCAAGTTAATTGGCCCGAAGGGTCGGCAGAAGGGTGGAGGGAACTTATGAGGAAGTCGAAGAGGGATCTGAGAGATGCTGGTCTTCACTACCCGCTCCTCCCTGTCCTCCTTGGTCAGCTCTCACAGGCCCTCTTCTCCAGAAACAAGCAACAATTAGACCGAAGGGTTGCCCAGGCACCCTGTGACAGCTGCCCTATTTGCGCCAGACCTGTCCCATAGCTTCTCCTTGAGGGCCCCACTATTCTCGTTGCCCTTTTAAGAAAGAGGAAATTCTTCTCATAAACAAGCGCCCCAACCCGAGCGCCAGCCTAACCTGCTGGGTCCCCAGAAATGGGGGACTACTTCGAGGCTCCAAGCCTGCCCCAGGATCAACTCTGGCAAAAGGCTCTAGGTTCGCGCCAGGGATGTTTTTGGCCGCTTCTAGGATGGGGTGTGAGGAACCCGAGGAGTCTGGAGGAGGGACTGAGGGGAGCCTAGAAACTGCCTAGGGAGCGTCTGTAAAGTGCCACCTCGGCACCAGGCGAAAGGGTGCCCGGTCGCTCGCCGCCGTGGAGGGGGGGTTCTCCTCGCCCACGCAGCAGTCGCCAGCCTTCACCGGGAGTGACCGCGCCTCCAGGGCGCGAGCCTGGAATACCCGCCCGCTTCGGGGGGCTTCCGCTGGCCCCTGAAGGGTGACTGACGGCTGAGGCGGGAGCGCCGGCGCTCGGGGCCGTCCCTGCCCCTAGGGGGAGCCGCGAGTCGGCGGAGGGAACGTTCACCGCGTGGCGTGGGAGTCGGCCGGCCAGGTCCCCTGGGGAGATGGCAAACGCGTTGGGCCCCGCGGGCTCGGACTTTCGGGTTCCTGGTGACCTGGCTCCTTAAAAGAAGAGGATCGCCTCTCGGTTTTACGGGCTGGAAAATGAGTTTCTGGCGGCGGGAGAAAGACAGAGTAGGAGCGAATCAGACTTGTGTATGTGAGGGTGCGGGGTGTTCAAAGAGTTCACGTTCCCAGCTCTTAGAAGACAGGGAACTAACATTTACGTAGTAGCCACAGAGTATTTCTATTTTTATTTATTTATTTGTTTTTTTTCGAGGTAGGGTCTCACTAGCTCAGGCTGACCTGGAATTCACTATGTCGTCTCAAGGTGGCCTCGAACTCATGGCGATCCTCTCACCTCTGCCTCCCAAGTGCTAGGATTAAAGGCGTGCGCTAACACACCCGGCTAATATTTTAAGAATATTTTTACTTATACGCAGAGAAAGGGAGGGAGAGAGCGAGCGAGCGCAAGAATATGAGAATGGGGCTGGAGAGATGGCTTAGCGTTTAAGCGCTTGCCTGTGACGCCTAAGGATCCCGGTTCGAGGCTCGGTTCCCCAGGTCCCACGTTAGCCAGATGCACAAGGGGGCGCACGCTTCTGGAGTTCGTTTGCAGAGGCTGGAAGCCCTGGCGCGCCCATTCTCCTCTCCCTCTATCTGTCTTTCTCTCTGTGTCTGTCGCTCTCAAATAAATAAATAAATAATTAAAAAAAAAAAAGAATATGAGAATGGGTGCACCCGGGCCTCCAGCCAGTGCAAATGAACTCCAGATGCATGTGCCACCTTGTGCATCTGGCTTTCTGTGGGTTCTGGGGAATGGAACCCTGGCCATTAGGCTGTGTAGGCAAGCGCTTTAACCACAAAGCCATCTCTCCAGCCCAATAATTTTTTTTTTAATTTTTATTTTTTGGTGGTTTTTCAAGGTAGGGTCTTACTCTAGCCCAGGCTGACCTGGAATTCATTATGGAGTCTCAAGGTGGCCTCGAACTCACGGTGATCCTCCTATCTCTGCCTCTCGAGTGCTGGGATTAAAGGCGTGCTCCACCACGCCCGGCAACTATTTTTTTTCAACTATTTATTTATTTATTTGAGAGCAACAGACACAGAGAGAAAGACAGATAGAGGAAGAGAGAGAGAATGTGCGCGCCAGGGCTTCCAGCCTCTGCAAACGAACTCCAGACGCGTGTGCCCCATTGTGCATCTGGCTAACATGGGACCTGGGGAACCGAGCCTCGAACCGGGGTCCTTGGGCTTCACAGGCAAGCGCTTAACCGCTAAGCTATCTCTCCAGCCCTATTTTTTTTTTAATTTACTTACTTATTTGAGAGAGAGAGAGAGAGAATGGGTGTGCCAGGGCCTCCAGCCATTGCAAAGGAGCTCCAGACGTGTGTGCCCCCTTGTGCATCTGGCTAATGTGGGTCCCAGGGAATCAAACTAAGGTCCTTTGGCTTTGCAGGCAAATGACTTAACCGCTACGCCATTCCTCCAGCCCCCCAGTAACTATTTTTAAATCTTCCTCGTCCCCTGTTCAGGGTCACTCATAAAGTCTCAAATAGTCCAAGCTGCCTTCAAATTCCTGATTTGAGGGAGGATGACCCTGACTCCCAGATCCTCCTGCTTTCCACCTCCCCAGTGCAGGGATGGATCACAGCCTGTGCTACTACATCAGCTTCATGGATTTTATTATTATTAGTAGTAGTATTTTATGAGCATTTTGCTAAGTAGGCATACGCTAGTCTGGAACTCAAGTCTTCCTTCTGGGATTACAAACATGAACCAAATAAATATTTTGGGGATGACTTTTGGGTCCCAAGCTCCAGACACTGTGTTGAAAGTGTTTTAAGTCCATGGTAAGATGGGTGTGAGCTCACGGATCCGGTAACTGAAACTTAACGGCCGAAGCCTTTGTCTCAACTGGAGTCCCAAGTCCACGAAGAAAGGCCCTGGTGGCGGGTCTGTGGGCGCCCCGCAGCGTCTTGCTGTCTGCAAGTCCATTCTACCCCTGGGACCAGTAGGCCCCCTCGTTCCACCTCCCAGCAAGACGCTGGGTGCAGGTCACCCGGAGGCCTCCCCATGCTCCCGATCCTCTGCGGGGAGCCCATACAGGAAGTGCTGGTGGGAGCTGTGGGTCAGAAAGGTGACTCCGTGGGCGATGCAACAGGTCCAGATCTGGGGGACGGTGAGCGTGAGCGGAATTAGATCGGAGCTCTGGGAAAACCCCAGCGTGTCTCCCCAATATGCCCTGACCCCAAACCTTCACCCCCTCTCCCGCACCTCCCCTCGCCCCCTGGCTCCCCAGTACCAGATAGGCGGTGAGCCCCACATAGGGAGCAGCCAGCACAGCTACGAGACCGAAGTAGGCAGGATGGGGGAGGCTGGGCACGTAGCTGACCACGAAGTAAAGGTTGATGGCGCAGACCAGTGTCATGATGAATGAGGTGACAGCCTTGCTCAGCCTGAGGGACAGGAGGAAACCTGAGCTGTATCGGTCTCTGGCCAGTCCCTCTGGTGCCCCTAGCCAGCTCAGAACTGAGGACGGGGATATAGGAGACCCTCTTTCCTTGCCTATGGGGTGAGCCCAGGCTGGCTGTTACAAAGAGCCCAGATCGCGTTCTGGTTCCCCTGTGTGGCGGCTGTGGGATGCCGGGCAAGTTCCAGAAGCGGACCAGGCCTGGCTTGCTTCATGGGGTTGATGAGGATAATGGGCCTGGCTCTGGAGGATGGAATGCCATGCCAGTCTGTCCCCCTCGGGGATGGGAGTACTCACAGGCCATTGGCGAACTCCTGCATGACCGCTGGCATGCTGGTGAAGGTCAGGATGGGCAGTACAGCGAAGGGCAGCTGGGGGGGGGGGGCAGTGTGGGAGGCCGAGGCTCAGGGACCCTCCTCCGGGAGAGCAGGGGGGCAATGTGGGATGGGAGGAGTTCTGCTTCTCCCTTCTGGCTAGGAGTCTTGGAACCATCCCACCTTCAACGCTTTTTTAAAAAATTTTTTATATTTAATTTTTTTTCTTAAATATTTTATTATTTATTTATTACGGAGAGAGACAGCCAGAGTGAGAGGGTAAGAATGGGCACGCTAGGGCCTCTAGCCACTGCAAATGAAATCTAGATGCATGCGCCACCTTGTACATCTGGCTTATCTGGGCTCTGGAGGATTGAACTTGGGTCCTTAGGCTTCACGGGCAAGTGCCTTAACAGCTAAGCCATCTCTCCAGCCCTTATTTTTATTTTTTATTATTTTATTTATTTGCGAGAGAGAGGAGAGAGAAATAGGCAGATAGAGAATGGGTGCTCAGGGCCTCTAGCTACCGCAAATGAACTTCAGACGCACGCGCCCTATTGTGCATCTGGCTTATGTGGGTCCTGGGGAGTCGAACCTGGGTCCTTTGACTTTGCAGGCAAACCCCTTAAAGGCCAAGCCATCTCTCCAGCCCACTCACTACCTTCAACCCTTAACAGAGCAGCAAAAAAGTGTGGGAGCAAGGGGGCGCACGCGTCTGGAGTTCGTTTGCAGAGGCTGGAAGCCCTGGCGCGTCCATTCTCTCTCTCTCTCTCCCTTTATCTGTCTTTCTCTCTGTGTCTGTCGCTCTCAAATAAATAAATAGTTTTAAAAAAAAAGTGTGGGAGGCTCTGACCCCAGGCTGCCTGAGTTTCAATCCCAGCTGTGCCTTCAATTACCTGTCTGTGAATGGGGACAGTGGGGGGCTCTTCCTGTGAGCGGTTGGGGCAGAGTTTGGCAGACCCCCCCCCCCGACCCCCGTGGGCTCCCTGGGAGGGGGATGCTCTGTCTCCACCCCCACCCCCGGAGCTGTTGGTCTCACCAGCAGGCTCTGCAGCACGTTGAGCAGATCGTTGAGGCCCGACAGGTCCCTCAGGTCGCGGAAGACAGCCACCAGCACGGTGGGCAGGATGGCGCAGGAGCGGGTGAGGAGCACGCGGGCGAAGCGGGACCACCGCAGCCTCAGGAAGCCCTGGGTGGCAGAGGGTACCCTGCTGGGGCGGGGCTGGCCGCTGGGGCCCCGGGACCACCGCCGCCCGCCTTCTGTACCACTCTGAAGTGGGGAGGGATCTGACCCTGGTTGGTGGGGAGCGGGCGAGGAGAAGGGGGACTCCCGTAATTGATTGCTTTCACTGTTTTGTTATTTTCCAGGTAGGGTGTCACTCCAGCCCAGATTGACCAGGGCTTCTGTGTGTTGCCTCGCCCATCCGAAGCTCAAGCTTTCTCATGTGTAGAGCGGGGGGGGCTTCAGCAAGGCCCTGTCTCCAAGCCCCTAAGCCATGTGCCTGCTGTCCTTGGCTCAGGGGCCTCCCTGCCCACCTCCATCACGAACTGTCCCGCGTACGTGCCCGTCATGGTGGAGCTCTGCCCCGCCGCCAGGAGACCCACCGCCCAGATGTAGAGGGCAGCCGGGCCAAAGAGGCAACCCAGCATCACGCCCTGCAAACAGGGGGTGTGGTCAGGCCGAGGCCCCGCCCCGCGCGGATCCCGCCCCCCCCCGGGGGGTTGGGGGGCGCTTACTCCTTGGTAAATGTCCACCGACACGGTGTCGTTGTCCCGGGGGAAGATTTTGGCGTAGTCGCGGAGGCTGCTGTTGGCGCAGGTGTTGAACTGCGGGCGGAGCCAGAACGGAGACAGCAAATCAGTCCCGCAGGCCTTGACTGGTGTCGGCCAGCGAGCCAAATCTGACCTGGCACACTTGGGCTAACTGTTGTATTTTTTTTCCCCCTTAATGAGAATTTGATGCCGGCATATAAAATGTGAAATAGCCCTGGACTAGAGTAAGTCTTCGGTCATTCTGGTCTAGAGACCCTAGGTAGAGTGAGGCCCTAGCTAGAAAAAAACAACAAAACATACTGCCGCGTGTGGTGGTAGACATCTTTAATCCCAGCAGAAGTAGGAGGGTTGTTGTGAGTTCGAGGCCAGCCTGGGACTACAGAATGAGTCCTAGGGTCAGTCTGGGCTAGAGTGAGACTCTACCTTGAAAAAAAAAAAAATACATCCATGCACTTTCTCTCCCTCTCTCTGTCTCAAATAAATAAAAATAAAGAAAACAAACAAACAAACAAAAAGCTGGAGGGATTGCTTAGCAGTTAAGGCACTTGCCTGCGAAGCCTAAGGACCCAGGTTCAATTTGCCACATAAACCAGATGCACAAGGTGGTGTGAGCATCTGGATTTCATTTGCAATGGCTAGAGGTCCTGGCTCATCCATTCTCTTTCTCTCCCTCTGTCTCGAATAAGTAAAGAAAACTAATAATAATAATTTAAAAAAAGGGCTAGAGAGATGGTTCAGTGGTTAAGGTGCTTGCCTGTAAAGCCTAAGGACCAAGGTTTAATTTCCCAGAATTTATGTAAGCCAGATGCACAAGGGGGCACATGCATCTGGTGTTCCTTTGCAGTGGCTGGAGGTCCTGGCACACCCATTCTCCTTCTATCTGCCCCCCCTCAAATAATAATAATAATAGTAATAATAATAAGTAAATACATAAATGTAGAATAATTCAAGTGGGGACACAGCCTTCTGGATTAGTAAGAGCTGGCTTTGCCATAGGCCTGCCTTCCTAGCCTCTTCCTCACATCCCCGAGGCCTCTTGGTCTTCCACAGTCCCTGATGAGTCCTCTCCTGTCGGGCAGTCCCTCTCAGATCACTGAACAGCCCTGGCTGTGATGGCCTCACGGTGGTCACTGGTCCAGATCCCGGAGAGCCAGAAGGAGCTGGCTGGTGCTCACGATGTGTGCTCCAAGAAGTCTGTCCTGACCTCAGCCCCTCCCACCACCTGTAGCTGCTTCCCTGCCGCTCTCTGAGCTTCCCCCCCCCCCCACTCCTTGCTTGGTGGGCTTTCTTCCGGTCTCCTCACACCTCCCCGTGCACACCGGCCCTGCCCCAGTGCTCACTAGCTATTTGCTGAGTGACTGACTGAGTGAATGAATGGCAAGTCTGTCTCTTCTGACAGTGGAGATCAGGAGAGAGGAGCCTGGAGCCTGGAGCTGTGTGTCTGAGACTCGGGAGGGTGCGGCTGAACGAGCGCCCCGCAGAGCTGGAGGGCAAGGTTGTGGGGCCACAGCTAGGGCATGGGAAGTGCCTCACCGCGTCCTGGTTGGTTTCCTGGTAGAAGGCCTGCCCGAAGACCGCCATGACAAAGAGGTTGATGATGAAGGAGACAGACAGGGCGATGATGGCCTCGATCAGGAAGTACATGTTGGCTTCTCGGATGTCCACTCGGCGGACCCTGTCCACCTCTCGAGACTATGAAGATCAGAGGAGGAGGGAAGGGCCAGAGTCCCTCAAGGGCACCCAATGTCCCCTACCTTCACACTTTTACTTAGGTTCTCTCCAAATCCCAGGTCCTTTGAAGCCCTCTAAGAGTCAGTCTTGCCTTCCTGCATAGCCACCCTTTCCAGCGGTCTGGCCCACCACGCCCAGCTTCGTGAGCGAAGGGCTCTCATTTGAGGTCTTTCCCTAACTCAACCTGGGCATGTTCCATCCTCAAAAGCGCCTGGTTCATTTCTCCCTCCTTGCAATGACATCTCTCCAATCTTCACTCTGCACCATGCTTCTATTGTGTTTCCTACAGACTTCCAATCCACAATTCCATTGTCTCTGTGGGAGATGGCTTAGCAGTTAAGGTGCTAGCCTGCAAAGCCAAAGGACCCAGGTTCGATTCCCCAGGACCCACATAAGCCAGCTGCACAAGGGGGTGCATGCCTCTGGAGTTCATTTGCAACGGCTGAAAGCCCTGGCCCACCTGTTATAATCTCTCTCTCTCAATTTTTTTTTTTTTTTTTAATTCTGAAGGAAGAGTCCAAGGGGCAAGGCCATCTTGGACCCATGCCTCCTTCCCTCAGCTCACCTTAACCAAGGCCGAGTGCAGGTAGATGTTGTGGGGCATAATGATGGCGCCAACGATGCCCACGGCCTGCAGCAGCTCGGGCTGACCGCAGCCTGCGCACGAAGGCAGGAACAGGCCCCGGAGAAGGGCTCCCTGAGCTGGGCGTGCCACCACGTACTGTGGGAGGAAACCGATCAGACCTCTAAGCCCACAGGCACCACTTCTCACCCACCACGGCATCCTGACATCTAGGGGGCGTTCCTCAGGCCACCCCGGGGGACAGGCGAGTAATGGCATGCAGCTCTGACTTCCCACCTCATAGCCGAAGGTCAAGGCCATAATGGTAATAAGGAATCCAAAAAAGGCTTCCAGCTTCCGCAGACCTAGGGGCATGGGCAAAGGGATGGCAAAACCAAACCAAAACCCTTTTGTCACATAAACATGTGTGGTGGCGAGTATTTTATTTATTTATTTATTTATATTTTTTTGGTTTTTCGAGGTAGGGTTTCACTCTAGCCTAGGCTGACCTGGAATTCACTATGGAGTCTCAGGGTGGCCTCGAACTCACAGCGATCCATCTATCTCTGCCTCCCGAGTGCTGGGATTAAAGGCGTGCGCCACCACGCCTGGCTGATGGTGCTGGTATTTTGGACCAAGAGGTTAACATCTATTCCCCACCGCCCGTGATGTCTGGGCTGTTCGTTCCCGTGTTGGGGAGCCTGAGCAGCACTGGGACTGGGCGGGGGCTGTCAGGTCTGCAAGGGAGTCAGGACCCCCCCCCTCCTAGAGCAGTTTTCCATGAAGGCAACGAAGCCCCCCACACACACCCTAGGAAAGGGGGTGCTCCCTCACCATAGTTATCCAGAAAGAGGAAGACGAAGGTGTCCACGATGGTGATCAGGACGCCACCCCAGAGAGGGATTCTGAAACCACAGTGGCCTGGTCAGCCCAGCCTGGCCCAGGTCTGGAGCTCCCACCCAGCTCCAGAGGAGAGTCCGGAATTGGCTTCTTGTGAACAGACTGCTCTGGTCAGGGGAATGGGGGTGTACGGAACATGACTGGGGTCCTCTAGGAAGGGCGAAGCCAGGTAAGGGACAAGGTGTGTCAGGGAGCCCTGGCCTGTGCTTTGTTGATTCATGCCAGGGTGACTTTATGTATGTCACCTTACGTTCCGGGAAATACAAATATGTCAGAGGAGCTAGAAGGATGAAGTGGACCCCAGGAGGTCCACAGTCTGGGAAGAATCAGTGACTCTCCCTAGCCTTGGACTAAACAGAGGGTGCCCACTGGGGTGATACCGTCCAGCCGAGAGCAGATTGAAGGCAATAGCTGTGCCGATGACCTCCTGCATGTCTGAGCCCACGATGGCTAGCTCGATGGTCAGCCAGAGAAGGGTGCGGGGTAGCTATGAGGAAGAGACAAGGCTTCCTGAAAACATGTCCAGGCCGTTCTCTCTGTCTGCCTCTCTTCTCTCTGTCTCTCTCTGCTTTGATGGTTAGGGGCTGGAGAGATGGCTCAGCAGGTTAACACACTTGCCAACAAAGCCTAAGGACCAGGGTTCAATTCCCCAGTACCCACACAAAGTCAGATGCACAAGGTGGAGTTCATTTGAAGTGGCTGGAGAATGGTGGAAAGAGAAAGATGGGGGCTGGAGAAGATGGCTTAGTGGTTAAGGCGCCTGCCTGCAAAGCCAAAGGACAGGGTGGCACATGCATCTGGAGTTCATTTGCAGTGTCTGAAGGCCCTGGCATGCCCATTTTCTCTCTTTCTCTCTCTCTCTCTCAAATAAATAAAATAAAAATTATTTTTTAAAAAGAGTAAACAGGGCTGGAGGATAGCTCAGTGGGTCAGTGCTTGTTTCACAGGCATGAGGACCTGAGTTTGGAGCCCAGCAGCCATGGGGAGATAGCTTGGTGGTTAAAGGTGTTTGCTTGCAAAGCTCACTGGCCAAAGTTCAGCTCCCCAGCCACCCACATAAAGCCAGATGAACATTTGTTTGCAGAGGCAAGAGACCATGTACACACACGCAAGTTAACTGGATTTTAAAAATTGGTCACATATGTGCAGTGTTTGCACCTCCCCGATAAACCTGCACACACACACACACACACACACACACACACACACAAAATAAATAAATAAATAAAATACACACAAATAAATAAAAAAGTTAAAAAGAGCCTGTCTAATACCTATTTAGTCCCAGCATTCTGGAGGCTGAGTTAGGAAGACTGACATGAATTCAAGGTCAGTCTGGGCTACAGAGTGTGTTCCAAGTTGGCATAAGGCTTATATCATGAGACCCTAGATTCAACTCCAATTCCACAAACAAACAAACAAACAAAAAGACAATCAAACACATAAAGCTGAGTACAAAAATAAATAAATAAATAAAGAGCTGAAGCCGGGCGTGGTGGCACACGCCTTTAATCCCAGCACTTGGGAGGCAGAGGTAGGAGGATTGCTGTGAGTTCGAGGCCAGCCTGAGACGAAGTGAATTCCAGGTCAGCCTGGAAAGCTGAGCAGAAACTGGAACCTGGAACCTCTAGAACTATGAGCTAGTTTATTTTTAAAATTATTTTATTTTTATTTATTTATTTGAGAGAGAGAGAGACAGAGAGGGAGAGATACAGAAATAGGCAGGTAGAGAGAGAAAGAGAATGGGTGTGCCAGGGCCTCCAGCCACTGAAAATGAACTCCAGATGTTTGCACCCCCTTATGCATCTGGCTTATGTGGATCCTAGGGATTCGAACCTGGGTCTTTTGGCTTTGCAGGCAAGCACCTCAACCTCTAAACCAACTCTCTAGCCCCCATTTTTTTTCTTTTTGTTTTGTTTTGTTTTTGCTGTGCTGGGGATTGAAGCCAGCCTTGCACTTGCTATGACAAGATCTTTACCACTGAGCTGCACTTGGTCATTTGCTGTAGCCACAATGCTTCTAGAAGCTCAGCAGCAAATGACGGCCTGTGGGCGGGTGCGGGAGGAGGCAGCAGCTTTCTGAGTTTGATGCCATTTCTGCCCTTGCTCCTCCAGTGCCTCTGACACCGGAAGTGGCTACGTCTCTGCATCGCATCCCTTTGAAACGAGCTGGGGATGTAGTCCAGTGGTAGAGTCCACGCTTAGCATGCAGGCGGCCTTGGGGTTAATCCCTCCTACTGCAAATAAGTGAATGCATTTCTTTGCAAGATCTCATGATGTATTTTCAGTGTTTCTCAGGGTCCCACCCCTGAGTAAAAGCCTTCCTTATTTCCACCTTGGGCAAGTCACCTTCCACCCCGCCATGTAGACTGATGCCCTTGTGTCCATGTGTCCGATGTTCCTCTCGGTCTGCGTGCCTAAGTTTGAGTCTTTTCATCTGTCCACTGGACTTGTGATGTCTGGTGGCCTGATGTAGTTATCTGCTCAGGTCTGAGATCTGTAGGTGCTTCCTACCCACGCACCCGTCCCTCATCCCTCACCTCTGGCTCACCTTGGGGTAGTAGAGATGGCAGACCTCGCCCAAGTCCTTGCCTGTCACCACACCTAGTCGGGCAGCCAGTCGCTGGCAGAGTAAGCCCAGCACAGTGGCCCACAGCAGCACCCAGAGCAGCTGGGAGGAAGCAAAGGAGCCCTCAGAGGAGAGGATGGGTGGGTGGAGGGAAAGCCCACCCCTCTGCAGCCTCCATTTTGGTGCAGGGGCTGTCCTAGGGGCCTTTTCCTGCCCTGTTTGAACTTGATGGCTGTCCCCATGACAAGCTGGGGTCTCCACCCTTTTACATGGGTCACCTCCCTCCCCACAAAGCCATCACTCAACAGTCGCCCCACCAACCCCTCCCGACTCAGCACTTTGAATCCAGCTACAGCGCCAGCCTGAAGGTCCGACTCGATGTTCCCAGGGTCCAGAAAAGCGATGCTCATGAGGAAGCCAGGCCCTGTGAATGCCCACAGCTTCCGAAGGCTGAATGTGCCCTGGAAGAGGGTGAGCAAAATGCGGGTATCCTGGGTACTGGGGTGGTTGTTGCTAGCCTTAGCTAGCCCCATCCCCCCCCCCAAAGAAAAGCTGAGCCTCAGAAGGCTCATAGCCCAGGCTGACCAGCCCTGCTCCCCCATCACCCACCCAGAGCTGCTTCAACCTTTGGGGCTCCTGGAAGCGCACTGGGGGGAGGAGCGAGAGGGATGTGCTGAGTCACTCTGGCTCTGCTTTCTGCGTGGGTCAGTCACAGTCACGTTTGGCAGCCTCAGCAGCTGGCCTGCACTTGACCCCCGCCGGCTCACAGACTTCCCTGATCTAACTCCTCCCTCCCCCAAACCCTTCTGGGGACCACAGGGCCTCGTCTCTGGAAACCACTGAGGGCATAGTACCTCCACCCCATCCCGGTCTTGGTCTGGCCATGTGACAATCTGCTAGGATTGGGACAATGCAAAGTGACAGCCTCCAGGAGCCCTTCTGCCCTTCCCCAGAGCCCTCCCGTGGGTGGTCTTCCCTCCAAGGCTAATCTCAAGGCGCCAGTCTAAATTCCTTCCAGGATCAGTCTACAGAACACCCCAGTTAAATGCAGGGGTCAGCAGGAGCCAAGGAGGTAAAGGGCGGGGGATTTGCCAAGTCAGGAGGTGCCCCTCCCCGGCCTGTGGGACCCTCCAGGATCCCCTGCAAGTGCCCAGTATTCCCACCGGTTCCGCGCAGCCTGGGATGGGAATCTTCTCGCTCAGGTAGGTCTTCTGAGGAGACCCTTCCTGAGGCGCTGAGCCAGGTGGGCTGGAGATGGAGCCATAGCTGGATCTGCTCTGCCCCAGGGTGCTCTTGTCACCTGCGAAGGTCCCCAGGAGGCAGGGTGAGAGCTCTGCTTCTTTCTAGAGCCCAGGGTTCAAGCTCCCTGCCTCTTCTCCTACCTTTGCCTGTCCGGATAGAGAAGGAAAGTTCCTCGGTTCCCATCTCAAACCCATCCCCTCCACCCTTTCACCAGATGAGTGAGCAGCTCAGGCTTCAGAGCCTGTTTCTTCCCTCGTGAGCACAAAGCCTTCCAAATCCTGTCTCAGAAGATATATGAGATAGGGGGCTCTGAAAAGGGCAAGGACAGGGGCCACCAGATCTGTCCCTCAGCTACACGTCCTGCCTCCTCTATCAGCTCCAGTCTAGAGAAGAGCCCAAATCCCAGGGTGTCTAAACCAGGGACCCCTTGCCTCCTAAAATCTCCCCCAGGCTTGGGAAAATGGCTGAGTGGTTAAGGCATTTGCCTGTGAAGCCTAAGGGCCCTGGTTTGATTCCCCAGGACCCACGTAATCCAGAGGCACAAGGGGACCCATGTGTCTGGAGTTCGTTTGCAGTGGCTGGAGGCCCTGGCTCACCCATTCTCTCTCTCGAACTGCCTCTTTCTCTCTCTCTCAATAGATAAAATATTTTTTAAAAAAGAAATAAGTAAGATCTCCCCCAGGCCTAGTTTCCATCCTCCTACCCCCTCGAATCATGCTCTGTCCCTGGACACCATTACTCACGCATCATGGTGACCCAGGTGTCAGTTAGTTTCTGTGTGTGATGTCCAGGCCGGGGAGCTCCTCAGCCTGTACCCCTCTGTGAGTGCTGGTGAGAATGAGTCAGGGAGCCCACACCCTTCTCATCCATGCCAGGCTTCTGTCTCCACATCACCGTGTGAACACTTATACATTCACATATTTGGTTGCAAAACCCTCTCCAAAGGCAGAAGTGGGCAGCTCTGGCGGAAGGGGCTGGTCACTCACAGCTTAGACCTTTGTTCCCCTCCCAGCTATCCTATGCACCACAATGACTCTGGCCTTATATCAAGCACACCATGTTCTTTGCTTCTCAAATTAGCTCTGATTTCAGACATTTCCTGCCATTTGAGTATTCGTGTCCACATGACCCCCTCACCCATGGCCACATGTGCGCACACGGCATTGTGCCTTTCTCTTCACTCTGGAGTCCAAGACCTAAGGGAGGGAAGGTATGAGTCTTCCTGGCTATAAGCTTGTGAGGGACTCAAAAGAAATCTTCGAGGCCTGGCCACTGGTCAGATATTAGAGATTTGGGCCAAGAAAGGGGCCCTGGGTTCTGGAACTGCCTGTGATTCACCCGAGATTGCCACCAGATCAAGTCCCTCTAAGAAGCCAGGCATGGTGGTACACTCCTATATTTCCAGCACACAGAAGGCAGAGGTAGGAGAATCGCCATGAGTTCAAGGCCACCCTGAGACTACATAGTGAATTCTAGGTCAGCCTGGGCTAGAGTGAGACCCTACCTCGAATAAAAAAAAATTCCCATAAGAACTCATTCTCTTTAAATTTTTTTTTTTATTGACAACATCCATAAATAAAGACAATATACTGGGCTGGAGAGATTGTTCAGTGGTTAAGGAGCTTGTCTGCAAAGCCTAAGGACCCAAGTTCAATTCCCTAGGGCCTATGTTTAGCCACATGCGCAAGGTGGCCCATACATCTGGAGTTCATTTGCGGTGGCTAGAGGCCCTGGCATGCCCATTCTCTATCTATCTATATGCCTCTTTCTCTCTCTTTCTCTCAAATAAATAAATAAACAAAACATATTAAAAATATTTTTAGAGCTGGGCATGATGGGGCCTGCCTTTAACCCCAGCACCAGGGAGGCAGAGGTATGAGGATCACCATGAGTTCAAGGCCACCCTGAGACTACATAGTTAATTCCAGGTCAGTCTGGGCCAGAGTGAGACTGTACCTGGAAAAACTAATATATATCTATCTATATCTATACATATATAATTATATGTAATATATAAGATATTAATATATACGATTAATATATTATGTATTCATATATATAATTAATAATAATTATATATAAATAAAGGCAATATGCCATGAATATAATTCTTTCCCACCATTTCCCCTCCAAATCCCTTCTCCACTTAATCCCTCTTTATAACATCTAACTCATCTGTCCTAGGGTGTCATCTTCCCCCCTTCCTATTATGCAGGTCTTATTAGGGAGTGTCAGCCACTATGAGATATCAAGCCACTTTGTGTCTGGGTGACAGCATTGTAAGCACTCCTCCCTTTCCTTCCTCTCTTATTCCCCCACCACCTCTTCCACAATGGTCCCTGAGCCCTGACGGAGACGTCTCCGTGCTGAACACTCCACTGTCACTTCTTAGCACGTTGGTAAGTTTTGATTCACCTTGGTGGTCACCGCCATCTAAAAAGAGAAGCTTCTCTAACCAAAAGTGAGAGTATGGGCTGGAGAGATGGCTCAGCGGTTAAGCGCTTGCCTGTGAAGCCTAAGGACCCGGGTTCGAGGCTCGGTTCCCCAGGTCCCACGTTAGCCAGATGCACAAGGGGGCGCACGCGTCTGGAGTTCGTTTGCAGAGGCTGGAAGCCCTGGCGCGCCCATTCTCTCTCTCTCTCCCTCTATCTGTCTTTCTCTCTGTGTCTGCCACTCTCAAATAAATACAAAATAATTTTTTTAAAAAAAGTGAGAGTAGCATTAATATATGGGCGTGAGTGTTTAGAGGGCAGTTTGGTGGATATTATATCTCTATTCTATTTATTCTATTCTATTCTATTCAATTCTATTCTATTCTAGTCTTTTCTATTCTATTCTATTCTATTCTATTCTATTCTATTCTATTCTATTCTATTCTATTCTATTCTATTCTATTCTATTCTATTCTATTCTATTCTATTCAATTCAATTCATACATATCATATCCATTCAGCCAGACAACAGTAGTTTCCCCCTTAGGGCTTATGATCTCCTCAGCCATAGGCATTCATTAGGTTTTCAGTACCAGACAAGAATTCCATCCAGTGGAGTGGACCTCCAGTCCAATCAGAGAGCAGTTGTTTTCCCCCTAAACAGACATGCCACCATTGCACCAGTTAGTGTATTTGGCCTAGCTGCCAGCCGTAAGGCTTGCAGGACCCACTGCTGGTTCAGACCATTGGTGACTTCTCTCTCCCAGCAGGCTGCATGCGGCAGAGCTCTTTCCCGCGTCCTCCCGGCTAGTTATAGGGAGGAGGCTGCCGCCCGGCTCCTACTTGAGTCCTCAGTGCCCTGCAGCCCAAGCACGGGAAGAGCTCAGGACTGGGTCTTACTATTGACTTGTAGCAGGCAACCAAAAGCCTTGGCAAGAGCTTGTAATGTTTCGGGGGCATCAGAGGGCATGGTGGCACACTCCTTTAATCTCCTTTTTTCTACATATTTAATTTATTTGCAAGCAGAGACAGAGAGAGGGAGAGAATGAATGTACCAGGGCCTCCAGATGCTGCAAATGAACTTCAGATGCATGCACTACTTTGTGCATCTGGCTTTATGTGAGTACTGGGGAACTGAACTTGGGTGATAGGCTTTGCAGGCAAGTACTTTAACTGCTGAGCCATCCCATCCCATCAGCCCTGACTTTTTTTTTTTTTTTTTTGAGGTAGGGTCTCTCTCTGGCCCAGGCTGACCTAAAATTCAATATGTAGTCTCAGTCTGGCCTCAAATTCATAGTGATGTGCCCACCTTTAATTCTAACACTAGGGAGACGGAGGTAGGAGGATCACTGTGAGTTCAAGGCTAGCCTGGGACTAGAGTGAGTTCCAGGTCAGCCTGGGCTACAGTAAGACCCTACCTTGAAAAACAAAACAAAATAACAAAAAATAATAATAATGAAACACCTGAGGACCTGCTGCATGGTGAAAGCCGGACTTGGGGCCCGGTGAGGGATTTGAATGAACAAATGAATGAAATGGGCATGTTAAGAGGCTGCCGCAGACCCGGAAGAAGCCGGTTCAAAGCTGCACTGAGCAGGGTGGGGGTGGTGTGGGGGTGGTGGTGGCTATGTTTTTAGTCTCAGCACTCCCAGACCCCTCCAGGATTAGATGGGGTCAACCTAGAGCGTGCCCATCATGCCAGCATGCAGCCAAGCCTACCAGCAGTACAACTAAAAAGTCCTAAACAGGGGCTGGGGAGATGGCTTAGTGGTTAAGCGCTTGCCTGTGAATCCTAAGGACCCCGGTTCAAGGCTCAATTCCCCAGGACCCACGTTAGCCAGATGCACAAGGGGGCGCACACATCTGGAGTTTGTTTGCAGTGGCTGGAGGTCCTGGCATGCCCATTCTCTCTCTCTCTGCCTTTTTCTCTCTGTCTGTCGCTCCCAAATAAATAATAAACAAAAAAATTTAAATAAAAAAGAAAAAAAATCCTGAACAGGCTCAAGACTCAGATCCTCGCTCTGCTGCCCTTGGCATTGCACGGACGCCCATGAAAGCTAGTGGTGTGGAGCCTGTTCTGCCCCAGGGAGCACCTGTATTTTCTGGAACTGGATTTGCCTTTGGGTGCTCAGTTATCTCTTGGGGACCCACTGCTACGCTGGAGCCAGACTGAGCTCCCTTCCAAAGCAGCGTTTTCTGAGGAAGCGAAACAGTCCACAGAAAGCTCCGTGGCCAGCCAGAGCCCAGAGTCCTTGAGAGACCCTGGACGCCTCAGTGTTCGGGTTCTCAGTGCCATAGACGGAAGGCAGGCGGCAGGGCACTAGGGAGATCCCCTCCCCCGTCCTGCATGGTGACAACCCCCTGGGACCCTGACACTAAGACACTAACTGAAAGTGCCAGGGAACTAACGAAAGGAGCCATTCTTGGACCCGGACCACGTCTGAGAACTGGAGGAAGAACACGGGAGCAAGGCCGGGACCATGACAAGGAAAATGAGCATTTGCTTTGGTGGAGGGCTGGGCCCGGCCTGGGACACTCAGGGCCACTGCTGCCCGGTGTCCTCTCGCCGCTGCCTCTTCCAGGGACTCTGAGGCAAGGCTTGTATCTTCTTGGATTCCTTCTGGGCTTCAAACTCTGGTTTTTGAATATCACTGAACTTTTTTGTGTGTGCAATTGGCTTTATGAGGTTGCTGGGGAATCAAACCTAGGTCCTTCGGCTTTGCAGGCAAGTGCCTTAACTTCTAAGCCATCTCTCCAGCCCCCAAAGTCAAATCTTTACTGAACATGTTCATATCTTTTTCTTGTCACTGTTCCTTAATACAAACAAATAACGAATTAGTGTAACATTTATGCTGCACTCGGTATTGGAAGTCACCTAGAGAAGTCAAAGGCACGGGAGATGTGCACAAATTGTACGCCGCGTTACAGAAGTCACTTGAACATCAACGCGTTTTAGTCTCCTTGGGCAAGGAGTCCTGGAATCATGACCTTTTGGATGCAGAGAAATGACTCACCGTTCAGGGGATAAAATCCTATGAAAGAAATGGTTGTGTCCTCACCAGGTCCTGGGACAATCTCCTCTGGGAGGTTAGGAGAAGCTTCTCTTTTGAGGTGACATTATAGATGAGACCTAAATGTTTTTTTTTTTTAATTTTTATTAGCATTTTCCATGATTATAAAAAAAATCCCATGGCAATTCCCTCCCTCCCCCACCATACTTTCCCCTTTGAAATTCCATTCTCCATCATATTACCTCCCCATGTCAATCACTATACCCTTCCTTTCTCTTCCCTTTCACTGAACTTTCTTTGTCTGTGTGTTTCTTGTTTATTAAAGGAGATTGATTAAATACACACACACACAGACACCTGAGTTTATGGGGTAACATTTAAATTACCACAGTAACTAAAGCCACAAATGAGTCATGAGAAACTCCACCTCGTAGCCAAGCTGGACTCTTCTGAGTGCAGAACCCAGGAGCCCCCTACTAGGAGCATTTGGCATCTGAAGTGAGGGGTAGACTTGGGGGGCAGAGCCCTTAAACCGTGGGCTTGTACTAATTCCGGGTGGCTATGGTCAGAATTGACTTGAGCTGTAAGGCACCCCCGTGTCATCCACAGAGGAGCGCAGATTGCTTGTTGTGGAAAGCCACACAAACGGTGTCAGAAGCGAGGGAGTAGAGAAACAAGATTTTCCTCTGAGGGAGGACTCAGGCCCAGAGTTGATCTAGGATGTGATTCATTGTGATATTGAGTTGATCTCAAGGACACATGGGAACCCAGAGACGAGGGGAGGTAGCTGATGGGGATGGCTGGAGGAACTGGAGGAGAAAGAGGAGAGAGAGATGGCTCCAGAGAAGGGACAGCAGCAAAAGTTTGTCACTGGCTCAGCCTGTTGATGGAGGTACTAGCACCATACCTGATTTCAGGTCTGTACGCGTATTCCAATCACCCCCGTGAACTTGTGTGGGAATGGCTGGGGCTGGGATGTCTTCCCACATGCCTACAGGTAGGCACTGCCTTGAAAAACAACAACAGCAACAACAACAACCAAATCAAAAAAAGGTTGGGAAGCCAGGTGTGGCGGCACATGCCTTGAATCCTAGCACTTGGGAGGCAGAGGTAGGAGGATCGCCGTGAGTTTGAGGCCTCTCTGACAGTACATAGTGAATTCCAGGTCGGCCTGGGCTAAAGTCCTTACCTCAAAAAATTAAAAAAAAACAAAACTTTTGCTTGGGCTGGAGAAATGGCTTGGTGGTTAAAGGTACTTGTTTACAAAGCCTGATGGCCCAGGTTCAATTCCCCAGTTCCCATGTAAAGGCAGATGCAAAAAGGGGGTTTGGCTATTTTTATTATTTTATTTATTTTTTTTATAGTTTGTCCTTTTTATTTTTTTATTTTTATTTTTAAATTTTTATTAGCATTTTCCATGATTATAAAAAAAAATCCCATGTTAATTCCCCCCCCACAATTTCTCCATTCTCCATCATATTACCTCCCCATCTCAATCATTGTACTTACATATATACAATATCAACCTATTAAGTACTTTGTTTACTTATTAAGCTCACAGCAGTTCTCCTACCTCAGTCTCCCAAGTGCTGTGACTGAAGGCATGTGCCACCATGCCTGGCTTTATGTTTTTACTTTTTTTTAAGCTAAGTTTTTTTTTTTTTAATTTTTTATTTATTTATTTGAGAGCGACAGACACAGAGAGAAAGACAGGTAGAGGGAGAGAGAGAGAATGGGCGCGCCAGGGCTTCCAGCCTCTGCAAACAAACTCCAGACGCGTGCGCCCCCTTGTGCATCTGGCTAACGTGGGACCTGGGGAACCGAGCCTCGAATCGGGGTCCTTAGGCTTCACAGGCAAGCGCTTAACCGCTAAGCCATCTCTCCAGCCCTGTTTTTACTTTTTTAAGAACATATTTTATTTATTTGGAAGAGGCAGAGAGAGAGAGAGAGAAAGGTGTGTCAGGGCCTCTGGCCACTGCAAACGAACTCCAGACTCATGTGCCACCTTGTACATCTGGCTTTACATGGGTACTGGGGAATAGAACTTAACTCCTTAGGCTTCAAAGGCAAGTACCTTAACCACTGAGCAAACTCTCCAGCCCTGTGTTTCTATTTTTTAAATTTATTAGAAAAACTGAGAGAAAGTTATGAGCGGGCCAGAGCCTCCAGCCACCACTGCAAATACACTCCAGGTGAGGTACTTCTCTGCACGTGGCTCTACATGGCTCCTGGAGAATCGAACCCAGGTGGCCGGGCCTGGCAGGCAAGTGCCTTAACTACAGAGCCCGACAGGGTCTCTCTTGTAGTTTGGCACGGCAAATGCTAGACTCGCTGGCTCATAAACCTTGGGATCCGGGATTACACACCAGGTTTGCGCTTGGGTGGCAAGCACTCAACCACTTAGCCATCTCCATAACCATACAGTTTTTGTTTTGTTTTGTTTTTGTTTTACAAAGTCAAGTCTCATTCTAGCCCCAGGGGTTGACCTGGAATTCACTACATAGCCTCCAGCAACTGCAAAGGAACTCCAGACACGTGTGCCCCCTTGTGCATCTGGCTAACGTGGGTCCTGAGGAACTGAGCCTCGAACCAGGGTCCTTAGGCTTCACAGGCAAGCGCTTAACCACTAAGCCATCTCTCCAGCCCTCTTTTTTTTTTTTTTTTTTTTTAAGACAAGTTCTCATTGTGTAGCCTCAGCCTGACCTGGAATTTAGCATGTAGCCCAAGTTAGCTCTGAATTCACTGCCATCCTCACGTCAGCCTCCCAAGTGCTGGGGTTACAGCCCTGAGCCGCCCTACCTGGCTGCAAATTTCTTAAAACAAACAAACAAACCCTAAAAATCTCAGTCTGCGTCTGTAACTCAGGGGTAGAGCTTAGCACACTCAGTCCCTAGGTTCCATCTCCAGTAAGACACAGAGATAGATAGATAGATAAATTACCATATAACCCAACAATTTCATCCCTGGGCATTTTCCCAAGAGAAATTATGACATGTCGGTTTACATAAAAATATGTATACAAATTTTTATAACAGCTTTGTTCATAATACCCTAAACTGGATACTTCCCAAATACCCTTCAGCAGGTGGCTGGCATATCTATACCACAGACTGTGCTCCTGGGCATTCAGCCCAGAGAAATTAAATTTATGTCCACAAAGAAACCTGTGCATGAAGTTTTAGAGCAGCCTCACTTGTAATGGCCCCAAGCTGGAATTATCCCCGCTGTTCATCTACAGGTGAGTGGCTAAACCAACCGCAGTGGACTGTTGCTCAGCAGTCAGGGAACACAGCAATAATACATCCAATAGTTTTGATGAATCTGAAGAACATTATGCTGAATGAAAAGTTCAAGGCCCAGCCGGCGTGGTGGCGCACACCTTTAATCCCAGCACTCAGGAGGCAGAGGTAGGAGGATCGCCGTGAGTTCAAGGCCACCCTGAGACTACAGAGTGAATTGCAGGTCAGCCTGGGCTGGAGTGAGACCCCACCTCAAACTCCTCCTACCTCTTTCCTGCCAAAAAAAACATTCAAGTCCTCAGCAACCTAGTGCAACTCTGTCTGGAAATAGTAAAAACAGGTCTGGAGATAGAGCTCAGCGGTAGAATGCTTGCCTAATATATGCCCAAAATAAAAAAAAAAAAAAAAAAAGGCTGGAGAGATGGCTCAGCGTTTAAGGTGTTTGTCCTGCAAAGCCTAACAACCTGGGTTCGATTCCCCAGTACCCATGCAAATCCATATGCACAGGGTGGCACATGCATCTGGAGTTCATTTATAGTGGCTGGAGGTCCTGATGCATCCATTCTCTCTCTCTCTGCTTACAAATAAACAAATAAATAATTTTTTTAAAAAGTAGTCAGGTGTGGTGGTGCATACATTTAATCCCAGCACTCGAGAAGCAGAGGTAGGAGGATCGCCGTGAGTTCGAGGCCACCCTGAGACGACATAGTGAATTTCAGGTCAGCCTGGGCTAGAGCAAGACCCTACCTTGAAAAACCAATAAATAAATAAATAAATAAAGTTATATATTAGTTTGTGCTAAGGCAGGTGTTTGAGTTCCGGGCCAACCTTGTACATGTGAGACAAGATCTATGCCACTGATCTGCAGTCTCAGTCCTTGACTTTTCAAGACAGGGTCTTGCTTTGTACACAGGCTAGCCTCAAACTCACAGCTCTTCTCCTTTGCATCCCAAGTGCTGAGATTACAGGTGAGTACCATCATATCTGGCTTGTTACACCACTTAAATCCCTTTTCCGCAATGACAACCTTTTAGAGATGACAATCAAGTTGTGGTTGTGAAGGGCTACAGATGGGTCAGGTAGGGAAGGGATGTGCCTGTAAGAGTGACTGGAGTGATCCTTGTGGTAGATATAGAAACCACATGAGGAACTCGTGCAAGGGCTAGGGAGATGCCTTAGCGGGTAAGGCACTTGCTTGCAAAGCTTGCCAGCCCCGGGTTTGATTTCCCAGTACCCTCATAGAGCCAGACCACAAAATGGCACATACCTCTGAAGTTCCTTTGCAGTGGCAAGAGGTCCTGGAGTGTTCACCCATCCTCTCTCAGAATATATAATATAGGGCTAGGTGTGGTGGCACACACCTCTAATCCCATCACTTAGGAGGCAGAGGTAGGAGGATCACAGTGATTTTGAGGCCACTCTGAGACTACATAATGAATTCCAGGTCAGCCTGGACTAGAGCGAGACCCTACCTCAAAAAGAAATAAAACAAAACAAACTGTGTGTGTGTGTGTGTGTGTGTGTGTGTGTGTGTGTGTGTGTATGGCTAGAGAGATGGCTTACTGGTTAAGGCACTTGCCTACAAAGCCAAAGGACCCAGGTTCAATTCTCCAGGACCCATGTAAAGTAGATGAACAAGGTGGCACATTGCATCTGGAGTTCGTTTATAGTGGCTGGAGGCCCTGATACGCCCATTCTTTTTATCTGCCTCTTTCTTTCTCCCCCTCTCTCTCCAATAAATAAATAAATAAAAATTAAAAAAATATAAATACAATTAAAATATTTTTCAAAAAGTAAACTTAGCTGGGCGTGGTGGCGCATGTTACTCTCAGCACTCAGGAAGCAGAGGTAGGACGATCACTGAGTTCGAGGCCACCCTGGGACTACATAGTGAATTCCAGGTTAGTCTGAGCTAGAGTGAGACCATACTTCCAACCCCCCCCCAAAAAAAGTTTAAAACTTGCACAGAGCTTAATATATGTATGTGTTCATGCACAATTACACACTAATGAAGTTAACAAAGGATACATCTGAAAATGATCAATGACATTTTGTCAATGTCAATCCTTATTGTAATGAAAGGATTGCAGACATTTGAATACCAATGTTCGTAGCAACCTTATTCACAGTAGCCAAAAGGTGGAAATTACCCAAGTATCCATCAACAGGTGTAGTATCACAGTGTTAACGCACAATGGAATGTTATACAAACTTTTAAAGGTAATGAAATTCTGGTGCATTCTACAATATAGATGAGTCTTAAAAAACATTATGCTAGGCTAGGCACAGTTGTATATACCTGTAATTCCAGGACCTACGGGGCTGAGGCAGAAGCCTGAGTTACTGAGTGAGTTCAGGAGAGAATGGGCATGTCAGAGCCCTAGCTGCTACAAACTCTACATGCATGAGCCACTTTGTGAATCTGGATTTACATGAGTACTGGGGAATCAAACTCAGGTTGTTAGGCTTTGCAGGCAAGCACCTTAACTGCTGAGCCAGCTCTCCAGTCCTTAAATATAACTATAAGTATATATATTGTTTTTGTGGGGTTTTTTTTTTTTTTGTTTTGTTTTTGGCTTTTCAAGATAGGGTTTCACTCTAGTCTAGGCTGACCTGGGATTCACTATGTAGTCTCAGGGTGGCCTCGAACTCACAGCAATCCTCCTACCTCTGCCTCCCGAGTGCTGGGATTAAAGGCGTGCACCACCACGCCTGGCTTTATATATTGGTTTTTTTTTTTAATTTTTTATTTTTATTTATTTATTTGAGAGTGACAGACACAGAGAGAAAGACAGATAGAGGGAGAGAGAGAGAGACAGAGAGAGAATGGGTGCGCCAGGGCTTCCAGCCTCTGCAAACGAACTCCAGACGCGTGCGCCCCTTTGTGCATCTGGCTAACGTGGGACCTGGGGAACCGAGCCTCGAACCGGGGTCCTTAGGCTTCACAGGCAAGCGCTTAACCGCTAAGCCATCTCTCCAGCCCATATATTGGTTTTTTAAGGTATGGTTTCACTCTATCCTGGGCTGACCTGGAAGTCACTGCGTGTCTTAGGGTGGCCTCAAACTCATGGTGATCTTTGTACTTTCGCCTCCCAAGTGCTGGGATTAAAGGCATGTTCCACCATGCCCAGCCCTAAAAATATATTTATTTATTTGCAAGCAGAGGGAGATAGAGAGAAGAGAGACAAGGAGAATGGGTGGGCCAGGGCCTCTAGCCACCACAAACGAACTCCAGATACATGTGCCTCTTGTGCATCTGCTTACATGGGTCCTGGGGAATTGAACCTGGGTCCTTAGGCTTTGCAGGCAAGTGTCTTAACCACTAAGATATCTCTCCAGCCCCCAAAAAATATTTTTAAAAGAACCCAAAACATGGGGGCTGGAGAGATTGCTCAGTGGTTAAAAGTGCTTTCTGTGCAACCCTGATGACTGGAGTTTGCATCCCTCTTGCTTACTCTCTCGCTCTGGCTTAGCAGTTAAGGCACTTGCCTGTGAAGCCTAAGGAACAATGTTCACCCCTCCAGGTCCCACGTTAGCCAGATGCACAAGGTGACACAAGGTGACACAAGCACGCCGCACACACACACGAGGTGACACATGCGTCTGAAGTTTGGAGGCCTTGACACACCACTCCACTCTCTGCCTCTTGCATTCTCAATCTCTCTCTCTCTTGCTGTCTCATGAAAAAGCAAACAAACAAGGCTGGGGTGGTGGCGCACGCCTTTAATCCTCGCACTCGGGAGGCAGAGGTAAGAGGATCGCCAAGAGTTCGAGGCCACCCTGAGACTCCATAATGACTTGCAGGTCAGCCTGGGCTAGAGCGAGACCCTACTTTGAAAAACCAAAATAAATAAATAAATAAATATTTAAATCAAAAAATTAAACTATCTATTTATTTATTTGGGAGAGAAAGAGAGAGAATGGGCATGGTGCTCCTGGCTGCAAATGAACTATAGATGCGTGTGCCACTTTGAGTATCTGGATTTACATCTGCATTTGAGGAAATCAAACCCCAGGCCATCAGACTCTGCAAGCAAGCGCCTTTAACTGCTGAGAGCTGTCTCCAGCCCCTGTATTGTGTTTTTTTTTAAGTTTATTTATTTTATTTATTTGCACATGTGCAAGAGAGAATGGGCACACTAAGGCCTTCAGCCTCTGTAAACAAACTCCAGACACATGTGCCACCTTGTGCATCTGGCTTACGTGGGTCCTGGGGAATTGAACTTAGGTCCTTTGGCGTCAGAGGCAACTGCCTTAACCCTAAGCCATCTCTCCAGCCCCTGTATTTTTTTTTTTTTAAATACAGCAGAGAGGCACGGCATAGTGGTGCATGCCTTTAATCCCAACACTCGGGAGGCAGAGATAGGAGGATCTCCATGAATTCAAGGCCAGCCTGAGACTACATAGTGAATTCCAGGTCAGTCTGGGCTAGAGTGAGACCCTACCTCGAAAATAAAAACAAACAAAACAAAGAATACAGCAGAAGTTGGGGAGATATCTCAGTGGTTAAAGGCACTTGCTTGCAAAGCCTGATAACCCTGGTTCAATTTCCCAGTACCCATGTAAAGCCAAATGCTTGAAGAGGCACATGCATCTAGAGCTTGTTTACAGTGGCAAGAGTCCCTGCCCTGCTCATACCTTTCTCTGTGTCTAATAAATAAATTTAAAAAATAAAAATACCCAGGTGTGGTGGTTCACACCTTTAATCCCAGCACTTAGGAGGCAGATGTAGGAGGATCACTGTGAGTTAAAGGCTAGCCTGAGACTACATAGTGAATTCCAGGACAGCCTGGGCTATAGAGAGACCCTACTTTGAAACAACAAAATAGATAAATAAACAAATGAACTAAGGCAGAGGGGCTGGTGATAAAGGCACTTACTTGCAAAGGCTGTTGACCTGAGTTTAATTCTCCAGCACCCACATAAAGCTAGATGCAATGTGGCACATGTGCCTGACATTCATTTGCAGTGACAGGAGACCCTTGCATGCCAAGCCCTCCATGTAAATAACTAAATATTTTTTCTTTTTAAGAAAAAGGAGTCAGAAGTGGCTTGAGCCTATAAACCCACTTGGGAGGCTGAGGTTAGAGGATTGCTGTGTGTTTGAGGTCAGCCTGGGCTAGAGAGACACCCTCTGTCCAAAAAAGAGAAAAAGCCAGGCATGGTGGCCTGAGATTACATAGTGAATTCTTTTTTTTTTTTTTAATTTTTATTAACATTTTCCATGATTATAAAATATATCCCATGGTAATTCCCTCCCTCCCCACCCCCACACTTTCCCATTAGAAATTCCATTCTCCATCATATTACCTCCCCATTACATTCATTGTAATTACATATGTACAATATCAACCTATTAAGTATCCTCCTCCCTTCCTTTCTCTACCCTTTATGTCTCCTTTTTAACTTACTGGCCTCTGCTACTAAGTATTTTCATTCTCACGCAGAAGCCCAATCATCTGTAGCTAGGATCCACATATGAGAGAGAACATGTGGCGCTTGGCTTTCTGGGCCTGGGTTACCTCACTTAGTATAATACTTATACTGGAGTTCGTTTGCAGTGGCTGGAAGCCCTGGCTCACCCATTCTCTCTCTCTCCCTCTATCTGTCTTTCTCTCTGTCTGTCACTCTCAAATAAATAAATTAAAAAAAAAAAGGGCTATGGAGCTAAATAGAGAGTTCTCAAAGGAAGAAATACGAATGGCATATAAGCATCTAAAAAAATGTTCTACGTCACTAGTCATCAGGGAAATGCAGATTAAAACTACATTGAGATCTGGGCCTGGGTTACCTCACTTAGTATAATACCAGGTCCATCCATTTTTCTGAAAATTTCATAACTTCATTTTTCTTTACCGCTGAGTAGAACTCCATTGTATAAATGTGCCACATCTTCATTATCCACTCATCAGTTGAGGGACATCTAGGCTGGTTCCATTTCACAGCTATTATAAATTGAGCAGCAATAAACATGGTTGAGCACTTACTTCTAAGGAAATGAGATGATTCCTTTGAATATATGCCTAGGAGTGCTATAGCTGGGTCATATGGTAGATCAATCTCTAGCTGTTTTAGGAACCTCCACACTGTTTTCCACAATGGCTGGACCAGATTGCATTCCCACCAGCAGTGCAGAAGGGTTCCTTTTTTTCCACATCCCCGCCAACATTTATGATCATTTGTTTTCATGATGGTGGCCAATCTGACAGGAGTGAGATGGAATCTCAATGTAGTTTTAATCTGCATTTCCCTTATGACTAGTGACGTAGAACATTTTTTTAGATGCTTATATGCCATTCGTATTTCTTCCTTTGAGAACTCTCTATTTAGCTCCATAGCCCTTTTTTTTTTAAATTTATTTATTTGAGAGTGACAGACAGAGAGAAAGACAGATAGAGGGAGAGAGAGAGAATGAGTGAGCCAGGGCTTCCAGCCACTGCAAACGAACTCCAGACGCGTGCGCCCCCTTGTGCATCTGCATAGCCCATTTTTTGATTGGCTTGTTTGATTCCTTATTATTTAACTTTTTGAGTTCTTTGTATATCCTAGATATTAATCCTCTATCAGATATACAGCTGGTAAAGATTTTTTCCCATTCTGTAGGTTGCCTCTTTGCTTTTTTCACTGTGTCCTTTGCGGTGCAAAATCTTTGTAATTACATTAGGTCCCAGTGGTTAATCTGTGGTTTTATTGCCTGAGCAATTGGGGTTGTATTCAGAAAGTCTTTGCCAAGACCAATATGTTGAAGGGTTTCCCCTACTTTTTCCTCTAGCAGTTTCAGAGTTTCCGGTCTGATGTTAAGGTCTTTAATCCATTTGGACTTAATTCTTGTGCATGGCGAGAGAGAAGAATCTATTTTCATCCTTCTGCAGATATATATCCAGTTTTCAAAACACCATTTGCTGAAGAGGCTGTCTCTTCTCCAATGAGTATTTTTGGCATTTTTATCAAATATCAGGTGGCTATAGCTACTTGGGCTTACATCTGGGTCCTCTATTCTGTTCCACTGATCTACATGTCTGTTTTTGTGCCAGTACCATGCTGTTTTTGTTACTATGGCTCTGTAGTATAGGTTAAAATCAGGTATGGTGATACCACCAGCCTCTTTTTTGTTGCTCAGTATTATTTTAGATATTCGAGGTTTTTTGTGATTCCAAATGAATTTTTGGATTGTTTTTTCTATTTTCATGAAGAAAGCCTTTGGAATTTTGATAGGGATTGCATTAAATGTGTAGATTGCTTTAGGTAAGATTGCCATTTTCACAATATTGATCCTTCCAATCCAGGAACAAGGGATGTTTCTCCACTTTCTAGTGTCTTCTGCAATTTCTCGCTTGAGTGTTTTAAAGTTCTCATTGTATAGATTCTTTACTTCCTTGGTTAGGTTTATTCCAAGGTACTTTATTTTTTTTTTGATGCAATTGTGAATGGGAGTGATTCTCTGATTTCATCCTCTGTGTGTTTGTTGTTAGCATATATGAAGGCTACTGATTTCTGTGTATTTATTTTGTATCCTGCTACATTGCTGTAGGTTTTGATCAGCTCTAACAGCTTGCTAGTAGAGTCTTTAGGGTCCTTTATGTATAGAATCATGTCATCTGCAAATAATGATAACTTGATCTCTTCCTTTCCAATTTGTATCCCTTTTATGTGTGTCTCTTGCCTTATTGCTATGGCTAAGACTTCCAAAACTATATTAAATAAAAGTGGGGACAGTGGACACCCTTGTCTTGTTCCTGATTTTAGTGGAAAAGCTTCCAGTTTTTCCCCATTTAGTAATATGTTGGCTGTAGGCTTGTCATAAATAGCCTTTATTATATTGAGATATGTTCCTGCTATTCCCAGTCTCTGTAGGACTTTATCATGAAGGGATGTTGGATTTTGTCAAATGCTTTCTCTGCGTCTAATGAGATGATCATGTGATTTTTGTCCTTCAACCTGTTTATGTAATGTATTACATTTATAGATTTGCGTATGTTGAACCATCCCTGCATCTCTGGGATAAAGACTACTTGGTCAGGGTGAATGATCTTTTTGATATACTCTTGTATTCTGTTTGCCAATATTTTGTTGAGATTTTTGCATCTATGTTCATGAGGGAGATTGGTCTGTAATTTTCTTTTTTGTTCTATCTTTGCCTGGTTTTGGTATCAGGGTGATGCTGGCCTCATAGAAGGAGTTTGGTAGAATTCCTTCTTTTTCTATTTCCTGGAAAAGCTTAAGAAGCAATGGTGTTAGCTCTTCCTTAAAAGTCTGGTAAAATTCAGCAGTGAATCCATCTGGGCCTGGGCTTTTTTTAGTTGGGAGATTATTGATAACTGTTCGGATCTCCATGTTTGTTATAGGTCTATTTAAGTGATTAATCTCATTTTGATTTAATTTAGGTAGGTCATATAGATCAAGGAAATCATCCATTTCTTTCAGATTTTCATACTTTGTGGAGTATATGCTTTTATAGTATGTTCCTATGATTTTTTGAATTTCTCTGGAATCTGTTGTGATGTTACCTTGTTCATCTCTGATTTTATTAATTTGTGTCTCTTCTCTCTTTCTTTTGGTCAGATTTGCTAAGGGTTTATCAATCTTGTTTATCCTTTCAAAGGACCAACTCTTTGTTTCATTAATTCTTTGGATTGTTCTTTTTGTTTCTATTTTATTAATTTCTGCCCTAATCTTTATTATTTCTTCCCGTCTACTGATTTTTGGTTTGCCTTGTTCTTCTTTTTCCAAGGCTTTAAGGCGAAGCATTAGGTCGTTTACTTGCGACCTTTCTAATTTCTTAATATAGGCACTTAAGGCTATAAATTTACCTCTTAGAACTGCCTTCATTGTGTCCCAGAGATTTTGGTATGTTGTGTTCTCATTATCATTTGACTCTATAAATTTTTTGATTTCCTTTTTGATTTCTTCATTGACCCATTCATCATTTAGTAGTGTATTGTTTAGTTTCCATGATTTTGTGTATGCTCTATAGCCTTTCTGGCTACTGATTTGTAGTTTAATTCCATTGTGGTCAGATAGAATGCAAGGAATTATTTCAATTTTCCTGAATTTGTTAAGATTTGCTTTGTGTCCTAATATATGGTCTATTTTAGAGAATGTTCCATGTGCTGCTGAAAAGAATGTATATTCTGCAGCCTTTGGACGAAATGTCCTGTATATATCTGTTAAGTCCATTCCTTCTATGACCTCATTTAGTCCAGATGCCTCTCTGTTTATTTTTTCCCGGGATGACCTGTCAATTGATGAGAGTGTTTGGTGTTGTCTGTGACCTTAGTTCTAATAGTGTTTGTTTGATGAATTTGGGAGCCTCCATGTTAGGTGCATATATGTTTAGGATTGTAATGTCCTCCTGTTGGAGTGTGCCCTTAATCAATATAAAGTGACCTTCCTTATCTTTCTTGACTAACGTCGGACTAAAGTCTACCCTGTCTGATATTAGGATAGCCACCCCTGCTTGTTTTCTAGGCCCATTTGCTTGAAACACTGTCTTCCAAACTTTCACCCTAAGATAATGTCTATCCTTTGTAGAAAGGTGAGTTTCTTGGAGACAACAAATTGTAGGATCCTGCTTTTTAACCGTCTGCAAATCTATGTCTTTTTGTTGGGGCATTGAGGCTGTTGATATTAAGAGATATTATTGAAAGGTGTGTATTTATGTTTGCCATTTTTTTTTGTGTGTGTGTTACTGGTTCTACCTGTACTCTCTTCTGTTAACTAGTATTTGAGTATTGCTTGTTTTTTCTAGGTTCCTTATATGTGTGCTTTTCCTTTTCTTCAGCATGGAGGATTCTATCAAGTATTTTCTGTAGAGCTGGTTTTGCCTTCAAATACTCCTTTAACCTGCTTTTGTCATGGAATGTCTTTATTTCTCCATCTATTTGAATGGATAACTTTGCAGGATAAAGTAACCTTGGTTGACAGTTGTTATCTTTCAGAACTTGGAATATATCACTCCAAGCCCTTCTGGCTTTAAAAGTTTGTGTTGAATAATCTGCTATAATCCTGATGGGCTTGCTTTTGTAGGTAACTTGATTTTTCTCTCTAACTGCTTTCAATATTTTTTCTTTGGTGTGCGTGTTTGGAAGTTTGATTATAATATGGCGAGGAGAGGTTCTTTCTGGGTTTTGTCTGGCTGGGGTTCTAAAGGCTTCCTGTATCTGTATTGGCACCTCTTTCCCAATTTGGGGGAAATTTTTTTCTATGATTTTGTTGAAGACGCCTACTATGCCTTTGGATTGGATTTCTTCCTCTTCTACTATGCCCTGAATTCTTATATTGGATCTTTTCATAGTGTCCCGAATATCTTGAAATTCCCACTCATACTTTTCTATAAGTTTGTCTTTCTCTTTGTTGAACTGTATTAAGTCTGCCACCTGGTCTTCTAGCTTAGATATTCTGTCCTCTCCCTCATCCATCCTACTGGTGAGATTTTCTACAGAGTTTTTAATTTCATTAACTGTGTTCTTCATTGCTAGTAATTCTGACTGGTTTTTCTTTATTATTTCTATTTCCTTATTTATGTCTTGTATTGCCTTCTTTATTTCATTAAATTGGTGTCCTGCCTCTTCTTTGATTCCTTTGATTTCCTCTTTGATTTCTTCTTTGATTGTTTTCATGTGTTCTTTGACCTCTTTGAACATATTTATAATCATTCTTTTGAACTCTTTCTCAGGCATTTCCTCTAACTCTTTCTCACTGGAGGACATTTCTGATGCATTAATACTTTTAGGTGGATTTATATCATCTTGCTTTTTAGTGTTTCTTGTGTTATAATGTATATATTTTTGCATCTTGGGTTAACTTAATGCTTGGATTTTCTAGCTAGCTGTGTATTCTTACCTGTATCAATTGATTTGATGTAATATATTTTCAGGGCAGGAACTTAAGGTGTTAGGTGTGGCTCTTAAGACTCTCAGAGTATCTACAAAGATGTTCTTAAGGGTTGAGTTTCCCTGCTATAGGAGTATTCAAGCAGGCTAAGTGGAGTAAAATACAGGTAGATTCTAAAATTTAACTAAACACTGTACACATTCAATCAAAAACAGCCCCGAGTATGTATGCAAGAGTAGTTATTATAATGACCAGATCCTCTATCAACAAAAAGGTTAAGATTTCTGGTCTGTTGAGGGATCCAAGTCAGCTTGCAACCAAGTGAGACCCTTCCCTGGTGCAATCCCAGTTACCTTGGATGATTTTGGTCTCAGTCAAGTTGCTGCCTGGGTCGTCGGGCTGCTGTTCTGATTTCTGGAGCTGGGCACTTGCTTTTCCTGCGGGGCCAACCGAGCCTGGCAAGTGTGGCCGTGCAGATCAGCTCCCCTGCTGCTGGAACTGCTGCTGCTCAAGCTGTCCCTGCTGGGCTGTAGCCACTGCTGCTGAAGGTGTTGCTGCTGGACCCACAGCTGCTGCTGCCTCTGCTGCTGCTGTTGCTGCCACTGCTGGAGTCAACACTGCTGCTGAAGCTGCTGCTGTTGTGTCCACTGCCGCTGCTCCCCCTTGAAGCTGCTGCTGCCGAGTCTGCTGCTGCCGCTCCTGGGTCCGCTGCTGCTGGGGCCGCTGTTACCGGTGCTGGAGCCGCTGATGTTGCTGCCGACCTCTGCTCCTGCTTGGGTCCCGTTGTCAGCCCAAGTTGGCGTGACCGGGTCCCAGGACGCTGCTGTGTTCACTGGAGCTGGGTTCAGGTGGTGGGGGAGGGGAGGGAGCCGCAGCTGCTCTGGTTCTCTCGCTGCGCCAAGCGTTCTTCTACCTCGCGGTCTGCTCCTCCGCTGCTCGCTGCCGCTCTCCCCTCACGTTTCCCGAGTTGCGGAGAGCGCGGTGTGAGGGGAAAATCCTGCACCTGGCTTTTCCTGTGGCTTGCGTTGAGTCTGGCGGCTTTCTGGTGCACTGCGACCGCGGTGGTTGGCGGAGCTGCCGGAGCCGCTTTTCCCGCCTGTGCAGGCTCTGGATGCTCTGGAACTCTTCTACTTCTCCGCTGCCACATCAATTTCCTATACACCTCACTTTTTAGTAAAAGTGTGTATTTTGCTAAGTTTTTGTTTGGTCTTTTTTCCCCCCTAGGCTGCTTTGGCGCGGTACCTACGCCGCCATCTTAACCGGAAGTCCTACATAGTGAATTCTAGGTCGGCCTGGGCTAGAGTGAGACCCTACTTTGAAAAATTAGAGAAATACAAAGAGAAAGAGAAAGGAGAGGGACAATCAAAGAAAAAAGAAACCTGCAAGGCTCTAGTGATATTTCTGAAGCCCTCTGTTGAGGTTCTTGGGTGGTAGACACCAGCCCCTCTAAGAACCCCAGTCTTGTTGCTGTGGCTTTATTGTCCATTAGCTTCTTTAAAAAAATTATTTTTGGGGCTGGAGAGATGGCTTAGCGGTTAAGCGCTTGCCTGTGAAGCCTAAGGACCCCGGTTCGAGGCTCGATTCCCCAGGACCCATGTTAGCCAGATGCACAAGGGGGCGCACGCATCTGGAATTCGTTGCAGCAGCTGGAAGCCCTGGCGTGCCCATACTCTCTCTCTCTCTCTCTGCCTCTTTCTCTGTCTGTTGCTATCAAATAAATAAATAAAAATAAACCAAAAAAAAATTAAAAAAAAATATTTTTGTTTGCTTATTTGAGAGTGATACAGAGAGAAAGAGGCAGAGAGAGAGAGAAAGAAAGAAAAAAAAAAGGGCACACCAGGGCCTCCAGCCACTGCAAACAAACTCTAGACGTGGGTCCTGGGTAGTGGAGCCTCGAACTGGGGCCCTTAGGCTTCACAGGCAAGTGCTTAACCGCTAAGCCATTTCTTCAGCCCTCCCCTCCCCCCATTTATTTTTATTTATTTATTTGAGAGAGAAAGAGGCAGATAGTGATAGAGGGAGAGAGAGAGAGGAGAGACAATGGGCACGCCAAGGCCTCTAGTCACTGCAAATCTGGCTTAGATGAGTACTGAGAAATTGAACCTGTGTCCTTGGGCTTCACAGGCAAGTGCCTTAATAACTAAGCCATCTCGTCAGCCCCCCGCTAACTTCTCCAGAGCAGTGCCCAGCTCACCAACAATGGCCAGTGGTAACATTACCCACCAATGGTCAGAACTGGCTAAGCAAGGAGCCTGAAGGGGTGATGATGGTCTGCCTGTTCATTCTTTTTTCTTCTCTGGGCTGGCTGGGGCCCCTCCCAGTGGGGAGGGCATTGTCTCCCGTGGATCTGTATAGCGGAATACCTGCCACACAGACTCACCGAGTTAAGACAGAGGGGTTCCACATCCCACTCCACCACTCTCCTGCATTTTGGGGTGGGGGAGAGACTACGGTTGTGAAATTTATTGCGGTTCATCCTTGATACTGTAGCAACCCAAATTGTGAGCTTTCAGGTTCAAGCCCAGCTTCACCAAGTGCCAACAACTCACGCAGCTGGCCTGGAATTCCTTGATCCTCCTGCTCCTGCCTCCCACAGGTACTGAGATTTTAGGCATTTGCCACCACACTTGGCTATATTCAGTGTTCCTTTTTTTTTTTAATTTTTTTTTCATATAAAACTTTTATTTAATTTGCTGTACACATGTAAATGTTAGGAAGTCATTAGGTAGATCCAATTTCCTCTGTGGGTTTAGTTTGATCTTCAGTTACCATTTTCCGAGATCTTTCCACTAGCTTATTCCATATTGTATAATGTGCTCATAAGTGGGTGGGTAAAGACAACCCCTGAAATCGTCTTAGAAAATTAGGTTGCTCAGATTGAAGGCTGTGGACCGCTGAAATTTCATACTGGAAACAAATGTTTGTCCTTGGAATGAGAGGGCCTTCACTCACATCAATGAAGTCACCAATACTGTGTAGCCTGACTATTCTCTCAGGGTTCTGAGATGCCTTCTCTTTTAAGAAGTCTGTTTTATACTTGTTGTGTTGAAATATTTCTAATGCCACTTTTACTTCAACTTCTAGAGTTTCAAATGGCAGATCTTTATAGATTAAGGTATGAACATTTTGTGAAGGAACGTAGGTTATCTTTTGTTGGCATCCATTCATCCAGTTTCTATTTTTTTTTTAATTTTTATTAGCATTTTCCATGATTATAAAACAAATCCCATGGTAATTCCCTCCCTCCCCCGTCCCACTTTCCCCTTTGAAATTCCATTCTCCATCATATTTCCTCCCCATCACAATCATTGTACTTACATATATACAATATCAACTTATTAAGTACCCTCCTCCCTTCCTTTCTCTTCCCTTTATGTCTCCTTTTTAACTTACTGGCCTCTGTTACTAAGTATTTTCATTCTCACGCAGAAGCCCAATCATCTGTAGCTAGCATCCACATATGAGAGAGAACATGTGGCGCTTGGCTTTCTGGGCCTGAGTTACCTCAGTATACTCCTTCCCAGGTCCAACCATTTTTCTGCAAATTTCATAACTTCGTTTTTCTTTACCGCTGAGTAGAACTCCATTGTATAAATGTGCCACATCTTCATTATCCACTCATCAGTTGAGGGACATCTAGGCTGGTTCCTCTTAGAACTGCCTTCATTGTGTCCCAGAGATTTTGATATGTTGTGTTCTCATTATCATTTGACTCTATAAGTTTTTTGATTTCCTTCTTGATTTCTTCATTCACCCATTCATCATTTAGTTGTGTATTGTTTAGTTTCCATGATTTTGTGTATGCTCTATAGCCTTTCTGGCTACTGATTTGTAGTTTAATTCCATTGTGGTCAGATAGAATGCAAGGAATTATTTCAATTTTCCTGAATTTGTTAAGATTTGCTTTGTGTCCTAATATATGGTCTATTTTAGAGAATGTTCCATGTGCTGCTGAAAAGAATGTATATTCTGCAGCCTTTTGATGAAATGTCCTGCATATATCTGTTAGGTCCATTCCTTCTATGAACTCATTTAGTCCAGATGCCTCTCTGTTTATTTTTTCCCGGGATGACCTGTCAATTGATGAGAGTGGGGTGTTAAAGTCACCCACTACCACTGTGTTTGGTGTTATCTGTGACCTTAGTTCTAATAGTGTTTGTTTGATGAATTTGGGAGCTCCCATGTTAGGTGCATATATGTTTAGGATTGTAATGTCCTCCTGTTGGAGTGTGCCCTTAATCAATATAAGTGACCTTCCTTATCTTTCTTGACTAATGTTGGACTAAAGTCTACCTTGTCAGATATTAGGATAGCCACCCCTGCTTGTTTTCTAGGCCCATTTGCTTGAAACACTGTCTTCTAACCTTTCACCCTAAGATAATGTCTATCCTTTGTAGAAAGGTGAGTACCCATTCAATCAAAACCAGCCCCAAGTATGTATGCCAGCGTAGTTATTATAACAACCAGATCCTCTGTCAACATAGAGGTTAAGATTTCTGGTCTGTTGATCCAAGTCAGCTTGCGACCAAGTGAGACCCTTCCCTGGTGCAATCCCAGTTACCTTGGATGATTTTGGTCTCAGTCAAGTTGCTGCCTGGGTCGTCGGGCTGCTGTTCTGATTTCTGGAGCTGGGCACTTGCTTTTCCTGCGGGGCAAACCGAGCCTGGCAAGTGTGGCCCTGCAGATCAGCACCCCTGCTGCTGGAACTGCTGCTGCTCAAGCTGCCCCTGCTGGGACTGTAGCCACTGCTACTAAAGGTGTTGCTGCTGGGCCCACCGCTGCTGCTGCCTCTGCTGCTGCTGTAGCTGCCACTGCTGGAGCCACTGCTGCTGCTGAAGCTGCTGCTGCTGTGTCCACTGCTGCTGCTGCCACTGAAGCTGCTGCTGCCGGGTCTGCCGCTGCTGCCACTCCTGGGTCTGCTGCTGCTGGGGCCGCTGTTACTGGTGCCGGAGCCGCTGATGTTGCTGCCGAACTCTGCTCCTGCTTGGGTCCCGCTGTCAGCCCAAGTGGTCCCGGGCTGCTGTTCTGTTCGCCGGAGGGAGCTGGGCTCAGGCGGTGGGGGCGGGGAGGGAGCCACAGCTGCTCCGGTTCTCTTGCTGCTCCACGTGTTCTTCTACCTCTCGGTCTGCTCGCTGCCGCTCTCCCTTCACGTGTCCTGAGTTGCAGAGAGCGCGGTGTGAGGGGAAGCTCCCACACCTGGCTTTTCCTGCAGCTCGAGCCAAGCCTGGCGTTTTTCTGGTGCGCCCCCGCCGCCGCAGTTGGCTGAGCTGCCGGGGCCGCTTTTCCCGTCTGTGCAGGCTCTGGATGCTCTGGATCTCTCCTACTTCTCCGCTGCCACTTCAATTTCCTATACACCTCACTTTTTAGTAAAAGTGTATTTTGCTGAGTTTTTTTGGTCTCTTTTCCTCCCAGGCTGCTTTGGCGTGGTACCTACGCTGCCGTCTTAACCGGAAGTCCTCTTTTTTTTTTTTTAATTGTTATATTCTTTTGTTATTTCAAGGTAGGGTTTCACTCTAGACCAGACTGATCCATAATTTACTCAGTAGTCTCATAGTGACCTTGAACTCACGGCAGTCCTACCTGTGCCTCCCAAGTGCTGGGTTAAAGGTGTGTGTCACCATGCCCGATTTTATTTATATTATTAGTATTACTATTGTTTGGATTTTCAAGGTAGGGTCTCACTCTAGCCCAGGCAGACCTAGAATTCACTATGCAGTTTCAGGGTAGCCTCAAACTCATGGCAATCCTCCTACCTCTGCCTTCTAAGTGCTGGGATTAAAGGTGTGCACCATCATACCCAGCCTTTTATTTATTTTGAGACAGGGTCTTACTGAGGCAGTGTAGGGGTAACAGGGTCCCAAAGTGAACAGTTTTCTCTTGGCTAAACATGGGAATTGTCCTTGGGCCTGTCGGGGAAAATCTAAGTCATTACACTTTGCTACAGGTCAGAAACGTCAAGACGGCCTGGCTTTCCCTCATCTCTGCCCCTTTAGGGAGTCTTTCCACTCCCTTCCAAAAAGGCCCTTCCTAGAGAATTAATATTTCTGCAGATTGCTCTTTTCCAGAAATCCTGATATCAAAACTAACTGGCTATACTAGCTAGCTGCCCATCCACAGGGCTCAAAAAAAAAAACAAAAAAACAAACAAACAAAAAAAAACCAACCTAGCTATGAGTGGTGGCGCACGCCTTTAATCCCAGCCCTCGGGAGGCAGAGGTACAAGGATTGCCATGAGTTTGAGGCCACCCTGAGACTACAGAGTGAATTCCAGGTCAGCCTGGGCCTGAGTCTTGAGGTGGGCTTTGCAAACCCCTCTTGCCTTCCTGGGCAACAGCTAAGTTTCCCTTCCCTTGATGCTCTCCCTCCTAAAGCTCTGAGCTATAATAAAATCTTTTTGAACCTTATCCTCTGGTATGTAGATTTCATTTGTCCAATTCATAAGACAAGGATCCCGGAACACCCATGCCAAAATTATAAGTGCGCTGGCATACTGTACTGGTGCATTGATGAGGATCCCCAAAATTCCTGTATCATTACTTTGTAGCCATCTGGCTTTCAACAGGCAGCAATCTTCCTTCCTCACTCGGCCTCTTGCGTGCTGGGGTTACACATGTGAGCCATCACTTTCAGCTACAAGGACTCTTATTTTATTTTCTGAAATGTGGATAATGGTTAAAAAAAAAAAAAGGCATCCAGGAAAAAAAGGCTGAAACTCTCGGGGTGAACGACGACCTGTTTCCATTTTGTAACGCTAGGCGCTGGTCAGGGTTAGTCTCAGCTGCCACCACAGGGCCGTGGGACCGTCCCTGCTTCCGCCCTCCAAGCCACAGCAGGGATGAGAGGCAAGGACCAGTGCCTGCCAGACCCCTCCGGGTCCTATCCCAAGGCCTTGTTGTTCTCTTTGTTGTCATGGTGATCATCGTTGTCATGGTGGTCGTCCTTGTCACGGTGATCGTCCTTGTCATCCTGGTCGTCCTTGTCATCCTGGTCGTCCTTGTCATCCTGGTCGTCCTTGTCACGGTGCTCGTCCTTGTCATCCTGGTCATTATCATTATCGTCAGCGTCGTCATCATCATCGTCGTCGTCGTCGTCATCGTCGTCATCGTCATCGTCGTCGTCATCGTCATCATCGTCATCGTCGTCGTCGTCGTCATAGTCATTGTCATCGTCGTCATCGTCGTCGTCATAGTCATCGTCGTCGTCGGGAACGTCGTCAGCATAGCCTGCGGCTTCGCGGTCGTCTTCGCTGCCGGCCGGGGTTTCCTCGGCGGTGACCTCCAGGCTCTCCTCCTCCTCCTCCTCCTCCTCCTCCTCCTCCTCCTCCTGCAGCGCGCGGAAGGGGCTGGGCGGGTGGGAGCTGCGCACGTAGGGCGTGGGCCGGCGCCGGGGCGAGTAGGCGCCGAAGTGCTCGGCCGCGTAGGTGAGCACGTCGCTGGGCTGGCGGATCAGCAGGAAGAGCAGGAAGTCCGAGACGGCCGCCAGCACCTCGGGGTGCTGCCGCAGGTACCTGGCGTGGCTGAGCCGCAGCTGCTCCTGGTGGGGCACGGGGGGGGGGGGGGGGGAGCTCATGTCCAATCCGGGGCCGAGGGCCCAGCACCGCCCCGGCCCACAGCCCCTGCCCCATCCCAGGGAGGAAAAAGCCTCCAGGGGTGTGCATTTCCATCAGACAGTCATGGAGTCGTCCCCCCCACCCCACACACACACCCAGGCTGGCTGCAGCCTTTGCTCACCTTCCGGTCGAGGAATCTCAGGTAGAGTTGTAAGTCCTCCTTCCATTCCAGGGGCTTCTTCTCAAATTGTGGCCGAGACTCAATTTCATCTGGTTAGGGGGGGTGGGCGGAATTCACATTAAAAAAATTCACATAACCCCAGACCCAGACCTTCTTCCTGTACACAGGTGAATCCCAGGAGCATCCACGCGTGGGGGCAGAGTTGCTGGAATGGGATGCTAGCGGAGGTTCACACTCGCTGCCTTACACCAGGGACTGGAGGACAGTCCCCACTGATTCTCAGGTTCCTGTCCCACCCGTGATATGCTGGGGATGGGCCCAAGCCCAGGCCGCTCCTCTCACCTCCCCATTACTCTTCCACCAGCTGCCCCAGGCCGGGGCTGACTTACCCTCCTCCCTCAAGATGGGCATCTTGGAGATGATGCAGCATCCTGGGGAACCCACCTGGACTCTCTTAGCCAGGTGCCTGCAGTGCAACAGAAACGTGGAAGCAAGTCTTCCTGGACCACCCACTGGGGACTGAACAGACTTAGTACAATGTTTTGTAGCATAAATACCCACTAGGATGATATTTGGAGACGGGGCCTTTATATGGTTCAGTGAGGGCACAAAGGAAGGTTTCTGATCAGAACTGGCATCCTCTATTCACTGGCACACTGAAGAGAGGACACGGCCAGAAGGGCTCATCTACAAGCCAGGAAGAGAGGTCTCAACAGAAACCAACCCTGCTGACACCCTAACTTAAGACTTACAGCCTCGACAGATTCAAGGGACACATTTCTGTTGTTTAAGCCACCCAGCCTGTGAGGTGTCTTTTTGCTTGTTTTATAGCTTTTTTCTTCTTCTTCAAGGTAGGGTGTTGCTCTAGCCCAGGCTGACCTGGAATTCACTATGTAGTCTCAGGGTGGCCTCGAACTCACAGTGATCCTCCTACCTCTGCCTCCCAAGTGTGAGGATTAAAGGCACCACACCCAGCAGATTTTTAATTTTTTTTTATTTTAGAGAGAGAGAGAGAAAGAGAGAGAGAGAGAATTGGAGCACCAGGGCCTCAGCCACTGCAATCAAACTCCAGACACTTGTTCCTGCCTTACCTTTCTGCATCTGGCTTACATGGGACCTGGAGAGTCAAAAATGTGTCCTTAGGCTTTGCAGACAAGACACCTTAACCACTAAGCAAACTCTCCAGTCCTTAGACTTCACAGGCAAGTGTCTTAACTGCTAAGCCATCTCTTCAGCCCCATATTTTTAAGTAGGGACTGCCACTTGCAAAGAGGGAGAAGCAACAGGTCCCAGGGCTGCTCTGGAGGGGGCAGTATTGGTATCTCCATGACCAAATGCCACAGGCTGAACCAGGGATGGTGGCTTATTCCTATAATCCCGGTACTTAGGACGCTTGCCCTAAGTGTGAGACCCCTTCTCAAAAAGTCTTAAGAGGGCTGGAGGGATGGCTTGGTGGTTAAGGCACTTGCTCACAAAGCCAAAGGACCCAAGTTTGATTCTCCAGGACCCACATAAGCCATTTGCACAAGACACTGCATATGTCTGGAGTTTGCTACACTGGCTGGCGGCCCTGGCATGCCCATTCTCTCTCTCTCTTTGATGCTCTCAAATAAATAAAAATAATTTTTAAAAGTCATGAGCTGGAGAGATAGCTCCACATTTAAAGGGGCTTTCCTACAAATCCTGACAGCCTGAATTCAACTCTCCAGTGCCTATAGAAAGCCAGATGCACAAAGTAGCACATGCATTTGGAATTCCTTTGCAGGGGCAAGTGACCCTGGTGTGCCAATTCTCATTCTCTCTTTCTCATTTTCTCTCTCTTTGATGAAGTGGTGACTGGAGAAATGGCTCAGTGGTTAAGGTATTTGTTTACAATGCCTAATAGCCTGGATTCTATTACCCAGCTGCCACGTAAAGCCAGATCTGCAAAGTGGCACATGTGTCTGGAGTGTGTTTGCAGGGGCTAATCCCCCATCTCTCCTTGCAAATAAATAAAATAAAAAGGGGGTCTGGCCAGGTGTGGTGGCACATACCTTTAATTCCAGAACTTGGGAGGCAGAGGTAGGAGGATCACTGTGAGTTTGAGACCAGCCTGAGATCTACAGAGTGAGTTACAGGTCAGCCTGGACTAGAGTGAGTTCTACCTTGAAAAAATAAAAACAAAACTAGTGAGGGCTGAATAGATAGCTCAGCAGTTAAAGGCATTTGCTTGCAAAGCCTGATGACTTGTGTTTGATTCCAGTACCCACATAAAGCCAGATGCACAAATAGCACATGTGTCTGGTGTTTGTTTATAGCAGCAAGAAGCCCTGGTGTGTCCTTTTCTCTGTCTTCCCCCTCGCTCACACACTCTCTCTCTTTCTCAAGTAAGTATCTTTACAAAACAATGAAGTTGGTCTGGAGAGATTGCTTAGTGGTTATGGCACTTGCCTGCAAGGCCAAAGGACCCAGGTTCAATTCCCCAAGACCCACGTAAGCCAGATGCACAAGGGGGCACATGCACCTGGAGTTTGTTTGCAGTGGCTGGAGGCCCTTTTGTGCCCATTCTCTGTCCCTGTCACTCTCTCTATTTCTCCCCCCCCCTCAAATAAGTTAAAAAATATAACAAAACCAAACAACAACAAAAATCAATGAAGTGGATGGGCGTGGTGGTGCACGCCTTTAATCTCAGCACTCAGGAGGCACAGATAGGAGGATCGATGTGAATTCGAGGCCACCCTGAAAATTCCAGTTCAGCCTGGACTAGAGCGAAACCCTACCTAAAAGGAGGAGGAGGAGGAGGAGAAAAGGCAGGAAGGAGGATACTCAATTCTCAGTGGCAAATCCTCCTGGCAGAATAATAGTCTGCCATTTAGCCACTCCATGCCTCGACTTTTCCTCAGCTGAGCAATGGTCACATTCCCCTGGGTTCTCCCATCAGCGGCTCACCCATCAGAGAGCAAGTAGAATTGGCAGGAGAAGGGGATGTTCTCATCCGAGTGCACAGTTTGCTCCACAATGAACATCTCGGCCTCTTGGTGGCCCACCTGGATCGTCTGGTAGCCCAGGGCTTGCTGCAGGGGCCAAAGTGGAGGGAGGATGGTGAGGTGGATGCCCACCATGGTCTCCCTATCCCCCCTTCATCTTTCTCAACTGTCCATTCCTGTTCAACAGAGACAAGCAATTTTGGCTGTCCAGTCCCTCAGGTGCCACAAAGTTAGAGTTGCATTCCCATGTCAAGCTGGGGACTCCTCAGAGCCAGCTCTAGCTGGACCCCTGTAGCCCCGCCCCCCACCCCATTCCTTTTCAGTGGAGACTTGCTTTTATTTATATATTTATGGTTTTTTGAGGTAGGGTCTCACTCTAGCCCAGAACCTGTGATTCACTATGTAGTCTCAGGGTGGCCTTGAACTCACGGCAATCCTCCAACCTCTGCCTTCCAAGTGCTGGGATTAAAGGTGTGTGCTACCACACCTGGCTTCTTCTTTTCTTTCTTCTTTTTTCTTTTGTCTGAGGTAGGGTCTTTCTGTAGCTCAGGCTGACCTGGAATTCACTATGTGGTCTCAAAGTGGCCTTGAACTCATGGAGACCCTCCTACCTCTGCCTTCCAAATGCTGAGATTAAAGGTGTGCACCACCATGCCCAGCACTTCTTCTTTTCTTGAAACAGGGTCTCATATAGCCCAGGCTGGCCTCACACTTGCAAGGTAGCTGAGGATGTCTGTTTAAAAGCAATCTAAGGGGCTAGGAACATGGCATACACAAAGCTATTATTTGGATCCTTAGCATCCCCAAAACTGGGTGTAGTCATGCAGGTTTAAGGTTAGTTTAGCCATATGAGACCCTGTCTCAAAAAAAGGGGAGACAGCTGGACATGGTGCATACCTTTGATCCCAGCATTCAGGAGGCAGAGGTAGGAGGATCACCATGAGTTTGAGGCCACCCTGAGATTACAATAGAGAATTCCAGGTCAGCCTGGGCTAGAGTGGGACCCTACCTTGAAAAACTGAAAAAAAAGGGGGGGTCTGGGAGACAGCTTAGTGCTTAAGGTGCTTGCCTGCAAAGCCAAAGAATCCCAGTTTGATTCTCCAGGATTGATTCTCCAGGACCCACATTAGCCAGATGCACAAGGGGGCACATGTGTCTGGAGTTCATTTGCAGTGGCTGGATGCCCTGGTGCACCCATTCTCTCTCTCTCTCTTTTTTTCTCTCAAATAAATAAATAAAATATATTATAAAAAGGGGGAGGAGCCAGGCGTGGTGGCACATGCCTTTAATTCCAGCACTCGGGAAGCAGTAGGAGGATCACTATGATTTTGAGGCCATCCTGATTCTACATAGTTAATTCCAGGTAAGCCTGAGCCAGAGTGAGACCTTACCTTGGAAAACCACCAAAAAAGTGGGGGTTGGAAAGATGGCTTAGTGGTTAAAGGCACTTGCTTGAAAAACCTAAAGACCTGGACTCAATTGCCCGGTACCCACATGAAGCCAGATGCACAAAGTAGCACATGCATCTGAGTTCTTTTGCAGTGGCTGGAAGAACCTGTGTACCCATTCTCTCTTTCTCCCTCTTCTTGCAAATAAATAAATAAAATATTTAAAAATAAATAAATAAAAATATTTTTAAAGGGCTGGAGAGATGGCTTAGTGGTTAAGGCATTTGCCTACAAAACCAAAGAATACTGGTTCGACTCTCCAGGACCCACATAAGCCAGATGCACAAGGGGGTGCATGTTTTCATTTGCAGTGACTGGAGGCCCTGGTGTGCCTATTCTCTCTCTCTCTCTCTGCCTCTTTCTCTCTCTCTCAAATAAAAAAAAAAAAAAATATATATATATATATATATATGTATATTGCCTGACACTACCTACACAAGACTATCATAAGAGGAGGAAAAGATGATATCAAAATAAAAGAGACTGATTGAGAGGGGGAGGGGATATGATGGACAGTGGAGTTTCAAAGGGGAAAGTGGGGGGTGGGAGGGAGGTTATTACCATGGGATATTTTTTTATAATCATGGAAGTTGTTAATACAAATTTGAAAATAAAAACAAAAAAAACTAAAAAAAAATTTTAAGTGGGTGGGGAACAAAGCAGTCAACCTATTTCTCATGAATTGACTCCTGAATAAGCAGAGTTGCTTCTCTTACCTGCCGGATTCCCTCTCCCACCCCACAGCTCGTTTCAACTTCCATGGACTGCATAACCCCTTTAGTCTGCCCCCTAGGCTATGTCCCCAAGCCAGGGAAGAGTCCTCACGTAGGTGCAGTGACAAAGCTTTCCCTCATTGTCCAAGGTCAGGAAGTAGGCATTGTTGGGCACCACCTGCCGCCAGGCCATCACCCTCAGCAGCACCAGATTCGCGGCGTTGGAGATGAAGCCCGCGAGTGAGTCCCAGGGGAAAGATGTGACGTTGGTCTTCACGTTCTGTTTAGGACACATCTGAGTCATGGCTCTGGAGCCAGGACAGGTCAGAGGGGCATGTGAGCGGGCTGGGGGGGGGGGGGTGACTCTCGTCTCAGCCTAGGCCCTTGGCCTCACAAGTTATCCTGCTCTGACTCTGAGGACTCAGGGAACGCTGCCCACTTTGCTCCTGCCCTTACCTCACCCTCCTTGACAATTCTAGTCACCACCAGCCGGTCATCCTGTCTGGTCAGACTCGTCTTCCGTTCCATGGGGAGGATGGGAAACTAGGGCCAGAGCACAGGGGAGGATCAGGGCTCGCTCTCTAGACCAAGAGATCACCTGTCCACCCTCTCCCTCTCTGTCTCTGAGATAGGGTCTCACTCACACTGTATCCCACAGTAGTCAAAGTCCTTCTCTCTCAGCCTTCCAAGATTACAGGTTTGAGTCCCTCATGGCTTCTGTTCTTTGTAAGTGAAAAAGTGATTTGGATTAAAAATCAAAACAGTCTCCCAGCACTTGGGAGGCAGAGGCAGAAGGATCACTATGAGTTCAAGGCCACCCTGAGATTACATAGTAAATTCCAGGTCAGCCTGAGCTACAGTGAGACCCTACTTCGAAAAACAAAAACAAAACAAAACAAAAAAATCAAAACAGCCAAGCCAGGCGTGGTGGCACACACCTTTAATCCCAGCACTTGGGAGGCAGAGGTAGGAGGATCACCATGAGTTCAAGGCCACCCTAAGATTACATAGTGAATTCCAGGTCAGCCTAGACTAGAGTGAACCCCTACCTCAAAAAACAAAAAAGAAAACAAAACAAAAAAATTAAAACAGCCAGGCGCTTGGAAGGCAGAGGTAGGAGGATTGCTATGAATTCAAGGCCAACCTGAGACTATATAGTTCCAGGTCAGCCTAAGATAGAGTGAGACCCTACCTCGAAAAACAAACAAAACAACAACAAAAATCAGGGCTGGAGAGATGCCTTCGAAGCCTAACTACCCAGGGTTTGATTCCCCAGTACCCATGTAAAGTTAGATGCACAAAGTGGGGCATGTGCCTGGAGTTTGCAGAGGCTAGAGGCCCTAGCATACTCTCTCTCTGTGTCTGCTTGCAAATAATTTCAAATATTTAAAAATTAATTTAAAAAATCAAAACAAGGCCAGGCATGGTGGCACATGCCTTTAATCCCAGTTCTTGGTAGGCAGAGGTAGGAGGATCACTGTGAGTTCGAGATTACACAGTGAATTCCAGGTCAGATTGGGCTAGAGTGAGACCCTGCCTCAAAAAAAAAAAAAAAAGAAAAAAAAAAAAAGAAATAAGAAATCAAAACAGCCAGCTGGACATGACGACATACATTTATGATCCCAGCACTTGGGTTGAGCCAGGTGGTCTGTGAATTGGAGTCCAGCCATAGCTACACAGAGTCCCTGTCTCAATAAAACCAAGACAGAAACCAAACAGGCAAACCAAAAACCTTCCAGCCAGGTGTGGTGGCTCAAGCATATATAATCCCAGCACTTGATTGGTGAAGGCAAGAGATCGGGAGTTCAAAGTCATCCTCAGCTACACAGCAAGTTTGAGGCCAGTCTGGCCAGGAGATGGCTGAAAAAGAGTAGCAGTCTGGACCAGAGTGAGACCCTACCTTGAAATTCCCCCCCCCCGCAAAAAAAAAAAAAAAAAAAAGAAAGAAAGAAAAGGAAAGGAAAGGAAAAAAAAATGGTGCTGGGATAATGGCTCAGCACTTGAAGCTGCTTGCTTGCAAAGCTTGCAGGGCCAGGTTTGATTCCCCAGCCAGTCCCATAAAGTTGGACTGACTTTGATTTGCAAAGGAAGAGACCCTGGTGTGTCACACACACATGCAAATAAATAAATTGAAATTATTTTTTAAAAGAAAAACAAACAAAAAAAGAAACAAAGATCACTATGGTATAATAGTAAAACTAAAATGTTGTGTACTTTGAAACACAGGTTTAAAGAGTGGTGATGAAGTCTGCAGGCAGGTTCTCGGGCATGTCCTTTGCAATGGTTAGGTTACAGGCCCGCAGCAGGAGCTCCTGTGCAGGGGCTGGAGGCGAGGGGCCTAGAGTAGTGTTTGGAGGCCAAGGGGCAACAAGACCCAGAGGCCGGACCGCGTGGCCAGGGAGCGGCTGGGCTTTCAGGCTGGAGGAGGACCAGGGCATGGGGAACACCCTCAGCAGGATCTGGGATAGGTGACTTCTCATGTTGTGTGTGGCAGGGGCACGGGGTGATGGGGACAGTCGCGTGAAACTGCAGGATCTTTATTTCTCACTCTGGACGGGGGACCGGATGGAGGAGGGGAGGAGGTTAGGAGGCACCTTGATGTACTCAAGACTGTGCTGTTCCATGGGCTCCAGTTTCTTGTCGAGGTAGCCTAAAGTGCAGAAAGGCAATTGCTAATGTCACAGGACACTTCGGTCTGGGATGGGCAGAAGGGAAGGTGCTCACCCAAGCTGGAGGACTAGGTGTAGTAATGTGGCCAAAGGAAAATTACAGAGTGAGGCTGGGGAGATGGTTCAGTCGTTAAAGGCACGTGCTTATGTAAAACCTGACAGCCTGGGTTCTTTCCCCCAGTACCTATGAAAGCCAGATGCATAAAGTGGTGTCTGCGTTTAGAGGTCATCTGCAGTGGCAAGAGGCCGTGCTGTGCTTCATCTCTCCCCTCATCAATCAATAAATATTATTCTAAATATTTACTTATTTGCTTGGGAGAGAGAGAATGGGCATGCCAAGGCCTCCAGCTACTACAAACGAACTCCAGGATGCATCTGGCTTATGTGGGTCCTGGAGCATCAAACCAGGATCCTTTGGCTTTGCAGGCAAACACCTTAGCCACTAAGCCATCGCTTCACAAGGTGCTGCCTGAGCTAGAGTGAGACCCTACCGCAAAACCTAAAAAAAGAAAGAAGGAAGGAAGGAAGGAAGAAAAGAAAGAGAGAGAGAGAGAGAAAGAAAGGAAAGAAGGAAGGAAGGAAGGAAGGAAGAAAAAAGAAAGAAAGAAGGAAAGAAAGAAAGAAAGAAAGAAAGAAAGAAAGAAAGAAAGAAAGAAAAGAAAGAAAGAAAGAAAGAAGGAAAGAAAGTTTTACATAGTTAGCTTTGCTCTTGTCCTGGGCCTGGGGCTGGGGCTGTGGTTGGGAATGACCTCCTGGGCCCCTCCCCATGCCTCACTCTGGTCTCAGGTAAGTGAAGGAGCAGGTCTTGAATGAGGATGAGGAGGGAGCGTAGAAGGAAGATATGGGGAAGGGCAGGAAAAATGTACCCAGGAGAGTGTTGCCACAAAGCACTCCATCCAGGTAGCCTCGGCTATGGGCGTGCACCAGGAGGCAGCGGGACATGATGCCCGTACTGTCCTTGTATTTCCCTCTCTTCACCTCGATGGTCAGCTCTCCTTGAGGCTCCCCGGTGTCAGAGACAATGGCCAGAGTCTCGGAGAAGAGCAGCAACTTCAGTTCCTCCTTTTCTGCAGTGGGCCAGAGAAACCTCGGCTCCAGCCCAGGTCTTCAAGCCCCTCCCCACCGAGCCCGCAGGGAACGGGACTCCCCTCTGGGCCACCAGTAGGAATTAAGTGGGTGAAGCCCCCTCCCCCACAGCCCTGGACCTGTCCTTCCACAATCATCAAAAGGCATGGGCCTCAGAAGAGATGGCTTAGCAGTTAAGGCGCTTGCCTGTGAAGCCAAAGGACCTCGGTTTGATTCCCCAGGACCCAGATGCGCAAGGTGGTGCGCGCATTTGGAGTTCGTTTGCAGTGGCCGGAAGCCCTTGGCGCGCCCATTCTCTCTTTCCCTCTCAAATAAATAAAAAATAAAATATTTGTTTAAATATCTAAAAAACAAACAAACAAACTCCACAAGCCCTGTCTGGATCTCAGGAGAACGAGACTGCATCCTCTACCCCTCTCGAGACTCACTTAAGGAGTTCAGGAAGTCGACGGCTTCCGCGTTGGCCCCCGGGAGCGCTGGCTGCTGCTGGCCCGGGGGCTCGTGGTGGTCATAGTCAGAGTCCGTGGCTCTGGAGCCTAGAGGACCGAGGACCGAGAGGTTAAGAGGGCAGAGCTTGGGAGAAGAGCTGGGGTGGGCAAAGAGGTACCCCAGTCCTGAGCTCTGACAACAAAGGCTGAAAGCTCGATTCACTAAGACTACCCCTGGGTGTGTTGTGAGGGAGAAAAATACGCGCGTGCACACACACACACACACACACGCTCCCTCCAGCCCAGCAGCCCCTTTCCCACCTGTAGAGTAAACTTTGGAAGACATGATGGCCTAGGCCTCTAAGTCTGTATCTGTCTCCAAGACAACCAGAAGACCAGAAGCTAGCTACTGCCTCTTAAAGGGCAATCAACCCATTTCACCACACTGAGGCTTAGCCAGCAGGGAGAGGATTTGCCTTTTCTTTTTTTTCTTCCTGAGGTAGCATCTATTTTTTTTTATTTTTATTTTTTATTTTTATTTATTTATTTGAGAGTGACATTCAGAGAGAGAAAGAGGCAGAGAGAGAGAGACAATGGGCGTGCCACGGCTTCCAGCCACTGCAAACAAACTCCAGATGCATGCGGCCCCTTGTGCATCTGGCTAAAGTGGGTCCTGGGGAATTGAGCCTCGAACCGGGGTCCTTAGGCTTCACAGACAAGCGCTTAACTGCTAAGCCATCTCTCCAGCCCATGAGATAGCATCTTACTCTATCCTAGACTGAACCTGAAATTTACTGTGTAGTCTCAGGTGGCCTCAAACTCACTGCGATCCTCCTACTTTTGCCTCCTGAGTGCTGGCATTAAAGGCGTGCACTACCATGCTGGACCATTAGTGAATTTAAGAAGATTTAGCATTCTGTGTAAAATTAAGAGAATCAGGGGCTGGAGAGATGGCTTAGCAGTTAAGGTGCTTGCCTGCAAAGCCTAAGGACCTAGGTTTGATTCCCCAGTATTCACATAAGCCAGATACGCAAGGTGACACGCGAGTCTGGAGTTTGCAGTGGCTAGAAGTGCTGGTGTGCCCATTCTCTTTCTCTGCCTCTTTCTCATAAATAAATAAATAAGAATCAGGGCTGGAGAGATGGCTTAGTGGTTAAGGCACTTGCTTTCAAAGCCAAAAGACCCAGGTTTGATTCCCTAGAACCCATGTAAGCCAGATGCATAAGGTGGCCATTCTTTCTCCTCTCTGTAGCATTTTTGAATGTGTGTTCCATTGTGCATGTTCAGTATTTCAAGTTTTTTTGTTGTTGTTGTTTGTTTTTAGAGGTAGGGTCTCACCCTTGTCCAGGCTGTCCTGGAATTCAGTATGTAATCTCAAACTGGCCTTGAACTCACAGTGATCCTCCTACCTCTGCCTCCCAAGTGCTGGGATTAAAGGTATGCACCATCATGCCCAGCTCGTTTTTTTGTTGGGGGGGGGGGCAGAATCTCATGTAGCTCAGCCCAGGTTAGCCTTGAACTCATTATGTAGCTGAGGAGGGCCCTGAATTTCTAATCTACCTACTTCTGACTCCTGAGTGCGGAAATTACTTATTTTTTAATTTTACATATTTGAGAGAGAAAGAGGCAGATAAAAAGGGAGGGGCTGGAGAGATGGCTCAGCAGATAAGATACTTGCCCATAAAGCCTAACAACTTGAATTCGGTTCCTAAGTACCTATGTAAAAGACAGATGTACAAAGTGGCACTTGTGATTGGAGTTCACTTGCAGCAGTGGCTGGAAGCCATTGCGTACCCATTCTCTCTCTCTGCCAGGTGGGGCGGCACATGACTTTAATCCCAGCAGTTTGGAGGTTGAGGTAGGAGGATTGCTGTGAGTTCAAGGCCAATTTGAGAATACATAGTGAATTCCAAGTCAGCCTGGGCTAGAGTAAGACCCTACTTTGAAAAACCACACAAAAAATTTAAAAAAAAAAGAACCTGGGCTAGGCATGGTGACACATGCCTGGAATATCAGCCCTTGTGAGGCTGAGGCAGATGGATCAAGAGTTCACATCGGGCTGGAGAGATGGCTCAGCAGTTAAAGTGCTTGCCTGCAAAGCCTAGATTCCCAAGTACTCACGGAAAGCCAGCTGCACAAAGTGGAGCTCATTTGCAGTGGCAGGAAGCTCTGGTGCAGCCATTTTTTTCCTTCTCTGTCTCTTTTCCCTCTCTCTCTCTCTCTCTCTCTGCTTGCAAATAAATAAATAAATAATAAAATAAAATACAAAAGAAAAAGAGTTTAAATCATGGACCCGGTCGATGAATCGGTGTCTAAAGCATTTGTCTTTCCAGTGTGAGGCCTGGCGCTCAGACTGCCAGCACTCATCACATGCTGTGGGAGTGTGGCACCAGGAGGCGGAGACAGAGATTTTTCTGGGGCAAACTGACTTTCTAGACTTGCCCAGTCAGCAAGCTCTGGGTTCAAGTGAGAGACTCTGCCTCAGTAAACAAAGTGGGGAGCCGTGAAGGAAGGTACCTGCCATCAAACTCTGGCTGTGCATGCATGCATATGTGTACACGCACATACACATGCTAAATAATACAATAAACACTCAGGCTGAAGAGATGGCTCAGTGGTTACTTCCTGCGCACGCACGAGGGCCTGAGGGAGCCTGCGGGACTGTAGAACTCCATCCCCAGAACCCACATAAGAAGCTGGGTGTGGCCACATGGGTCTGTAAATCCCAGCCCCATAATAACAGAGGCCAGCAAACTGCCAGACTTGCAAAACAAACAAACAAACAAACAAACAAACAAACAACCCAGCAAGCTCTGGGGTCAGTAAGAGACTCCTCCAGCTCAAGGCTGAACAGTGATGAGCAGAACAACTAATGTCCCTTACAGCCACCTCAGGGGGCGCACGGCACAGTAAGTGGTGGAGGTGTAGAGGTGGCAAAACATGGGTGTTCAGACACGCAGAACACACACACACACACACACACACACACACACACACTGCACTACACGTGTGCAAAAAAAACTTGTTAAAAAATGAGATGGGGCGGGGAGCTGGAGAGATGGCTTAGCGGTTAAGACGTTTGCCTGCAAAGCCCAAGGACCCAGGTTCAATACCTCAGGACCCATATAAGCCAGATGCACAAAGTGGTGCATACATCTGGAGTTTGTTTGCAGTGGCTGGAGGCCCTGGTGCACCCATTCTCACTCTCTTTTCCTCTCTCAAATAAATAAATAAAAATAAAATATGACATCAAGATAAAAGAGAGACTGAGAGGGAGAGGGGATATGATGGAGAGTGGAGTTTCAAAGGGCAAAGTGGGGGGAGGGAGGGAATTACGGGAATTACATGGGATATTGCTTATAATTATGGAAATTGTCAATAAAAAAAAACTTTGTTAAAAAAATAAGCTGGGGCTGGAAGGATGGCTTAGCGGTTAAGGCATTTGCCTGCAAAGCCAAAGGACCCCCAGGTTCGATTCCCCAGAATCCATGTTAACCAGATGCACAAGAGGGCACACATGTCTGGAGTTTGTTTGCAGTGGCTGGAGACCCTGGCATGCCCATTCTCTCTCTCTCTCCCTTTCTCTATCTAATAAATAAATAAAAATAAAATATATATTTTTTTAAATCTATTTATTTATTTATTTGAGAGCAACAGACACAGAGAGAAAGACAGATAGAGGAAGAGAGAGAGAATGGGCGCGCCAGGGCTTCCAGCCTCTGCAAACGAACTCCAGACGCGTGCGCCCCCTTGTGCATCTGGCTAACGTGGGACCTGGGGAACCAAGCCTCGAACCGGGGTCCTTAGGCTTCACAGGCAAGCGCTTAACCGCTAAGCCATCTCTCCAGCCCAAAATATTTTTAAAATAAGATGGGATGTGGTGCCTCATGCCTTTAATCCCAACAGAGGCAGAGGTAGGAGGATTGCTGGAGTTCAAGGCCACCCGGACACTGCATAGTGAATTCCAGGTCAGCCTAGGATAGTGAAACCTAACCTCGAAAAACCAAAACCAAAACCAAAAACAAACAAAAAAATCCCCACTGAATTATATAACAGAGTGTTTTGTGAATTATATTTTAGTAACACTGTCCAAAAAATACAAAATTAAGAAAGTAGAAAGCTGTCGGGCATGGTGGCAGACATAGGATCATCATGAGTTTGAAGCCACCCTGAGACTACATAGTGAAATCCAGGCCAGCCTGAGCTAGAGTGAGACCCTACCTCGAAAAACCAACCAACCAACCAAACAACAGCAACAACAAAAAAGTAGAAAGCTGCCAGCATGGTTGCCCATGTTTTTAATCCCAGCACTGGGGAGGCAGAGGCAGAATGCTCACTGGCAATGAATTCCAGGTTAACCTGACATAGAGTGAGACTCTACCTCAAAAAACAAAACAAAAACAAACAAACAAACAAACAAAAAAACTAGAAAGCTTAAGAAAGAGGAAGAAAGCAAACCTTATTGTGTTCATAATGTCAATTTATGCAAAGTTTGACAAAATAGTTTTTTGGTCTCACAAATGCTAGACTTATAGGTGTTTTACTACCGGGACAAAATTACAAGAAAAGGTAGCAGTTGGGAGGAAGAATGTGGCTGAGTATTAGGGTGCTTGTCTAGTATGTACAAGACCCTGGATTGATTCCAGCATGCATAACCAACAAAATTATATATATATGTATAATCTGTGATTCTAGTACTTTAGGGAGGATTGCCGTGAGAATGAAGCCAGCCTGCGCTCCAGACCAGCCTGTGCTACACAGAATCAAACAGAAGAGGAGGAGGGACTGGACACGATGGGCTGTATCTATAATTCCTGCTCTTGGGAGGCTAACATAGGAAGCTTATCACCATTTGGGCTACATAGCAAGACTGTCTCAAAAGAGAAAAGAGGGCTGGAGAGATGGCTTAGCGGTTAAGCGCTTGCCTGTGAAGCCTAAGGACCCCAGTTCGAGGCTCGGTTCCCCAGGTCCCACGTTAGCCAGATGCACAAGGGGGCACACGCGTCTGGAGTTTGTTTGCAGTGGCTGGCACGCCCATTCTCTCTCTCTCCCTCTATCTGTCTTTCTCTCTGTGTCTGTCGCTCTCAAATAAATAAATAAAAATTAAAAAAAAAAAAAAAGAGAAAAGAAAGTCACTGACTACTAATAGCTTCTCTGGCAATGGTGGGTCCTTATGAGCCCATTGCCTACCACCCCATTTGCCATCTTTGATCCTCCTGGGAGAGAGCTGTTGAGGTGCACAGTGGTGCTTTTTGGACCAGTGTGAACAGAACAGGCTAGCCGGGGGCACATGTGGAATATCAATGCTCTGGTCACTGAGGCAGGCATCTACTGAGCCACAGCCACCAACCCACCCTGGATGGGAGAAGGAAGACGTGCTGAGTTCCACACACATGAACACACCCAGTGCTCACAAGTGTCTCAGCTTGATACAATTATCACCCGTACTTGGTGGATGAAAAGGTTAAATAACTAACTTGCCCAAGGTCATCTGTCCATAAATGGTGCCTCCGAGCCTTTTTCTTTTTTTTTTTTTTTAATATTTTTTGTTTGTTTTTATTTATTTGAGAGTGACAGAGAGAGAAAGAGGCAGAGAGAGAGAGAGAACGGGCGCGCCAGGGCCTCCAGCCACTGCAAATGAACTCCAGATGCGTGCGCCCCCTTGTGCATCTGGCTAACGTGGGTCCTGGGGAATCGAGCCTCAAACCGGGGTCCTTAGGCTTCATAGGTAAGGGCTTAACCGCTAAACCATGTCTCCAGCCCGAGCCTTATTCTTTTTAAATATCATTTATTTATTTAAGAGAGAAAGAGGCAAATAGAGAATGGATATGGTAGGACCTCCAGCCACTGTAAATGAACTCCAGAAGCATGCACATCTGGCTTACATGGGTCTTGGGGAGTTGAACCTGGGTCCTTTGGCTCTGCAGGCAAGTGCCTTAACCAGTAAATCATCTGTCTATCCCCATGCCTGATTTTGAGTTTTGTATGTGTGTATGCACATGTGTACACATGTGAGGAGGCCAGAGGTTGATCCCTGGTGTCTTCCTCAATTATGCTCCACTTTATTGAGACAAGGTTTCTCACTGAACTCTATATTTTATTTTTATTTATTTATTTGAGAGAGAAAGAAGGAGAGAGGGAGAGAGAGAATGGGCATGCCAGGGCTCCCAGCTGCTGCAAAAATAAACTCCAGATGCATGAGCCACCTTGTGCATCTTAGTTTACATGGGTCCTGAGGAATTGAACCTGGGTTCTTTGGCTTTGCAGGTGAGCACCTTAACTGCTAAGCCATCTCTCCAGCCCCTCACTGAACTCTAAATTTTCAAATCAGCTGCGCTAGCTAGCCAACAAGATCCTCCTGTCTTCTTCTCCAATACTGGGATTACAGAAATGCTCCTCGATAGCCAGTTTTTACAAGGGTGCTGGGGATTTGAACTTACATCTTCATGCTGTGTTGCAAACATTACCCACTGAGCCATCTCCCTGGCCCCAGAGTCCTCAAACACTTTGTTCTACTGCCCACAATAGACGGTGGAGGCCTGTGTTTATTGAACAGCCTTCAGAGGAAGGAGCCGCTGCTCTCTGAGCATCGCTGAGCATCCAGTGGGGAGTCAGCTGACCCGTGCTGCACAGGGCCAGTCAGAGGCAGAACCTGTCTTTGTACCAGGATTGGCCCAACTTCAAGTCCCTTCTCTTGCATTTGCCCAAGCCTGGGTCATTTGAACAGCAGGATCAGATTCCCACCTACTTTCAATGGATTTAATATGTGAAAGGGCCCCTAGCTGACCAAAATGACCCCAAAAGGCTTGTGCGCACACACACAATTTCCAAATTTATCTTTAAAAATATATTTATTTATTTGCAAATAGAGTGACAGAGAAAGACACAGAGAGAGAGGCAGAGAGAGAGAGAGAGAGAGAGAGAGAGAGAGAAGGAGGAGAATGGGTACTCCAGGATGTCTAGCAAACAGACTCCAGATGCATGCACCATCTTGTGCATCTGGCTTCATGTGGGTCCTGGGGAATTGAACCTGGGTCCTTTGGCTTTGTAGGCAAGTTTCTTAACCACTAAGCCATTTCTACAGCCCTCTCCACATTTATTTCTGCAACATCCTCTGCTGTTCTTTCCCTGGAATGCCCTTTCTTTTTTCTATCTCCCAAGCAGCCTATAATCCAGAGGGGAAAAAGAACTTTTTTTTTTTTTTAATTTTTTATTTATTTGAGAGCGACAGACACAGAGAGAAAGACAGATAGAGGGAGAAAGAGAGAATGGGCGCGCCAGGGCTTCCAGCCTCTGCAAACGAACTCCAGATGCGTGCGCCCCCTTGTGCATCTGGCTAACGTGGGACCTGGGGAACCGAGCCTCGAACCGGGGTCCTTAGGCTTCACAGGCAAGCGCTTAACCGCTAAGCCATCTCTCCAGCCCAAAAGAACTTTTTTTAAAACACTATGTATTAATCAAATATCTTTTAAAAATATTTCATTTAAGCTGGGCGTGGTGGCGCACGCCTTTAATCCCAGCACTCAGGAGGCAGAGGTAGGAGGATCGCAGTGAGTTCAAGGCCACCTGAGACTCCACAGTGAATTCCAGGTTGCCTGAGCTAGATTGAGACCCTACCTTGAAAAACCAAAGGGGGGGGGAATATATATATATATATATTAAAGAGAGACAGGGGGAGAGAGAGAAAGAGAGAGGGAGAATGGGCACACCAGGTCCTCTAACTGCTGTAAACAAACTCCAGACGCATGTGCCACCTTGTGCATCTGGCTTATATGGGTCCTGGGGAATTGAACCTGGGTCCTTTGGCTTTGTAGGCAAGTGCCTTAACTGCTAAGCAATCTCTCCAGCCCCTATTCAAACATCTTTGAGACCAAGTATTCACCCCTATTTCCTTTCCATAATCATAGTTTCAGAAATACAGTGCAGCACTTTTCAAAGGCTCCAATACACCTTTTCCCATCAGACTACCCTACGCAGTGGAACTGTTGTGAAGGTTTATGATTTGGCAGTTCTTCATCACTTCTTGGGTAGGTACCCATGTGGCTTAGTTGGCACTGATAGAATCTATCTAGTTTTAGTGGTATGATCCGTCCTGACTAATCAGAATAGCCTATTTCTGTAAGTCCTGTGATTGGTATAAGATTGGGCATATGACCCAAGGTAGACCATTGCAAGCCTGAAATATTGGCAGCTCTGCTAAATTTGATGAGCTATTGACCCAGTGAGGCTAGAACTTCTAGAGGCCAACTTTCCACTGCAGGTAGAAAGTAAGTAAAGGCTGGGCATGGTGGTGCACACCTTTAATCCCAGCACTCAGGAAGCAGAGGTAGGAGGATCGCTGTGAGTTCAAGGCCACCCTGAGACTACATAGTGAATTCCAGGTCAGCCTGAGCTAGAGTGAGACCCTACCTCAGAAGACCAATAAAAAAATAAATAAAACAAAAATATTATTATTATTATTATTATTATTATTATTAGTTTTTCAAACTAGCCCAGTCTGACCTTGAGTTCACTATGTAGTCTCAGGATAGCCTTGAATTCACAGCAATCTTACCTCTGCTTCCTGAGTGCTGGGATTAAAGGTGTGCACCACCATGCGATTGGGAACTGAGGGTTTTTGTTTTTGTTTTTGTTTTCTGAGGTAGAGTCTCGCTCTAGCTCAGGTCGACCTAAAATTCACTATGCAGTCTCAGGGTGGCCTCAAACTCATAGCAATCCTCCTACCTCTGCCTCCTGAATACTAGGATTAAAGGTGTGTGCTACCATGCTGGAAAAGAGGTTGAATTTTTTTTAAAAAAATACTTTATTTATTTATTATTTGACAGAGAGAGAGAGAATGGGTGCACCAGGGCTTCTAGCCACTGCAAACAAAGTTCAGACACATGTGCCACTTTGTGCATCTGGCTAATGTGGGTACTGGGTAAATCGAATCTGGGTCCTTATGCTTTGCAGGCAAGAGCCTTAGCCAGCTAAGCCATCTCTCTAGTCCTGGGAAATGAGTTTTGCTCAAGGTCACTTGGATGTTCAATGACAGAGCTGGGACTAAAACCCAGGCACCAACAATACTACAAACAAAAGCATGTCTGGTTGTGACTGGGCAGGGCCAGCTCCAAGAGATGGACATGCTTGTCCAGCATTCAGAACAGATGGCCTAGGTCCTGGGCTCATCCACTAGATTGGAGGTTACCCAGAGACATCACAGAGCCACTGCTCTTCAGAAAGGTGGAACCTCCTGGTCTTTGGCCATTCAAGTCCCCCCTCGGGAATTTTGCCATGGTTAAGTTTTCCTATTCAATTAATTATAATTAAGTTTTCCTATTTCAATTAATATCTTTAATCACTGTTATGAACCAAAAATCAGTCTCACTTGTTGGGAACAAATATTGACACCAAAGATAAATACAATGAAATCAAACTGATGTTAAAGTTTACCTGGAGAGAGGTGCTCAACTAAAGGTACAGACCCTGAGTCTGGCTCTCTTTTTACAGAGGCAGTAAAGCCAGCCTAGAGCCAAGGTTGCGTCCCTGAAAGGGCTTCACCACTGTTGCCTAGGAACATCACACCCTTCCCGTGCCCAGTGGTACCTTACACATCTCTGTAGACCAGGCTGCTCTGGCACCTTGCACATCTCTGTAGAACCTTGGAAAACACCGAGGCAAGCACATTGCAAACCCTGAATTGATGCACAAGGAATATGTTTAGGACATTGTTTTGGGATTGTTCTAGTAGTATTGGGGATTGAACCTGGGGCCTTGCGCTTGTTAGGCTGATTAATGCTCTTCCAGTAGAAATCACCCCACCAGTTACGGGACATGGAACGGAGTCAGGAAACAGCGATTGGGTTTTCTGCTACTGTCACACAGCAGTATAGACAAGACACTGAATACTCAGACCTTGGTTAAATCATTCATTCAACATTTATTGAGCGCCTACTGTGTGCCAGGCACCGTGCTAGGCGCAGAAAGACAGAGATGCATAAGATACAGTCCATGCCCTTAAAGGTTCACAGTCTAGAAGGGGAGACAAAAATGTAAACAAGTAAAATACGGTGTGATAGGTGTGGGGGTGGGGGGGGAGAAGAGAAGCATTTACAAGGTGCAGAGGAAGCCTGGAGGGGAGGGGCAAAGGATGCCTTCCTGGGGGGAGCCTGGGAGAGGAGAGCAGGCAGGAGGAGCGGGAAGGCATTCCAGCTGCAGGAACGGCATGAGCAAAGGCACAGAGGCGTGAAACTGCATGTCTTGGGGGTTGGGGGTGGGGGTGGCTAACTAGTCTGGTTGTATTGCTAAAGTGGGTTCCCGAGGCTGGGGCTAGAGAGGGCGGCTGAGACCCGATGAGGAGGAAACTGAGAGCATATGAGGCTGGCCGGGGGCATGACCCAGTCTGAAAGAAGGCCCCGGCAGGGAGACACGGCTTCTGGCTGAGCCGAGGTGTGCGTGCTGTGCTTACAGACCCTTCCTCACTCTCACCCCAAAGGGCCCTGGACTGGAGGCCAGAGGAGAAGCAGAGCCGGAGGAGGGCTGAGCAGAGGGAGAACCGGGGCCTGGGCTCCCACAGGCTGCTACTGGCATGAGCTCCTTGTTCCCAGAGTTCTGATTTCTGCACATTGCTGCCCAGAGCGCCCCGCTTCCTGGTCAGGATGGGGCCTGGCATCTAGTGGGAAGTCACATGGGAACGAATGTTCTTGGAAAACTGCAATGGGTTAGGTGAGTGTCAGGATTAAAGGAAAAAAAAATCATCCTTTAGTAACTCAAAGAGGATAAAGCAACAGGGATTAAGTGAGACTGAGGAAGGCAAGCAGGAATTCCTAAGAACAAAGGCTAACAGGAGAAAGGCATTGCTGAGGCAAACCGCTGCTCTCTCCCCTGAGCAGGAGGGTCCTTGCGGCCCAGGGCAGGGGCAGAGGGCAGCAGCAGGCCCAGGCTAGATGGACAGGGAAGGTGTGTGGCTCTGCATCCCAGCATCTGCAACCAGGACCCGCCCCCTCTAGGTTTCCAGGGAGCCACTGGGGCAGGGATTGGCCACAGCCCTCCTTCCAGCCCTTGGGGGTTCTTAGGGAGGCTCTGCCTGGAATGTCAGGCAGGGTGATGGGTGGAGCTTAAGTCTCCGTCACCCAGAGTCTGGCTGCCCCATTGCTGACCACTCATCGAAGGCACCACACCTGAGGCCACTTTGGGGGTTAGTTTCTCTGACAACCCTGGCTGGGGGAGGGCAGATGACAGACTCACTCTGCTCATGGCTCTGCTGCCCTGGGTTCCAGGGCTACAGTGGGAGTGAGGCCTCCAAAAGGGGAGCCAAGACAACCTCGTGTCCTGGCTCTCGGCCTGGATGTGGGGATGGGAGGGAGACCCTCCTAGGTAGCAAAGTCTGAAGATGTCTTGGGGTCTTGGGTCCTCTCTTCCTCTCATCTTGATCCGGCTGCCCTCTGGGGTCTCTAAGCCTTCAGCTGCACCCTCCTGACAGTCTCATGGCCCTGGCCCTCCCCTCCCTGACCAGTGTGGGGGAATGGTGCCTGCTGTGGGCACTGGTGGTGGTGGTGGTGTGTTAGTGATAAGAGGATGGTGAGGTGCAGGTGGTGGCTGGGCTCCCCTCCATGGGGATGGCCTGGATGGGGGTGGCCGGCCGGGGGCGTCATCATTTGCTCTTGTGTGTGTCCTTCAGCCGGCGCAGCTCCTCCAGGAGTTGGGCCCGGGAGCAGCCATCATCCCCGTCCCCTGGCCCTGGCCCCAGAGCCTCCTGCAGGGCCAGGCAGTGGGTCCTCAGGAACGGGTTATAGGAACGCTCCTCTCCCAGGGTGGATGGGCACTGCAAGGCAAAAAGCACAGGGATGAGTGGACAGAGGCTGGAGAAGGGACCCAACACAGGAGAGCCTGCCACAGCCTCACCCTCCTAGGGCCTGACTTATTCGGGTCAGAACTCTGGGAGGTGCCACAGGCCCAGGCTGGGCAGTGATGGGCGCTGGCTAAACGAGTGTCTGTGTACCCCAGCCCCAGTGCTCACTGTGCCCTTGCGTTCCATCCGCTGCCTCTGCACCCACTGCATCTTCCTCTCCCGGGCCAGGTTCTCCGGCTCCACCACGCCCGCGAAGCCCAGGTTCTCTTCCGCATACTCATGTCCTAGCCACAGCCGCGAGGGCCAGGGGCGGGGTGGGGCAGAGACGGCTGGTGAGGTCAGAAGTCCTCCCCACCCCAAGGCCCGGGCCCACACCTACCCGGGAGCCAGGGGAGAGGGCAGCTACCTCAACTGAGAGCACAGTTGCCAGGGAGAAGCGAGAAAGGCGGTTCATGGAGAAAATCACTAGCCTTGGGGCTGAGAGGCCATTATGTTCCCCGGCTTGACCTCACACACAGCACCTCTCTGAGCCACAGTTTTCTCATTTGCCAAGTGGAGAAAACTATAATGTAGCTGGGCACAGATGCCCAGCGTTCCCAGTGCCTAGAACAGAGCCTGGTATGTATTAGGTACTGGGCCCGGGGATAACATGCTATCACGTGAATGAACGCACGCTCTGAGAGCTCACCAAATATAGGGCAATGGATACATGTGGAATGGATTTACTGTCTTCTTAGATAAGCAAAGGCTACTTTCCATGTGGGGAGCTGGCTATGAATAGCTTCCCAGGGTATTCCGGGTCCTCGTGGCTCACAAGAGGCCCAGAGCTAATTCGAGGGGACAGTGGCATGAGGGGCAGGGGCTCCTCTTGGCCAGGACTGCGCTCCAGGAGGAAGGGCAGCCAGAGATACTCTCAGCCCAGCAGCAACCATGTCACCTTCGGGCCAGGAACTGAGCCAGGCCAGTCTCTGGGGACGTGGAGGGCTAGGAGATTGCCTGCGCCAGGCAAAGCATGGGGCTGGGAAGAAAGGGAAGGGAATCTCACCAGGCCACAGCAGCGTGTCATCGCCCAGGCCCAGCACAGTGTCCAGCGAGCTCAGCATGGTCTCCGCAGTGCCTTCAAAGGTCCGTCCTGGGTAAGATTGAGGTGTGCAAGGAAGACACAGTGTGATAAAGGTATATGGAGAGGGGGGAGGACCAGCCTTTCAAGGTAGCTCTGCCTGGCCACCCAGAGGGATCTACTTCCCCCTTCCAACTGGAAGCTGGCTCAAAAATTACTTCTTCTGACAGAGCCCAGGCGAGGTTACACGCACACCACGGCAAGGCTGAGCTCCTACAGCTGAGGCTCAGAGGGTGGAACTGCTCTTTCCACTGACTGCCTGTTGGACCAGGCTGCCCTTCGACACTGTGAAGCCTAGGACACTTGGGGTCCTTGCTCACCCACCTGGTCTCCCTCTCACTTAGACATGCTCAGCTTTCCTTGGCCTCATTCTGCCAGCTGCTGTCTTGGAGAACCAGGCCCTACCCAGTGGACACAAATGGCCCGTGAGGTCTTTGTTTAAAGATCGTCCAGTTTGGTCCGTCCCCTGTGAAAAGCTTGAGGACGTTATAGGGTGACAAAGATGGAAGTGACAGTCAAGGTGCCATCTTCTGTTGGAAGCAAGTGCTTCCATAAGTGACACAGGACTGTGGCTGCCCCTCCCTCGTCATCCCACTTCCCCCTCTTTGGGGACACTCACCACAGCCGGAGAGAAAGAGCAGGTCCCCTGAGAAGAGGCAGGAGGGACCCTTGTAGGGCTCCCCATCCAGCAGGTAGACCAGATGGCCCTGTGTGTGGCCAGGGGTGGCCAAGGCCCGGATTTGAAGTCGTCCCACGCTGACTACATCTTGATGACACAGGGGGCTGGGGGGAGGGGCAAAGCAACAGGGGAGGGGGGGCCAGCTTGCACCATGCCTCTGCTTTAGACCCAAGGGCTAGGTGACTTGCAGGAAGGTATACTTCCATACCAGGGAGAAGCCACCAGTAACCAGGGTCCCAAATCACAACCTCTCCCTTCCTCTTCTGACCATAGTTGGGTCAGCTGGGGGCAAGTGGGGACAGTTTTTTTCTCACAGGCTTGAACCAGTTCTCTAGAAGAAGTGTCAGCAATGATTCAGCTGCTGATAGCCCGGAAGCCTGACCTGCCGTTTGGAGGGAGGAAGGGTGTTCCCATCTGTGGGTTGGGGACTTACTGGGTGAGGTAGGGGATGCCATCCTGAGGGCTCCCGTACACGCGACAGTCCCGGTGCCGCCGGCTAAGGTCGCGGTTCCCTCCGCTGTGGTCCCTGCAGGAGGACAGAGATGGGCATGGTGGGGCGGGAGGGGGGGTGCCTTCCCTCTTTCCTGAAGCATCTCTCAGCCTTTGTTCAAGCTATTTCCCTGCTCATAATGTCACCACTTAACTTGCTGTGCGCCCCCTGGTCAATGCCGACTGATCTTTCTGGACTCTAAGCTCCAGCTGTCTCAAATTCCTCCAAGTGGACCTGACCACACGTGCTTGGTGTTGACAACCCTGGTGCCCCCCTAGATGAACGGTGAGATCCCTTGATTCAGACCTGTCATTTCCCTGATGGAAGAGATGTGCCCAGCGCATCAACTACATGCCCCAGAACGGAAGCTACGTGACATTTCTGAGGCACCTAAGCTGCTAAGTGTGGTGGTGGGAAATGCACCCCTTTCCTCCATCTGTGCCCCAGTGACTTCATGAGAAAAGTGAGTCCTGCCCATTTTGTGTGTGTGTGTGTTTTCAAGGTAGCGTTTCGCTGTAGCTTGAGCTGACCTAGAATTCACTATGTAGTCTCAGGGTGGCCTCAAACTCATGATGATCCTCCTACCTCTGCCTCCCAAGTGCTGGGATTAAAGGTGTGTGCCACCATGCCCAGCCCAGTCCTGCCCATTTTGATGCTCCCCAGGTGGTCCTCTCTGGGCCTATGCCTGACAAGCCCAGCTGCCCAAGGGTGGGTCAGGGAAGGCTATCTGCACCCAGAGACCCTTCCTCCAGCCCCTTACCAGTGCTTGTGGGTGCAAAGAATGGCGACCAAGGAAACTCCCTCCTTTTCAATGGAAGCCTGGGGAAAGAGGGGTCAATGAGGGCAGGAGCAGGATGCAGGAGGTACGTTACAAGTCAGGCTGAGGGGGCTGGAGGGATGGCTTAGCAGTTAAGGCGTTTGCCTACAAAGCCAAAGAACCCAGGTTCAATTCCCCAGGACCCACGTTAGCCAGATGCACAAGGGGGCGCACGTGTCTGGAGTTCATTTGGAGTGGCTAGAGGCCCTGGAGCGCCCCTTCTCACACTCTCTCTCCCTCTTTCTCTGTCAAACAAATAAATAAATAATAAAAGTCAGGCCGAGGCCGGGTGGAGAGGACATGGGGGAAGATGAAGAATGATGTGGGCTAGAGAAAGAGAAACTAGGAAAGGAGGGGGAAGGAGGAAGAGCAGAGAGGAAGCATGGGTGCAGCAGCCGGTGGGGAGGTCTGAGGGGGCTGCAGGGCGGGAGGCTGACGTATGAACGCGTACACTGAGCAACAAAGTGTAAGAAAGCTGGGGGCAGCTCAGGGGTGCAGGGCTCATGTGCATAGAATGCTGGAGGCCCTGGCTTCCTCTCCCAGCACCACACATACATGCACACAAGAGGCAGAGAGAGCCAGGTGCTGACAGAGGCCTGAGAAGCGGGCCAGCACCCCACACCCTGGTTCTGCTCCCCTTTCTCCTGGCCGTTCTAGGACATTCGCCCCCTCACGCATGCTTTGTTGGGGCATGCCGTGCGTGTGCACGCAGGGTGGGCAGCGGGACGGGGAGTGCAGGCGCCCCCCCCCCCCCGCCGTTCTCCCGTCTCCCCTCACCTGCACAGCACGCGGGTCCGAGGGGTCCACAGCCACGGCCAGCCGGGCCTGGGTGTCGATGATGAGGTAGCTGTAGTTGTCCGAGAGCACGGGGATGGGAAGCACCTTCACTCCTGGGGCAAAGGCAGACGCAGAGGCTGGGGGCGGGCGGGCGGGGCGCGAAGCCCAGGTGAGGAGGGAAGTGGGGGGAGGCCGGCCAGCATGGGGTGCTGGCCCCGGGTGGCAGCCAGCCCGCACTCACCATTGAAGAGGCGGGGCTGGGTTTTCGAGTGGCCTTTGGGGTAGCGATTCCGAGCCCGGCGCAGCTGCTGTCGGTAGAAGAGATACCCAAGCCAGGTGCGGGTGTACAGGCTGTACCTGGAGGAAAGGTGGTCTGAGGTCAGCTCAGGAGGCCCAGAGGCCCTACATGTGCACTCTCTTGGCTACTCCATGTCACTTCCACTACCGCTTAATGCGCCTACTGTGTGCCTGCTCAGAGCTGCGAAGGACAGAGGAAATGGAAGTCACGGGAGGCTTGGAAAGGGAGGTCTTTAAACGGAGCCGAGCCTGCGGGAGGGACATGGAGGGTGACGGCAGAGAGGAGCCAGGAGGGCCGATGTCAGGTACAGCAAACTGCAAGAGAATGGTAGTCGGGGTCTCACATGAATCACAATCTTCCTGGAACCTGCTAAGGAGCAATCACTGCGCTGTCCCTACTTGGCAGGTATGGGCTGCGGCCTGGGATGAACCAGCCCTCTCCTCTGCTTTCTTCCTCTCAGTTGTCCTCCTTCCTTTCCTTTTTTTTTTTTTTTTTTTGGTCAGGGTCTCATGTATTCCAGGCTAACCCTGAACTTGCTATGTAGCCAAGGATAGCCTTGAACTTCTGATCCTCTTGCGTCTACCTCCTAAAGGCTTGGGATTACAGACGTGTGCCACCATTCCTGCAGGATACCATGTAGGTTAGACAAGCTATAGCCCCCAGCTGGACCTTGCATTTTTTCAATATTTTAATTTAATTTATTTATTAGTGACAGAATGGGTGTGCCAGGGCCTCCAGCCACTGCAAATGAACTCCAGATGCATGCACCACCATGTACATCTGGCTCATGCGGGTTCTGGGAAATTGAACCTGGGTCTTTAGGCTTCACAGGCAAGAACCTTAACTGCTAAGCCATCTCTCCAGCCCTGGAACTTGCATTTCTAACTCCTTTGGGTGGTTCTATTGCTGCTGCTGGTCTAGGGACCAACTTTGAGAGCCACTAGGGTAGAGGCAAGGGGCATCAGACAGCACAGCTTGTTTAGGGGAAGTAGAAAGCTCTGTCGAGCTGATTGGTAGAAAAAGACAGTGAAAGATGAAGCTGGGTGTACTGACCATCCACCCTCACCCCACTGGGATCCCAGGCTATCTCAGGCCATGTGGTGAAAAGACAGCCCAGGAAAAAGAGGGAACAAAGAAATTACAGGTTCCTGCAAGTTCAGGGTTAGCCTGGAATACATGAGACCCTGACCAAAAAAAAAGGAAAGGAGGGAGGACAACTGAGAGGAAGAAAGCAAATGCAAAAAGGGAGGAAACTGATTTTTAAAAATAAATGAGGGCTGGAGAGATGGCTTAGCGGTTAAGCACTTGCCTGTGAAGCCTAAGGACCCCAGTTCGAGGCTCGGTTCCCCAGGTCCCATGTTAGCCAGATGCACAAGGGGGCGCACGCATCTGGAGTTCGTTTGCAGAGGCTGGAAGCCCTGGCGCGCCCATTCTCTCTCTCTCCCTCTATCTGTCTTTCTCTCTGTGTCTGTTGCTCTCAAATAAATAAATAAATTTAAAAAAATAAATGAAAATATAAACATATAAGCTTAAAGACATACTGAAGTTGCAAAAATGTACCCAAAGTGTCCATTTGATCTTCGCAATGTTCTTGGAGAGGGCAGAGGGCAGCAGATGGGGGAGGGGCGGGCATGTATCAGACGAGGTGCTCCCACATCTAAGCGCATGGCTGCTTTTCTCCTCACTCATTGCCTCGGCAAGTATTTACTCGGGCTTGCTGGCATGTCGCTGCTGGCGCGTGCTGACTAAACAGACTTCACTCGTGGCACCCATTCTGCTGCACAGGGGCAAGCGAGCAGGCTATGAGTCGTCGTAAAGAAAGCTCCTCATCCACCCTTCCTTTCCTGCCCTGGTTAAGGGCTGATTTCAGATCGACGGTGGCAGCTGCCTGATGTCAAGCTGACAGTTCTGAGTTTGAGATGGTGCACAAACTGGAAAGGTGGGCAACCTGGGGGTCTGGAGCAGCGGTGGTGGAAAAGCACTGTAGCCGGGCCATCCCTACCCACATGCCTTCTCTTGGGCATGGGATGCTCTGTTGATCTAGATTTTGTCCTGAGTCCAAGCTCTTCTCCAAGAAGCCTTTCCTGAGCATCTGGCTTATGTGGGTCCTGGAGAATCGAACTGGGATCCTTTGGCTTTGCAGGCAAACGCCTTAACTGCTAAACCATCCCTCTAGTCCTAATTTTTTTTTTTTTTTTTTTGAGGTAGGGTCTCACTCTAGCCCAGGCTGACCTGGGATTCACTATGGAGTTTTCAGGTGGCCTCAAACTCTGGGCAATCCTCCTACCTCTGCCTCCCGAGTGCTGGGATTAAAGGCATACGCCACCACGCCCAGCTTCTAAATATTTCTTAGTAAAATAAAAATAAACAAAAGATAATCTGGGGCTGGGGGGTGTAGTAATTCAATGGTTCCAGGTTCTAGGTTCCAGCCCCAGTGCATAACAAGGGGAAAAATCATTAATCTCCACAGTAATAATGTATATAAATATCACACATATATGACACACATATATGACACACACCAAAGAGGGTGCAGCTTCACTTCTATGGGCTTCATGCCCAAGACACATAAATGTAAGTTGTTTGTGTAAAAACCTCAGACAAACCCAGATGCAGGAACTGCTACAAAGCCCTGGCCAGTGTGCCTGTTTCATTGCCATAGCGGGCCTACTGAAGAGCTGTCCCAGCCTGCGGAATCCACACAGAACCCTGGATCTCATTCTACTCCAGAAAAAGGTCATTGGCACGACAGCTGGTGAAATCTGAGTAAGAACCAAGAGTTGTCAATAGCCTTGTACTGATGCTAATTTGGTGGTTTTGAGAACTGTACTGTGATTATGAAAGATGTTAACAGTCATGGGAGCTGAGCCAGGTGGACAGGAGAATTCTTTGTTCCATTTGAGTAAGTTTAAAATTATTTTAAAATGAAAGTTAAACAATATGGGCTGAGGAGATGGCCCAGTGGCTAAAGGCACATGACTGCAAACCTGCTGACCAAGTTTAATTCTTCCCAGCACCCGTGTAAAGCCGGACACAAAGGAGCACTCGTGTTTGGAATTCCAAAGTGCACTATGGCTATGGAAGGTGAAGGCGGGAAAATCCGGAGGCTTACAGATAAGCTATCCTGGTAAACAATGCAGCAAAAACAACCTGAGAGACCCTGTCTCAAAAAACTGGAGTAGCCAGGTGTGGTGGCGCACGCCTTTAATCCCAGCACTCGGGAGGCAGAGGTAGGAGGATTGCCATGAGTTCAAGGCCACCCTGAGACTCCATAGTGAATTCCAGGTCAGCCTGGGCTAGAGTGAGACTCTACCTCGAAAAACAAACAAACAACAACAATAAAAAAAAAAAAATAGATGGAGTAAAGCCACGCATGGTGGCATACACCTTCAATCCCATTATTTAGGGGGCAGAAGTAGGAGGATCGCTGTGAGTTTGAGGCCACCCTGAGATTACATGGTGAATTCCAGGTCAGCCTGGGCTACAGTGAGACCCTACCTCTAAAAACCAAAAAAAAAAGAAAGAAAGAAAAAGAGAGAGAGAGAGAAAGAGTGAGAGAGAGAGAGAGAGGTAGAGGGCAAGCACCTTGAAGTTGTCCTCTAACCTACACACATGCACTACTGTGTGGCACGTTTGCACCCTCCCACACATAAAGTTAAGCCATATGAAATACAATCACCCTTCCTCTGTCCCCGGTCCTATCTGTGCCCAAGATCTGCTCTGTCCTTGATTCTTCCTCACGGGAAGAGCAGCTGCTATGGCTCTCATTACAGCCTGCCCCGAGCAAGCCATGGACTGCACAGATGGGGTTCCTTGACGTAACGGTGGAGCCCTGACTTGGGACATAAAGCAAGATAACCCAGGTCAAGTGCCTGCCAGATCCACGTGGCTGACAACTGTAGGGTCCTTTCTGGGTTCAGCCGGGCAGCTGCACAGCTAGCTGCAAGGACATGGCTGCCTGCATCTGGGAGGAAGTACGAATGTCCCTGCCCTCCGTGCAGGATGCGGACATGTGTGTTTGGATTCTGTGCCCTAACAAAGGACAAGCACTGTCTGGGAGAGAAAGAGGCTGCGGTGACCAAGGCCTGTCTCTTGGGCACATTTTATTTTATTTTAATTTTTTTAAATTTTAATTTATTTGAGAACAACAGACACAGAGAGAAAGACAGATAGAGGGAGAGAGAGAATGGGTGCGCCAGGGCTTCCAGCCTCTGCAAACGAACTCCAGATGCGTGCGCCCCCTTGTGCATCTGGCTAACGTGGGACCTGGAGAACAGAGCCTCGAACCGGGGTCCTTAGGCTTCACAGGCAAGCGCTTAACCACTAAGCCATCTCTCCAGCCCTCTTGGGCACATTTTATTTGGCAAATATTTACTTTACTTGTTGGGACAGAGTGGGAGCAGCAGAGAATAGACTAAAGAGTCCCTGCCTAGGGGAACTTGTGTTGTAGCAAAATTGGGAGTGAGGGGAACCCATACAATCATACCAGAAAGCAGGTAAATGGTAATCTACCAACTCACTCAAAGCTGGGATGGGCAGAAGGGAAGGAGCCAGGGAAGTCCTCTTCTCTCAGAGCAGGAAACCAAGAGATGGAGTGTGCCCTGTTCTGGATGGTACAGAACCAAGACCTGAGCAGGAGGGGGTGTGGCACATTCTAGGTGCTGCCAGGAGGCCTGGGGGGTGGGGAGAACTCTCAAAGAGTGCCACAGCAGGGGCCAGAGCTAGGTTGTAGGGAGTGAGGGGAGGAAGATGGGGGGGTCCAAGCAGAGAAGCCCTTGTCTGAAAGTTCACTGGTTACTGTGAGGAGGATGCTGTGAAAGTTGGCATGAATGCCCCCCATCGCAGGTGACAAGTGATTCTGGGAAAGGCAGGGCCTGGGCTAAGGCAGGTGCTGGAGGAGAAGCTTGATGTGGGGAGGACAAGGGTAGCCCTTGCTGGCCTACAGTCTGGATCCTGCGGGGGTGCTGAAGCGGGGAGGCGGGGCGGCAGGGCCTCTCTGACGACGACTTCCACATGCTGGCTGAGCTCAGTTGCTTCATGTGGCTGCACCATCAGCCCCGGCCATATCCCAGGTCCACAGTCAACTCCCTGTCTCCTGAGAAAGGTCTCCCTGACCCGTGAGCCCTCCCTCTCCCTCTCAGTTCTTCTGCCTTCCTGCCCTCGGGTGTGCTCATGACGGAGGAGCTCACTCCTGGGCCTTATGAGCTGAGCGTCCCCTTCATCCAGCTCTGCTTCCCGTTAAAACTGCAGACCACTGGCAAAAACCCAAGCTCACAGAGCACCCACGTGACAGAGTCCTGCTCCTTGTCCAAACCTGTCGTGGCTCCTGGAGTTCATGACAGAGTCCAACTCCTTATCTGACCCTCTGTAAACTCACATTGAAGCCAGTCTCTGCCTTTTCCCCTCCCATTAAGCTCAATGAAAGTCCAGTGCACCCCCAGAACTAAAGTGTGGAAACCCCCTCAGTGCCTATCAACAACAAAGGATATAAATAAGCCACATTCTGCTCAGACTGGAGAAAGCTTCTCAACCAGCAAAACAAATGATCGAGAACAAGGTTCAACATGCATAAAGCCAAAACACATATCATTAAACTGAAAACCACACTGCTGAGAAAACAACCTGCCATTTGTTAAAATGCCAATGCCTGCGGAAACTCTTCCATCTCCCAGCTCCAGACACAAGTGTGATAAAAGAACAGGGTCTGCTGAGAACAGCCAGCAGCAGCTCAGAAGCGGGGTGGGGTGGGGATGCATGCATTCTGAATTATCTCTAATATCTTATTTCCTTTAAAAATATTGTTGCAGCTGGGCATGCTGGTGCATGCCTTTAATCCCAGCACTTGGGAGACAGAGGTAGGAGGATTGTCATGAGTTCAAGGCCACCCTGAGACTACACAGTGAGTTCCAGATCAGACTGGGCTGGAGTTAAACCCTACTTCAAAAAACCAAAAATAAATAAATAAAAATATTTTGGAGGCTGGAGAGATGGCTTAGCAATTAAGGCACTTGCCTGCAAAGCCAAAGGACCTAGGTTCAATTCCCCAGGGACCCACATAAGCCAGATGCACAAGGTGGTTCATGTGCTTGGAGTTCATTTGCAATGGTTGGAGGCCCTGGCGCTCCCATTTCCAACCTCTCTTTCTCAAATAAATAAATAAAAATATTTTTAAAAATATTTTTTCTTAAACTGGGCGTGGTGGTGCATGCCTTTAATCCCAGCACTCAGGAGGCAGAGGTAGGAGGATTGCCGTGAGTTCTAGGCCAGCCTGAGACTCAATAGTGAATTCCAGGTTAGCCTGGGCTAGAGTGAGACCCTACCTCGAAAAATCAAAAAAAAAATTTTTTTTTTCTTGCAGGGCACGGTAGCACAAGTCTTTAATCCCAGCAGTCGGGAGGCAGAGGTAGGAGGATCACATGGGTTCAAGGCCACCCTGAGACTACATAGTGAATTCCAGGTCAGCCTGAGCTAGAGTGAGACCTTACCCCAAAAAACCAAAACATAAAAAATTATGTGTGTGTGTGTGTGTGTGTGTGTGTGTGTATGTGTTTTCTCAGCACTCAAGAGGCAGAGGTTGAAGGATTACTGAGAGTTTGAGGTCAGCCTGAGACTACATAGTGAATTCCAGGTTAGCCTGGGCTACAGCAAGACCCTATCTCAAAAAAAAAAAAAAAAGAAAAAAGGAGGGAAATACCATGGGATTATTTTTTTATAATCATGGAAAATGCTAATAAAAATTTTAAAAATTAAAAAATAAAATAAAATAAAAAATAAATTTAAAAAAAGAAAAAAAAGCATCATGGACTGGATAGACAGCTGTTAAAGGCACTTGCTACTGGGTATAGTGGCTCACGCCTTTAATTCCACCAGACGTAGGAGGATCACCATGAGTTTGAGGCCACCCTGAGACTACATAGTAAATTCTAGGTCAGCCTGGACTAGAGTGAAACCTTACCTTGAAAAATCCCCCCGCCCTAAAAAAGGCACTTGCTTGCAAAGTCTACCAGCTTGGGTTCAATTCCCCAGAACTCAAGTCAAGCTAGATATACAAGTGGGACATGCCTCTGGAGTTATCTGCAGTAGCAAGAGGCCATGGTGCGTCCATACTCTCTCCTTGAAATAAATAATATATGTATTTAGGGTTGAAGAGATGGCTTAGCTGTTAAATCGCTTGCCTAAAAGTCTAACGAACTGAGGTCGATTCCCCAGGATCTACAAAGTCACATGCACAAGGTGGTGCATGTGTCTGAACTTTGTTTGCAATGGCTGAAAGCCCTGGAGCACCCATTCTCTCTCTGCCTCTTTCTCTCTCTCATAAGTAAATAAATAAAACAAAAATAAATTAACATTGTTTCTTGGCCTTTTGACTAAGATCAAATGTAAAAAGCAACAGAAGCCAGGCATGGTGGCTTACACCTTTAATCCCAGCACTCGGGAAACAGAGGTAGGAGGACTGCTGTGAGTTCAAGGCTACCCTGAGACTAAATAGTGAATTCCAGATCAGCCTGGGCTACAAGGAAACCCTACCTCAAAACACCAAAACCAACCAAAAAAAAAAAAAAAAAAAAGAAAGAAAGAAAGAAAACAAAGAAAGAAAGGCCAGTTAGTGAATGATTAGGAAAAGCCAGAGAGAAGCCAGGCATGCAGGTGGCACAGTGCCCAGTCAAAAAGGGTTCTGAGGCAAAGACAGGGCTGATGGACCCAGGAAGCCCAACAGGGGTGGCTCACCCAATTTCAATGCTCTCCACCCCATTCTCTCCGTCCCTCCTCACCCACCTGCTTCCCATGCCCCTCCCCTCTATTTGCCCTCACAGATCTGGGCAGGCAGGGTGCTCTGCCAAGCAGGTCACCCAGATCCAAGGGCAATGGGTGGAGCTGTGTCACTGGGCCATGAATTCTCAACAGCGCCTGACCTGTGATCTGCAATCAGGTCTGCCAGCCAGGAACAGGGAGGAGGAAGAGACAGGAGTGTGAGGAGGGAGAAGGGGCGAAGGCTGGAGTCCACAGCCAGCCCCCCCCCCTCCGGCTTTGCTCAGCCCCAGGGGGGAGCTCATTGTATCATCTGTAGCAATTTCTTGGGTCACAGAGCTCTGAATCATGTGCCTCTCTCATGGATTATCTCAGATCATCCTCAAAACAAGGACAATGATAGAGACACACAGACATCATGAGTCTCGAAAATGGAGCTGATGACCTGATCAGAGAGGCAAGACTGAGCTCCGTCCCCCATGAGATGTAAACCAGGGTTTTAGGATGTTAATCCACTGTCCTCTCAGAATGTCTGCTGGCTTTCTAAGTTAAATATAGTTTTAAGATCAAAAACAATCAAACAGAAAACCCAACAAGGGTCTGGAGAGATGGTTTAGCAGTTAAGGTATTTGCCTGCAAAGCCAAAGGACCCTTGTTTGATTCCCCAGGACCCACATAAGCCAGATGCACAAGGGGGCACATGTGTCTGGAGTTCGTTTGCAGTGGCTGAAGGCCCTGGCATGCGCATTCTCCCTCTCTCCCTCTTTGCCTTTCTTTCTCTCTATGTGTCTCTCAAATAAATAAAAATAATTTTTTTTAAAAACCAACAAAATAACAAAACAAGCCCAAGGCTGGCACCATGTTCCACTTACAGATGAGCAAATGGAGGCCAGAGCGTGAAGGGCCTTGCACACAGCATCAATAGGGCAGTGGAATGGGAAAGGTATTCATCCCCCACAGCCTAACCTGGAGCCCACACAACCACTAAAATCCTTCCTCAACCCCAAACTGGAGGTTAGGTAAGTGGGTTTGAGCTATTTGGGGGCTATCCCAATTCATCTTAGGGCATTTGCTGAGGAGAAAGAAAAATGATATGTAAAGGTGGCTACAGACTCCAGCATGCCAACCAGGATCTGGCCTCTGAGACCCTGGAGTCTGGAAACCACCCTGTATCCTCGCCCTGGAGTCATGCATCTTGCAGACTATTGCAGAAGGGCAGAGAGCGCTGGCCCAGTGACTCTTGAAAGCTCCTCTCAAATCTAGGCACTTTGTTTGTTTGTTTTGAGGCAGCATCTCACTCTAGCCCAGGCTGACCTGGAACTCACTCTGTAGACCAGGCTGGCTTTGGACTCAGGGTAATCCTCCTGGCTGCCTCCTGAGTGCTGGTTTAGGCTCAGTGACTTTTGCTGTGGAGTACTGGTGGGTCTCCCATCAGGAGCCTGAGGGAGAAGAGAATTTAGAAAAGGGAGGGACCTGGAGGGGGAAATGTGAAGGCGAAGGAGGCTGTGTCTGATGGCTAGCCCCACTCCACCTGGCTGGGGTGCCCCTGCCCCATGTAGCTCACTTTCTCTCTCTTTCTCTCTCTCTCTCTTTTCCAGGTAGGGTCTCACTCTAGCTCAAGCTGACCTGGAATTCACTCTGTAGTTTCAGGGTGGCCTCGAACTCACAGTGATTCTCCTACCTCTGCCTCCCAAGTGCTGGGATTAAAGGTGTGCGCCACCACGCCCGCTATTAAGCTACGCCCCAGCTCTTGGTCCCTGGTTGGTTTCTGCACTAGTATCAAATACACAGCCTACTTTCTTCTGTTGCTAGGTGCAAGAGGCAGGAACTTAGTCCCACCTGTTTTCCTTTCTGTTCAAGCATTCTACAAATTCATCTGAGGACTGGAGAGACAGCAACGGGTAAAGAAGCTTGCTTTCAAACCCTGAAGGCCTGGGTTGGATTCCCCCACACCCATATAAAGCCAGATACATGAAGTGCTCCATGTGTCTGGAATTCGTTTGCAGTAGCAAGAGGCCTTAGAAACCCATTCTCTCTTTCTCTCCTTTCAAATAAGTGAATAAAACTATTTTTAAGGGCAGTGGGCATGGTGGCACATACCTTTAATCTCAGCATTCGGGAGGCTGAGGTAGGAGGATCATTATGAGTTCAAGGCCACCCTGAGACTACATACTGAATTCCAGATCAACCTGAGCTAGAGTGAGGCCCTGCCTCAAACCTCCCTAAGAGCTGGAGAGCTCAGGGTTCGGGAATGCTAGCTTGCAAAGTCTGTTGGCCTGGATTCAAGCCAGATGCACAATGCAGCACATACATTTGGTGTTCATTTGCAGTGGCAGGAGGCCCTGGTTGTGCCCAAACCCACTTTCTTTCTGTCTGCCTTTTTTTGTCTCCATCTTTCTCAATAAATAAATATATATTTTTTAAAAGTTCATCTGGGTTGGAGAGATAGCTTACCTGTTAAGGCACTTGCTTGCAAAGCCAAAGGACCCAGGTTGGATTCCCCAGGACCCACGTAAAACAGATGTACAGTGTGGCACTTGCATCTAGAGTTCATTTGCAGGGCTAGAGGCTCTGGTGTGCCCATTCTCCCCCTACCCTCCCCCTACCCTCCCATCTTCTCCCTCTCTCTCTCTCAAATAAATAAATAAATAAATATTTTTTTTTAAAAAGTTGGGGGCTGGAGAGATGGCTTAGTGGTTAAGCACTTGCCTGTGAAGCCTAAGGACCCCGGTTCGAGGCTCAATTCCCCAGGACGCATGTTAGTCAGATGCACAAGGGGGCGCAAGCGTCTGGAGTTCCTTTGCAGTGGCTGGAGGCCCTGGCACACCCATTCTCTTTCTTTCTCTGACTCTCTCTGTCTGTAGCTCTCAAATAAATAAATAAAATAAACAAAAAAAAATTTTTTAAAGTTGGGCTGGAGGATTGGCTTAGCAGTTAAGGCATTTGCCTGCAAAGCCAAAGGACCCAAGCTCGATTCCCCAGGAACCACGTTAGCCAGATTTACAAGGGGCCACACACATCTGGAGTTTGTTTGGAGTGGCTTCTCTCTCAATCTCTCTCTCTTCCTCTTTCTCTGTCAAATAAATAAAAAATAAAATATTTGTAAAAAAAAAAAAAAAAAAAGTTCATCTGAGCCAGGTGTGGTGGCACACGCCTTTAATCCCAGCACTTGGGAGGCAGAGGTAGGAGGATCATGAGTTCAAGGCCACCCTGAGACTACATAGTGGATTCTAGGTCAGCCTGGGCTAGAGTGAGATCCTACCTCAAAAAAAAAAAAAAAGTTCATCTGACTAAAGCAGGGGTGGAGGACACACGACCTGAAAGCAGATCTACACACACACAAAAGTTCATCTGACATTGACAGCTAAGGACCAGGTGTGGCATAGTTTCTCTGGTATCTGAGGCCCAGCCTACAGGCCACATGAGACCCCATGGGGACAGCAGAGCCCACCACCCTCCCAGGCCCTCTTCTGTCTTAGTGGAAAAAAGACAAAGCAGCTCTTCTGCCCCTTCCCCAGTCCCTCAGGTGGCCCTGGAAGGAGCTGGAGGGCTATCTAGTGTGCCTCAGGTTGCTCTCTGCCATGGCCCTCCAGACATGGTCAGCCAGCAGGGATCTGGGACAGAGCTTCTCAAAGCACTACATCAGACGGATCCATCTGGTGACGTGTGCAGTAACAAGAAGATTCTGAGGTCCTCCTGTGGCGCAAGAGATGAACCCGGTGCTCAGTGCATGCGGGGCAAGTGCTCTGCCGCTAAGCTATACCTCCAGTCCAGGATTTGGACTCAGCGGTTCTGGGACACCGAAGGAATTTACCTGCCCTCACCTCACCAGAAAGAAAATAGTGTTTCGTAATTGGTCCCCTGGGACCCAGGTGGGAAACAGAAAAAAAAAAAAAAAAAATCACTTTGCAACTTGGGGCTGGTGGAAACAGTGGCCTGGGCTGGGCTGTAGCTGTCCTAAGACACTCCCTGTGGGTCAGGGCTGTGGTCAAGAGCACCAGGCCCCCAGAATGGGCTCACAGGACACCTCCCACTGAGCCAGGGCATAGCTTCTCTGCTATCTGAGGCCCATCCTCCAGTCCCTATGGGCAGCCAAGGGGACAGCTGACCCACTCTCCTCCCAGGCCTCTTTGGACACAGCATGAAACATACAATGCAATCCTTCTTCTCCTTCCCCTCCTCCCTTCCGCAGCCCTGAAGGAAGCTGGAGAGCTATCAAGTGTCTGCCTCAGCTGGGCCCAGGGTCCTCCCTCAGGCCAGCCTTGAGGCACAGATTCAAAAAGGGGATTCTGGGCTGGAGAGATGCCTTAGTGGTTAGGGCACTTGCCTGCAAAGCCAAAGGACCCAGGTTCAATTTCCCAGGACCCCTGTAAGCCAGATGCAGTTTGTTTGTAGTGGCTAAATGCCCTGGCGTGCCCATTCTCTTTCCCTCTCCCCCCTTTGCCTGCTTCTCCCCCCCTCAAATAAATAAAAATATTTTTATGCTGTTTTTTTTTTAATTTTTATTTTTATTAACATTTTCCATGATTATAAAATATATCCCATGGTAATTCCCTCCCTCCCCACCCCCACACTTTCCCATTAGAAATTCCATTCTCCATCATATTACCTCCCCATTACATTCATTGTAATTACATATGTACAATATCAACCTATTAAGTATCCTCCTCCCTTCCTTTCTCTATCCTTTATGTCTGCTTTTTAACTTACTGGCCTCTGCTACTAAGTATTTTCATTCTCACGCAGAAGCCCAATCATCTGTAGCTAGGATCCACATATGAGAGAGAACATGTGGCACTTGGCTTTCTGGGCCTGGGTTACCTCACTTAGTATAATACTTTCCAGGTCCATCCATTTTTCTGCAAATTTCATAACTTCATTTTTCTTTACTGCTGAGTAGAACTCCATTGTATAGATGTACCACATCCTCATTATCCACTCATCTGTTGAGGGACATCTAGGCTGGTTCCATTTCCCAGCTATTATAAATTGAGCAGCAATAAACATGGTTGAGCACGTACTTCTAAGGAAATGAGATGAGTCCTTTGGATATATGCCTAGGAGTGCTATAGCTGGGTCATATGGTAGATCAATCTCTAGCTGTTTTAGGAACCTCCACACTGTTTTCCACAATGGCTGGACCAGATTGCATTCCCACCAGCAGTGCAGAAGGGTTCCTTTTTTTCCACATCCCCGCCAACATTTATGATCATGTGTTTTCATGATGGTGGCCAATCTGACAGGAGTGAGATGGAATCTCAATGTAGTTTTAATCTGCATTTCCCTGATGACTAGTGACGTAGAACATTTTTTTAGATGCTTATATGCCATTCGTATTTCTTCCTTTGAGAACTCTCTATTTAGCTCCATAGCCCATTTTTTGATTGGCTTGTTTGATTCCTTATTATTTAACTTTTTGAGTTCTTTGTATATCCTAGATATTAATCCTCTATCAGATATATAGCTGGCGAAGATTTTTTCCCATTCTGTAGGTTGCCTCTTTGCTTTTTTCACTGTGTCCTTTGCGGTGCAAAATCTTTGTAATTTCATTAGGTCCCAGTGCTTAATCTGTGGTTTTATTGCCTGAGCAACTAGGGTTGTATTCAGAAAGTCCTTGCCAAGACCAATATGTTGAAGGGTTTCCCCTACTTTTTCCTCTAGCAGTTTCAGAGTTTCCGGTCTGATGTTAACGTCTTTAATCCATTTGGACTTAATTCTTGTGCATGGCGAGAGAGAAGAATCTATTTTCATCTACAGATATATATCCAGTTTTCAAAACACCATTTGCTAAAGAGGCTGTCTCTTCTCCAATGAGTATTTTTGGCATTTTTATCGAATATCAGGTGGCTATAGCTACTTGGGCTTACATCTGGGTCCTCTATTCTGTTCCACTGATCTACATGTCTGTTTTTGTGCCAGTACCATGCTGTTTTTGTTACTATGGCTCTGTAGTATAGGTTAAAATCAGGTATGGTGATACCACCAGCCTCTTTTTTGTTGCTCAGTATTATTTTAGATAATCGAGGTTTTTTTGTGATTCCAAATGAATTTTTGGATTGTTTTTTCTATTTCCATGAAGAAAGCCTTTGGAATTTTGATAAGGAGATTCTGCTTCCAGAGAGTATAGGGACAGATCCTACAACCAGGGTCACCCTCCTTAACCTTCTCTCCACCTCAGGCTCTCACTCTCCTGTCGGTGCGGTGTGGGGTGTGCATAAGCGCCCCTGGAGCCCAGAGGAGAACGCTAGGTGTCCTTTCTCTAGTGCTCATCTGTGCATTTCCTTAACAAATACAGTCTCTCACGGGGATCTGTGGCTGGTTTTTGTGAGCCCCAGTGATTCTCTGGTCTCTGCTCCCCACAAGACTGGGGTTACCGAGGTTCTTGGCCAAGTCCCAGCTATACATGTGTCCTGCTCTCAGCCCTTGTACACAAGGCATCAAGAGGGCAGCACTTTCCCGTGTGCACTCTTTGCTTCATCCCTATTTCCCTTTTGACCTTTGGCCTTCTCAGTGGTACCTGAGAGGGTTTGGCAGAACAGGGCCCCAGGTGAGCTCTGGAAGTGATGCCCAGGCACGTTAGCAGCTCTAGGAAGCCCTCACCCACTATGGCCTTTTCAGCTGTCTTTTTTGTTTTTTCTTTCGAGGTAGGGTCTCTCTCCAGCCCAGGCTGACCTGAAATTCACTATGTAGTCTCAGGCTGGCCTTGAACTCACAGTAAATCTTCTACCTCTACCTCCAGAGCGCTGGGATTAAAGGTGTGAGTCACCGTGCCAAGTTTTTTTTTTTTTTTTTTTAATTTTCCCTGTTCAGCTGCCCTATTGGCTTATTTCCTCAGTTTTAAGAAAATACATAAGGGCTGGAGAGATGGCTTAGTGGTTAAGGTGCTTGCCTGCAAAGACAAAGGACCCAGGTTTGAATCCCCAGGACCCACATAAGCCAGATGCACATGGTGGCACATGCATCTGGAGTTCATTTGTGCACCCATTCTTTCTGTCTCTCTCTCTCTCTGCCTCTTTCTCTCTCTCTCAAATAAATAAAATAAAAAAATAATAATAAAGGTGTGAGCCGGGCATGGTGGTGCATGCCTTTAATCCCAGCACTCGGGAGGCAGAGGTAGGAGGATCACCATGAGTTTGAGGCCACCCTGAGACTACATAGTGAAGTCTAGGTCAGTCTGGGCTAGAGTGAGACCCTACCTCAAACAACAACAATAATAATAAAAATAAAGGTGTGAGCCACCACGCCCTATTAAATAAAAGATGTGCACTGTCATGCCTTGCTCTGGCCATCTTAAAAAGTAAATAAATATATGTAAGTACAATGATTGAGATGGGGAGGTAATATGATGGAGAATGGAATTTCAAAGGGAAAAGTGTGGGGAGGGGAAGGGAGGGAATTACTATGGGATATTTTTTTATAATCATGGGAAATGCTAATAAAAATTTTAAAAAAATCATCTTAAAAGATTAACTGTGACAATTTTCCATATATCATTTTCTCAAACATCATTTATATTTTTAGTCATAAAAATAATTTGGCCAAAACTCAAATCTCAAAGTAAACTAACTTCTGCACAAATGGTGACATCTCAGATGTGAGAAAATATCTTTCATGTATATTGAAATATGAAATAAAATATCAAATTGCAATTTAAAATTTAAAAAAAGTAAATAAATATGGGCTGGAGAGATGGCTTAGGGGTTAAGCACTTGCCTGTGAAGCATAAGGACCCTGGTTCGAGGCTCGATTCCCCAGGACCCACGTTAGCCAGATGCACAAGGGGGTGCACGCGTCTGAGTTCGTTTGCAGTGGCTGGAGGCCCTGGCATGCCCATTCTCTCTTTCTCTCTGTCTGTCGCTCTCAAATAAATAAGTAAATAAATAAAAAATGAAGGAGAAGAAAGTACCTAACAAGCAGCAGCTCTCTGTTGCTAAAGGCCTCATGTACTCCCTGTTCCCACAGATCCCTGTGACTTGATAGTCCTCCACCCCCCAGCAGCCATTCCAGGTTTGGCGTCACTAGGAGTGCCCTGTCACTGGCCAGAAGCCTCCCCTGACCTCACCACGCTGGGCTTGCCTGCGGGGAGGCAGTGGAGTCTGCAGTCCTACTGGGCTCAGAGGAACTACACAGAGAGAGCGCCTGAGGTGGGCTGGGAGATGGCTCAGCAGGTAACTGCTCTGGCCACAAACAGGAGGGCCTGAGACTTGCTATAACCTACCCACAGTTTGGGCTCTGGTTTATCTAGTCATGTGCTCTTGTCCCTTACCTCTTAAGAACACTGACCAACTCCTACCCAGGGCAGCTAGCTGTTATGAATGAATGAGAAATGTGGCCTGCCCCAGGGGTGGGTCACACAGCCTCAGAAGTTATTGGTAGGTGTTGGAAACTCCAGAAGGAGGCTGGCCAGACCAACCCCTTACCCAAGCCAGGTACCGGACAAGCAACTGGCAATACTTCCTGTGCACTTACGCGCACTTTCATTTGATCCTCACAGGAGCCCCATGAGGCAGGCGCTAACAACACTACCCCCATTTTCCAGATGCAAACAACCAGGCACAGAAGGGTTACGGGGCCAGTGTCACATGGCAATGAGACAACAAAGCCAGGGTTCAAAAGCAGACTGTCTAGGGGCCCTACTTACTATGCACTTAGGTACCATGCACTGTCTCCCCACATCAGCCCACCCTGATCCACCTTCAGTTGAGCCCACTTGTTCCCATCCCCAAGGAAGAGTGGTTATGCTTGAAGAAAGCCTTTCTAAACTTGCCAAGGGCAAGTTTTATAACACCACATTACTAATGATAACATGAACGCGTCCCCTCTCCCAGCCACTGCTTTGGATTTCCACCATTTGCTTTCCGGCCCCCAACAATATCCTCTATTTACCGTCCTTCCAGCCACATCCTTCAGCTTGCGGGGATGTCCTCCGCCCCCTCCATCCTTCCCACAGATCTGGAGGCATCCCACAGCATCAGCACTTGCGCATTCCCACACATTTCCTGCTGGTGTGCCTCCTAGCTCTGAGGCCAACAGTGTCTCCCCCAAGGGACTGTACTGATTGTTTCCCAGACCATGCAGCAGCAAGGTCTGGAATTCTGAGTGTAGGCACACCCTTTTGCACTGCAAATTTGGGAAGTGCATTCCAAGGCAACCTGGAAACCCAGACAAAGAAAAGCCCATAGAAACAATGAATTCTAAATTGAGACATGTGGGGCATGCCTGGGCTACAGAGCAAATGCCAGGCCAATCATAGGACACGGAAGACTTTATTCCAACCCCATCCATTGCCTCCCACCAACAAAAAAGAGGAAGCTCTTTGAGAAACCCAAGTTAGGGGATTTGGAACCCCTAGATCCCAAATTCTAGAAATAGCCAAACCGAGTGACTGTGGGCATCCTGACCTGAGGAATACCGATTTTAGATCCTCATGGAAACTCCTATTTTCCACTTCCTCGGGCAATTTGCATGTCTTCAAACTTAGCAATTTTGAGTGTGAGAAGTAGACTTAAAACTCCCTCCCAAAGCTGGGCGTGGTGGCGCATGCCTTTAATCCCAGCACGTGGGAGGCACAGGTAGGAGGGTTGGAGACCAACCTGGGATTACCTAGTGAATTCCAGGTCAGCCTGGGCTAGAGTGAGACCCCACTTTGAAAAACAAAAACAGAAAGAAAAAAAAAAAACTCCCTCCCCATGCACTGGAGGTAGATAAGCCAGCGATAAATAAGACTCCCTTCACAATTAGAGCTACAGAAATTTTGTGAGAAACAAAGACACCAAAACCCCCAAATCTAGGGACTGGCGTTCGAGCAGATGCCTAGCATGCAGCAGGCCCTGGGTTGAAGTGAATTCCCAAAAGGCATCCACCACCAAACCAAATCCCAAACTCCCCTAAAAAAAATGAATCCAAAATCATCACATGACTTAAAGTCTTAGCTATGTATGGGAAAATGCATGCTTGGAGTGCCAGCATTCAGGAGGCTGAGGCAGGAGGATCACAAGACTGCATAGTGAGACAATCTCATCAAACCAATCAGCTTGCCCAACAAGCAAAAAACAAAAACCCACCACCTCATTATTATTAGTTTTTTCCAGGTAGGGTCTCATTCTAGCCTAGCCTGTCCTGGAAACTCTCTCTGTAGTCCCAGGCTGGCTTCAAACTTAGTGATGCTCCTACCACGGCCTCCCAAGGGCTGGGAAGGTGTGTGCCACCATGCTTGGCCTGCCTCATTATTCTAATGCTTTTTACAAAGCAACTGCGCTTTGATTGGAACATTGTGCAGAATTTGCTCTTCAGCCCACTAAGCCTTTATATCTCCATTTCAGAGACTGTGAGTGAAGTCTTTGGCCTAAAGCTTTGGGGAGTATGTGGGATAGTCTGAGGAGGGAGCAGGGATGAACTACTGCACAATGTGTTCTCTGAAGCTCAGTAAATTCCCAGGCTTAGGCCCTTCCAACGACCTGGCCAGTGGCCCTGGCTGTCACAATTCCCTCTACTCAACATCACTGCCCCTGAAAGAAAGGGACAGAGGCCCTCAGAAGCCTGGTTCTTTTCCTGCTCGGCTATGGCAGAACAGTGTTTACCACTCAAGAGGAGGGGAACGGGGAGGTTAGAGTGCTGGGAAAAGTGCTGGGAAAAGAGTCAGGTAGGCAGATCAAATTTCACAACATCGGGCTCTCTCCTGTGCCAGGCCAGTGGGGTGGACAGAACGACTGGGCCAGATCAGCCAACGGGGTTGGAATTCCTGCTTGGGACAGAAAAGTCTACCAATAGTGGGGAGCTGTGTGATGGGGGAGGGACAGGGACCCATAAGGGGAGGGAGACTTCCATGCCAAGTGATCGAAGGCACGCCTTCTCTCTTGCACCTGCTGACGGGGTGGGCGACCTCGGTCGAGTCCAGGCAGATCTTCCCAGCTGGGGATCCCGCGCTACCCCGCACCCCCTTTCTCCAGCTCCCTAGCCCTCCCCACCCCCCCCGGGCCTCTTAATCCCACGCTCACCTCCCCTGACCTTTCTTCCCGAGCTCATCCCCATCTGCAGCACTCAAACTCCTTCCCTTCTTCACTCAGCAACAACTCTGGCTGGTCCAGCCCATCTCGCGATCCCTCTTCTAGGACCCGACACTCCTTGAGCCCAAGTCGTCCCCTCCATCCTCAGGGCTCCCCTCCGCGCGTCCCCTCCCGGCTCGCCCTCTCTACCCCGTCCGCAACGGCCGGAGCCCGCCGGGGGCGCTCACCCGATTCGGAAGAGCAGCCGCTGGCTGCGCGTCATGAGCAGGCTGCCGAGGCCCCGCCGCGCTCGGCAGCCGCGGGGGATCGCGAGCAGCACGACGGCCAGCAGCAGCAGCCCGCACGCGGGGACCCACAGCCACGGCGCGGGCCAGCGCTGCCAAGCCATGCCGGGGGCGGGGCGCGGCGCGGCGCGGCGGGGCGGGGCGTTGCTAGGCGACGGCCCGGCCCCCCCCCGCGCGGGGGAACCCGGCACGGGCGCGCAGGGCGTTGGGGCTCCGCCCACGGCCTTGCATTCGGACCCGGTGCGCGCCTCGGATGCCCCCCCCCAAGCCACCCCCTGCAGGAGACCTGGCTCCGCCCCCGCCCGGAGGGTCAGGAGGCGGCGCCCGAACCCGCAGTCGACCTTGCGCTAATCTGGGTCCTCGCTGGCCCGAGTCCCGCGAGCTGACCGCAGCCTCTGCGCGCCCACGCCCGGGGACCCGGGGAGAGGCGCTGACGTGGTTCCTCCTGGTGAGAAACCTTTAGGCTCATACACTTTTTCACCTGGAAGGAGGAACGGGTCCACTGCCAACTCATTCTTTTACTCATTCACTAAATTAAAGGCACTGGGCCAGGCTCTGAGATGATGGGTCGAAGATAGTCTCTGGGCTGAGGCAGTAATGGCAGGGCACTTGCCTAGCACGCGCCAGACTCTGGGTTCTATCCCCAGTACCGCAAAAAAAAAAAAAAAAAAAAAAAAAAAAGACAAAAGTTAGCCGGACATGGGGGTGCATGCCTTTAATCCCAGCACTTTAATCCAGCAGAAGTAGGAGGAACACCGTGAGTTCGAGGCCAGCCTGAGACTACATAGTGAATTCCAGGTCAGCCTGGGCTGAAGACCCTACCTCGAAAAAAACAAAAACAAAAAAAGTTCAGAAATTTCTGATCCTGTACCTTGAGCCTACAATCTACATCCAGCGGCTAGTACGCTCACACATATGCATACATGTGTGCTGAAAACCTGCGATGCTATAAAGGAAGCAGGGGTCAAAGGAGTCACCCACCGACTGATAGTATGGGGTACAGAAAGTCTCCTTGAACAGGTGACATTTATCCCATGTCCTGAAGGATAAGAGGCCACAGGCTGCACTGGCTCAAGGGGGAGGGACTTTGCCAGTGGGTGGCAAAGTCAGGTTTAGGAGCCAGGCACCTTCACTCAAGCACCCTCACTGCCATGCCCAGCCCGATTCCCACACCGCTGTTCCCCCACTCCCTTACTGCTGCCTTTCTCGTTGGTTCTAGAAGTTATTCAGGTCAGTGTGAGGGCAAATGTGGTGACATCTACAAATTCAGGCACACAGGAGCCAGGGCTGGGCTCTTGTGGATCTGGCCTTGCCCTGGGCGTTCAGGAAGGGAAGGAAATGCTGCAGAGTCAAGCTCGCCATGGCTCCTGCTGGGAGCTGGGTAGAGGGAAGCAGGTGAGGCAATGTCCTTGTTTTCCTCCCTGCTTCCTGTGTTCTGGTCTGAGAGGCCCAGATAACCAGACTCCACCTCACATTTTCCATCACCCTCTGTGTACAAGGGCTAAACGTGTGCCACAGTGAGATCAGCATGTATATACATTGGAGGCCTCGCCCTCCTCTGATCCCCGCCCCTCCCGTCCCATCTCAAAAAGCCAAGGGATGGGTAAAATTGTCCCCAAACTGAATTGCAGTTCATCTAATTCTAGGTTTAATCCAGAAACCCTGGATAGTCAGTGTTTCTTTTCTGTGGATACACCTTGGGGGACAGAGCCTATGTTCTGCTGTCTCCCTGTCCCTTGCCTAATCCTCAGCTTCTGGGAGTCCGGCAGGGGAAGGGTTGAGAGGAAGACAAGAAGTTGGTCCAGCACAGGGGAGTTTGGTCTCTATTTGTGTGTGCACACGCAAATAAAACAATTGAGGATCATTGTAAACACACCCTGCTGCGGGGAGGGCTGTAACACAGTTCTTGCCTACAAAGTCAAAGGACCCAGGTTCGATTCCGCAGTACCCACGTAAGCCTAAACCAGATGCATTAGGTGGTGCATGTGTCTGGAGTTCCTTTGCAGTGGCTGGAAGCTCTGGTGAGCCCATTCTCTCTCTTTCTCTATGTGCCTCACCCCCTCTGAAATAAATAAAATACACAGCTCCTGTAATTGCAAACAGAAAGCACGGGCACTGGTGTGAACCTGCAGACAACTTGAATCCTGCAGACATTTGAATTCTAAATCTCAAGCCACACGCACAAGCTTATAGATGATAAACCCAAGATGTAGTTTACTAAATCCACAGACTCAGGGCAGGGCTTGGGTTTGGGAGCAAAATGGGGTTGTCTTGGAGTTCTCACGCAGGCTTAGAAGCCACCCTCCCTTACTCTGGACTATTCTGAAAAACCATGCATGTTTGCTCCAAGTCCGCTTTAGTTTCCCCTCCTGTCCCACATGGCTTTGCTGTGCAGTAAGCCAGATGTCTCAGTTTTCACCCATTCCTGTACCTTGCACCCTATAATGCCTGACTACTCATAGTTGCCCGAACTTGCCATGTTGCTTCACATCTCTCATGCTTTGCACATGCTGTGCTTTCTGGTGGAGAAAGTGCCACTCATTCTTTGTTCCCCAAAGACTCAGACCTCTTGTGCTCGCATCAAGAAAGCTTTTAGGTGCTGGGCAGATAGCTCAGTGGTTAAGGCACTTGCCTGCAAAGTCTAACAACGCAGGTTCAATTCCCTAGCACCCACATAAAGCCAGATGCACAAAGTGGAGTTTGTTTGCAGTGCCTGGAGGCCCTTGCATGCCCAATCTATCTACCTCTCTCTTTCAAATAAATAAATATTTTAAAAAATATTTTATTTTTTATTTTATTTTTTTTAAAGCATTTTTTAAGTATTTTTATTTATTTATTTATTTGAGAGCGACAGACACAGAGAGAAAGACAGATAGAGGGAGAGAGAGAGAGAATGGGCGCGCCAGGGCTTCCAGCCTCTGCAAACGAACTCCAGACGCGTGCGCCCCCTTGTGCATCTGGCTAACGTGGGACCTGGGGAACCGAGCCTCGAACCGGGGTCCTTAGGCTTCACAGGCAAGCGCTTAACCACTAAGCCATCTCTCCAGCCCAATATTTTATTTTTATTTATTTGACAGAGAAAGAGGGAGAAAGAGAGAGAGAATGGGCTCACGAGGGCCTCCAGTCAGTGCAAACGAACTCCAGACACATGTGCCCCCTTGTGCATCTGGCTAATGTGGGTCCTGGGGAATCGAACCTGGGTCCTTTGGCTTTGCAGGCAAATGCCTTAACCACTAAGCCATCCCTCCAGCCCTAAATAAGTATTTTTAAAAAAATACTTTATCTACGAGAGAGAGAGAATGGGTGTGCCAGGGCCTCTTAGCCATTCCAAATGAACTCCAGAGGCATGTGCCACCTTGTACATCTGGCTTTATATGGGTACTGGGGAATTGAACCTGAGTCTTTGGCTTTGCTGGCAAGTGTCTTAAGTATTAATCCATCTCTCCAGCCCCCAAAATATTTTTAAGTAAAAAGAAAAGAAAGCTTTTCTTGAGCATTCCCACTCCAAGATGGGCTTTATTCAGCATGACCCCTTGTACATACAGTAACTTTCCGTGTAAAACCAATGCCACGCGTTCTCACTTGTGTGGCTATCTTGGAGTGTATTCTCAAAGACTTTACCGTCTTTCTTCAGAGTGGAGACTAGAATGTTTCATCTCCAACTTTCCACTGTCTCGCATGATGTCACATACATATTAAATACTCAGCCATGTCCTTTGAAATGTCAAAGTCCTATCCATTACCCACAAGGCTCTTCCTTGACAAGACCAAGCCTGCCTTTTCAGCCTCCTCAGATACCATTCTTCCTCTTGTCACCTTGGGTCAGCCACGTGGTTCCTCGAAAGTTCGTTTCCACCTCAGGTCCTTGGTGCATGCTCCTACCACTTGGAACCCAGCTTCCCAATTCTGCGATCAGCTCAAATGCTGACAGAAGAGGAACAATCTTGAACTGATAGGTGGTTACATGACATATGCCGGGGTTCTCAACTACAGCTGGCCAGAGAGGATGCTGTATGGTATTCCCAGGATAGAAGCCAGAGATGTTGCTAAAATCCTACAATGCCAGAACAGGCCCCAACAACCAAGAATTACCTGGTCCACAGCATGCAAATGTCAAACTCATCGAGGTGGACACTGGAGATTTGAACACCTTACCATATGGAAAGTAATCATCAAACTAAAGCAAACCATATCTGCTGAGAGGACTCTGCTGTCCTCCAGCCCCGTGCTTCTCTTATATCACTTACGTGACTCTCCTGCTTCCTTCACATCAAGGCTCTACTGACAATTGGACCTTATTTTATGAATCTTGCCTGTCACCCCTACTGGGATGTGAGCCCCAGGAAGTCATGGTGTGTACGCTGCCTGGCCCAGAGCTGCTGTTCAGCTAAGTGTTTGCTGCACGGATGAGAGAAGCAAAGAATGGCCAAGTGACAGTTTCTTGCTGCTGAGCACTGGAACAGTCAGAAACTAGAATCCCCTTGTTATGACCAGTGGGATCTGTCCCTACAGGACAGCTGAGTGATGGTCAATCCCAAGCAGGGGGGCGGACCGCAAACAACCCACACCAGGAAAGGAGCAGGGGAGCCACCTCCGAGGCACCCACACACTTAAAGGTCTCTGGTTACCATGTTTTTCCCTGGAACGGCTTAGGGGCATTGCCAAGGCTAAAGTTTGCCTCTGGTGACTCTCCAGAGAGTCTTTTTTTTAAAAAAAATTTTGTTCATTTTTATTTATTTGTGAGCGACAGAGAGAGAAAGGCAGAGAGAGAGAGAGAGAGAGAGAGAGAGAGAGAGAGAGAGAGAGAGAGAATGGGTGTGCCAGGGCCTCCAGCACTGCAAACGAACTCCAGATGCATGCGCTCCCTTGTGCATCTGGCTGACATGGGTCCTGGGGAATCAAGCCTCGAACCGGGGTCCTTAGGCTTCACAGGCAAGCGCTTAACTGCTAAGCCATCTCTCCAGCCCAGAGAGTCTTATTAATAACCTAAGGCACAGCTGGGCGTGGTGGTACATGCCTGTACGCCTAGCACTGGGAAGGCTGAAGCAGGGGGACCATGATGTTGAGGCCAGCTTAGGCTACATAGTGAGACCTTGTCTCAAAACAAAAAACAAAAAGCAAAAATCAGAAACTGTGGCTTAGCTGTTAAGATGCTTGCCTGCCAAGCCTAAGGACCCAGGTTCAATTTTCCAGGTCTCATGTAAGCCTGATGAACAAGGTGGTGTTTGCAGTGGCTCGAGGCCCTGGTACACCCATTCTCTCCCTCTCTCCCTCTCTCTCTCTCTCTTCTGCTCCCTCTCTCTGTCTCAAAAAAAAAAAAAAAAAAGAACAAAAGGGCAGCTGGGCATGGTAGTGTACACCTGTAATCCAAACACTCAGTAAGCTGAGGCAGGATGATTGTGAGTTCAAGCACAGCCTTGGATACATAGTACCAGGCCAGTCAGGACTACACAGCAAGACCCTATCTCAAAAAATTAAATAAATAGCCAGTAAGCTAGAAAAGAGATATAAAGGGAAGAGAAGTGAAGGGAGGCAGTACTTAATAGGATGGTATTGTATATGTATAAGTAGAAGAATAAATTAATGGGGATGAAAAGGCCCAAGTGAACTCAGGGGAAGAGATTGAGTAAAGGGAAGGTGGAGGGAGGGCTAATCAAAATCTAAGAGGATATAAACAAATCATATAGAAATCTACTTTTTTGGACAATGGAACACTCAGGAGCCATAGATTGTTAGTAGAAAATTTTCAGTGTCAGGGATGGGATACCGTCCAGTGAGTTGTTGGCCAGGGTGGTCCGATTCCCTGAAAACATTACAGGCCATTGCAGAGGCCCTTGGTTTCCCACCAGGAGTAAGACCCTATTGCTGAAGAATCCACATACTTGGGCTGCAAGGTCACTGAGAAATTCTGCTGGAACTGAGCTGATAACCTCCTCCATGTAGACCAGCTGACAAAAAGCTGGAAGAAGCCATTCTGCATGCAGTTCAATGGGAGAGAGGGAAATCACCAATGAAGATACTCAACAGTGGACACTGCAAGCCTTATATTTTGCCAGCCAGACCAAATGAGCCAACGAGTGCATTAGTGGTGCTTCTGTCACGGTGGAAACCAACTGCCGTCTAATTGGACTGGAAGCCCGCTCCATGGGAGGGAATACATCCTGATACTGAAAACTTACAACAAGGGTAGTCATGAGCCCTAGGGATGTAATGTAACGTCTGCTGCTGTCTGACTAAATGTATATACCATGCTCACCAAACTGCCCAGTAAGCACTTCTCTTAATGTTCATTCCCTTATATTAATGCTACTCTCACTTTTGGTAGAGAACCTTCTCTTTTCAGATAGCAGTGACCTTGAGATGACTCAGAAGGCACCATAGTGTTGAGAAGAAGTGACAGAGGAGTGCTCAGCACTGAAACATCTCTATCACACCTTTGAAAGCTCAGCACTCAAATAGCTCTATCTCATCTTCCAAAGCTCGGGGCCCATTGCGGAAGAGGTGGCAGAAAGAATGTAAGAGCCAAAGGAAGGGTAGGACTCCTTACAACGTGCTCCGGCCAGACACAAAATGGCCTGGATATCCATGATCTCACAGTGCCTGACACTACCTGCACAAGACCATCATAATAGGAGGAAAAGATGATATCAAAATAAAAGAGACTGATTGAGAGGGGGAGGGGATATGATGGAGGATGGAGTTTCAAAGGGGAAAGTCGGGGAAGGGAGGATATTACCATGGGATATATTTTTATAATCACGGAAGTTGTTAATAAAAATTTGAAAAGAGGGCTGGAGAGATGACTTAGTGGTTAAGCGCTTGCCTGTGAAGCCTAAGGACCCCAGTTCAAGGCTCAGTTCCCCAGGTCCCACGTTAGCCAGATGCACAAGGGGGCGCATGCGTCTGGAGTTCGTTTGCAGAGGCTGGAAACCCTGGCACGCCCATTCTCTCTCTCTCCCTCTATCTGACTTTCTCTCTGTGTCTGTCGCTCTCAAATAAATAAATAAAAAATTTAAAAAAAAATTGAAAAGAAAAGAGAGACTGATTGAGAGGGGGAGGGGATATGATGGAGAATGGAGTTTCGAAGGGGAAAGTGAGGGGAGGGAGGGCATTACCATGGAATATTGTTTACAATCATGGAAGTTGTAAATAAAAAAAAATATATTTAAGCAATTTGTATCAGAAAATAATAAAACAGTCTAAAATATCAACAAAATAAATAAAACAATAGTGGCTGAGGAGATGGCTCCATGGAGAAAGTGCTCCCCACTCGGGACTGAGTACCCAAATTCAGCGCCCATATCCCATGTATAATGCTGGAAGCCACTGGCTTCTGCAGTCCCAGCCTTCTGACAGCCAGATGGGAGGCAGATATAGGGGAATTTCAACTCAAGAGGAGTACAGAAAAGAACAGTGAGATCCAGAGAGAGAAATGATGCCTCAAATAAGGTGGAAAGGCGAGGACTGACTCAAAAGTTGTCCTTTGAATGATGACATCAAAATAAAAAAGAGACTAATTGAGATGGGGAAGGGATATGATGGGGAATGGAATTTCAAAGGGGAAAGTGGGGGGGGGTAGGGAGGATATTACCATGGGATACTTTTTATAATCATGGAAAATGTTAATAAAAATTGAGAAAAAAAATTAATTAAAAAAAATAAAATAATTAGCCCCCCAAAAAAGAAAAAGTTGTCCTTTGAACTCCACACACGACATGGCATGCATGAGTACACACACACACACACACACACACAAACAAAAAAATGTTAGAAGATTTAAAAACCAAATCAAACAAACAATAAACAACACAAACAAAACAAAGGGGGCAACTTTCTTCCCAGCCCCTGGGGTGGGGTGGTTGCCCCTGCCGTCTGCTGCTTATTCGAACCTGCCAGCCCAGCCTGTGCCCTTGGGAGGACAGCCTGGTGTCATCTTTGCATCATGGTCTAGGCTGGTGCCCCGTGCTTGGCTGGCATGCAGGAAATCACTGCTGCTGCTGCTGATGATGGCAGTGATGATAATGATGGTGGAGACAACACAGTCCTGGAGTGGCTGTAATGGGCGGAGCTGTTTGAGTGGTACTGAGCAGAGACATCGTGTTGGACCAGGGTGGCAAGGTCGGCTGGGTTTAGAAAAGTTAACCCAGTGCAGGAGTGCAGGCTGGGACCCTCTGGCTTGCTACATTTCCTTGAGTGCACCCCATGTTTGTGGCCACTAGGAGCTCACCATCCCCACAGTGCTCTTCCCTCTGAGCCAATGTACTCCCTCCTCTAGAACCCTGGTTAGCTTGGAAGCGCCCCCCCCCCCACCTCTCCTTTCTCACCTACCTGTCTTGATGGACTCTGGCCCTTGCCTTCCACATTTCCTTCCTGCCCTCCCTCTGTCTCGCCGCCTGCAGGAGAGCCTTGAGGTGGCTGCCTTGTCACAGCTCTGGGTTGAGCAGATGCAGTGGTGCATGGCTGTGCGGCTGTAACCCTAGCCTGGGGAAGTAGCAGGAGGATGGGAAGCTCAGGGTCATCCTTAGCCACATAGAAGCTGTGGACTTGTCTGCGCTACATGAGATCATGAGAAGCTGTGTCACACACACACACACACACACACACACACCAAAAAAAAAAAACCAAACAGGGCTGGGGCTGGGCATGGTGGCACATGCCTTTAATCCCAGCACTCGGGAGGCAGAGGTAGGAGGATCGCCATGAGTTCGAGGCCACCCTGAGATTACATAGTGAACTCCAGGTCAACCTTGGCTAGAGTGAGACCCTATCTCGAAAAACCAAAAAAAAAAAAAAACCAGGGCTGGAGAGATGGCTTAGCAGTTAAGACACTTGCCTGTGAAGGTTCAATTCCCCAGTACCCACATAAGCCAGATGCACGTGGTGGTACATGTGTCTGGAGTTTGTTTGCAGTGGTGGCTGGAGGCCCTGGAGTGCCCATTCTCTCCCTCCCTCTCTCTCTCTCTCTCTCAAATCAATAAATAAATATTAAAAATCAACACAGCTGGGCGTGGTGGCGCACGCCTTTAATCCCAGCACTCAAGAGGCAGACGTAGGATGATTGCCATGAGTTCAAGGACACCCTGAGACTCCATAGTGAATTCCAGGTCAGCCTGGGCCAGAGTGAAACCCTACCTCAAAAAAACAAAACAAAACAAAACAAAAAACCCTACAACAACAACAAAAAACCACAAAAGCTTCTACACCAGCCTCCTCTATTCAGCTGACTCAAGGGGCTAAATATCAGGGTGCTTATGTGTTTTGAGACAGGATTTTACCACATAGCCTAGGCTGGACTAGACTCTCTTCTGTATTCCAGGTTGGCCTTAAATCCGTGATTCTCTGGCTGAGCTGCCACAGTGTTGAGGTCCCATTTGCTTTCATTTTCCTGCTTGATTGCTGCTGTCAGGTATCAACAAGCCTGGCTTGGCTCATTCAGCATCTTAGCTGAGCAGTTCTCAAGGTGGAGGGGGCCTGTGACTCACTCAGAAAGCTTGTCAAGGAGCTGGAGAGATGGCTTAGCAGTTAAGGCACTTGCCTACAAAGCCTAAGGACTCAGATTCGATTCCCTAGTCCTCACATAAGCCAGATGCACAAGGTAGAGCATGTGTAGCTAGAGGCCTTGGTTCACCCATTCTATCTGCTTTTCTCTCTCTCTCAAATAAATAATAAAATTTAAAAAAAAAAAAAAAAAAAAGCTTGTCAAATACAGGCTCCTGGGCTGGAGAGAGAGCTAAACAGTTAATGGCACTTGCTTGCAAAGCCTGATGGCCTGGACTCAATTCTCCAGTACTCATGTAAAGCCAGGCGCAGCAAGGGACACATACGTCTGGAGCTCATTTGCAATGGTTAAGGGTCCTGGAGTACCCATTCCCTGTCTGCCTTTCCTTTTTTGTAATTTTTATTTATTTATTTTTGGTTTTTGGGGGGGCAGGGTCATCCTCTACTTCAGGCTGACCTGGAATTCACTATGTAGTTTCTGGGTGGCATCGAACACTTGGTGATCCTCCTACCTCTGCCTCCCAAGTGCTGGGATTAAAGGCATGCACCACCATTCCCAGCCTGCCTTTCTTTAAAAAAAAAAATTACACACACACTCAAACACACTCACACGCACACACACATATTTGAGAGAGAGAGAGGCAGTGAGTGAGAGATAGAATGCACCTACCAGGACCTTTAGCCACTGCAAACAAACTCCAGATTCATGTGCTACCTTGTACATCTGGCTTACGTGGATACTGGGGAATCGAACCTGAGTCCTTAGGCTTTGCAGGTAAGTGCCTTAACCACTAAGCAATCTCTCCAGCCCTCTGTCTGCCTTTCTCTCTCTCTCTCTCTCTCTCAAATAAGTAAAATATATGTTGAAAATACAGGCTTCTCCTGCTCCTGCCCACTGAGATTCACACTCAGTGGGTCTACGGAGCCCAACAGTCTGCATTTTGCATAGAAGTTTTGGAACTCCAACTTGGCCTCAGTTCCTGACCTCAATTCCAAGGCCTCTGATGAGTTTCAGCAGTGTCTTGCTCACAGGTCACACCCTGCATTCACCTGAAATTCCTCTGCTCCTGTAAACTAAACTCTGATCTCCCTCCCCTCCCTTCATCCCTCCCGCCCCCAACAAACTGTCCTCCAGCTCAAGCTTCACAAACTATTCCCTTTCTTCTAGCCTAGCCCCTCAGTCCAGATTTATTCCTTCCCAAGCTGGTGTTGTTTATTTGTTTAGCTTGTTTTGTTTTACCTGCTAGGCAAGAGCTCTACCAATGAGCCACACCCACAGTTCCTCCCTCTCCATGTGGACTTAGGCTCAGTTCCCTTGAACCACTCACCAGTGGGCATCTTCTTCACCCCTTGTCCCTTCAGCATTAGGTTACCAGCCTCCTGACCTTCCTAATAATGGAAACCTAAAAAGCCTCTTATCTGCTCCCACCTGGTCGATATGGCTAAAACAAACTGTCAAATAAGGATCACTATGATTTAGGCCTCACTGGAACCCCAACACCAGTGCTTAGCAGTACATTATCTTGCTAAGGTCCAATCTCAGTAGCCACATTTGTCATTATGAATTTCAATTCCTGTGGTGGTTTGATTCAGGTGCCCCCCATAAACTTATGTATTCTGAATACTAAGTCCCCAGATGGTGGCAATTTGGGAATGGAAGCTTCCTGGAGGCAGCCTCTTGTTGGGGGTGGGGTTATGGGTGTTAGAGTCAATGTTCCCTTGCCAGAATTTAGGAGAATCGAACCTGAGTCCTCTCCTGCTGCTGTTGTCTACCTAATGTTGGTTGGCCTGAAGGTGATGTCCACCCTCTGCTCATGCCATTTCCCCTTACCATCATGGAGCTTCCCCTCAAGCCGGTAAGTCAAAATAAATCCTTTCCTCCCACAAGCTGCTCTTGCTCGGTTGTTTTCTGCCAGCAATGCAAAGTTGACTGCAACAGTTAAATTGGTACCAGGAGTGGGGTCATTGTTGCTAGAAACCTGACTCTGGCTTTGGTCACTTGGAACTGATTTGAGGGAGGAATGTGAATGAATTTAAAACCTCAGTTTAGGAGACACCATGCAGTGCTGCTAAGTACAACTTGATGGGCTATTCTGGTCAGAATTGGAAGACGTAAATGCAGTAAGAACTATGTGCTATGAGGTTTGGCTTAGGAGAATGAGAAAGAACTTTGTTGGAACTGGTTTAGAAGTAGTGTGTGAGAGGCTTGCTGTGTTCTGCCTGCCTGTGTCCCGGAAACTTGTGCAGGGTTGCGTTATGTAGAAACGAACTAGTATAAGCAGAGGGATATGACACAGAAAAAAATAAATGAAATCTTTGGGCTCAAACTGCTGCCTGTTAAGCTGCGATTGAGAGATTGCAGCCATTGAGATTGAGCCAGCTGATGAGCACTGGGACAACAGGAAGGATGCAGCTCCTTTGAAGGGGCCTGAATGCTGAAGGAGTGTCATGTTCTTCAAAGTCTGTTTCCCCCCTGGATTAACAAGCTGGTAGCCCACCTGGTACTATGGAGTATAACAAATGCAGGAAAGACAGGATCATTGAATTTGCAACACGGTTTTGTTTTTTGGAAATGGCCATGGGCAGTGTGGAAGCAGGCTTGCTTACCTGCATGGAACTCTGATGAAGCCATGAGGATGAACCATGTTGCAGTAGAAACCCAATGGAGATGTCAAAGCTATGGGATGGCTGCCAAGGAGAGCTGCCAGTACTGGATGAAGTTGTCCAGGACTGTGAGTAGCCTAGCTGGAGGGGCAGAATTGGAACTCCAGAGACTTATAACTGGTTAGCATTATCAGACTTGGAGATTTGTCACTGGCTAGAGTTGTCAGACTTGGAGTTAGAGAGTTTGATTTTGCCCTATTTATTTTAAATCTTGTATTGGTTGACTATTTCTTTGCTATGTCCAATGCCATCTTTTTTCAGGGTGAACATTTATTCTGTGCCATTGTGGCTTAGTTGAAAGAACTTGGACTGGGATGGAGAGATTGCTTAATGGTTAGGGCACTTGCTTGGTAAGTCAAAAGACCCAGGTTTGAATCCCCAGTACCCACACAAGCCAGATGTACAAGGTGGTGTATGCAGCTGGAGTTTGTTTGCAGTGGCTGAAGGCCCTGGTGTGCCCATTCTCTCTCAACAAGTAATATACAAATAAAAAGTTAAAAAAAAAAACAAAAACAAAAAAACATCTGGGGTAGTGTGAGACACTACCTTGAAAAACAAACAAAAAAAACAACCTTGGACTATGGGATGTTTGAACATCATTGGGATTGATAAAAAATATGGGGACTTTTAAAGTTGGACTGAATGCATTCCATTTTACATCATGTATAGTTATGAGTTTATGGGGGTCAAGAGTAGAAATGTGGTGGTTTGATTCAGGTGTCTCTCATAAACTTGAATTCTGAATGCTAGGTCCCCAGCTGGTGGCAATTTAGGAATTGGAGCAAGACCCTACTTTGAAAACAACAACAACAAAAAAATTGTTAAACCACCTGGAAGTAGTGGCACACATTTGTAATCCCAGCACTAGGGTAACTGAGGCAGGAGGATCGCTAGGAATTCAAAGCATGTTTGGGCTACATAGTGAGTTACCAGGCTAGCCAGGGATATGTGTGTGGTAAGACCTTATCTCCAAAAAGTAAAAGAGGGCTGGGCGTGGTGGCACACGCTTTAATCCCAGCACTCCGGAGACAGGGGTAGGAGGATCCCTGTGAGTTCAAGGCCGTCCTGAGACTACATAGTGAATTTCAGGTCAGACTGGACTAGAGTGAGACCCTACCTCAAAAAAAAAAAGAAAAGAAAAGAAAAGAAAAGAAAAAGAAAGAGGGCTGAAGAGATAGCATAGTGGTTATGGCATTTGCCTGTGAAGCCTAGGGACCCAGACTCGATTCTTCAGGACTCACATAAAGCCAGATGCACAAGGCGGTGTATGGGTCTGAAGTTCGTTTGCAGTGGCTGGAGGCCCTGGAATGCCCATTGTCTCCTTTCTCTCTCTCATAAAGTAAAAAATAAATAAAAAACCTACCTTTTTGGACAATATAACACTCAGAAGCCATAGATTGTTACTAGCAAATTTCAGTGCCAGTGACGGGATACTTTCCAGTGAGTTGTTGGCCAGGGAGGTCACTGATATCCCCCCAAAATTACAGGCCATGGCCAAAGCCCTTGGTTTCCCACCAGGAATAGATGGTAAGACTCTATTGCTAAAGACTCCACATACTTGAGCTGCAAGGCCACTGAGAAATGCTGCTGGAACTGAGCTAAACACCTCCTCCATGTAGATCAGCTGACAAAGCTGTTCTGCATGCAGTTCAATGGTAAAGAGAGAAATCACCAGTGGAGATACTCAACAATGGACACTTAAATTTGGCCAGCCAGGCCAAATGAGTCAATGGGTGCAATAGTGGCATGTCTGTTATAGTGGAAACTAGCTGCTCTCTAACTGGACTGGAGGCTGGCTCCATGGGAAGGAATACATCCCTGATACTAAAAACCTAAAACAGGGGTAGTCATAAGATCTAGGGGTGTAATGTCTGCTTGTGTCTGGCTAAATATATATACTATATTCACCAAACTGCTCAGTAAGCACTTCTCTTAAAGTTCATACCCATATGTTAATGCTACTCTCACTTTTGGTTAGAGAAGCTTCTCTTTTCAGATGGCAGTGATCTTGGGATGACTCAGAAGGCACCATCGTGCTAAGAAATGACAGAGGAATGCTCAGCAGTGAAATATCTTTGTCACATCTTCCAAGGCTCAGGGTCCATTGTGGAAGAGGTGGCGGACAGAATGTAAGAACCAAGGGACGGACAGGACTCCTTACAACATGCTCCTCCAAACACAAAATGGCCCAAGAGACTGATTGAGGGGGGAGGGGATATGATGTAGAGTGGAGTTTCAAAGAGGAATGTGGGGGGAGGGAGGAATTACCATGGGTTATTGTCTACAATTATAGAGGTTGTCAATGAAAAAAATAAATTAGGGCTGGAGAGATGGCTTAGCGGTTAAGCGCTTGCCTGTGAAGCCTAAGGACCCCGGTTCGAGGCTCGGTTCCCCAGGTCCCACGTTAGCCAGATGCACAAGGGGGCGCACGTGTCTGGAGTTCATTTGCAGAGGCTGGAAGCCCTGGCACGCCCATTCTCTCTCCCTCTATCTGTCTTTCTCCCTGTGTCTGTTGCTCTCAAATAAATAAATAAAAAATGAACAAAAAAAATATTTAAAAATAAATAAATAAATAAATAAATTAGAAGCTGGCCATGGTGGCGCACGCCTTTAATCCCAGCACTCGGGAGGCAGAGGAGGAGGATCTCTGTGAGTTCGAGGCTACCCTGAGACTACATAGTGAATTCCAGGTCATCCTGAGCTAAAGTAAGACCCTACCTCGAAAAACAAAACAAAAATAATAATAATAATAATAATAATAATAATAAATTCAAAGATGACAAAATAAATATTTTTTTTAAAGAAAGAAAAAGAATGGCTGGAGAGATGGCTCAGTGGCTGAGGTGCTTGCCTGAAAAGCCTAACTACCCAAGTTTGATTCCTTAGTACCCAGGTAAAGTCAGATGCACAGTGCACAGTGGGACATGCATCTGGAGTTTGTTTGCAGTGGCTGGAGGCCCTGTCACAACCATTTTCTCTATCTCTCCGTCTCTCCTCTATCTCTGTCTGCTTGCAGATAAATAAATATTTTTTTAAAGAAAAAAGTGAAAGAGCAAGGAGTGTTGGTGCATGCCTTTAATCCCAGCACTCAGGAGGTAGAAGTATGAGGATCAAGAATTTGAGGCCAGCCTCGGACTACAGAGTGAGTACCAGATCAGATAAGCTCGGGCTAGAGTGGAACCCAATCACCAAAAAAAAAAAAAAAAAAAGTGGGGAGTTAGAGAGATGGCTTACCAGTTAAGATGCTTGTCTGCAAATTCTAAGGACCCAGGTTTGATTCCCTAGTACCCACATAAGGCAGATGCACATGGTGGTAAATGCATCTGGAGTTCATTTGCAGTGGCTGGAGGCCCTGGCATGCTCACATTCTCTCTCCCTCGCTCTCTCTCTCTAATAAAATAAATAAAAATTAAGAATTAAATAAATTAAACAAAAAATGGAAAATAAGTCAAACAGCTAACTTACTTAACACATAAAGATCTAAACTAAACCGGATGTGGTGGCGCACGCCTTTAATCCCAGCACTCGGGAGGCAGAGGTAGGAGGATCCCTGTGAGTTCAAGGCCACCCTGAGAATACATAGTAAATTCCAGGTCAGCCTGGACTAGAGAGAGACCCTACCTCAAAAAACAAAACAAAAAAAAAAAAAAAAAAAAAAAAGATCTAAACTAAGTTAGAAAACACAAGGACTTTAATAAGGGGATTAAAATAACTAATAAATATGAAAAGATGTTATAACTAAAAAGAATTTTTTTAACATCAGGCTAGAGCTGGAGAGATGACTCAGTGGGTTAAAAGACATTTGCTTACAAAGCTTGTTTTTCTGGTTTGATTCCCCAGTACGTACAGAAAGTGAGATACACAAGCTGCACAAAGTGGCACATGCGTCTGCATTTGTAGCAGCTACAGGCTCTGGCTTGCCCATATATTTTTGAAGGAGAAATAAGAGAAAGCTAGCTTCTTTCAGGCCCAAATACTTCCCACCCCCTCGCCCAGGCAGGGTCTCGCCCCAGCCCAGGCTGACCTAGAATTCACTGGTAGTCTCAGGCTGACTTCCAACTGAAGGCAATCCTTCTACCTCTGCCTCCCAAGTGCTGGAAGTGTGTAGCGCCACCTAGCCCGGTCAGGTCCGTACACTTTTGAAGGAGAAACAAGAGAAAGCTAGCTTCTTTCAGGCAGTTAGTTAAGGACAGAAGCTCAAAGAGAAAACCAGAAGATGCCACCCTGCCTTGGCAGGAATGGAGCAAGTGTCTGATCCAGGTTCATCCACAATGGCTACAGCGCCCCCTTCTGTCTCCACAGTCTCGCACGGCTACCTAGGTGGACTGGCCTTTGGTGTTAGCCCTTAAAACAAAGGGAGGAGGGCAGCTGGAGAGATGGCTTAGCGGTTAAGCACTGTGAAGTCTAAGGACTCGGGTTCAAGGCTCAATTCCCCAGTACCCCACATACGCATCTGGAATTCGTTTGCAGTGGCTGGAAGTCTGGTCGCACTGGGGAATCAATCCTATAATATAATTAACAACTTCCATGACTGTAACCAATACCCAAACAGTAATGCCCTCCCTCCACCCACTTTCCCTATTGAAACTCCATTCTCCATCATATCCCCTCCTCCTCTCAGTCAGTCTTTTATTAATTTATTTTATTTTTATTTTAATTAATTAATTAATTTATTTTGGTTTTTTGAGGTAGGGTCTCACTCCAGCCCAGGCTGACCTGGAATTCACTATGGAGTCTCAGGGTGGCCTCGAACTCATGACAATCCTCCTACCTCTGCCTCCCAAATGCTGGGATTAAAGGCATGCGCCACCACACCCGGCTAGTCTGTTATTTTGATGTCATCATCTTTTCCTCCTGTTACGATGGTCTTGTGTAAGTATTGTCAGGCACTGTAAGGTCATGAATATCCAGGCCATTTTGTGTCTGGAGGAGAATGTGGTAAGGAGTCCTACCCTTCCTTTGGCTCTTACATTCTTTCTGCCACTTCTTCCTCAATGGACCCTGACTGAGCCTTGGAAGGTGTGAAAGGGATATTTCAGTGTTGAGCACTCCTCTGTCCCTTCTTCTCAGCACTGTGATGCCTTCTGAGTCACCTCCTCCCCCCACCTTTTCTTCTTTTCTTTCTTGGTTTTTCGAGGTAGGGTCTCACTCTAGTCCAGGCTGACCTGGAATTTACTATGTAGTCTCAGGGTGGCCTCCAACTCACAATGATCCTGCCAAGTGCTGGGATTAAAGGCATGTGTCACCAGGCCAACAAGAGCACTTTCTTAGCATGAGGCATGAGAAAGTTCTGAACTCAATCCCCAGCACAAGTGAGCAGGGAGAGGCTGGGAGATGAGAGGGAGCATGAGATGTTCTGATGGAAATGTGTGTGAAAGTTCAAGGCAGCAGGGGTTTAAGTTTACGGCCAGGGTTCCCCAGGGAGCCAAGACTCTCATCTGCTCCAAGGTCTGGAAGCAAAAGGCAGCCACTGGGAGGCCTCTGTAGAAAGCGGGAGCCCTGTGCAATGTGTGATCCGGGGTTAGACGATGAGCCACTGAAAGGACACTACCGGCTCACTTGTCAAATGGCAAAGCCTACAGATGGGTATAAGCGCCTGGGTTTCATGCTAATTCTAGAGTTAAGATATGGACATCTGGAAAAGCTGGGTGGCAGGAAAATCGCCTCAAAATAAAAAGTTAAAAAAATAAAATAAAACACAGCCGGATGTGGTGGTGCATGCATTTAGTCCCAGCACTTGGGAGTCATAAGTTTGAGGGCAGCCTGAGACTACACAGTGAATTCCAGGTTAACCTGGTCTAGATTGAGACCCTACCTTGAAAAAAAAATGCACAAATAGAGTTGTGTTCATGTGTTGAAAAAAGGTTTTTTGTCTTTTTAAAATTTTTTTTTAACCAACACGGAGGAGGCAGATTCTGTTGGCTGATTCTCTAATCCGCTCCCTCCACACACCTGCTTTTTCTTGTTAACTTCTGTTTTACCCACCCTCCTCTCAATAGCTGAAGCCTCTGAGTCCCTCCCCAGCCCTGGTGGATGGATCTTGATTGGTCCAAACCAGTTGGTACACTCATTACCCAACCAACTATTATTGGTTAGACTGGGGAAAGTGATGGAACTCCGGCCATCAGGTAATAATAGCAAATATTTATATAGCACACATCATGTGCCAGGCTCTACGTAGACAGCCCTCAGTCCTCACAGGACCCTACGGATCAAGGACTGAGAGATCCATTCAGCAGCTCCAGGTCACACAGCTGCTCAGAGGGTGACAGTGATGGAGATGGGCTGAAGGCTTTCTAGGGTCTTCCTTGTTCTTAAAAGGGGTCTAATCTTGCTGTGGTGCAGAGGCCTTGTGCAGAGTAAACAGGTGCTCTACCACGGAGCTGGACTTCCAGCCTACGTGCAGCTTTATTTATTATTTCTTCTATTTTGAGAAAAGGTCTCACATAGCCCAGACTGGCCTGGGATGATCTTGAACAACACACATCTCTACCTCCCAGGCATTACAGGAATGTGGCAGAAAATTGCTGAAGATGTGAACTCAGGAGGATCACGAGTTTGAGGTCAGTGTGGACTAGACATTTTAAGGGCCAGGCGTGGTAGCACCTGCCTTTAATCCCAGCATGGGGAGGACCTGGGTTTAATCCCCAGTACCACAGAAGAACCAGACAAAAACCTGTGTGCATTTTGTATGATTGATATGATGGTACTTCTGGTTTTTGTGGGGGGGGAGGGGGTGGTTCAACTTACTATGTAGTTTCAGGGTGGCCTTGAACTCACAGTGATCCTCCTACCTCGGCCTCCCAAGTGCTGGGATTAAAGGCGTCAGATATGGTGGTGCTTCTATCAACAAAAATACATGGAGGGCTGAACAGATGGCTTAGTGGTTAAGCGCTTGTCTGTGAAGCCTAAGGACCCTGGTTCGAGGCTTGATTCCGCAGGACCCACGTTAGCCAGATGCACAAGGGGGCTCACGCATCTGGAGTTCTTTTGCAATGGCTGGAGGCCCTGGCGTGCCCATTCTCTCTCCAACTGCCTCTTTCTCTCTCTGTCACTCTCAAATAAATAAATAAAAATAAACAAAACAAAATACATGGAGCTGGGTGTGGTGGTGCACTCCTTTAATCCCAGCATTCAGGAGGCTGAAGTAAGAGGATTGCTATGAAGCTAGAGTGAGACCCTGCCTCAAAAAAAAAAAAAAAAAAAAAAAAAAGAGGACTAAAGAGATGGCTCAATGGTTGAGGCACTTGTCTGCAAAGTCTAATGACCCATGTTTGATTTCCAGGACCCACATAAAGCCAGATGCACAAAGCAACACATGCATCTAGAGTTTATTTGCAGTGGCCAGAGGCCCTCCTATGCCACCATGCCTGGCCCTTATTTTCTTGTGTATGCTTTAAAAGATCTCACCACCTTTTACAGTATGAATATGTCACTGTAATTGTTTTCAAGGTAGGTTCTTGCTCTAGCCCAGGCTGACCTGGAATTCACTCTGTAGTCCCAGACTGATCTCGAACTCACGGTGATCCTCCTACCTCTGCTTCCCGAGTACTGGGATTAAAGATGTGCACCACCATGTCTGGCCTATATCACTATTTTATTTTATTTTTTTATTGTTTTGTTTTGTTTTTCCAGGTAGGGTTTCACTAGTTTAGGCTGACCTGGAATTCACTCTGTATTCTCAGGGTGGCCTCGAACTCACAGCGATCCTCCTACCTCTGCCTACCGAGTGCTGGGATTGAAGGCATGTGCCACCATGCCTGGCCTATATCACAGTTTTAAAAAGATACTCTGCGAAAGCAGAACTATTTCTCCTTTTCCCTTCCTATTCTCATGTCATCATTTGGGCATCTTTATCCACCTCTCCATCCTAATTAATTGTGTTCCCTTGGAGGTCAAACCCACTTGTCACTCACTGGTAATTCTTGTCCCTGAACAGTAAGTAGCAACCGTGACCGTGAAGCATGCTGCGTTTCCCTTTGTGTCCCAGCCTCTCACAGCCTCTTGTGGCTGTCCCTTCACGTGTGGCTGTGTTCAACCAGAGTCTGCTCCTTGGTTCCTTGAGCCTCTCCTCTTCCTTCTCTTCCTCCTCACTATGTAGCCCAGGCTGGCCAAGTACCTCAGGGTGGTGGTCTGATCCAGGTGTCCCCCATAAACTTAGGGGTTCTGAATGCTGGGTCCCCAGCTGGTGGCAATTTGGGAATTGGAGTCTCCTGGAGGGAGTGTATTGTTGGGGGTGGGCTTACAGATGTTAAAGCCAGCTTCCCCTTGCCAGTGTTGGGCACACTCTCCTGCTGCTGTTGGCCAGGGGGTGATGTCCACCCCCTTCTCATGCCTTCGTTTTCCCTTGCCATCACGGGGAGCTTCTCCGTGAGTCTATAAACCAAAATAAACTCTTTCTTTCCCCCGCAAGCTGCTCTTGTCTGGGAGCTTTGTGCCAGCAACTCGAAGCTGGCTGCAATGCTCAGCTTCCTGAGTCTGGTGACTTATGAGCATAAACTGCCCAGCCACCTCTTCTCTGTGTAGTCCTTGCTTGCCCAGACTTCAGCTACTGCCTGAATGCTTGCTGCTCCAGAGAGACCTGTGCATGACCTCCTCTGAGTGGCCACTGTCAAAGCTCGCTGCTGCAGTTACCTTCTCCTGGCTGCGGCCCAGCAGCACTGACCACAGGGAAGCAGCGTCCTTGTCCACTGCTGACCTACAACCGCTTCTCCCACCCCGTTCCTCAGCAAACCCCGAACTCGCCATGGATGAGCCCTGGCAACACGGGCCGTGCATAACTTCTCCAGGCCTCAGTTTCCTCGAGGAAACCAACGACGCAGAGCTATCGGAACAGTGCCTGACAGCATGCGGGAAGGATGTGAGGCCTGCGGCAACGGTTCTTCAGGGGACCATCTGCCTGTGCCCCCCGGCCCAAAGACAGACAGTGCCTGGCATACACAGTTCTAGACGCATGTTTGTCAAGTGGTAAATGAACCAACTGTTGGACCTGCACCTAAGGGAAGCCTCCTCTGCTGACTCTGGCCTAGGTGATGGTGTCCCGTTCATTACATGAATTCCTCTGTCACTGTCCTCAGCAGGCTAAGGACTGGTTCCAGGTGCCACTCAACAACACCTGGAGTTCCTTATGGGGAAGGCGGGTGCTGGGCTGATTGGCCGGACTACATTCTCACTCTGCCATTAGTGCTGCCTGGGAGGCAATGTTCTCAATCAACTTAAATCTCACTCTCTCCACTGAAGGAGCTGAAAACCTGCCTGAGCTGCTTTGAGGATTAACTGTGGTTATGCAAGTAAGGGAGGGCTGGAGAGAAGGCTCAGTCATTTAAGGTGCTTGCTTGAAAGCCCCACGGCCTGGGTTTGAGTCCCCAGTGCCCATGCAGGGCTAGCTGCACAAAGTGGCACGTGTGTCTGGAATTCATTTGGCAGTGGCAAGAGGCCCTGGTGTGCCCATTCTCTCCCCCCACCTGTCATAATTTTTTGTTTTGTTTTGTTTTTCTTTTCACGATTTTTATTAACATTTTCCATGATTATAAAAAGTATCCCATGGTAATACCCTCCCTCCTCCCCCACACTTTCCCCTTTGAAATTCCATTCTCCATCATATTACCTCCCCATCTCAATCATTGTACTTACATATATACAATACCAACCTATTAAGTACCCTCCTCCCTTCCTTTTTGTTTTTTAAATATTTTATTCTTTTCTATTGAGAGTGACAGAGAGAGAGAGAAAAAGAGGCCCATACAGAGAGCATGGGCACACCAGGGCCTCCAGCCACTGCAGATGAACTCCCAGACGCGTGCGCCCTCTTGTGCATCTGGCTAATGTGGGTTCTGGGGAGTCGAGCCTTGAACCGGGGTCCTTAGGCTTCACAGGCAAGTGCTTAACCGCTAAGCCATCTCTCCAGCCCCGTTTTGTTTTGTTTTCCAAGGTAAGGTCTCATTCTAGCCCTAGAATTTACTCTGTAATCCCAGGCTTCCCTCAAATTTACAGCAATCCTCACTCTGTAGCCTCAGGCTGGCCTGGAACTCACAGCGATCCTCCTACCTCTGCCTCCCAAGTGCTGGTATTAAAGGCATGTGCCACCTTGCCCGGCTAAATAAATATATCTTTTTAAAAATGCTTGCTAGTAGCCGGTCATGGTGGCGCACACCTTTAATCCTAGCACTCTGGAGGCAGACGTAGGCTCACCATGAGTTTGAGGCCATCCTGAAACAAAGTGAATTCTAGGGCCAGGTTCTTGTACACATTCATTGATGTTATTGCGTCTTATACCATTCTTGTAACATCAACCACTGGGTCCTCATGGGCGTTCAACCTATGAGGCACGAATATCAAGGATTCAAGGGTATGTCGTCCCTTCTCTTCCATTCTGCACTGCCATTATCCCAAGTCAGGTCCTGGGGTTCTCACATCAAGCCCAATGCAGACCAGCTCCCTCCAGACCCACCCGCCCAAAGTACCTCAGAGAGAACCTTTGGCAGCCCTGTTCGGAACCAGTGACCTCTGAAGCCAGGTGTCTACGCTGTCCAATGTGAACCACTCAGTTTAGCAACGGGGCCTCAACCCAGCTTCCTAGTTTTCCTCGCTCTCACCTGAAGTCCTCTTTGCAGCCTTACTGCCTGCTGTTCTGGGGTTTGCGCCCCACAGCCCCTGGAGAAATCTTTATTCATTTATTTATTTTTGAGACAGGATTTCATGTAGCTGAGGAAAATAACCTTGAACTCCTAATTCTCCTACCTCTGCCTCCCAAGGGGTGCTGAGAAGTCCTTGAGGGCAGATTTCTCTGGCTCAGTACACCCACAGGGACTAACTACATTCTTAGGACTAACTGTAACTCATTAGGGCCCCAGCTCACCATCTGGGGAATGCGCCAGCTCAGGGAGGGGGAGCCCCTCGGGGAAGCTAATATGCCTCTCCTTAAGTCCAGCTTCTTTACAGCTGCAAAATAAACTCACCTGGCTGGGGACACAGCTCCATAGCAGAATAGTGCCCTGCATAGAAAGATCCTGAGTCTGACCATTAACACTACAAAATAAGTAAATAAATAAATAACTGCAACATGCTTACAATTTTAGACAGGGTCTCATGGAGTTCAGGTTGATCTCAAACTCCCTGTGTAGCCAGGGATGAACGTGAATTTCTGATCCTCCAGCCTCCACCTCACAAGTGCTGGAGTTACAGGCGTGTGCCACTGCGCAGTGTTGGGGATTGAACCCGGGCCTTTGTGCGTGCTAGGCAAGCACTCTGCCAACTCACCTATATCCCCCTCTCTCTCAATTTCCTCTTTCAATACTTTTGTTTGTTTGTGTGGCGGTTTGATTCAGGTGTCCCCCATAAACTTAGGTGTTCTGAATGCTAGGTTCCCAGCTGATGGATATTTGTGAATTAACGCCTCCTGCGGGGAGTGTATTGTTGCGGGCGGGCTTATGGGCTTTATAGCCAGTTTCCCCATGCCAGTGTTTGGCACACCCTCCTGTTGCTGTGGTCCACCTTATGTTGGCCAGGGGGTGATGTCCACCCTCTGCTCATGCCATCGTTTTTCCCTGCCATTGTGGAGCTTCCCCTCGAGCCTCTAAGCCAAAATAAATCTCTTTTTCCCAGAAGCTGCTCTTGGTTGGGTGATTTCTAACAGCAATGCGAACCGGACTGCAACAGTTTGTTTTTTGGTTCTTTTGTTTCTCAAGACTCACCTGAAATTCACTATGCAGTCTCAGTGTGGTCTCAAACTCATGTTGATCCTCCTACTTCTGCCTCCAGCTCCTAAATATTTATTTTATTTTAATTTATTTGAGCGAGGGAGAGATACAGAAATAGGCAGGGAGAGAGAGAGAGAGAAAGAGAGAATGCGCATGCCAGGGCCTCCAGCCACTGCAAATGAACTCCAGATGCGTGCGCCCCCTTGTGCATCTGGCTTACGTGGGTCCTGGGGAGTCGAACCTGGGCCCTTTGACTTTGCAGGCAAGCGCCTTACCCGCTAAGCTATCTCTCCAGCCCCTAAATATTTATTTTAAAGTAATTGCTTTCTCACCTTGAGATATGGGGGAACAACTGTATCTCCTTACAAGCCTGCAACCTCCTTGTAGTCAGAAACTGTGCTTCCCGCGGCTTGCTCCTTGCCTGCCTCACGCATGTTCAGGCGTGGGAAAGGAAGGGCAAGCGTGCGGACTGTCCTGTCCGCTGAGCACAAGGCAGGTGCGGGGCACGTGTCATTGTCATCGTTCCTCAAACTCTGTAAGGAAGGGAGTGACCCGCCGTCTTTGGAGGTGAGCGAGCTGAAGTTTGGACAGGCTAAATGAGTGACCCCAGCACAGAGCTGCTGTGTGACGCAGTCCGGATGAAGTCTGGCTGAACTGCACCTGACGCCCATGCTGACCGTTGATGTCATGCTTCCAGCCTGGTGATGAAGCAGTCAGAGGGCGCGAAAGGACTAAGGGACTAAGGAAACCCCCTAATGCGATGTGTTCCTCACGCTCCTTCCTAGAGGAAGTGCGTCACCGGGGAGTGGACCTTGGGATTTTAGAGCCCAGCCCCACTTCCTGTTAGCTCCGCTTCCTGACTGTGGCTACAGTGCAATGAGCTGCCTTCCTGATCCTGGTGGTCCTGCCACCATGCCTGCTCCACCACACCCAACTGCTCTGTGGATTTTTTTTTTTTTTTTTTTTTTTTGGTTTTTCAAGGTAGGGTCTCACTGTAGCCCAGGCTGACCTGGAATTCATTATGGAGTCTCAGGGTGGCCTCGAACTCACGGCAATCCTCCTACCTCTGCCTCCCAAGTGCTGGGATGAAAGGCATGTGCCACCACGCCTGGCTGATTTTTTTTTCTTTTTTTTAAAGAATATAAAGCATCTAAAAACACGGAAGCAAAAGCTGATGGCACAGGTGTGTAATCCCAGTTATTGGGAATGTCGAGGGAGGAAGACTACAAATTCAAGGCCTACCTGGCTTGTGGAGTGAATTCAAGGCAAGTTTAGGCAACTGAGTGAGAATCTGTCTCAAAATAAAATAAAAAAATCAGGGCTGGAGAGATGTGTTAAAATGTTTGCTGGCAAAGTCAAAGGATTAGGTTTGATTCCCCAGAACCCACATAGCACATGTGTCTGGAGTTTGTTTGCAGTGGCTACAGGCCCTTTTGTACCCATTCTCTCTCTCTCTCTCGTTCTCTACCTGCCTCTTTCTCTCTCTCAAATAAATTTAAAAAAAAATAAAATATTAAAAAATGAAACAAAATAGCAAAAAAAAGTTCCAAACAAAGTCAAACCAGAGAGCAACCGGGCTAGCAAGCAACCCTGTCTGTCCTAGCCTCAGCGCTTCCTCCACAGATAAGAGGGATCAGAGATGGCTTAGCAGTTAAGGCATTTGCCTGCGAAGCCAAAGGACCCAGGTTTGATTCTTCAGGACCCACATAACCTAGATTTACAAGGGGCATATGCATCTTGAGTTTGTTTGCAGTGGCTAGAGCTCCTGGCATGCCCATTCTCTGTCTGTCTTCTCTCTATTTCTCTCTCTCTCTGCTTGCAAATAAATGAATCAAATTAAAAAAATTTTTTTAGCTGGGTGTGGTGGCACACGCCTTTAATCCCAGCACTTGGGAGGCAGAGGTAGGAGGATCACTGTGAGTTCGAGGCTACCCTGAGACTGCATAGTGAATTCCAGGTCAGCCTGAGCTAGAATGAAACCCTACCTCAAAAAAAAATTATTTTTTTTAAAAAGAGGGATCATAGTGATTTTCAGAACCTGCGGATATGGCTCAGTGGCTAAAGGTGTTTTCTTTTTTGTATTTTTAAAATTATTTATTTACTTGAGAGAGAGAGAGAAAGAGGCAGATAGACAGAAAGGGCATGCCAAGCTGGGCGTGGTGGTGCACACCTTTTATCCCAGCACTTGGCAGGCAGAGGTAGGAGGATCACTATGAGTTCGAGGCCACTCTGAGACGTCACAGTGAATTCCAGGTCAGCCTGGGCTAGAGTGAGACCCTACCTCAAAAAAACAAAAAAAAAAGGGGGGCATGCCAGGACCTTCAGCCACTGTCAATAAACTCCAGACACATGTACCACCTTGTGCATCTGGCTTACGTGGGTCCTGGGATAAAGGTGCTTTCTTGCAAAGCCTACTGGCCAAAGGTTCAGTTTCCCAGCCTGTCATGGAAAAAGCTCGACTAGGGTTTTCTTGCAATAATAACACACCCTGGCATGTCCATATACATACACACACATAAATAAATAAATAAACTTTATAAAAATTAATGATTTTTAAAACTTTTTGATTATGGATCCCAGCAAAGTACTTTTTAATTTTATTTTTTGGTTTTTCGAGATAGGGTCTCACTCTCATTCTAGGCCAGGTTGACCTGTGTGGTGGTTTGATTCAGGTGTCCCCCATAAATTTAGGTGTTGTGAATGCTAGCTCCCCAGCTGATGGTGATTTGGGAATTAATGCCTCCTGGAGGGAGTGTATTGTTGGGAGCGGGCTTAAGTGCTTTATAGCCAGTTTCCCTTGCCAGTGTTGGGCACACCCTTCTGTTGCTGTGTCCCACCTTATGTTGGCCAGGGGGTGATGTCCACCCTCTGCTCATGCCATCATTTTCCCCTGCCATCGTGGAGCTTCCCCTCGAGCCTGTAAGCCAAAATAAATCTCTTTTTCCCAGAAGCTACTCTTGATTGGGTGATTTCTACCAGCAATGCAAACCGGACTGCAACAACCTGGAACCCTGTAGCCTCAGGTTGGCCTTGAACTCACAGTGGTCCTCCTGCCTTAGGCTCCAGAGCGTGTATTAAAGGTGTGCCCCACCACCTTTGGCTGAAATACATAGTACATGGAAATTCATACACTAGATATACGCAATATAAATAAACTTTAAAAGGGACACTAGACAATACTCTCATCTACTCAGTTTATGGGGTTTGTTTTGAGGCAGAATCTCACACTGGCCCAGGCTAACCTGGAATTCACTCTGTAGCCCAGGCTAGCCTCAGCTTGCCCAGCGCTAGTGTAAGCCACTGTGATGGTTTGATTCAGGTGTCCCCATAAACTTAGGTGTTCTGAATGCTAGGACCCCAGCTGATGGCAATTTGGGAATTAGCGCCTCCTAGAGGCAGTGTATTGTTGGGAGTGGGTTTATGGGTGTTATAGCCAGTGTCCCCTTACCAGTCAGTGTCTGGCACACTCTCCTGTTTTGCTGTTGTCCACCTGATGTTGACCAGGGTGTGATATCCACCCCCTACACATGGCATCATTTTCCTCTGTCATCATGGAGCTTCCCTTGGAATCTATAAACCAAAATAAACCCTTTTTTTCTCACAAGCTGTTCTTGTTCGGATGTTTTCTGCCAGCAATGCGAACCTGACTGCAACAGCCACCATCCCTGCCTTTTCTCTTTTTTAATGCTGGCTATGATCCTCTAATTGATTTCAGCCATGGTTTGGAAAACGCTGAGGGAACTGCTCCTCCTCCAGAGGGCAAAGTCCTTCCGGCGCTCTCTTGCGGACCAGTGACAGCCAGCTCCTGCCCTCTAGTGGTCATGTATCGGAACTGACTGTGAATTTCTCACCCAGCTCTTCCTAGATGGATGTCAATTCGCTGAGCCCTTGAAGGAAGTAAACTGAACTCAGTTGAATGTCTAAGTGCAGATTTGGGTCATGGGTGTGCACACTTGTAATCCCAGAACTTGAGCGGTTAAAAGCAAGAAGCTCAGGGGTTCAAGGCCAGCCTAGGCTACGTGTAATCCTGTAACAAAAAGTACTAATGCAAACACCTGGGGATGAGGTCCAAAAAGAATTGCCACCTTCAGCCTCCACAGTGGCTGCCCAGCTGCTGTGTGCCACCAGCCACTTGTGGCCACTGAGAGCTGGAATGGCAGTGCGCTGGCTGTGGTGGTGCATGGCTCTAATCCAGCCATTGGGAGGCTGAGGTAAGGAGGGTTGTGATGAGTTTGAGGCCAGCCTGGGCTACAGAGTGAATCTAAGGTCAGCCTGGATTAGAGTGAGGCCCTGCTTTAAAAAAAAAAAAAAAAAAATGATGCCCGGCATGGTGGCACAAGCTTTTTTTTCTCAATTTTTATTAACATTTTCCAAGATTATAAAAAGTATCCCATGGTAATACCCTCCCCTCACTTTCCCCTTTGAAATTCCATTCTCCATCATATCCCTTCCCCATCTCCCTAAGTCTCTCTTTTATTTTGATGTCATGATCTTTCCCTCCTCTTATGATGGTCTTGTGTAGGTAGTGTCAGGCACTATGAGGTCATGGATATCCAGGCCATTTTGTGTCTGAAGGGAGCACGTTGTAAGGAGTCCTTCCCTTCCTTTGGCTCTAACATTCTTTTTTTTTTTTAAATATTTCTTTTGTTCATTTTTTATTTATTTATTTGAGAGCGACAGACACAGAGAGAAAGACAGATAGAGGGAGAGGGAGAGAATGGGCGCGCCAGGACTTAACAGCCACTGCAAACGAACTCCAGACACTTGCGCCCCCTTGTGCATCTGGCTAATGTGGGACCTGGGGAACTGAGCCTCAAACCGGGGTCCTTAGGCTTCACAGGCAAGCGCTTAACCGCTAAGCCATCTCTCCAGCCCTGGCTCTAATATTCTTTACGCCACCTCTTCCGCATTAGACCCTGAGCCTTGGAAGGGCACACCTTTAATCCCAGCACTTGGGAGATAAAGGTAGGAGGATCACTGTGAGTTCAAGGCCACCCTGAGACAAACTTTTTTTTTTATATTTGACCTAAATATAGATCTGTAAATGTAAAATAGACACCAGATTTCAAAGATATGGTATGATGACACACACCTGTAATCTCAGTGCTCAGGAGGTGAAGGCTGGGGTAGAAGGGTTACAATGAGTTTGAGGCCAGCCTGGACAAAGTGAGTCCCAGGCTAGCCTGCACTAGAGCAAGACCCTGCCTCAGTGAAACAAAATAAAGCCAGCTGTGGTGGCATACTCCTGTAACTCCGGAGCTGGGAAGGTAGTAGAGACGGAGGATTCCTCAGGCTCAATGGCCAGCCAGTCTAGCATCATTGATGAGTTCTAAGCTAATGAGACCTTGTCTTAGAGGAAGTAGTCAGTGTTTCTGAGGAGGATACCTGAGGTTGTTCTCTGGCCTCCACCTGCATGCATACACATGCACATGTGCACACCCCACACACAAACATGCACACATACATACACACATGCATTCAAAAAAAATCATGGAAGCTGGCTATGGTGGCACATGCCTTTAATCCTAGCACTCGGGAGGCAGAGGTAGGAAGACTGCTTATGAATTCAAGGCCACCTTGACACTACATAGTGAATTCTAGGTCAGCCTGGGCTAGAGTGAGACCCTACCTCAAAAAACAAAAGACAATGCAAAAAGAAAATCATGGAGCCAGGTGTGGTGGTGCACGCCTTTAATCCCAGCACTTGGCAGCAGAGGTAGGAGGATCACTGTGAGTTCGTGGCCACCCTGAGACTACATAGTGAATTCCAGATCAGCTTGGGCTACAGTGAGATGCTACCTCAAATCCCCCTCCTAAAATATATAGGAGGTCACAAGCCCTAGGGGTGTAATTCCTGTTGTTGTCTGGATAAATGCACATATTATGCTCACCAAACTTCCTGGTAAGCACTTCTCTTAATGTTCTTACCCATGTATTAATGCTACTCTCACTTTTGATTAGAGAAGCTTCTCTTTTCAGATGGTAGTGACCTCTGGGATGACTCAGAAGGCACCATGATAAAGGGAAGAGAAAGGAAGGGAGGAGGGTACTTAATAGGTTGGTATTGTATATATCTAAATAGAATGATTGAGATGGGGAGGAGATATGATGGAGAGTGGAATTTCAAAGGGGAAAGTGGCGGGGGAGAGGGTATTACCATGGGATAGTTTTTATAATCATGGAAAATGTTAATAAAAATTGAGAAAAAAAGAAAAGAAAAAGGTTCTGAGAAGAAGTGACAGAGGAGTGCTCAGCACTGAAACATCTCTATCACCCCTCCAAGGCTCAAGGTCTATTGCAGAAGAGGTGGTGGAAAGAAAGTAAGAGCTAAAGGAAGGGTAGGACTGCTTACAATGCACTCTTCCAGACACAATTTGGCCTCGATATCCATGATCATGCAGTGCATGGTACTACCTACACAAGACCCTTATGATAGGAGGAAAAGATGACGATATCAAAATCAAAGAGAGGGCTGGAGAGATGGCTTAGCAGTTAAGGTGTTTGCCTGTAAAGCCAAAGAACCCAGGACCCATGTAAGCCACAAGATGGCGCACACATCTGAAGTTCATTTGCAGTGGCCAAAGGCCCTAGTGTGCTCATTCCCTTTGTCTCTTTCTCTCCCTCAAATCAATAAACATTAAAAGAGAGAGAGAGAGAAAAAAAAACTAATTGAGAGGGGGAGGGGATATGATGGAGAGTGGATTTGTGAAGGGGAAAGTGGGGAAGGGGAGAGAATTATCATGGTTTATTGTCTTTAATTATGGCATTTGTCAGCAAATAAATAAATAAATAAATAAGTTTAAAAAGGGATAGAGAGATTGCTTAGTGGGTAAGACACTTGCCTACAAAGCCAAAAGACCCAGGTTCAATTCCCCAGGACCCACAGAAGCCAGATGCACAAGGTAGCACATGCATCTGGAGTCCATTTGCAGTGGCTAGAGGCCCTAGCACACCCATTCTCTCCCTCCCTCTCTATCTCTCTCTCTACCTCTCTCTATGTATATGTCTCTCTCATATAAATAAATAAATTTTCTTTTTTTTTTTCTTTGGATTTTTGAGGTAGGGTCTCACTCTAGCCCAAGCTGACCTGGAATTCGCTATGGAGTCTCAGGGTGGCCTCGAACTCACAGCAATCCTCCTACCTCTGCCTCCCTAGTGTTGGGATTAAAGACATGAGCCACCACGCCTGTCTATAAATTTTCTTTTAAAAGAGTTTAGAAAGAAAAATAATATCATGGGGTTGGAGAGATGGCTTAGCGGTTTAGGCACTTGCCTGCAAAACCTAACAATCTGGGTTTGATTCCTCAGTACCCATGTAAAGCCAGATGCACAAAGTGGCACATACATCTGGAGTTCATTTGCAGTGGCTAGAAGCCCTGGTGTGTCGATTTTCTTTCTTTCTCTCTGTCTCTTTCTTCACAAATAAACTAATAAAAACCTTTTGGGGGCTAGAGAGATGGCTTAGCAGTTAAGGTGTTTGTCTGCAAAGCTAAAGAACCCAGGTTTCATTCCCCAGATCCCATATAAGCTAAATACATAAGGTGGCACATGAGTCTGGAGTTCATTTACAGTGGCTAAAGGCCCTGACCCATTCTTGTTCTTTCTGTCTCTCTATTGTCCTCTCTCTCACACACACACACACACTCTCTCTCTCAAAATAACTAAATTAAAAAATATATTATGTTTTGGGGCTGGAGAGATGGCTAAGCGGTTAAGGCACTTGCCTGCAAAGCCAAAGGACCCAGGTTTGATTCGCCAATAACCACGTAAGCCGGGTGCACATGGTAGCACATTGCCATGGCTGAAAACCCTGATATACTCATTTTCACTATCTTCCTCTTTCTCTTTCTCAATAAAATAAACAAACTTGAAAAGAAATTTTAAAAATACATTTTGGAGCTGGGGATGTAGTACAGTCAGTAGAACTCTTGCACATTTTGATCCCTGTTATCATCAAAAATAAAAATAGGGCTGGAGAGATGGCTTAGCGGTTAAGCGCTTGCCTGTGAAGCCTAAGAACCCCGGTTCGAGGCTCGGTTCCCCAGGTCCCACGTTAGCCAGATGCACAAGGGGGCGCATGCGTCTGGAGTTCGTTTGCAGAGGCTGGAAGCCCTGGCGCGCCCATTCTCTCTCTCCCTCTATCTGTCTTTCTCTCTATGTCTGTCGCTCTCAAATAAATAAATAAATAATGAACAAAAAAAAATTAAAAAATAAAATAAAATAAAAATAAAAAAAAGAGCCGGGTGTGGTGGTGCACGCCTTTAATCCCAGCACTCAGGAAGAAGAGGTAGGAGAATCACTGTGAGAGGTGGAGAAGGAGTTCAAGATTAGCCTGGGCTACATAAGACCCTGTCTCAACAAACAAACACTCTCTAGTACCTTCTTGCACCTTGCCTCCCAGCCTTGACCTTGCTTCCCCATGTCACCAGGCAAAGCAAAGAACCACCACCTCGATCTGCAGTGGGCTATCGAATGAGCAACTGCTCCTTGAACTTCAACGTGCAAATGAATCTCTTGGAAATCTTATTTCATATACATATTTTGGGGACTGGGAAGATGGCTCAGTAGTTAAAGGTGCTTGCTCCCTAAAGCCTACCAAGCAGAGTTTGGATCCCAGCCCCCATATACACTGTGGTAGTTTGAATAGATGGGCCCCCAACATATTCAATGTTTCATTAGTTTGTAGTTTGCATCTGTAGCCATCTGGCTGGAGGTGGCGTCACTGGGCGGATCTTAAGGTGTGGTGGTGGAGTTGAGGTTTCAATCAAAAGCTATGCAAAGTGTGCCTACACAATAAACTGTAGTAATCCCCCCCTCTGCCACTTTCCCCTTTTGCAACTCTATTCTCCATCATAAACCCTCCCCGAAGACAGGATCTCTTGCCATTGCAAAGAAGTCTGCCCTGGAGCTTCGGGTTCTCCTGGCTCTCTCTGCCTCCCGTGGTTGTAGGCTTGCTAGGGTCACAGACACATGCACCACTGTGCATCCCTCTCACTTTCTGTGGGTGCTGGGAAATTAAAACGAGGCCACTTCCCCAGGTTGACCTGGAAATGACTCTGTGGCCCAGGCTGGCCTTGAACTCACATTGATCCTACTACCTCAGCCTCCTGAGAACTAGTATTCTAGGTCTGTCTCTCCTGGCTTCACAGCTGCTATTTTAATATTTTATTTATTTATTTGACAGAGAAAGAGGGAGAGAGAGAAAGAATGGGCACACCAAGGCCTTCAGCCGCTGCAAACAAACTCCACACACGTGCACCCCCTTGTGCATCTGGCTAATGTGGGTCCTGGGGAATCAAACCTGGGTCCTGTGGCTTTGCAGGCAAACACCTTAACTGCTAAGCCATCCCTCCAACCCCATAGCTCTATTTTAATTTTTACAATGGCATTATAATTATTACCTCCCTTTGAACAGATGACACCAAGACTCAAAGCAGCTAAGGACTATCCCTAAGGTCCCACAGCCATCAGTGATTTGAACTTGGAGTTGGCCGATGATTCACTTGGGGCCTTCACTTAGGCCTCCCTGAAGATGTTGAGCCCCAGGTGTGGGGGTAGGGGAGGAGAGGTATCCCCCTGGGAATCTGCATGTTTTCACAAACACTCCCGGTAATTTTAATGGTGGGGAGACTGCTCTGGCCCTGGCCCCTTTGACAGTTGTCAGGCTGGTTCTGTAGCCCAGGCTTCCTCATTCTAATCCTCTCCAGACTGAGCTGGGTCTGAGTCACACAGTATTTCCACATCATTTGGGATGCCTTTTGTGAGGATGAGGTCACTGAAGGCTTCAAGACACTCAAGCAGTATGGTAGGTGAAGAGATGAGCCCACGTCTCACAACCCTGCAGTGCCAAAGCTGAGGCAAACCCCTCCATTCTGGGACACCCAAACAACTCACCACTATTTTTAAAATTTATTTATCTATTTTATTTATTTATTTGAGATAGAGAGTGGGGGAGAGAGTGAGAATGGGTGCACCAGGGCCTCCAGCCAACTCCATATGCATGTGCCACCTTGTGCATCTGGCTTACGTGGGACCTGGAGAATCGAACCTGGGTCCTTAGGCTTAGCAGGCATACACCTTGGCCACTAAGCCATCTCTCTAGCCTGTTTTTGGTTTTTCAAGGTAGGGTCTCACTCCAGCCCAGGCTGATCTGAAATTTACTATGCAGTCTCAGGGTGGCTTTGAACTCCCATCAGTCCTCCTCCTTCTGCCTTCCAAGTGCTGGGACTAAAGATGTGCGCCACCATGCCTGGCTGTACCACTGTTTCTCTCAGCCAGCCTTCCTTTTCTTCCTCCCTCCCTCCCTCCCTCCCTTCCTCCCTCCCTTCCCTCTCTCCTTCCTCTCCTTCATTCACTCTGCTGTTCAGCCTGGCTTGAAACTCCCCTGCCTCCCCCCCCCCCCCAGGTACAGTATCAGTGAGTACCATCACTGCAGGCTATGATCAGTTCTTTCCTTCCTTTTTCTTCTTAGCTTGTCACGTGTGATGTGTGGGCACATGTGTCGATGTTGGGTGCCTTCCTGGATGGCTCTCCTTTTTAAAGCCAGCTTGGGCCCGGGGTTCCCTGTCTCTGTGTCATGCTTGCTGGGCTCACACAAGGTTGCCGCCCAGCATTCCCGTGTGAGCTGGGGATCTGAAATGCTAACATCACGGTCAATAAGGCTAATTTGTAGGGAGAAGCGCCTCCAGGCCCTACATTCCCTTCTTCACGTCTGCCAGCCTCCTGCCTGACCTGAGAGCAGCCACGGTCCCTCAGTTCTACAATGAAGCATCAGAGGTGGCCCCGGGGAGGCCTCGGGGTGAATGTGACTTTGTCTCATCACCGGGGAGAGAGTGGCATTTTCACTCAGTTCAGTAAATACAAAGTCCTCTGGTGGGGCGGGGAGGGAAGGCACTGTCTTGAGAAAGCAGAGATAAACACAACACTCTCGCTGGGGTGGAGAACCCAGGGTAGGTAGCCTGGCAGCAATGAGAGGAATTTATGCAGCCCCAGGGCTGGCCCAGAGGGGCACGGCCACAGGTAAATTCTGCTGAGGAGGCAGCCTCCCATTTCCTATCCTGGCCCACCCTACTGGCCCTTCCCTACTGACCAGTCTCTCAGCTTTGGTTCAAGCTCAAGCATTTCTGAGCCAAACTTCAGCCTTCCACCCCCACCCTTCCTGCTGCCGCCCACTTGCTGGGACTTGACTTTCCTCCTGGCTAGGCCTGCCAGAAGAATCTCAGACACCCAGTGGATTTGAATTTCACATAAACAGTGAGCACTTTTGTTAGTTTAAGTACTCCCAAAGGTTGCTGGAGAAAATGGGGATTGTTTATGAAAATAATTATTTATTGTTCTTTGTAAGTTTACTTAGTTATTTAGGTTTTTCTTTCTTTTCTATTCTTCTTCTTTTTTTTAGTTTGTTGAGGTAGGGGCTCACTTGAGCCCAGGCTGACCTGGAATTCACTATGTTGTCTCAGGGTGATCCTCCTACCTTTGTGTCCTGAATGCTGGGATTAAAGGAGAGTGTCACCACACCTGACCTCCCCCACTTTATTTATTTATATAAGAGAGAAAGATAGATTGAGAGACAGAGAGACAGAGAGAGAGAGAGAATGGGTGTGCCAAGGCCTTCAGCCATTGCAAATGAACTCTAGATGCATGTGCCACCTTGTGCATCTAGCTTACATGGAGCGTGGGGAATTGAACCTGGGTCTTTTGGCTTTGCAGGCAAGTGCCTTAACCACTAAGCCATCTCTCCAGCCCTCCCCCCACTTAAATGGTTTTTTTTAAATTTTTTTTCTTTGAGGAAGGGTCTCATTCTAGCTCAGACTGACCTGGAATTCACTATGTAGTGTCAGGGTGGCCTCGAACTCACAGTGATCCTCCTACCTCTGCCTTCCGAGTGCTGGGATTAAAGACATGCACCACCACGCCCAGCAAATTTTTTAATTTTAAAAAAATTATTTATTTATTTATTTGCAAGCAGAGAGAGAGAGAGAGAGAGAGAGAGAGAGAGAGAGAGAGAGAGAGAGAGAGATACAAAGAAGAGAGGTAGAATGTGAGCGCCAGGGCCTCTAGCTACTGCAAATAAACTCCAGAAGCATGTGCCACTTTGTGCATCTGCCTTACATGAGTCCTGGGGAATCGAATCTGAGTCCTTAGGATTCACAGGCAAGTGCCTTAACTGCTAAGCCATCTCTCCAGCCCCCCCCCCCACTTTTTGAGACAGGTTCTCATTCTTTCTCAGGAGAATTTAAGGTAATCCTCCTATCTCTGCTGGGATTATATATTTTTTAATTTTTAATTTTATTTATGAGAGAGAGAGAGAATGGGTACACCAGGGCATTCAGCTGCTGCTAATGAACTCCAGACACATGTGCCACCTTGTGCGTCTGGCTTATGTGGGTCCTGGGGAGTTGAACCTAGGTCCTTTGGCTTTGCAGGCAAGTGCCTTACCTGCTAAGCCATCCCTCCAGCCCTTGCTTTTTTGTTTGTTTTTTCCAGGTAAGGACCCAGGTTTGATTCTCCAGGACCACTCTGGAGATCATGTGCAGTGGCTACCGGCCTGGTGTGCCCATTCTCTCCCTCCCTCTCTCTCCCTCTTTCTATCTCTTGCTCTAAAAAAAAAAAAAAAAGAGGTCTGCTAGAACTCCATTTTTCCACAGAGACCACAAGTGAGCAGCAGAAGCATTAGCGAGCAGGCTTTGAGCCACTGAGGATGGATCAGTTTTGGACCCCAGCTTCCCTTTCCCTGGTGAAAAGGGGATTGAAAGTATCAGAGTTTTGCCTTCAATCTCAGCACTTGGAAGGCTGAGATGGGAGTATGGCTATGAGTTTGAGGCCAGCCTGAGACTACAATAGTGAATTCCAGGTCAGTGTGGGCTAGAGCAAGACCCTACCTCAAAAAACAAAACAAGGGCGGGAGAGATGGCTCAGTGATCAAGTACTTGCCTGTGAAGCCTAAGGACCCTGATTTGAGGTTTGATCCCCCAGGACCCATGAGAGCCAGATGCACAAGGGGGCGCATGGCAGTAGCTGGAGGCCCTGGCATGCACATTCTCTCTCTTCTCTCTATCTGCCTCTGTCTCTCTCTGTCTGTTGCTCTCAAATAAATAAAAATAAACAGAACAAAATTAAAACAAAACAAAAAACTGTCCATCATCCAGTCCAGAGACTGTGTCCAGCACCCAGTCAAGGTATCCTTCACCTAAAGACATGCTAAGGAAGTAGGAAGAGCATTTATCCCCATAAAGAGGTCATGAACTCAAACCCACAGAAGCCCCTTCCTCATGTTGCTGCTTGTAGATTTTCACTGCTAAGCCTTCCTGCTTTTCTGAGTTCAATCTCTCCTTTGGATCCTGGCCAAAATCCTAAACATGTTTGCTCAGACACTCTGGGTTTCTTACCGTTTCTCTGAAATTCCTTGCCCCCTCCACTTCATGTCACTGCTTGCTAATCTCCATTACCAAACCTACCTGCTTTCTGGACCCTAACTCAAAAGTTATGGCTTCTTGGGCATGGTGGCACATGCCTTTAATCCTAGCACTCAGAGGCAGAGGTAGGAGTATCACCATGACTTTAAGGCCACCCTGAGATGACAGTGAATTCCATCCAGGTCAGCCTGGACGAAAGCAAGATCCTACCTCAATAAAAGTACGGCTTTAGGCGGCTGGGGAGATGGTCCAGTGGTTAAGTGCACTTGCTTGCAATGCCTGCCAGCCTGGAGTTTAATTCCCCAGTACTCATGTGAATCCAGATGTGCAATGTGGCATGTGTGTCTGAGGTTCATTTGCAGAGGTAAGAGGTCCTGGTACATCTATACTTACTTTCTCCCTCACTCCCTCACAGAAAAATAATTAATTTTTTTAATTTGAGATTTGTTAATTTGATTTTTGGTGTTTCTTGTGTTATAATGTATATATTTTTGCATCTTGGATTAAGGTAATGCTTGGATTTTCAAGTTAGCTGGGTATTCTTAGCTGTATCAGTTGATCTGATGTTATGTATCTTCAGGGTAGGAGAGTAAGGTGTCAGGTGTGGCGAAGAGCAGGTCTCCCTTTAACAGTGGGAACTGAAAGCACACTGAAGGGCTCTCTGGTGGTTGGGGAGGTAGGCCAGTTCTATGTAACTCCCACATAGACCGTGTCTAACAGCCAGGCACAGTGGTGCACATCTTTAAACACAGCATTCCAGGAGCTGAGGTAAGAGGACTGCTGTGAGTTTGAGGTCAGCATGGACTACAGAGTCAGTTCCAGGTCAGCCTGGGTTAGATGAGTGAAACCCAGCTACAACAACATCTTCGATTGCTGTGAGACATGTAATCTAAGTGATAATTTTGCTTACTAGCAAGCACACAGCTTTCCCTTGCATTTACTAAACACATGAGTTCCAGGAGTCCTTCCTGAGCCTCCCCCTTCCTATATCTTGCTTTGTGAAAGGGCTGGGAAGCCAGCAGGAGTCGCTTAAGAGAGGGAGTCAGGTCGCTTTGTTAGGAAGTTTAGGGTGACTGGGTCCTCAATGTAAAATCAATCTCCATTTTATTCGAGATCGGAGAAGGATCTCTACTCTCCTTATCTCTTGGCTAAAGGAGTTACCTAGATTTATTTTTCCATAAAAAAATCTGAGCCCCTCCCTAGGGAGGGGAGATCACCTCTCCAAGAATTTAAATCTGATCTTGATATTGTGATTGGTTAAGCTCAGCCTCAAAACTTGGCTTCATGGGGGGGGGGGGTGGCTCTTTTTGATCCAGTCCCTAGCCCAGACCAACCAGCCCTCACTCTGCCTCACCTGAGCCTGAGGGTGAAGCCACCACTGTGAGTTAGAGGATGATGCTTACGGGGTGGCGGGGGGGGGGGGGGGGGGGGGGGGCGCTGGCCTCTGGTGAGCCTCCCCTGTTCCCCCACGGACTCCCTGCCTCTCCAGCCTCCCACAGGGCAGGAACTCGCCACACTTTCTTCTCTCTTTTTTCTCTAAATCCCTTTCATGCTCCAAGGCTCATGCTTGTTCTCTCACGTGGGCTCACAGATGACGTGGGTGGACCCATTTTCCCATCCTTGGTTCGCTGACCCTCTCTCTCCCTTGTACATTCCCCAATTAAAAATGTGGTGTTTTATAAAACATCCTCTCAATCTTGTTTTACCCAATTCTTTGGTTAAAAGCAGACATAACTCAGGGTTTGCAGTTCAAGGACTATCCCTGAACTCCCAGCCCCCATGACAAGTAGACAGACGTGCTATCGGGGGAGCTGAGGTGAACGGGTGAACTCAGCATTGAGCAGCCTCACTTTCTGGCTGTGGCTTGGTCACATCACTTCCTACTGGAGACAGCTGCAGTTGAGGGTAACAGGGCTGCAAAAGCAAAATTGAGGCTGGGCAGGTGTGGTGGCAGACGCCTTTAATCCTAGCACTCGGGAGACAGAGGTAGGAGGATCACTGTGAGTTCAAGGCCACCTCCTGAGCCACAGTGAGACCCTACCTCAAAACCCAAACAACAAAACAAAATAGAAGTGAAATTGTTTTCTTGACTAACAGTTGGGAATGGGCTGGAGAGATGGCTTAGTGAGTGGTTAAGGTGCTTGCCTGCAGAGCCAAAGGAACAGGTTCAATTTCCCAGGATCCACATATGCCAGATGCACAAGGTGGTGCATGTGTGTGGATGTCTGCAGTGGCTAGAAGCCATGGCACACCCATCCTGTCTCTCTCTAATAAATAAAAATAAAATATTACACCGGGCGTGGTGGCGCACGCCTTTAATTCCAGCACTAGGGTGGCAGAGGTAGGAGGATTACCACAGTATGAGGCCACTCTAACACTACATAGTGAATTCCAGGTCAGCCTGGGCTAGAGTGAGACCCTACCTTAAAAAACAAAACCAATAAATAAATAAACAAAATAAAATTGTGGTGGTTTGATTCAGGTGTCCCCCATAAACTTAGGTGTTCTGAATGCTAGGTTCCCAGCTGATGGAGATTTGGGAAGTAATGCCTCCTGGAGGGAGTGTATTGTTGGGGCGGGCTTATGGGCTTTATAGCCAGTTTCCCCATGCCAGTGTTTGGCACACCCTCCTGTTGCTGTGGTCCACCTTCTGTTGGCCAGGTGGTGATGTCCACCCTCTGCTCATGCCATTGTTTTTCCCTGCCATCGTGGAGCTTCCCCTCGAGCCTGTAAGCCAAAATAAACCTCTTTTTCCCAGAAGCTGCTCTTGGTTGGGTGATTTCTACCAGCAATGCGAACCGGATTGCAACAAAAATATTAAAAAAAATAAAAGTGGGGAATGTCCTTGAGCCTGTGAGAAGGGGATCTATTTCTTATCTCGTTTTTCCTAAAGGAGTCACTGACAACCTTGGCCTTGAGAGAGGCCAGAAATGCTAGGAGTCTGGTCTTTCCTTAATCTCTTTTTCCCTGAAAAGTTCCCATTCTTTAGGAACTCATATATTTATTTTTCAAGGTAGGGTTTCACTCTAGCCCAGGCTGACCTGGAATTCACTATGTAGTCTCAGGGTGGCCTTGAACTCACAGCAATCCTCCTATCTGCTAAATGCTGGGATTAAAGGTGTGCACCACCACACCCAGCACTTTAATCTCAGCATTTACGAGGCTGTGGCAAGAGGGTCACTAGAAATTTGTGGCCAACCTGGGACTACAGAGTGAGTTCCAGGTCAGCCTGGGCTAGAATGAGACCCTACCTTGAAAAAATAAAGAATCTAGGGGTACCCCAAAATTCTCACATATGGTGTACTGACAGAGGAACCCCCCAATTCCTGTGGCATATTATACGAAAAGATGGCTTGGTGGCCTACTCCTGTAATCCCAGAACTCAGCACTTGGAAGCTGGAGGACTGTGAGCCTCTGAAGTCAGCCTGGGTTACATAATGGGAGCCTGTCTAAAATAAAATAAAAAGGAAACGTTCACAGGCTTGAGAGATGCTTAGTGCTCCTGGTGCTGGTCTGCAGCTATTAGCACAAGATAAGTACTTTAAACATAGCTGTTCCCAGCAGCCTTTGCTATTAAAAAGAAAAAGTGGACTTTGGAACCCCACAAATCCAGCCAAGTTCCAGAGAGTCCTGCTAGGCTAGGCAAGGTGGTAACCATGTTTCTATGGACCGCTCCCCAATTACCTACCAGAAAAAGACCTATATTGCTCCTCCTAACTTGTATCAATTTTACTTTTGTGTGTACAGTGAAATTGTTACTATACTCTCCTTTTTCTTTTTCTCTCCCTTTCTTTGAAACATGTTTACACTATGTAGCTCAGGCTGGCCTGAAACTCATCCCTGACAGCCTTCTGAGTTCAGGGATCACAGGTGTGTGACATCGCACCTGGCTTTGGCTGCTTTCTTTTATTTAACTTTTCTTTTCAAGATAGGGTCTCTAGCCCAGGCTGACATGGACCTCACTCTACAGCCCTGGGCTAGCCTTGAACATAAGGGTGATCCTCCTGCCTCAGCCTCTTGGGTAATGGGATTAAAGGTGTGTGCCACCACACCTGGTGTGCCTGCATATTTGAATATGCGAGTTAGAAAACAACCTCAGGTGTTATTCACAGAAATGCTGTCCACTTCTTTAGTTTTTATTATTTACTTACTTATTTATTTATTTGAGAGAGGGAGAGAGTGAGGAAGAGGCACAGAGAGAATGGGCATACCAGGGCCTCTAGCCACTGCAAACAGAACTCCAGATACATGTGCCACCTTGTGACTCTGGTTTATGTAAGTGCCTTAACTGCTAAGCCATCTCTCCAGCCTTCCCCCTTTTGTTTTGTAAAAGGACCTGCAAAGCCTGGTTCCTCACAAGGTTTTTTTTTCTTTTCTTTTTTTCTGGGTTTTCAAGGTAGAGTCTCACTCTAGCCAGGGCTGACTTGGAATTCACTGTGGTCACAGGGTGGCCTCAAACTCACAACAATCCTACCTTTGCTTCCTGAGTGCTGAGATTAAAGGTGTGTGCCACCACACCCAGTTTAAGAGGCTTTTTAAGCTTTTAAAAATTATTTGTTTACTTATTTAATTTTCTTTATTTTTCCCAAGGTAGAGACTTGTTCTAGTCCAGGCTGATCTGGAATTCACTCGGTATTCTCAGGGTGGCCTCGAGCTCAGGGTGATCCTCCTACCCCTGCCTCCCGAGTGCTGGGATTAAAGGTGTGCGCCACTATGCCCAGCTAGGAAGCTTTTAAAACAAACAAATATATATAGATATTTTAGAGTGAGAGGCAGACAGAAGGAGAGAGAATAGGCTTTTCAGGGCCTTTAGCTGCTCCAAAGAACTCCATACAGATGTGTCACCCTGTGTTTCTGGCTCACATGGATTCTGGGGAATTGAACCTGGGTTCTTCGGCTTTGCAGGCAAGCTCCTTAACCACTAAACCATTGCTCCAGCCCATATCTACTTCCTTTAAGAACAAGTCTCTCATTGACCTGGATCTCACCAATGAGGCTAAACTGAGCCTCAGGAATTCTACTGTCTCTACCAATCTCCCACAAGTCCTGTGATTACAGGTGCATGGTGCCATGCCCAGCATTTTATGCAGGTCCTGGGGATCAAACTTAGGTACTCGTGTTTAACTGAGCCAGTGCCATGCCCTAAGATTTTCTTTTTTTTAATTTTTAACTTATTTATTTGAGAGAGAGAAAGAGGAAGAGGCTGATGGAGAGCAAATGGGCATGTCAGGACCTTCAGCCAATGTAAATGAACTCCAGATGCATGTGTCACCTTGAGCATCTGGCTTACATGGGTCCTGGGGAATAGAATCTTGGTCCTTTGGTTTTGCAGGCAAACACCTTAAATGCTAAGTCATCTCTCACCCCCTTAAGATTTGGTTTGTTTTTCAAGGTAGGGTTTTGCTCTAGCCTAGGAATTTACTCTGTAGTCTCAGGTGGCCTGGAACTCACCATGTTCCTCCTTTTCTTCTTCCTTGGCCTCCCAAGTACTAGGATTAAAAGGTTGTGCCACGTGCCTGGCAAGACTTTTTACTTATTTTATTATTTGAGAGACAGAGAAAGAAGCAGAAAGAGAAGGAGAAAGAACATGCACATCAGGACCTCTAGCCACTGTAAATGATCTCCAGATGCATGTGCCACCTTGTGCATCTGGCTTACATGGGTCCTGGGGAATTGAACCTGGGTCACACATGTGCCATTCTGTGGATTTGGCTTATGTAGATCCTGCGGAATTGAACCTAGGTCCTTCAGCTTTGCAGGCAAGCACCTTAACCTCTAAGCCATCTCTCCAGCCCTTTAAAAATTTAATTAACTTTTTTGGAAAAGACAGAGAATGGGTGTGCCAGGGTCTCTTGGCACTTTATACGTGGGTCCTGGGGAATTGAATCTGGGCTGATAAGCTTTACAAGCAAGCACCTTTAACGTCGGAACCATCTCCCCAGCCTCCATAAGATTATTTTTATCAGAACTGTAATAATCTTAGTTGGTGTAATTACACTATGATGCTTGCACAACGTCGAAATCCCCTAACCTACTGTGCCCCCACTGTTAAGCAACCCATGACGAATTCCAAGCAGAGACTCTAAATCCCACATCTATGTTTACATATTTGACATTCTAAACGTGAAGACTGCATTTAGCTTTAAGCATAGAATTGTTGATATTCATCACAGATTAATATACTAACGTAAAAAGGGGAAACAAATGTTTTCCAGGATGAAACTGATTTAAAAGCCAGCACAGCTGGGCATGGTGGCGCACGCCTTTAATCCGAGCACCAGGGAGGAGAGGTAGGAGGATCGCTGTGAGTTTGAGGCCAGCCTGGGACGACAATATGATGTTGAAGTGTTTCCATAAGCCTTGATTAAAATTTCACCGCAACTTGTGCTAAGATTAATGAAACTTGAAAAAGTTAATAAATGGCATGAAAAAAACTTTTCAGAGTATATGACCCAGTGGAGAAACTGCTCTCAGCTGGGAGTCTGGAGGAGTGGAAGGAAGGGAATTTTCTTCCGCGCGTGTGTGGTTCGTCAACTCGCATCGACACCAACACGCATTACTTCCTTCCAACCTGAGCCACCCACCGACTGCTTAGTCGGGGTGCGGGCCGACCCCAGCGCCCCCTGGCGGCGCCCCGAGGCCCCGCCCATGCGACGGGGCGGGGCGCGGAGCCCCCGCTCAGCCCGGCCCGGCCCCGCCCCGCTCAGTCCCCGCCGGACTCGGAGGTCGTAGGCGCGGCGCGCGGCCGGGAGCGGCACAGGCAAGCCGGAGGGACTGCGGGCGGTTCGACCCGGGCCGGGGCCGGGGCCGGGGCACCGCCGAGTCCCGGCGCCCAAACTTTTGTGGCGCGCGCGGCGGGCGGCTGCCGGAGTTAGCTGGAGGCTTGGGCCCGGGGAGCCCGCCGGGGTGAGCGCGGCCCCGGCGCCCGGGCTGGGGGACTTTCGCTTTCCGCGGGCGGGCGCGGGGCCCGGCAGCGTCCGCAGGGTGTGCGGGGCTCTCCTCCCGCCGGCCGAGGAGGGGCTGGTCGGTGGCAGGGCGTGTCCACCAAGCCAGCCCCCGAGAGGCCAGCTGTGAGTAGCCAGGGGGCTGCCGTGCCCCGCAGCTGACACCCAGGGCCTGGCACCCACCCCTGCCTGCCTCGGCATGTCCCAGCGCCTGCAGCCCGGGTGTAGACAGACGAACGAGCGGCGGGAGGAGGGAGTCCCAGCTACAGGATGGGGTGGGAGCCACTGCCTAGCCCAAGACGCTCGCCTAGGGAAGAAGAGCTCCTCCCTCCAAGTCTCCCCTCCACCTGTCCTGCTTCCAGCCTTTGCCCCCAGGGATGAGTTCCAGACCTTACCAGGAAGTCCTTTTCTTGGCTTTTTGAGATACCGTTTCCGTTTACCCCGGGCTGGTCAGTAACTCACAGTGGAACTCAGACTAGCCTTGAACTTGTGGCAGTAGTTATGCCACAGTCTCCCAAGTGCTGAGAGTACAGGGGTGAGCGATCGCGTCTGGCCTTTGGTTTTATTTATTTAGTTAGTTAGTTAGTTAGTTAGTTTTTCCAGATAGGCTCTCACTCCAGCCCAGGCCGACCTGGAATTCACTATGTGGTCTCAGGCTGTCCTTGAACTCACAGCGATCCTCCTACCTCGGCTTGTGCCTCCACACCTGGCTGTCATTTATTTTTTCTGTCAGAGCAAAAACAAAATGGGGAAATAAAAGGGAAAGCTCCGAGAGGACTGGGGAAAAGAATCAGCAGGAAGGCAGGCAGGCTTGTGGGAGGCTGGGCCTAAACTTTTTTTTGTAATTCCCCCACCCCCCCCCCCCCCGCCCCCTGAGGTAGGGTCTCTAGCTTAGGCTGACCTGAAACTCACTCTGTAGTCCCAAACTGGCCTCTTATTTATGGTGATTCACCTCAGCTTCCTTAGTGCTGGGATTCAAGGTGTGCCCCGCCACACCCAGTCTTGACTTTCTTCACCATGTCTAGTCCTTTGAGACTCCATGGCTGGCCACTCCATTGTGTCCTGTGGATGGTATGCACGAGGCTGCGGCTCCCTTGGCAGCCTGGGCATGGCATAAGTGGGGAGAGATGGGAGTCTGGGTAGACCAAGATGTCACAGAAGGACTGTCAGGTGTCCGGTTCTCTGGGGCCCTGAAATATTCATCTCACAGGTAAGCTTTGGTTTCAAAGCTGGTGCCATTGGCCTGGTCAGTGGTGGCAGGGGAAGCCAGATGTTATTGTCATAATTATTTTCTGGGGGGTCGCTTTGTCTGAAGCAAAGGAGGTGCACAGGTCCTCACCTGCCTGCTCTCCCTGCCTTTCCAGCCATGAGGGCCCAGTCTCACTGGAAAGGGAAATGGTGAGACCACTGCTTCTGGGACCCTGACTTTCTGGTCTCTTGAGTCCTGACCTCAGGGTGTCTCTTGTGAGAGAGACAGACATGTCAGAAAGGTAATGATAGGTTAGACCATAAGCATGGGGGAAGCTCATGTCAGGAGTTGGAATAATAGCCACCTTGGTCCAGTCTCCTTTCTGGGGATGGGGACCTCAGATAGAAGCTCTCTACCTCAGAGCTTGAGCCCTTCGGAGGAGAAGCACCTGGAGTTGGTGGGACATGCCTTCATTCCAGCGCTCAAAAGGCTGAGGTGGAATGTTGAGTTCCAGGCCAGCCTGGACCACATAGTGAGTTCATGGTTAGCCTGGCCTATAAGAACCCCCTCTCACAAAACAAAACAACAATAGCAGCTGGCCATGGTGCCTCCCTCCTGTAATACCAGTACTTAGAAGGCTGAGGTAGAAGGATAGCTGAGATTGGATCAAGGCCAGCCTGAGCTCCAGAGTGAAACCTTGTCTCAACAGCGAAAAGAACAAAGAGCCACAGTGAAGGGACTCTGTACTTGTGTATCTTCATGGATGAGGGTGGCAGCTCATGTACATCTCTGGCAGAAGTTCTGCTACCTGTGATATGGGCCTTCGGGTTCTCTTGGGAATGCTGATGAAGTACTGACCTTGGCAGAATCTTCCAACCCTAAGATTCTTAGATTCTAGTTCAGAAGCTGGGTCTTGTTTTGAAGGAGGAATGAACTGCAGAAGTGCACAGGCTACGGTGGCTGTTACCTGACAGGGAGGAAGGTGAGGAGTCTTCACTCTTAGAATGATCTGTAGCCTTCCTGTGACGTAGGGGCCGTGTTCAGGGCTGCTGCTTTCTTGACTGTGCTGGCTGGAACTTTCCTCCGTGCCCAGCAGTGAATCCCACTGAGAAGGAAGGGTACAGGAGCAGCTGCAGCTGGGGTTGGGGAGGAGTCTCTACAGAGGGTCCAGGTGCCGAGCTGACTCCCTGGGAGCAGGGTGCTTTATTTTTTAAATATTCTTATTTATTTGAGAAAGAGACATAAGATAAAGAATGGGTGCTCTAGGGCCTCTAGCCATTGCAAACAAACTCCAGATGCATGCACTACCTTGTGCATCTGGCTTACATGGATACTGGGGAATCAAACCTGGGTCCTTTGGCTTTACAGGCAAGTGCCTTAATTGCTAAGCCATCTCTCTGGCCCTAGCTTTTATTTTGAGGGCTTGCTATGTGCCTCATTTTAAACTTGTGATGCTGCCCCCACCCCCCAAGTGCTGGGATTGCAGGTCTGGTTCTCGGTATAAATGCTTTGAGGGGCAGACTGGTGGGAACTTTCCACAGGGTTTTAAGAGGTGAGTAGGGATGTGGGTTTTTCTAAGGGTTGAGTCAGAAGTGCACAGGCTGTGAGTAAGGTGTGCCCGAATAAAAGACTTCCAGTCTCCAGGAAGTGTGACAGAACTCTAGTTAACCAAAGCTGAGCAGGGCTGCTTCGTGTGGGCTTTACTGGCTTAATTTGTCCTTGTACCTCATGAATTCTGAGAAGGGGACATGGACTGTTTGTTTCCTCACTGCTCCACACCTGGCCCAGTGATTCTTCCTCCTCTGGTTCTGATAAACTGTGGGCTGGTTGGTTTAGGGGTACAGGAGGCCAGGGAGGCCATCTGCGCTGGATTTCCACAGTGAGCTCATGAGTTAGGTCTCTGGTTCCCGTCCTGGACTAACTTTTCTAGTGCTAAGCAGTCCACAGGCTCTTTAGGGAGTGAGGACATTATGGGAATAGTCTGGGAGGAGAGGAAGTTAATGGGCACCACCTTGCCCAGAACATGCCATGTGCCTCTGCCTCTGTAGATACTCTTTGGACTAGTGGCCCCAGTATGTCGAATAGGGGTATGCCATTCTGCCTGAAGCCTTCTGTTCTGCGAGCCTGTTTGAATGGAGCCAGAAACTGGCAGTGCTGGAGTGGACCTGGATGTTTGGGTCTAGAATACTCATCTTACCGATGTAAAAACTGAGTCAGGAAACAGGGCATGGCATACTCCAACTCATGCACTGGAATCAGTACCAAAGCCAGGGCACTGCCGGGTCCTTGCTGCTATACAGGGTGGTGGGAAGAGCCCTCAGTATCTACGGTGAACTTTCTTGGCTCCCTCCTGTCTTTACCACCTCACCGTCACCGTGCCTACCTGCTGCCAGGTGAGGATACAGGGGTGTCTGGGCGTCTGCTGGGGTGTGAACTTCAAATCAGACTTCAGCTCTGGCTTCAAACCCATCTCTGTTATGTGCCTGCTTTTAGATTTGTTTTTCCTCTGATTTTCAGCCAGTTTTGGAGTCAGGATCTCTTAGCATGGGCTGGCTTTGAACTTGCTGTGTAGCTAAGGATGACCTTGAATTTCTGATCATCCTTCCTGTACTTCCTGAGCACTGGGACTACATATTTGTAAATTCCAGTGAGTCTGGTGGCAGAGGCCTATGATCCCAGGTACTTAGGAGGCTGGAGGAGGAAGATAGAGAGTCCAAAGCCAGCCTGGACAATTTAGATTTCTGTCTCACAATTTAAAAAAAGTAAAAACAAGAGTCGGGCATGGTGGTGCAAGCCTTTAATCCCAGCACTCGGGAGGCAGAGGTAGGAGGATCACCATGAGCTCAAGGCTACCCTGAGACTACATAGTAAATTCTAGGTCAGCCTGAGCTAGAGTGAAACCTTAACTCGAAAAACCAAAATAAATAAAAAAGTAAAAACAAAGCTGAGGACAGTGATGGGTGGAGTGCTTGCCTAGCATGCACAGAAAATCCTAGGCTCCTGGCACACAGTAGGTACACTTGATAAATAAGTCCAGTCACATTTTAATTGAATGTGTACTGTGTATAATGTGCATTATATTAAGGAAAGCTTAGTGAAGAGAGGCATAAAAACTACACCCAGTTTCTGTACTGCTGGGGATCAAACTCAGGACTGTGCATTGCTAGGCACTCTACCTATTGTACCCACTGAGCCACATCCCCAGTCCTGTGGGGTTTTTGAGATAGGATATTTACTATGTAGCCCTGGCTGCCCTTGAATTCCTGCGTTACAGGTGTGGGTGGGGTTGTCACCATGCCTGGCTGTGAATGTCAGCTTTCTTATTGGCAGAGTGGATCTACTGTGAGCATCAGAGGTGCCTTAGTTGTTCCTGTAAGTACTGATGGGATGGATTACTCCCCCCACCCCCCGCTTTAATATTTTGAGGTAGGGTTTCGTTCTAGCCCAGGCTGACCTGGAATTCACTATGCAGTCTCAAACTGGCCTTCAACTCACAGGGATCTTCCTACCTCTGCCTCCCTAGTACTGGGACTAAAGGTATGTGCCAACTACCAGGCTTGGCGGGACTACTCTTTTTTTTTGGATTTTTGAGGTAGGGTCTACACTCCTGCTCAGGCTGACCTGGAATTCACTATGGAGTCTCAGGGTGGCCTCGAACTCATGGCAATCCTCCCACCTCTGCCTCCTGAGTGCTGGGATTAAAGGTGTGTGCCACCATGCCCGGAGGGACTACTCTTTTTATTGTTTGGTTTTTCAAGGTAAGGTCTCTAGCTCCCAAGCTGGCCTCAAAGTCACAGTGATACTCCTACCCCGGCCTCCTGAGTGCTGGGAATAAAGGCATGCGCTACCACACACAGCAAAGTTATCATTTTGGGATAGGGTCTCATATAGCCTAGGCTGGCCTTGAATTTGACATGTTGGCCAGGCTGGCCTGGAACTTCTGACTGTCTTGTCTCCACCTCCTAAGTATTTACTGTTCTCAAGTGGTTCTCTCCCATCCTGCCCACTTAGGGTTCTCCACTGTGGGTTGTTAGTTATTTGTCACCTTTCTTTTTTTTGGCTTTTCGAGGTAGGGTCTTGCTGTAGCCCAGACTGACCTGGAATTTGCTATGTAATCTCAGGGTGGCCTCAAACTCAAGGCTATCCTCCTACTTCTGCCTCCCAAGTGCTGGGATTAAAGGCTTGTGCCACCATGCCTGGCCTGTCCCATTTCTTTTTAAAAATATTTTTATTTATTTATTTGTGGGGGGGAGAGAATGGATGTACCCGGGCCTCTAGCCACTTTAAACAAACTCCAGATGCATGTGCCCCCTTGTGCATCTGGCTTTACATGGGTACTGGAGAATCAAACTTTGGTCCTTAGGCTTTGCAGGCAAGTATTTAACCACTGAGATATCTTCCCAGCCATCCTTTTTTTTTTTCCCCTAAGGTAGGGTCTCACTTTAGCCCAGGCTGACCTGGAATTCACTATGTAGTCTCAGGATGGCCTTGAATTTACATAGATCCTTCCTCCCTCTGCTTTCTGATTGCTGGGATTAAAGGCATGCACCACTATGCCTGGATTTTTATATTATTATTATTACTTATAATTTATCTGAGAGAGGCAGAGATGACAGAGAGAATGAGTATGGTCGCATCAGGGCTTCCTGCAAATGAACTCCAGACGCATGTGCCACTTAGTGTATTTAGCTTTCCTTTGGCACTGGGGAAATCAAACCCTGGGCTATCAGGCCTGGCCAGCAAGCACCTTTAACCCCTGAGCCATCTCTCCAGCCCATTTGTCCCATTTCTCAGTCCCTTTGCTGCTAACCTGAAGTTCCACAAAATTAAACAAAGAGGAGGTAGGTAGGGACTGTGTCAGGCTGTTGTTAATGGCTTCCTCCTTCCTTATCTGCGCTCCCAGGCCATCCGGACTGAGATTACAGCATGACACACTTCTGCCCCCAGAGACTAGGGTGATGAGGGTGCTGCTATACTGGGTCCTCTCATGCTGTCCATGGTGGCTAGTCCTCCTTTGAGATTGGTGCCAGTCAGGGGCGGGGATGGGGGCTGGAGCCCAGGAGGGAAGTAATGGGTTGGCCATCTGATTGGGGAAATCAGGAATGGGTGGCTTGTTGGCTCCTCCCCAGGGGTTGGGCGCTTGCTGTCTTACTGAGTTCTCAGGCAGTGGGCAGTGCCGGGAAGGGAAGTCACAAATCCATGACCAAGAGGGCCTGTCCAGGGCTGGAGCAGGAACTTTGTTGGCTCTGTGGTTTCCTGGGGTGTCAAGTGACCAGACGCTCTCTAAAGTTCAGTGTTTGGACATCCTCCATTTCATCTTAATCCCAGAGGCCAGGCCACCCCAAGCGTGTGAAGTCGATTCCTGACCTCCTTGGTTCAGGCTCAGGCCTGGTGGTTGGCCCGGACGCTTCTGTCGTTTGCTCCTCTGCCAGTGGCCGTGTACCGGGGTGGGAGGATGGTGCTCAGACAAAGCAGAATGGAGGGACGTGCTGGGCACGGAGGCGAGGCATGGTGGCCGGTGGGCGACATGCTGCTGTGCTGGGTGGGGCTTCCTGAGACGAACACTCTGAGCTATTCTTTCCATTCAGCTCTGGGCATCCGTTCCTGGCAGGCAGGAGGGCAGGCTGCCTGGGCCAGTCAGCTGCTCTTTTCTGCCCCTCCTTCCAGTGCGCACCCTCTTGCAGAAACCCCAGTCAGCCGCTCAGCCTTCTCTCTGCTGATTCCAGTGTGTTAACCCTTCTTTTGCCCCAGGAGAGCTAGAGTCTGATCTCAGCAGGCTGGGCACAGGGAATGCTCCCTGAGATAGGCCAGGGGCTCATGGGGAGCAGCTTCCCCAACTGTGCATGTGAACACCTTGGCCACCACCCAGCCCTGCTTTTTAGGCCCAACACCCCAGTCACTTCTGCTCTACTATCACTGGGACAAGGAGTGGCTCTGGCGCCTTCTGGGGGAGGAGGGAGGGCTAGAGCGAGGGAAGCACACACTGAGGCACGTTCCTGCCAGGATGGAGCAGAGGCAGTTGCCTTGATCACAGGCTCATGTTTGCTCGTGTAGAAACTAAGTGCCTCCTGAATTTTAGGAAAATTCAGGCTTCCAGTGGAAGCCTCCCAGGTTCTTTTAGCCCTGGAGACTGTGAGGCCCTCAGTGAACAGCAGAACCCAGAAGACCTGACTTTTAGTTTTTTTAAAAGTTATTTTAATTTGTATTTATTTGTGAGTGACAGACACGGCGGGGGCGGGGGGGGGGGAGGAAGGGAGGGACAGAATGGGCGCGCCAGGGCCTCCAGCTGCTACAAACGAACTCCAGACGTATGGGCCCCCTTGTGCACCTGGCTAACATGGGTCCTGGGGAAATGGAGCCTCAAACCAGGGTCCTTAGGCTTCACAGGCAAGTGCTTAACCACTAAGCCATCTCTCTAGCCCCTGACTTTTAATTTTTCCAGGTAGTGTCTCACTCTAGCCCAGGCTGACCTGGAATTCACTATGTAGTCTCAGGCTGGCCTTGAACTCACAGTGATCTCTTACCTCTTCCTCCGGAGTTCTAGGATCAAAGGTATACGCCACCACGCCCAGCAAGACCTGACTTCTAGGTGTAGGGCCTCATCCTCACTGTTTCCCCTTTTCTGTCCTTCCTTCTACCCTTTGCTCTTCTCCAGTTTCCATGCCTCATCATGGCTAGGAAAGTGGCTGGCCACTTATGCCATCTGCCATAGGCAATGCCAGCCTAAGAACTTAGCCCTAGTGAAGGCCTTAGTGGTACGAAGTGGCAGGGCCCTACGGTAGACCAGTGGTGGATGGGGCCTCACCGAAATTGCCAAGTCCAGTGGTCCTGGGCCTCAGAGGCTCTTGTGGGTTAGACAGTGTTGTCCTTGGCAAGGCTTACAGGTGAGTGTGGCTGAAGATGGCAATACCATGGCTGGCACTAACACAAGGGGTTTACCCTCCTGCACGCTAGGGCCAGCCAGTCAGCCAGGACTGCACTGGGCCAGCTCTTTGACAGTGACATTTTAGTACCTCCCCCTCTGTGGCTGTCTGGTGGGAAAAGAGAGGGGTGCTTATCTTATATGGGTCCTCTTGGCTCCTATCTTGTGAGTCCCTGCCTGGACTAGCCCCTCTTGGATGGATGGATGAGGCTGGAGCCCACTGGACGGGCTGACTGGTTGGGTTTCCACTTCCTATGTAAGCCTGCTGAGACTGGAAGCTATAGTAGGAGGGATGGGAGGTTTGGATAGACAGACTGTGCAAATGAGGGACTCCCAAGTCTTGACTTCATCAGGCCTTAGTGAGGTATCTCTGGCCAATTTTCCCATTCTTGAGACCTACAACTCAGTATCCTCATTTGTAACAGCTGTTCACACATTGGGCTACTGTAAGGAAAAGTTAAGTACTAACTGAAAATGGCCGAAACTTATCCGTGCTTAACAGCTCTTTTAGGTAAGATTTTAAGCACTTTGTGTAGCCATGGTTTTTTGTTTTTGTTTTTGGAGGTAAGGTCTTGCTCTAACCCGCTGATCTGGAACTCACTATGTGGCTTCAGGCTGGCCTTGAACTCATAATGATCATCCTACCTCTGCTCCCAGGGCGTCTTTTTTTTAAAAAAAATTATTTATTTTATTTACTTATTTGAGAGAGAGAAGTAGAGAGAGAGAATGGGAGAAAATGGGCATGCCAGGGCCTCCAGCCACTGCAAATGAATTCCAGTTACATGTGACACCTTGTGCATCTGGATTATGTGGGTACTGGGAAACTGAGGCTGGGTCCTTAGGCTTCCCAGGCAAATGCTTTAACTGCTAAGCCATCTCTCCAGGTCCCTACTTTTTTTGAGGGAGGGTCTCACTCAGCTCAGGCTGATCTGGAACATACTTTGCAGCCCCAGGCCTAGTACGCATGGTGATCCTCTTACCTCAGCCTCCCTAGTGCTGGGATTAATGGCCTGCGTTATCACCCCTGGCTGTCTTCTGTTTTAGCTCTTTAGGTCTCTGTGGGGTACTAGTAACAGTACCAGTAAAGGTGCTGAACCCACTTCCAGGTCAAGACACTGAGGTATATATAGCGAAGTCTCTGGTGTGGATGGTGTGGCTGAGGCCAGGGAGAAGTGGACTAGGACCTGCTGCCTTCCAGCATGCAGGTCGACTGGAGAATTCCTCTGACACCAGAAGCATGACAGGGCAGGGCCAGGGAGTGCAGGAGGAGGCCTGTGAGTCAGCAGTCCACTGAGCGAGACAAGACCGTGGAATCGCATCTGAAGCTGACTCTCTGTGAGTCACACTACCCTTGGCCATCAAACCCCTACCATCTGAGAAGAGGGAGTGGCTGCTGTCTGCCAGACAAGAGGTAGGCCCTGTGTAGCCAGGCTCCCAAGGTCATAGTTTGCCCTTAGAGTTGTCACTGAACCCCAAGATCACTAGTCTCCCCCATTTCACAGAGGTAGATTCTATGATGGTGAAGGGTCAGGTAATAATGACATCATGACTTGGTGAAGCAGCTGGGCTTCTGACCACAGGGCGTCTTAGGGCTGTTCAGGCCGCCACTCCCTTGCCCCTGAGGTGCAGCAGTTGGGCCTGAGGAACTGAGATGAGGGGTATGAATACAGGCACACCTGCCAGAGGTGGCCAGCCCCATGTTCCTTCTTCTAGGATGCCATCCCCTTAGTGGAGCAGAAACGGTGTCTGGGAAGAGGCAGAGGTGGGCTTTAAGAGGATGACCCCTTTTGTTCCATGGCATGGGATGGGAGAGGCCCTGTTCTGTCTCCTCTCCTATTCAGGGATTTGCGTATCACAACTACTTGTGATTATTCTGCCCTTCCGTGGCCTCAGGTATCTCCAGACCAATCCCGAGTGCTGGGCTTGCCCGCACCCCCTCTCCGGGTGCCCGTTACCCCATGCCTTCTGGGGCTTTGCTCTGCCCACTGCCCTGCCTCCACGTTCTCCTGCGGCCCTGGGCCACCTGTCCCTGGGAGGGCTTTCTTCTCTTGGGCCTGACACATTCTGGTCTAGTTCTGTCTCATCGGACTCTGGGGACATGAAGAACAGCTTTCCTCAGTATAACCAGCCCAGAGACTTGGCCTGCACCGGCCCCTGGCTGCTTTCCCTGTGAATTACTGCTGTTGTCTAAGACAGAAGACTGCCCTTTATCTGATCTCTGAACCACGCGCTGCCCTGGAGAAAAGCTGGAGCTGTCCTCCCAGCGGGTCTGAGGGTGGCTGCTGACCTGGATTTGTGTGTCCCTGTGTGGTCCTCAAGTTTTTCCTGGGGGTGACGCTGGCAGGCCGCCTCAGCTCTTCCCAGGCTGGCTGTGATGCCTCAAGAGAGGAATTGCAATCTGAGGGTCATGAACTTAGCAGGAGAGGCCTCAGAAGCACAGTGTCATGGGAAGGACATGTACCCAGGACCCTGATGGTCTTCATTCTGGGTGTGTCACTAACTTGCTAGCTCTGGGCCTGTGAGGGTCACTTCACTGTTCTGGCCCTTGATTCTTACCTGAAATGAGCACTGGGGTATATCACCCGGACATCCCCTTTGCCTGTGACTCTGGGACTCCCAGCAGGCAGCCGCTGTCCCTGGGAAGATTCCTTAGACCCCTTTCCCAGAGGGCTTTGGGAGCACTGTGCTCACTGTCTGCACACTCACAAAGCCCGTGAAGAGACGGGTGCACAGGATACCACATGCCTGTGACAGGAACCAGAAAGTCCTGTCTCAGGCCTGCCCTTCTATGGGGCCTCGGCTCAGCCTGCCCATGGCACCAGCCCCTCCCCCAGGGGCCTCGCAGCTCTGACACTGGAGCCAGCTTGTTTTTCTCCTCCTCCCTGTCTCAGCTGGCTCCACCCCAGCTCTGGCCTTCAAGCCTGGTGCTCTGGCCAGCTGCTGTGGGGGCTGGGCTGACCCCTCCAGAGGGTCCCAGCTGGCCTTGTGACTCATCAGAAGGCTCTGCCAGGGGCAACTGGGCTTCGTCCCTGGTTCTGCTGTCAAGCCACCAACACTGGGTGGTTTTCTGAAAGGAGAACAGGAGTTCCCAGGCTGCCCTGTTGCTTGCCTGTCCCTGTGCTGATCCCCAGCAGTGATTCTGGGTCTGTCAAATTCCTACCCCTGCTTTCCCATGGTGTGGGCCCAGGGCAGAAAGCTGGTGTGCGAGATGGAGAGCCAGGGAGTGCCTGAGTGGGGAGATGGTCTGTGGGCAGCAAGTGACACGCATGATTGCGAGACACACATGGAGAAAGCTTGGAAGGGATGAGTGGAGGAGTGAGCCGCCAGGCACTCTTGACAGCTGCTGCTTCTCCCACTGCAGGTCCCAGCAGCTGGGGTTTCCCCGCAGCCTTTGAGTGGCCATGTCCAACCCCACCGCACCTCCTCCGTATGAGGACCGCAACCCTCTATACCCTGGCCCTCCACCTCCTGGGGGCTACGGGTACCCTGCCTACCCTGCTTACCCCCAGCCTGGTTACGGTCACCCTGCTGGCTACCCACAGCCGATGCCCCCCATCCACCCGATGCCCATGAACTACGGTAAGCCATAGAAGATGGCGGGGGTGGGTTGGGCGGTACGGTGCTTGGGGCCCATGAGGCCGCCTCCTTTCATTTCCTCTCTCACTGTCTCCTCCACTTCCTGTCCTCCCTTCCCTCCGCTTTTCCTCTCAATTCCCACTCCCTCCCAGCCATTGGCTGTCCCCTGTAATCAGCAAGAAGACTAAGGCCACAGGATACATACTGGCCCTTGCCCCCAGAGAAGGGAGCCAGGTGAAGTCGTGGCTTCCAAGTGGTTACCCGAGAAACCGTTTCTGTTTCCCAACCACTGCCACCCTGCCTGGGCGCCACGGAGTCCTTAGAAACTCCCTCTGTAACCTTAAGCACTTTATTGATTTCTTTAATGTCATTATATATATATACATATACATATATATATGTACATATATATATATGTATATGTATGTGTATATGTGTGTGTGTGTGTGTGTATGTATGTGTGTGTGTGTATATATATATATATATATATATATATATATATATATATATTTGTTTTGTTTTGTTTTGTTTTCCAAGGTAGGGTCTCACTCTAGCCCAGGCTGACCTAGGATTCACTCTAGTCTCATGGTGGCCTCTGCCTCCCAAGTGCTGGACTTAAAGGTGTGTGCTACCATGCCCAGCAGTGTTGTATATTTTTGACAGTTTCATACATGTATATATTTTGATTACATTCACCTCTCTTACCCTATTTTTTTTTTTTTTTTTTTTTTGGTTTTTCGAGGTAGGGTGTCACTCTAGCTCAGGCTGACCTGGAATTCACTATGTAGTCTCAGGGTGGCTTCAAACTCACGACGATCCTCCTACCTCTGCCTCCCGAATGCTGGGATTAAAGGCGTGCGCCACCACGCCCGGCTCTATTACCCTCTTTTATGCTCCTCCCCCTGCACCCCTTCTTCTCGACTAGTCTCCCATCCTACCCTTATGTCTTTTTTTCCCCTTTCCTTTTTTGTGACTGTGTTTAATCAGGGTTGCTTGCATGAGCATGGATGAGGGGTTTTACTGTGCCACTAAAGAGAGTGACTCTTTCACCAGGCGTGGTGGTACACACCTTTAATCCCAGACTGCTGAGGTAGGAGGCTCACTGTTCTTCCTATTGCGGTTATGTCGTGGGTCAGAATAGGTGTGGGTAGAAAGCAGGGAGCCTCTTGTTCTCGGGGGTGAGGGATGGGGGTCGAGTAATAGCTCTTATCTTTTGGTGCTAGAGATTGAATCCAAGGTTGTTCATGTGTTCTGCCATTCTGCCTCTGAGCTGTATCCCAGCCCCTCCTGTTGTTTTTTTTTTTCCTTTGTTTTTTTGAGGTAGGGTCTCACTCTAGTCCAGGCTGACCTAGAATTCACTATTGTAGTCTTAGGGTGGCCTCGAACTCATGAGGAATACTGCTGGTATTAAAGGCATGCACCACCACACTCAGCTCCTGTTTTTTTTTTTTTTTTTTTTTTTTTAATATTTATTTACTTATTTATTTGCAAGGAGAGAGAGAGAAAATGGGCAAGCCAGGGTCCCCAGCTGCAGCAAACGAATTCCAGATGCATGCACCATTGTGTATCTGGCTTTACATAAGTACTAGAGAATTAAGCCTGCATCTCTAGGCTTTGTAGGCAAGTGCCTTAACTGCTGAGCCATCTCTCCAGCCCCCTGGGTGGATTTTGAAAGCAGTTTCTAAACAGGCATCTGTGAAATGTTCGTGGTCTACACAGCTCACTCCAACATCCTGGATCCAGTGAATGGTCAACTCCCACCTGGATGTGTGTGTTCTAGTTACGCTCATTTTTTTTTTTTTTTGAGATAGGGTCTCACTCTAGTCCAGGCTGACCTGTGTAGTCTCAGGGTGGCCTTGAACTCACGGTGATCCTCCTACCTCTGCCTCCCGAGTGCTGGGATTAAAGGCGTGTGCCACCATGCCCGGCTCAATGCTCTTTTTTGTTTGTTTTTGAAACAGGGTCTGTCTCTAGTCCCAGGCTGGCCTTGAACTCACAGCAGTCTTCCTGTCTCTGCCTCCTGAGTGTGCTGGGATTAAAGGTGTGTGCCACCACACCAGGCTTCTAGTTAGAATCTTAACCCATCACTTAGGGTGGTGGCCACGTGCACCCTGTGCGGTCTGGTGTAGACCACAGCCCTCGCCCCACCACACACGCCATCTGCAGTGGGCCTGTACCCCCGAGACCATGACTACGGCCATCTCTGTTTCTACCACGCTGCCTCTGTAGATGGTGCTGTTGCCAACCCACCTCGCATGGTGTGGGACGGATGCCTTCTAATGGGACAGCTTTCTCTCACTTAAGCCCCTGGTGCCAGACCATTTGGGGTCACTCTGAGGGTGCTGGACAACCCCAGCTAGGGAGAGGAGTCTGTGGGCATAATAACATTTGCCTTTTGGCCAAAGGTATCTTAGCCTTCGAGACAGGATCAGAGATGCTTGGGGTGGAGGCTACCTGTCCCAGATCCCCAGGTGATTTGACATGATCTGCCTTTAGGTCCAGGCCACAGTTACGATGGGGAGGAGAGAGCAGTGAGTGACAGCTTCGGGCCTGGAGAGTGGGATGACCGGAAAGTCCGACACACCTTCATCCGAAAGGTGAGATTCAGGCTAGGGGATGGGAGGGCCAGCTGTGTCAGGCCAGGCAGAGCACCAGTTCCTGTGTAAGTGTGCAGGCCGCCCACCCCCGTAGCTCTGCACCCTCCTCAGACGGAAGCCCCTTCCTTTTGGTCCTCTTTTCCTTGATCTTGTTTGGTAAGGGGGCAGGGGAGACAGAATCCACTGAGAAAGTTGTCCTGGGCTGTCATCCCCACGCAGTTCTGTTAAGACAGTGAGCGCCTAGGAGCTCTAAGTGACCACATGTGCCCCTGGCCCCTTTCCCTACACTCCTGTTCCCATCTCCTGCATGCACAGTGCCCGCTTGGGGAGGATAGATGCACAACCCGTGTTCCCCAGAACTGCTGGAGGAGCAGGGGTAGTCAAGCATTTAGCTGAGGCTGAATGCTGGACAGGAGGGAGGTGCCAAGGGGACAGGTCACCTCTAGTTCAGGCTACAGCTGAGGAGGAATCTTTGAGGGCTCAAACTAAGAGTAGAACTTTCAAAAGTAAAAAGGAGACCCTTTCTACCACTGAAAGGACAGGGAGGGGCTGGGCTCCGAGGGCCTTTGTGCTCCTTGGTTTTGGGCTGGCTGCCCACCCTCCAAGGAGAAGGCAGTGTGTGCAGTGTGGACTGTGTCCCTGGCTGTCTGTTCGTCCAGGTCTACAGCATCATCTCTGTCCAGCTGCTCATCACAGTGGCCATCATTGCTATCTTCACCTTTGTGTGAGTCTTTGCACCTCGCTGTCCCCTTTTCCCAGGTGTGCGGGAGGGGGTGTCTCTGGGCCACTTGCTGGGTTGCCAGGGCAGGGGCGGAGTGCAGCAGGAAGCAGACAAGCCATGGTGACTCCTCTCTTGGCATCCCCTGCTCCACAGGGAACCAGTCAGCGCCTTTGTGAGGAGGAACGTTGCTGTGTACTACGTGTCTTAGTGAGTGTGGGGTCGCTGCTGGAGCATGGGGGGCAGGGCTAAGTTCCTAGTTGTGGGGTTCTTTTCAGTAGCTGGTGCCAGTCTCCAGGCTGGGGAGTGTGGAAATGGGGGTACACGTGGATGAAGATAACAGGTCACAGAATGCTGGGACAGGACAGAGAGACGGGGGGGTGACATGCAGGTTGTGTGGCACTGCTCGGCTCTCTTCCGTCTAGTCTCTACTCGGCCCTACTCACCGTTCGTTCCTGGCTCAGGCATGCTCAAGTACTGGGCGGACCTTGTCCTTGCTTTCTGCCTAGCAGCTTGCCAGGCAGATACGGGGCACCTGGCTCAGGCTTGTGAGCGCTACCAAGCTGGGTGAGGAAGGGGTCCATGGCATCTCTGAGCCTGGAGCCACTTCCTCCCTCTTTTTCAGTGCTGTCTTCATTGTCACCTACTTGACTCTTGCCTGCTGCCAAGGACCCAGGTGAGTTCGGGAGGCTCAGACAGTGAGGAGGGCAGGAGGTGGGATGGGGCTTGTGGAAGGAAAGGAGTCCTTAGAGTGGCTGAATGGAGACTTACAAGAAATTCTTGTGAGGAGGAGGAGGGGGATGGCAGTGTCAGTTACTGATCAGGTGCATACAAAGTGTGTGTGAGACATCTACCTGGTTTTCCTTCTTACAGCAGCCCTACAAAATGCACAGCATTTTAACCATTTAACAAATAAGGAAAGAAAACAAAACAGGGGCTGGGGGAGGGTACACAAAGAAACAAACAAACAGCCAGGAAGAATTCGAGGTCAGGGAGGCCGAGAATGTACTCACAGTCACACAGTTAGTAAGAGCTGCACACAAGTCTAGGTCTTTCTGGCTCCACAGGGCAGGTCTGTTCCTTTTGTAAACCCCTGAGCAGGTACCAAAAGCCACAGTGTCCCCATCACAAGGAAAAAGTTATTCCTCAGCCATAGGAGCAGGCATGTAACCAGGGTCTTTCTCTCCTCAGACGCCGGTTCCCATGGAACATCATACTGCTTACGCTCTTTGTAAGTCTCGGATGGGGGAAGGGCTGTCCCAGGGAAGGGCTGGGGATGCCACTGTGGAAAGATGTCCCTAGCTGTCTTCTCACCTAGCCTGGTGCCTGCTCCTGGTCTCCTCTGTGGCCGCCACTTCCAACTCAGTTACATCTACCTCCACTCTGGGAGGGCCTTTTGTTTGTTTTGTTTTGGTGCAGGGTGTGTTTATGTGTGGTAATGCTGGGGGATGGAACTCAGATGCTGGCACATGCTGGGCAAGTGGCCCACCACTGAGCCATACTCCAGCTCCTGCTGTTCTTAAATGCCTCTTGTTTCTCTCCTTCCCTCAGACTTTTGCCATGGGCTTCATGACAGGCACCATTTCCAGGTATGTTCAGAGATCATTCGGCCCACTCTGGGTGACTCCTGCATGTGGAGTCAGAAGTTCTGATCCCATAACTTAGGCCTCTCTTCACTCCTCGTCCCCAGCATGTACCAAACCAAGGCTGTCATCATTGCCATGATCATCACTGCAGTGGTGTCCATTTCTGTCACCATCTTCTGCTTTCAGACCAAGGTGAGGGCACAGAGGATCCTTCCCAGGCCACCCTCCTCTCTTTCTTGAACACCCTGGCCCTTTGGGTTTGGTACTTGGGCAGACCTGGGAGAACCCAGATCCCTGTAGACCAGGTGTTTCCCTAGACCTAACCCCTTTCCAGTGTTTGCATTTGTCAGACTGCTTCCTGTGTGTGTCCTTAGCATGTCCTGATCACTGCCATGTTCTTCCCTCCCCCCCACAGGAGCGGCACTGGGACTCCCTGGCAGGGGGCAGGGCCAGTCCTCTGGGCTGCTGGGGGTGGCAGTCATCTGACAGGGGCCTCTGTATTCCTTCCTGGCAGGTGGACTTCACCTCGTGTACAGGCCTTTTCTGTGTCCTGGGAATTGTGCTGATGGTGACTGGGATTGTCACTAGCATTGTGCTGTACTTCAAATATGTGAGTGTCCCGCAAGGGCAGTCAGTGAGCCCAGGGCTCATCGCAGACGTCCTGTGTTGCAGGGATGGGTCCTGACACCTACAACTCTACGCTGGCTGGCAAAGGGACCAACAAACAGCGCCATCCTTTTGGGCTAGGGTTTAACCCACCTGTCCCCCAGATGACAGGCCTTGGTGGCCCTGGGTGGTGTCTCTGAGTTCCTTTGGGAAGACAGCGGATTAGCTTTGTGTCAGCTGAGACCAGGTCATGGGAGGGAGAGGAACCCAGAGGGCTAAGAAGATGGGTCTGCGTGGGGAGGTCCCTGGTTCGGATGTGCAGAGCACAGGTCATGGGGAGCAGGTGTGAGGGGAAGGACGAGGACCAAGGCTGCTGTCCGTCCTACTGTGGCTGGCCCTGTGCTTCTGTGTTCGGGCCCCTCAGCCAGGTGGGGCTGCAAGTCTGACGCTCAGTGTGACAGAAGGGCTTCCTTGAGCCCTTCTTCAGTTGTCCCTAAGGCGGGATGTAGGAGCCATGGGTTACTGAGTGCGCTCCACAGTTGGGATCTGGCAGATCACCCCACCACCGCATGCCAGGCCTGCCCGTCCCTCCAGAGGCAGACTCAGCTGCCTTGCCCCTCTGCACCTTCACTAACTCTGGAGTTTGGTTTGGCTGGAAGACGCTGAGGTTGGTTTTATACGGCCTGTGCTTTCTCTGCCATATATATTACATTGTCAGTTTCTCCCAGAATTTGGGAGGCAGGACCCTGGGGAGCTAGCTTCTGAATTCTCCCCTGTGCCACCAAGTGCTGGGGTCAGCTGCCTGCACCACACGGTGCTCAGCTTCCTGACATCATTACCCTGTGCTGCTTCCCTAGATTTACTGGCTCCACATGGTCTATGCTGCTCTGGGGGCCATCTGTTTTACCCTGGTAAGTCCTGCCAGCCTTGGGATGAGGTGCTGAGGGGATAAAGATGGAAGTCGGGCAGCTTGGGAGGAAGAAGGGGCCACAGATGGTCGTTCCTCTCCCATACTTAAGAGGTTCCAGAGGATTCTGGGCACCCCTGTTGTGTCTCATTCCCTGCTTGCTGTTAGGCTGCATTAGAGACAACCAACCGGGTGTCAGTCTCCCTTGCTCTAGCTAGTGAACTGCTCCAAAGTGACACCATGTGTCACACTGCTCATTAGTGAGTCCCTAAGCATGCCTCATGGCACACAAGCTGCCAGGACATTCTGCTGGCCAGAAATGAGCTCTGGACACTGAGCCCCTATGCAGTTGCTCCAATCTGGTTTTCCTGTTGCTGCAGTTCCTGGCCTATGACACGCAGCTGGTCCTGGGGAATCGGAAGCACACGATCAGCCCGGAGGACTATATCACAGGCGCCCTGCAGATCTACACAGACATTGTCTACATCTTTACCTTTGTGCTGCAGCTGGTGGGAGATCGCAACTGAGCAGCACCCAGCTCCACCCACTCTGAGCTACCCCTTCCCTAGAGGGCTGCACCCTGGGCCTCAGGCCCCCTTCTCCCCTAAGTCATCTGTCCAGTTTCCTCTCTGCCCAGAGGATGAGGGGCCTCTGGCTGTGTTGTGTGAGGGCGGGGAGGCTGGAGGAGCTCAGAACTCTTGCCCTTGGTGGGCTTAGCAGGGACTAGGCTGAAGGTACGTCTCCTCCTCTCTACCCACAGAGTGTACACCCAGCTCAGCCACGGTGTGGGGTACATGTGAGGAACCTATGAACACCAGAGGGGCTTCAAGGTGACGAGGTTCCCCTCCCAGCTCTGCCACAGACTAGGCAGCTGGAGCTGTTCCCTTCTTAATACCCAAATAAAGCCACATGCTTTGCCCCTAACACTGCACTCGTAGGCCACTGCCCTGTCCAGTACTCCTTAGCCTGGGCACCTTTCAGCTGGGGAAGCTAGAACAAACCTGTTGCCCTAGTGGCAAGGAGTTACTGAACTCCTTGCTTCAGTAACATGTATTTATCTGGTAAGGGCTAGGGAAAGAAGGAAGTGAGGCCAACACACAGCGAATCTACCCTGGGCTTTGGAAGGTGGTAGGGAGTGGGCCACTGGCCTGGTCTGGGTTCCATTCTCTGAAGCTGCTTGGAGTTTCCTGGGCCTTTAATCGGGTCTCTGGTTGGAGGGACCGCTTACTTTCCCTGCTCAGGCGGGTGCTCAGGAGAAAGAGTGAAGAAGGTCAGTGGGTGGGGTGGTCTGCCGGATCCTGACTGTGGCTGGGAAGCAGCCTTGATGAGACTGGTGGGAGGAGGGAAAATGCCTTGGAGTCCCCCACCTTGGTCTGAGTAGCCTTGAAGCCAGTGTGGTGCCCAGGAAGACTTCTGTGGCCCTCCCTTCTCTGGCAGAGGGAGGTCCCAGAGGGAAGGGTTACTTTTTGCTCCGTCTGTTTGGAATTCCTGCTGGGCTGGGGGATATTAGAGTGGGGCCCCTCTCTCCAGCCAGCCACTGCTTTCTGTATAATACAAGTGCCTCCAGCTGGAAATAAGGGAGGGGCCAGGGCCAGGGCCAGTTCATCGGGTCTAGTGGAAGCTCTGTCAGCCCAAGGACATAATTAGAACTTTTCTGTTGAGTACTTGATCCTAAATATATCACACAAAGGGACACAACCAGAAAGGTAATAAAGTTTTATGTTTAGGAGTGAAACCCTGAATGTGTGTGACTCTCTTCATGGGCCGGAGCATCCACTTCCTCTGCCCCTTGGCTCCCTCTCAGAGCATTCTATGGTGGCCAAACACACTTTCTTGAAGCACTTGATGGTGATAGTGGGACGGGGGGGGGGGGGGGCGGGGGGTTGGGGCTTCCACAGCTGGAGAAAGAAGCTCAAACCTGCAGTACTCGATCTAGAAGGGACCACTTTGTGTTTTTTTTTTTTTTTGAGGTAGGGTCTCACTCTAGTCCAGGCTGACATAGAATTCACTATGTAGTCTCAGGGTGGCCTTGAACTCACGACAATCCGCCTACCTCTGCCTCCTGAGTGCTGGGATTAAAGACCTGCTTGCCACCATGCTGGGCTCACTCACTGACTTTTTCTTTTGGGGGGGGGGTGTTTCAAGATAGGGTCTCACTTTAGCTCAAGCTGACCTGGAATTCACTATGTAGTCTCAGGGTGGCCTTGAACTCATAGTGGTTCTCCTACCTCTGCCTCCCGAGTGCTGGGATTAAGTGTGCGTCACTATGCCTGGCTCATTGACTCTTTTTACAAAAACTTAACAAGAGCTACTCACAACTTTCCTCATAAATCTGTGTATACATGTAATTTGGCAGGGGGTTCAGAAATTTTCTTGGGATCTTTGGTCTCTTCCAAATGAGGAAACAGACCCGGAGAAGTTGAATCATTTGGACCCTTTTTTCCTGCCACACCCATTGAATGTAGCCTTTGATTTTTTTAATTTGGTTTTATGGCAGCGTGGGACCCCACCCTCCTGGTCAGTAGCTTCTTGTCCCCAGCACCCAGCCAGGAACATAGCTCTTCTGTGAGGATGCACACAAAAACAGCCACACCACGCCTCACAAACTGGGTCCTGCTTCCTTCCCACTCAGTGAACTAACTTTATTTGCCTTTGGCTGACTGTTTCCTCCGGCTGGGGTGGGGGTGGGAGGGGCAGGAGCTGACAGCAGGACGGACATCATGCGCCCTCTGGTGGACATCAGAGGCAAGGACCAGAATCGGGACAGGCATCGAAGTAAATCTAGTTCAGGGCTGGGCTCAAGTCCGCACCCCAGTCCCAGCATCAGGCGACAGGGCATGTTGGGGGGAGGCCCTGAACCTTTGGCTCTCATACTCGCCCGTGTTGGACACCCGCATGTTCTGCCGAGCCTTCATCTGCTTCAAACGGTCCTTTTCCACTTCCCGCTTGGTGAGGATGAAGAGGAGAATACCACAGGGGAAGCCGATGGCCCTAGGGATGGGGAAATGTGCACGGGATTTGGGCGGGGGCCCAGCCGGAGCCAGAGGAGCCCTGGGATCATACCAGCTTCAACCGCATGAATGCTGCAATACCGCTTCTGTCTACTCGCTCACTGGGCTGGCTACGAGAGGAATCCCACAAATCAGATCTTGATGTTGCCCTGCTTACACATGTCCATCATTTCCTGACCAAGTCCAAACTCCTAGGCATGTCACAGAAAGCCCAGTGCTAAGCATATCTGCCTATATCTTTATTTCTTTCCCCATGCCCCGATAGTCATGAGCCTGTGTGCTCCTGCCAGACACTTGCGCATCATAGTCCAGATTGCCCAGTTTCTTCCGTGCTGTGCCTCGCTCTCTCTCTCGGTGCTAGGTGTTGAACTCAAGGCTCCAAACATGTTAAGCAGGTGCTTAAATGCTAAGCTATACCGAATACTCCTCCCCTTCCTAATCTGAACAATTACTATGATGGGGTGTTGGTGTGACAAAGAGCAGAGAATCCCAACTCTGAGCTTCAGTTGATGAAATGGGGGTGCAATATCTATCTCAGAAAGCTTGGCAAACATTACTTGGCAAAGTAGTTTCACACCTCAGATGCTTGCTGAAAAAAAATGATAACCTCTCTTTTCCTTTAATGATCAATACACTGTATTAAAGTCAGAATCAAAGCCAAATAACAATTTACAGAACCACTCTGCACTACTGGATAACTACCTATGCCTTCTCACATAATTTCAGTTAACTCATTATTGCACTTGGGTTTTACTCCAAGCTACCGAAAGAAAGGAAGAGAACAGTGACTCAAATTCTAATCCAATCAGCTCAACTTGCTCCACAGAAAATGCTGTTATTCCCCCCGCTCCCCCAATTCCAAATATCTTCCCACCTCCCCTGCATCACTCCCGACAATTTTGTTCTCACAACTTTTGGATTCAGCTCATCATCTGACAGTTAAGTCTCAGGGTCCTGCCCTCCTCTGGATGTACTCCCCGTTGGTGGGCAAAGGGGTAGTTAAGACTCACCAGGCTAGTCCCACAGCTTTCATGGGGTTCTTGGCTCTCTTTCTGGGAATGTATTCCAGCTCAGGGGACAGGGATTCAGGCTCCTCCTTGCACTCAGGGGAGCTATGGCTCTGCAGTGCTCTGCTCCTGTTCTGGGAAACCTTGTTAGCTGCGGCTCCAGAGAGGATCCCTGTGGATGACGGTAAGGAAGGTCAGTATGAAGAGCGACGGGGAGTCAGGAATAAGGTTGGGGAGGAACCACTAAGATCTGAGGACCGGGAGTGACAGCAGTTTGCCGTAACAAGTGCTGAGGAGAATACACAGAGATGGGAAAATCGCCATCGAGGTGACACTTTTGGGAACCACTTCGACGTCACCGCAGGCTCATCACCCTGGTGCCAGGAGAGCCAGCTCCGCTGTTCTTCCTTTCAGACGACAGGATGGGAAGGACTGCAGAGGGACTCACACGGGACGTGTACGAAAGAAAGCCGGGGAAAGGTTTTGAAACTGCAAGATGTTAGCATTGGAGGGGAGCTAAGCCTTACTGCATCATCTCATTCTATGGAAGACGAACTGAAGCCCCGCAAGACGAAGGAACTGCTTCGCCCAAGGTCAAACTGCTAACTATCCAGGGCTAGAACCCAAGCCTTCAGAAGCCCAGGGCTCTTTCCTCTGCACTGCGGTGAGTGAGAAACACCTGGAGCGCGGGAGTCCAAGGGCTTCCTTGGGGCTCCCTGTCGCAGCAAGACCCCAGAGGCGTCGTGTAACCCCCAAAAGCAGGGGATGGACTGGGTGACCTCTAGAGAGCATCTTTTCACATCCCCCCCCACCCCAGACTTTAAGATTCTTCAGAAAAGTGTGAAGAAGGATTGACACCCCTGCATTCGTGCTGTCACTGGGAGGGATGTGAAATAGAAGGAGTCTCCTACAGTGCTGCCCTCCCCGGGGTCCCTCTTCTTACCCCGGAGGACGCGGGCATTTCTCGCCCCCCGGCCCTTCAACGCCGTAGCAGCTACCACCGCCGCCATGTTCAGATCCCGCCCCCCCTTCACCGCGCTCCCCGCCGGGAATTGTAGTTTGCGTAAGGAGCCTCCCCCGCTGCTTCCGTCCTGCCTACGGAACAGAAACTACATTTCCCAGAAGCCCGTGGAGTGGCCCCAGGAGAACTACTCTTCCCAGGAGACCCGAGAAGCGCGCACGCTCGCTTGTTTCCCTCCTGTTGGGGCGGGGGGCGGAGTCAGATTGGGCGGAGCTTGGACTCTCTTGCCACGCCCCTGCATGGTCTCCCAGCTCTGCCTGTGATTGGTGGCTCATGCAGTCCACTCTCATCGCTATTGGCCGGGAGGCTGTCTTTCTTTCTGCCCCGGAGTCGCCTACACCTATTTCCTCCCGGGAGGAGGGGCTCGAGGTCCGCGTAGTCGCGCAGAGCTGACTCTGGGAGGCGTTTGGGCCCAGGGAAGTGGATCGGCTACCTGCGCCGCATGGAGTCCGAATCGGAAAGCGGGGCTGCCGCTGACACCCCCCCGCTGGAGACTCTAAGCTTCCATGGTGATGAAGAGATTATTGAGGTGGTAGAACTGGATCCAGGCCCGCCGGACCCGGGTGAGAGCTGCCGCTGCTGAGGCCATGGGTCAGGAGGCGCTCACCCCTGGCCTCTGACCCCTCCTTCAGTAACCCTCCCTTCCACTTCATACTGGTCATTCCTACCCGCGTCCCCTCTCCCTGCCTGTCTCCCCTACCCCCACACTTAGTTCCGAGGCCTGGCGGGGTGGAGGGGGGGTTCCCTGACGCCTCCCCCTGGCCCTTCCCCTCACACACCCCCTTCCCGTCATGCCCTCTGTCCTCGCTTCCTACACAGTCCCTGCTGACACCAGGTCTTCGCCCCCGCTCCCCCATCTCGGCCCCCCTACATCCCTTATGCCCGACGCCACCTTACCCTCTGACCACATGACCCACTCTAGCTTCGGCCTCCTCACTCTTCTCCCCATCCTTCTTCCAACTCTGAGCCCAATCTTTTAACGCTCTCTCCCTAAAGCAGATGATCTGGCCCAGGAGATGGAAGATGTGGACTTTGAGGAAGAAGAGGAGGAGGAAGAGGGCAACGAGGAGGGCTGGGTCCTGGAACCCCAGGAAGGGGTGGTTGGCAGCATGGAGGGCCCGGATGATAGCGAGGTCACCTTTGCATTACACTCAGGTAGGCCTCTGACCGATCCAGCATGGTACCTTGGCCTTGCATAGAATGTTGTGAGAGACAGGTGGGAAAGCTGCTGACCTTGACCTCCAGGAGCTCAGAGGAAGGGAGCGGTGTGACTCAATGGATGAGGCTTGGCCTTGGAGTCAAGGGAGACATCCGGATTCAAATCCTTCCTTGGATGTGGACCCACCTTCGTTATTCGTTAGCCTTCTCGGTGCTTCGTTTTCTCTAGAAAGGTTATCTTGGGTGGAAGTTATTGAAAGCAGTCTGAGTGGAAATTAAAGTTAATTTACACCCCAAAAGTGTACACTGTGTGTGCGTGTAGTGTATACACAGAAGTGTGCAGATGCATACATCCTGTAGCTCTCATGGAGGACAGAGAACATAGGGTGTCCTCTGAAACTCTTGAGACAGTCTCTCACTGAACTTGGAGCTGCTGTTTTTCAGCCAGACTGGCTAAACAGTGAGCCCCAGCCATTTTCTTGTCTCCACCCCCTCAGCACTGGGGTTACAGGCATGCACTTTTTCTGTGGGTGCTACTGATCAAAATCAGGCCCTCATGCTTGTGCAGCGAACATTCTTACCTGCTGAGCCATCTTTCCAGCCCCCGATTGTACCTTTTTTTTTTGTTTGTTTGAGAAATTGGGTGGGCACATTTGTAGCATCTTTTTTCCAGCTTTTTTTTTTTTTTTCCTTATCTTTTCCTCAGAGTCTCATTATAGCCCAAGCTGACATAAGAACTCACTTTGTAACTCCAGGCTGGCCTCAAGCTCACAGCCATCCTCCCACCTGAGCTGTCAGAGTACTGGGATTAAAGGCGTGTGCCATCACACCCTGCTCTTTCCCCAGCTTTAAATTTTTAAAAAAATATTTATTTATTCATTTATTTGAGAGGGAAAGAGAAGTAGTGTGTGAATGTGTGTGGGCATACTAGGGCCTCTTGCTTCTGGAAACTAGATGCATATGCCACTTTGTGTATCTGGCTTTATGCGGGTACTGGGGTGTCAAACCCAGGCCCACAGGCATTACAAGCAAGCACCTTTAACCACTGAGCCATTACTCCAGCCTGTAATTTTTTTTTTTTAAATTTGTGTGTGTTGGGGGTGGGGAGGATGTGTATGTGGGTACACACATCCCACAGTGTGTGGCGAAGTCAGAGGACAATCTCAAGGTGTCTGTCCTCTCGTCTTCTGTTGAGATAGGGGCTTTTTCTTTTCTTTTTTTTTTTTTTGCCACTGCATGTGCCAGAGTAGCTGGCCTGCAAACTTCCGGATTCTCCTGGTTCCACCTCCCATTGCCTTGGGATCATAGATAAGTGTGCCCGTTTGTGTCCACCTTTGTGAGAGGATCAAACTCGAGTCTGCAGGCTTGCAGGCCAGCTCCTTTAACCATTCCACTGATCCATCTCCCAAACCCCATAGCATGTTTTTATTTAGTTGTCCCCCCCTATCCCCCCGAGGTAGGGTCTCATTCTAGCCCAGGCTGACCTGGAATGTTTTGTGTATTCTGTAGTCCCTGGCTGGCCTCAAACTCATAGTGATCCTCATACCTCCTTAGTGCTGGGTAAGTATTTGGACTTATTTGCACACCCATGAGAGTATGTGTGTGTGTATGGGTTGGGGTGCCAGGGATTCTTGCCACTGCAAATGAATGCTAGACATATGTACGCTACTTTTCAAGTCTGCCTTTATGTGAGTACTGAAGAATTGAACCTGTGCTGTCAGGCTTTGCAAGCAAGTGCCTTCAACCACTGAGCCATCACCCCAGCCCTTGAGCATAGTCTCATATATACTAGCTGTCAGTAAGCCAATCTCGTGAAAAGACCCAGGGCTGAGAGTTACCAGCCTGCACATGTTACACTTCTTGGCCATGGCCTGAGGATAGAGCATTGAGGACAGTGGTGGAGTGTGCTCTGGAGGAAGGCTTGGAGTTCGGTGGGCTTGATGAAAGAGTTCTCAAACAATCTGGTGCTTGCAACGAGAAAAACTGGATGTACCCTTCTTTCCAGGAGGGAAGATGTGGCTTTGGGTGAAAGGGGATGGGCTTCCTAAAGGTTGAACTGTAGGTGGAAGCCTCATCCCCTTACCGTGGACTATTGTGTTTTGTTTTTGGTGGGGGACAGCATCTGTGTTTTGTGTGAGCCTGGACCCCAAGACCAACACCTTGGCTGTGACAGGGGGTGAAGATGACAAAGCCTTTGTGTGGAGGCTCAGCGATGGGGAGCTGCTCTTCGAGTGTGCAGGTGAGGAACAACTGCAAGCTGACCTGTTTGGTGCCAGATCTGGGCTTGGCCCCATGAACCCAAGGAAGAATATTATCAGTCTGTTGTTGGCACTGGGGCAGGAGGTACTAATCAGCCTAGGGAGTCTAGGATGGGCCTGAGGGGGGATGGTGCTGACATAGGAGTAAGCGGGCAGAGAGAAGGATGTGGGATTACAAGCACAGAGAAGACTGAAGGCGGGCAGCACTTTTGTCCTGTGGAGAGCTGGGGGTGTTGGTCCCCTGAGGCTGTAGTGAGTTTGGTGACTGGAACCCTCCTACCTTTTTTCCTAGTTAAGTCTCTTCAAAAGAAAAGGTCTGGCCAGGCATAGTGGTGCACACCTTTAATCCCAGCACTTGGGAGACAGAGGTGGGAGAATTGTGAGTTCAAGGCCACCCTGAGATTACATAGTGAATTCCAGGTTAGTCTGGGCTAGAGTGAAACCTTACCTGGAAAAACCAAAAAAAAAAAAAAAAAAAAAAAAAAAAATCTGAAGCAGGACATGGTGGCACGCATCTGTAGTCCCAGCACTTGGAAGGCTGAAGTAGGCGGATCAGTTTGAGGCCAGTCTGGGAATGCACAGTGAGTTCCAGATCAGCCTGAGCTAGAGTAAGACCCTACCTTGAAAAAAAGAAATTATTTGGGAGAGAATGACAGTGCGGGGAGAGAATGGGAACGGGTGCACCAGGGTCTCTTGCCACTGCAAAAGAACTCTATATACATGCATCTGTCTCTTCTTGGGTATTGGGGAATCTAACCTGGGCAGGAAAGCTTTGCAAGCAAGTGCCTTTAACCTCTGAGCCATCTCCTCAATGCTCTTGTTTTTTGTGTAGCTCAGGCTGGCCTTCAACTCACTATATAGCCCAGGCTAACTTTAACTTGCTATATAGCCGGTACTGGTTTTGAACTTAAGATCTGTCCACTTTGCAGGCCATAAAGATTCTGTGACCTGTGCTGGCTTTAGCCATGATTCCACTCTAGTAGCCACAGGAGACATGAGTGGTCTCTTGAAAGTGTGGCAGGTGGACACCAAGGAGGAGGTCTGGTCTTTTGAAGCAGGAGACCTGGAGGTGAGCTTTTCAGTGGTATTTCATTCTGTGGATCATAAGGCACGGGTGGGAGCTTCAGTGGGCCAGGCCTACCTCTGCCAAAGAAGTCCACTGAGCCACTGCGCCCCTTGGTGCCGCAAGCATGTCTGTGCATGTTAACCTGTAAGGTTTCTGCCGACCCCAGAAGCAGGAACACATTGAAGGGGCTGGTAGGGTCCTAATTGGTGTAGATGGTGAGCCTCTCTGCTGACCCTTTCTGCCCAGTGGATGGAGTGGCACCCTCGGGCACCTGTCCTGCTGGCAGGCACAGCTGATGGCAACACCTGGATGTGGAAGGTCCCAAATGGTGACTGCAAGACCTTCCAGGGTCCCAACTGTCCAGCCACCTGTGGCCGTGTCCTTCCTGACGGTGAGAGCAGCAGCCCCAAGTGTCCCTTCCCAGGTGCCAAGATGGATCCAGGGTTCTCACCTCCCCTGAACCACACCCAGCAGGCTCAGGCTGCCTGCTGCCCTGTGCTGGGTCTTACCTATGATTCCAGAGGGGAGTTTAGAGGGTTCCCAACCTTACTCTCCCATTCCCTGCTTGGTGTGTCTGAGTGCACCCTCTCTCCTCTGGTCATCTGTGCCCCTGACCCTTAGGAAAGAGAGCTGTGGTGGGCTATGAAGATGGCACCATCAGGATTTGGGACCTGAAGCAGGGGAACCCCATCTATGTACTGAAAGGTATCAGAGTGGGGGAACTGTTCATGTGGGCTTGGGGGAAGAGGCTGCAGCCTTAGCAGGACTCGGAGCCTGACCTGTCTTCCTGCTATCTTAGGGACTGAGGGTCACCAGGGGCCTCTGACTTGTGTTGCTACAAACCAGGATGGCAGCCTGATCCTCACTGGATCTGTAGACTGCCAGGCCAAGCTAGTCAGTGCCACCACCGGCAAGGTGAGTGGACCCAACACCTTCACTTGCCCAAGCCTTCTGCCCTTTCTTGCCAGGGGACCAGGAGCCCAGGCCTCATGTGATACACTCCTCTGACCTATAGGTGGTGGGTGTGTTCAGACCTGAGACTGTGGCCTCCCAGCCCAGCCTGGGAGAGGGAGAGGAGAGTGAGTCCAACTCAGTGGAGTCCTTGGGCTTCTGCAGCGTGTGAGTGTGAGCAGGGCCTTGCCCTGGAGATCTGAGGGACTGAAAGGGGGGCGGCTTTAGGGAGGGGCTAAAAACGGGGGCCAGGAAGGAGGGAAGTGTAGCAGTTCGCGACCTTAAAAGCCTGTTCCCCAGGATGCCTCTGGCTGCCGTCGGCTATCTGGATGGCACCTTGGCCATCTATGATCTGTCCACGCAGACGCTCAGGCACCAGTGTCAGCACCAGGTAGGTGGGCAGGGCTGCGTTCCCAGTGGATGTCCTCATGGCTGAGGAGCAGCCTGGGCCTCTGGGAGCACGAGCCCCACACCTGGCTCCCGTCTGTCCTCCATGCTCCTTCTTCCCTGCGGGTTGAGAGCTGGGGCTTTTCTCCTCCCTGACCTCCGCACTGTCTCTTGTCACATCTCCCGGCAGTCGGGCATTGTGCAGCTGCTGTGGGAGGCTGGCACTGCCGTGGCTTACACCTGTAGTTTGGATGGCATTGTGCGCCTCTGGGATGCACGGACCGGCCGCCTACTTACTGACTACCGGGGCCACACGGCCGAGATCCTGGACTTCGCCCTCAGCAAGTAAGCAAAGTGGGTGAGGGCTGGCATCTCTGTATGGAAAGTGGGCCCGACGTGGGGTGACGTGGGACCTTTGGGGCATGAGGGGGTTCCTAAGGAAAGCAGTGATCCTAGGCCTGGTTGGAGCCTGTGAAAAAGGAATGCTGGGCTGCCTGCTCAGTCACAGCCCTGGGACCCAGCCCTATGTCACGGGTTGACGGTGACCTGCCATCATGTGATAAGAGCCCGGCCCCCATCCCATTTGCTGTGTGTTGCACCTACATTGGGGTTTTCAGCCAGGGTTCCCCTTCCGGAGCCAAGTCACGTGGCTTTAGGGAGGGGTCCCCCAACCAAGTGCAGGACTCAACACCTGGAGTCCTTGGTATGAGTGGCGTCACCCTAGGTCTGCTGGTGAGTGGGTGTGGGTCTGGGCTCCGGGATTTTTAGTCTTCTGCTTTCTTTCCACAGAGATGCCTCCCTGGTGGTGACCACGTCAGGAGACCACAAAGCGAAAGTGTTTTGTGTCCAGAGACCTGACCGTTAACCGCCGTGGTCTCTGGCATGGTCCATGTCTGGTGTTGAGGGGATGGGGGGAGATCCTTGCCCCTCCAGCAGAAGTGCAGGATACAGAGGGAAGAGGAGGGGACGGGATCAGATCGGAACCCCTTCACCTGACCTGCCTCTTCTGTCCTTTTCTCCCCCGGAGACTGGCCCTCCCTGCCCCTCTTTTCCCGCCCTGCCTGGGGCCCTTTAGAGGGAGGCTGATCTTTCACTTCCATTTGCTGGTGTGAGCCATGGGGTGCGTCTTTGTATGTGAAGGGTGTTGGTCTTTTGAGGTTCCCGTTCTTTCCCTTCCCAAGTCTTTGGGGGGTGGAAAGGAGGAAGAGAGACTAGTTAAAGATTTTAAAAATGTAAATAAAATATACTTCCCAGAGGCAGAGTCTGCCCATTTTGTGGTGGGAACTGGTGAAGGCCGTTGCTTGGTGAAGTTCTTCAAGTTGCTGGACGTGAGCCCACTCCCCATGGTGGTTTATGCTCTGGCCTGCTGCGCTGTCTACCATGGGCTGTCTTTTGTGCTCCTCTTGTCTCTAGATGCTTTCCAGGACATTCTACTTGCCTCCCTTTCAGAGAGAGGGACCAAAATAACTGCAAGTGGTGGCCAGAGGAACTTTTATTTGGTCAGGGTGGGGTTGTGGCTCAAACCAGAGGGGGCAGGCCTGTGCAGAGAGACCTGGCAGCTGAGATGGGAGGCAGCAGTAGCCCTTCCCCTAGTTCAAGTCCAGGTCAATGCTGCTTTGGCTGCTGGTGTGGTAGGCAGTGCTGGGACCAGGACTGTCCCTGGAGGTTCTTCCTCGAAGCACCTGCAGCCACCTTTGGATGGCTGCCCTCCAGGGGGCTGTGTAGCGCTGATCTCCCAGACCCATGGCCACAGGCACAGCTGCTGCACTGGCACTGCCCAGTGAGACAAGGGACAGCAGAGTTCCAGGCCCCAGGGGCGGGCGCCTCTCATAGGCCAAGACGGACAGGAGCAGCGTGGCCACGTAGGGCCCCCAGCATAGTACGAAGAGCAGGGTGGCTCCGCCCTGCGCCCTGGCTTGCCTCCAGGTGAGGGCCCGGGCCAAGGCTGAGGGAGTGTCACGGCATACTGCCCGCTCCAGCCGGCGGATGTCCTGCAGCTGACGGCGGGCAGTGGCCAACACGCGGACAGAGAGAAGGGCGGCAGCTCCCACAGCAGGCAGCAGGAGCCCATAGACTTCGAGGTAGAGGTAGGGGGCTGGGAAGACAGCTTGGGAGCTGCAGTTGGTACCAGGGCTCCAATGGTTCCAGCCCAGTGCAGGCAGGCTGGCAAAGAACAGAGGGCCAGCCCAGGTGAGGAGCAGGGCCAGCCGCATGCTCCCATGGGGGCGGAGGGGCCACAGCACTGCCACGTAGCGCTCCCCATGCACCAGTAGCAGATTGGCGAGCAGGGAGAGGAAGGAGAAGTTGGGAGCCAAGTAGAGGAGGAGGCAGGACCAGTAGCCCCGGTGGCTTCGGCTCCACAGCCCAGGTAGCATGGGCAGCGCCAGCCCTGTGAGCAGCCCGGCCAGCAGCAGGCTCAGGAAGAAGCTGCCGGCAGGTGGGCTGCGCAGGTGGCGGTCCCAGGCAATGCCCAGGGCCAGGAGCAGGTTGGCAGTGACAATGAGGCTTGCCAGGGCCAGGGAGAGCCCTAGGACCCCCACGGGAATGGAACTGGACATCTCTCCGGTGCTGTTGGGTGTCATCTTGGGTCTTGGTATGGGGTAGGCCAGGAGCTGCAGTTGGCATGCCTGGACGAGGAAAGGGAGTGGCCAGAGTTAGGTAGGCGCTCCAGGGCACTGCCCCGGTAGGGACTGCACATTATTAGTCCAGAGATTGCAGACCAGTGAACGGTGGGCCATGATCTGTGGGCTGATACAGTTTTACTAAGTTGCCAACTTCAAAAATGATTTATAAAAGTCATTCTTGGGGGCTGGAGAGATGGCTTGGCGATTAAGCACTTTCCTATGAAACCTAAGGACCCCAGTTCAAAGCTCGATTCCCCAGGACCCACATTAGCCAGATGCACAAGGGGGCACGTGCGTCTGGAGTTCGTTTGCAGTGGCTGGAGGCCCTGGTGTGCCTATCCTCTCTCTCTCCCTCTGCCTCTCTGTCTGTCACTCTCAAATAAATAAAGAAAATAAAAATTTTTTAAAGTCATTCTTGGGCCAGGCATGGTAGTGCACACCTTTAATCTGAGTACACCTGAGTTCAAGGCCACCCTGAAAATACATAGTGAATTCCAGGTCAGCTTGGGCTAGAGCGAGACACTACCTTAAAAAACCAAGTAAATAAATGAAAGTCATCCTGTAGGTTTGTCTCAGAAAATCAGTTCTGGCAACGCAGAAGTCTGTGGTAGCTGAGAAGAGATGGCCCTTCAGGCAGAGTACCACAGTAGCCAGCAGACGGTTTCAATTGTCCTGGCCACCTCTCCTGACCGCTATACAGCTGTGCTTGTTCCTCTGTTTAGAGACTAAAAAGCAAGCTGGGCATGGTGGTACACTTTTAATCCCTTCACTTGGGAGGCAGAGGTAGGAGGATTGCAGTGAGTTCAAGGCCAGCCTGGGACTACATGGTGAATTCCAGATCAACCTGGACCAGAGACCCTACCTGGAAAAAAACAAACATAAAGATGGAAAAGAAGACCCACTCAAAGCATTTTGTCCACACCTCTGCCTGCCCAGAGCCCACTGGTGGGGAAGTCTCCCAGCCAGTCACGAGGTGAGAGGCTCCTGCAGGTCAGGTCTGGGAAGTAGTAGGGTGCCTGGTCCCTGCACCCCTGCCCCCTCCACACTCAGAGCGTGTTCCAGCTCAGTGAGCAGCCTCCGGGTAGGACTTCCAGCCCATAAACTTGACTCATCCGCTCCGTACTAGCAACAGGCCCTTCCTGGGAACTAGAGGGAAGCGGAGGATGCTTGGCAGGGAACAGGGTGGGCCGGTAAGAGGAGGACCCCACGCCTGTAAATGCTCAGGCTGGGCTCAGAGGACAAGGAGGAGGAGCCAGTGGGCAGGCCCTGCCTCTGATCTGTCCCTGTCACTAGCCTTATCTTCACTTGGCTTCCTGGCCTTAGCCCCAGGCCACATGCTAAGGCCAGGGGGAGGGGTCCAGGGGAGCACCTGGCTCCGTCAACAGGAAGGCAACTGCTGTTGCTAAGATCAAAGTCAATGCAGAAGGGACTCCACTTCTCCCCAGGGTCAGCAGTGGCCATCCTGAGCTGATTGAGATGAGGTGCTCTTTCAGAAGGACCTGAGCACTTGCAGCCCCGCCCTTTTCCCTTCAGCGGGTTTTTCCTTAGCCCCCCACACCTCTCAGGACCCACCACCAAAGGGTCCTGAGGTTTGTTTCCCTTCTTCCCTGCACCATTGGCTTCATGAACCCCCTGGAGACCTGGCCTGCGCTGCAGCTCCCAGCATCTCTCCCAGCATGGCAAAAAAGGCCGAGATCAAGCCCCATGTGTGATGTCCTCAAGGGTGCAGGCTGTGCCACCCACACACCCCGCAGGTCTGAGCCAGGGAGAGAGCTCCAGGATCCGAGAAGGGAAGGGAAGAGAGGAAGGTGAGTGGCTACTCACATGGTTGTAGGGGACAGGTGGTGCTTGCTAGGTAGGTGGGCTTTCCTGTGAGGGTCAGGGAGTCACAGCAGCCAGTCTTGCAGGGCTTCGGACCATGTCTGGTGTCCCGGCCAGCGAGTACACAGTGCTCCCACTAGGGACAGCAGGAGCCCAGCTTGCCTGCCCAGGCTCTGCCCTGGCCTGGGTTCCTGGAAGGATGGAGGAGCCCGGGCTGGCTGGGCTCAGCCCGAATCCCGCCTCTAGGGGTGGAGCTTGGCACATCCTGAGCTGGAGCTACAGAGAGGCCTCCCCTCCTGTACTAGGGACCCCCCCCACCCCCGGCTGTCAAGTCTCACTGTGCCACTAGGCAGTGGTTCCTTACCTCTGGTAGTCCTCGCCTGCCACTGCCCAGCTCATTTGAGAAATAGATTCGTTAATGAATAATGATGTTTGAGCCTACCTTCCTCCCACTAACACAGTTATGTTTTAGGAACCTTAAACCCTGAGTGGCCTAAACCACCTCATATTCCTGCAGGTAACCCAAACAGGGTGTGTGTGTGGTGCGTTCAGTTCCATTTTTTAAAACATTCAATTAATTAATTAATTAATTAATTAATTAATTAATTAATTTACTTATTAGAGACAGAGAGAGAGAATGGGCACGTCAGGGCCTCTAGCCATTGCAAACGAACTCCAGATGCATGTGCCACCATGTGCATCTGGCTTACGTGGGACCTGGGGAATCGAACTAGTGTCCTTCAGCTTTGCAGGCATGCACCTTAACTGCTAAGCCATCTCTTCAGCCCACCATTAAAATTTTTTTTTTTGTTTATTTCATTTTATGTTTTGGTTTTTCAAGGTAGGGTCTCACTCTAAGCCCAGTGTTTGTTTATTTTTATTTATTTAGTTGAGAGCAACAGAGAAAGAGGCAGATAGAGAATGGGCGCGCCAGGGCCTCCAGCCACTGCAAATGAACTCTAGACTTCACAGGAAAGTGCTTAACCACTAAGCCATCTCTCCATTTTTTTTTTTTTTTAAATGTGGTACTATCGGATTGAAGCAAGGGCTTTGTGCATGCTAGACAAACACTTTACCACTTGAGCTCTCTCTCATTCTGTGTGTGTATAAAACATGATGGTGGGCTGGAGAGATGGCTTAGCGGTTAAGCGCTTGCCTGTGAAGCCTAAGGACCCCGGTTCGAGGCTCGGTTCCCCAGGCCCCACGTTAGCCAAATGCACAAGGGGGCGCACGCATCTGGAGTTCGTTTGCAGAGGCTGGAAGCCCTGGCGCGCCCATTCTCTCTCTCTCCCTCTATCTGTCTTTCTCTCTGTCTGTTGCTCTCAAATAAATAAAAAATTAAAATAAATAAATAAAAAAATAAAACATGATGGTGATGGTTGAGGTCTTAGGATCTTTGCTGGTCTCTATCCATCACCGATGGCTCTTTCAGCTTTAGGGTGTGCTTTGCCTTCCTGAATCTGGGTTATTTCCACCTTTCTCAACTGTTGCTTTGTTTTTGTGAGACAGGCTGGCCTCCAATATTTAGTGATATCTTTTTCAAAAAATTTACTTAAGCCGGGCATGATGACGCATGCCTTTAATATTCCAGCACTTGGGAGGCAAGGTAGGAGGATCACTGTGAGTTCAAGGCCACCCTGAGACTACATAGTGAATTCCAGGTCAGCCTGGACTGAGTGAAACCCTACCTCAAAAAAAAATTTTTTTTTTAAGCCAGGCGTGGTGGTGCACACCTTTAATATCCCAGTACTTGGGAGGCAAGGTAGGAGGCTCACTGTGAGTTTGAGGCCATCCTGAGTCCACATAGTGAATTCCAGGTCAGCCTGGACTGAGTGAAACACTACCCCAAACACACACACACACACATATACACACACATTATTTGCGAGAGAAAATGTACATGCTAGGGCCTCTAGCCACTGCAAATGAACTCCAGACACATGTGCCCAGTGATATCTTTTTTTTTCTCTTTTAAATTTTTATTAGCATTTTCCATGATTATAAAAAAATATCCCACGGTAATTCCCCCCCGACTTTCCCCTTTGAAATTCCATTCTCCTTCATATTACCTCCCCATCACAATCATTGTACTTATGTATAATATCTTTTTAAAAATAGTTTATTTGGGCCGGAGGGATGGCTTAGCAGTTAAGGCATTTGCCTGCAAAGCCAAAGGACCCTGGTTTGATTCTCCATGACCCATGTTAGCCAGCTGGAGAAGGGGGCGCACACGTCTGGAGTTCATTTGCAGTGGCTGGACGCCCTGGTTCACCTATTCTCTCTCCCCCTCCCTCCCTCTTTCTCTGTCAAATAAATACAAATAAAATATTTTAAAATAGCTTGTGTAAGATAGAGAACATGGGCATGCCAGGGCTGCAAATGAACTCCAGGATGCATGCACCACTTTGTCCATCTGGCTTTATGTGGGTTCGATTCCCCAGTACAGCAGGATTTGCAAGTGGTTTAATCACTGAGCCATCTCTCCAGTTCTATAGTGATTTTTTTTCCCTCTGAGGTAGAGTTTCACTCTAATCCAGGCTGACCTGGAATTTATCTGTAGCCCCAGGCTGGCCATGAACTCACAGCAATATTCCTAGCTCTGCCTCCAGATAATTTATTTGCAAGTACGTGGGGGGGGGGGGGTTGGAGAGGGAATGAGAATAGGCATATCAGGGCATCTTGCCACTGAAATAAACTCCAAACTCATGTGCCACCTTGTGCATCTGGCTTTACATGGGTACTGGGGTTAGGGGTTTGCAAGCAAGCAAGTGCCTTTAACCTCTGAGCCATCTCCCTAGCCTCTGATTTTTTTTTTTTCAAGGCAGGGACTCACTCTAGCCCAGGCTGACCTGGAATTCACTATGTAGTCTGCTGGGATTAAAGGTGTGTACCACCACACTTGGCTCCCCGATACTTTTTTATATTTTATTTATATTCGAAAAAGAGGGAGAGAGAGAGAGAGGGCACGCGCGAGCGCGAGCATAGGCGTTCTAGGGTCTTCAGCCACTGCAAATGAACTCTAGAAGCATGTGCCATCTTGTGCATCTGGCTTCTGTGGGTACTGGGGAGTCAAACCTGGGTCCTTTAGCTTTGTAGGCTAGTGCCTTAACTACTAAGCCATTCTTCCAGACCCCTGACTTTTTTTTTCCAATGAGGTACTAATGGATCAACTCCAGGGCTTGCTAGACAAACACTGTTTATCAATTGAGTCCCCAGTCCTCAACTGTTTTCTGAGTCCAATTTTGGGACACACCCACATATATAATTACAAATGGAGCTGGGATGGTGGTTTGAGCCTGTAATCCCAGCACCAAGGAGGCTGAGGCAGAACATTGAGCTTGAGGCCAGCCTGTGTTAAAGTCTGACTTTGTCTCAACTCTATCCCCCATCTCATCAAGAGAAAGACTATCTTTTGGGATTGTGGTGGTGAGGAATGTCATGGGATAACGGGCAACTGGACAGTGTACTGCTGGATGGTAATGAGGAAGGTCAATTCAATAAGTGACTCATTCTTCCTCCTCCATGGGGCTTAGAGGAATAAGCCAGTGTTGGCATGAGAGCTGGCTGCAATCCCGTTGCTTTGGCTGTGTGAACTTGAGAAAACTGATTTGTTCATTCACAAAACGGAGCTCGGTTGTTCTCACCTAAACTTGGTACCGAAGCTGACATTTGTAAGCGCAGCACTCAGAAGGCTGACATAGTATTGTGAGTTGAGACCGGCCTGGTCTAGATAGTCAGTTCTAGGCTAGCTATGGAAACTGAGAACTTGTCTCAGAATAAAGGAAAAGGAAGCAAAGGAAAAAAGTAGAAAGGGAGGGAGAAACTGCAAAGCACTCATCTTTTGTGCAGAAGAGATAACATGGATCAGATCAGTGCTTCACTCCTGATCAGACAGATATTTGTGTGTTTACATGTTGTGTGGGTACACATGTGCACATGTGTGTGGAGGCCAGAGGCAGACACTGGGTGTCTTCATTTACTCTCCTTGAGACAAAATCTCTTGCTGAACCTACAGCTCACTGATTCAACTAGACCACACAGCCAGCAAGCTGCCAAGACCCTCCTGTCTCCACCTCCTCAGTGCCGGGCGGGACTGCAGATGCATGCCTCCACAGCTGGCTTGTACGTGCTGCTGCTGATCTGAACTCAGGTCCTTATGAGGCAAGGGTTTTAACCACTGAGCCATCTTACATAGTGGATTCCAGGTTAGCCTGGACCCCAGTAAGACCCTACCTCGAAAAACCAAACCAACCAACCAACCAACCAACCAAAAACCACCACTCTAGTGAGAGAGATATGTTCATTTTTAAAAAAATATTTTATTTATTTGCGTGTGTGTGAGAGAAAGAAACAGAGAGAGAGACAAATAGAGAAGAGAATGGGTGCACCCCACTGCAAATGAATTTCAGACATATGCGCCACCATGTGCATCTGGCTTATGTAGATTCTGGGGAATTGAACCAGGATCCTTAGGATAGGGAGATAGCCCGAGATAGGGAATTTATGAAAAGCAAAGAAATAGCACTTATTTTACTTATTTGCAAGCAGAGAAAGAATGAGAAAGAGAATGGGCATGCCAAGTCCTCTTGTCACTGCAAATGAACTCCATACGCATGAGCCACTTTGAGCACGTGGATTTATGTGGGTACTGGGGAATTGAACCTAGGCTGCCATGTTTTACAAGCAAGAGCTTTTAACGGATGAGCCATCTCTCCAGCCCAGGAATAGCATTCTTTGCTCCACAGGAAGTGAGGAAACCAGGTAGTGAGGGAAGTTCATGCTATGGAAGCCAGGAAGGTGGGTGTTCCTATTTCCACCTAGTGCTTGTATCACGTGCTGCTTTCAGGTGAGTAGAGAAGAGCCTAGTCATATTCCCTAAGGCCTGAAACAGGAGGAATACACTGAGCTGCAGCAGGAAAGCCTGAAGAGTGATGTGAGGACCAATTTCCTCATCGGACACAAGGAGACCTAGTCCCAAACGCTGGAGTCCTGAAGATTCTAATATTCATTATAGGATGCAGGATCCTGGAGATAGGGGTCTTCTGCGGGGAGGTTAGGTGTGGAGAGCAGTCAGCCGCAAACCCGTCTTCCAGTAAGACAGCACTGCCCTCAGACCCTCACTGTCCTGAGGCAGGACAGTGGTCAGAGGCTCTGGGAGAGTTCAGCTTAGGTCTGGACATAAGTGGTGCAAAGCTCCTCAGATATGAGACTGCCAGGAATAAACAGCTCGCCTTCTGCTCCTGGCCTGGCCTCTTTCCTCAGAGATCCAGGATGTCTGTGTTTCTTCTTTGCTGCTCTGTCTAAACAATGTGTGTGGCATGACAGGACAACCGGAGCAATGGGAGCTGGGGAGGTCTGGGCTCTGTCCTGGGCTCAGCTCCATTTCTCCAGTACCAACCAGCATTTCTGCTTCCTCCACACGACTGTCAGGCCCTGGGGCTGACTCATGTTCTGGCTTTGTCCTTCCACTTACAGAAGGCTCTGGTGCAGGCTTTCAGATGCTCCACTGCTGGCTGTGCCCCTGACCTGCTATCTTCCTGATGGAAAGCATGTGCTGGGGTGACTGACCGAGACTGGCCCAGAAGCCTGCTAGGCCTCCTTTGCCTACTTCCATATTTTACTGTCTTGCTGACATTTGGGCCTGGGTGGGCGTGGTGTATGTGCCCTGAGCATAGTAACTCCATCTGGACTGAAAGGCAGGAAGTAAAGCTTCCTAGATCTTAGATGGCCTTCCAGCTATTGCTCAACTTTCCTTTTTGGGATTTCAAGATAGGGTCTTGCTCTAGCTCAGAATGATCTGGAATTCACTATGTAGTCTTCAGGGTGGCCTTGAACTCAAGGCAACCCTCCTACCTCTGCCTCCCAAGTGCTGGGATTTTAGATGTATGCCACCACGCCCAGCTTTAAAAAAAATATTTATTTTTTTGAGACAGGGTCTTGGTACATAGCCCAGGCTGGCCTTGAACTTCTGATCCTACTGCCTCAGTCTACAGACATGCTGAGAGTAGAGTTAACTGGCTGGCCAACACTTCCTACAAGGCAGAAGCGGATGCACTCTACAGATCCTTTAAAAGACTGGCCAGGATGCTGGCTTCAGGCTTCATGAAGTCCTGTTCAGCTGTTTAGGCATAAGAAATGCTGTCGTCGTTTAAATCTAAATGGCTAGATTGGGTTGGGATGCAACTGTGTGAGGCACTTGGTCTGAATTCTAAAACAGCATACACCACAAAAGAACATGAAGACGCCACCATCTTCCCTAGGTCTAAGAAAGCTGAATAGGTCACCTAGTAGGCACAGAAATTGCTTGATCACCCATTTCCTAGCACAGTCCAAAGGCTCCTAGTTTAGGCATCATAGCTTTTGGGAGAATAGTGCTGCCAGTGTGGGCAGCAGCTGTGGCTATTTCCTTCCCTGATCTCAAGGCACACCACTTCCTGTTGTAATCTCATTTCCTTTCCTGTCCTTGTTCTTAGCTTGCCAGGGTCCCTGCTCGTTCAAATCACGAGACTCCCACCCTTCTCGAGCACTCCTCCCATCAGGGCCACCCAGGCAGGGGAAAGTACACTGTTTGGGGAAAGGTCTGGAAAACTCAAGTGCAAAGCTTGTATTAGACATTGCTTCTTAAGAAATTCTGTCACTTTGAGGAGTGCTCAGCACTGAAGTGGATCACACCTTCCAAGGCTCATTCACTGCAGAAGAGGTGGCAGAAAGAATGTAAGAGCCAAAGGAAGTATAGGACTCTATGGTGGTTTGATTCAGGTGTCCCCCATAAAACTTAGGTGTTCTGAATGCTAGATCCCAAGCTGATGGACATTTGAAATTAACACCTCCTGGCAGGAGTGTATTGTTGGGGGCAGGCTTATGGGTGTGATAGCCAGTTTACCCTTGCCAGTGTTTGGCAGTCTCCTGGGGTCCACCTTATGTTGGCCAGGAGGTGATGGCCACCCTCTGCTCGTGTCATCGTTTTCCCCTGCCATTGTGGAGCTTTCCCTCGAGCCTGTAAGCCAAAATACATCTCTTTTTCCCACAAGCTGCTCTTGGTTGGGTGATTTCTACCAGCAATGTGAACCTGACTGCAGACTCCTTACAATGTGCTCCTCCAGACACAAAATGGCTTGAGAGACTGAGAGGGGTAGGGAATATGATGGAGGGTAGTTTTCAAAGGGGAACATGGGGGAATTACCATATGGGATATTGTTTACAATAAACAACAACAAAAAAAACCCACAAAGAATTTTGAAAAAATAGTTTGTCACTTCCGATCCCCTTGAGTGTATCAAGGGAAATAAAATTTATTTGCTGGCACAAGTTCCTTACAGGGTAGGGGTGTGGAGCACTTGCTAGCAAGCATGAGGCCCTGGGTTCCATCCTACAATGGGAAAGAAAATGTGTAGGGATTGTCCATTCCCATGTTGTGACAGGTAGGTATCTGATCTCCTCCCCACCTTTTTAGAGATGAGGTCTTCCCCTGTAGCCCAGGCTGGCCTGGACACACAACAATCCTGCCTTAGCCTCTCAAGTGCTGGAATTATAAGGCATGAGCTATCATGCCTAGCTCCATATGGATTTGGGTACGTACACACATACATGGCTGTACACATTTGTGGCAGGGTCTCTCACTGGCCTGAACTAGTAGCTTTGATTGGCTCACTAATGAGCCCCAGGGATCCACCTCTACCTGCCTTCTCAGCACTGCCATTGAAGCCCAAGCCACGATGCCTTCCTTTTAAGTGGATTTTGGGGATCAAACACAAGTTTTTTTTAATGCTTGCAAGACAAGCACTTGACTGAGCAAGCTATTACCCTGCCCCCAGCATGGATTTGTGGGGGAGCGGTTTGGAATTAAATGGATGTAGTTTAGCCCTCAACTATAGTAGGATTTTTAAAAGAGTGCACACAAGGTTCCAGAATTCTTGCCTTGAAGTCAGCACAAAGCTAGCCAGTCTTGGTGGTTCAAAGCAAGAAGGACTGCTGGTAGTTTGAGGTCCACCTAGGGTATAGTAAGACTAAGAAACAACAATACAAAATTGCTGGGCATGGTGGTATGTGCCTATAATCCAAGCATTTAGGAGACAGAGGCCAATCTCAGTTGCATACCAAGATGACCCAGTACCCTAGGCTGGCCTCAAACTCAAAATCCTAATTCAGCATTCAAGGGCTAGGATTACAGGCATGCACCACCTGGTTAACATTTTTTTTTTTAATTGGTTTATTTTTTGAGACAGGCCAGTCTGACTTTCAACTAACTTCTGATCCTCTTGCCTCTGGCTATATCACCAGCCCTAGAAAACCCACTCAGCATTAGCAGGCTAGTCTGCAACCAAACTTTACAGGAAGTATGTTCAAATTACTGCTCACAAGTAGAGTATGATGGGTTCACCTTTCAGGCCAACCTGAGCTATACAGTAATTGACCCTGAGTCAAACAACACACACGAACAAACCAAAACGGGTCACCAGCCAGCCGTGGCGGTGCACGCCTTTTAATCCCAGCACTTGGGAGATTGAAATAGAGGATCACTGTGAGTTCAAGGACTACATAGTGAATTCCAGGTCAGCCTGGCCTACAGCGAGATACTACTTCAAAAAGGCAAAAGAAGCTGGGTGTGATGGTGCACACCTCTAATCCCAGCATTCAGGAGGCAGAGGTAGGAGGATTGCCATGAGTTTGACACCACCGTGAGAATAAATTTCAGGACAGCCTGGGCTAGAGTGAGACCCTACCTTGAAAAACCAAGGGGTAGGAAAAAAAAAAAGCCAAAAAAAGATAAACAAAAATGGGTCACCCATGTCTGTAATCCCATCACTCAAGAAACAGGATGACTGCCAAGAGTTCAAGGGCAGCCTGGGCTACAGCCCTTCTATGTCTAGGGAAGTAGGGAAGATCCCAAATCTTGGGTTCTTGAATCTGACTTTTTTTTTTTCAAGGTGGGATCTAGCTCCAGCCCAAACTGACCTTGAATTCACTAGTCAAATTTAGCAATCCTCCTACTCAGCCCCTGAGTGCTGGGATTAAAAGGCACGTGCCACCATGCTCAGCTGAATGCGATGTTTTTTTTTTTTTTTAGCTCTGGTTTGCAGGCTGAAGGGCAGTGCAAGCCCATCTTTCTAACATCCTCTCTCTTAGGTTCACAGTCCAAAAACTCAGCAAATTCTCACGTAAGATAGAAAGATTTTCCTTTATTAATGACCCCAACCGTATTTCTTTAGATACAGGAGTTTTGAACTCAAATACTTCAAGAAGAAAACAAGTTAAGATTGCATTACCTGCAACTCATTACCAGTAACATATTGCAAAGCGAAACAGCTTGGAAAAAGAATGTGGGAAGGGGAAGAGGGAAGATAAAAGAAAAGAAATTAAGTTGATCAAGTGGATTTTTTCTTAATCTTGGAAACTATAAAGTCCTTGCAAGCACAGCTCGTTTCTGCAGATTATTTTCCAAACGTGTACAAAATGGAACCCGAATAGAGAATCCCTTAAGAACCTGGAGAGGTGCAACATGAAGGGCTACGATGATCCAGTAGCAAGCGCTCCCGCCTTCTGTGCACGGTGCTTCCTCAGTTCCCAAGAGTTAGCGGGACGAAAACGTCTTCCCCCTTCAAAGATAGAGACTGAGAGTGAAGAAGGCCTGTTTCCAGATATCCTTTCCTTCTACCCCACACTCTGGGATGGGAAGTGGGATGCCAAGGGACACCAAACATGGAGGGTAGGGAGATCCCTAAGGCAAAGGTAACTAGAACTGGTCAAAACCTGAATGGCTTCACTCCCTTTCTTCCTATTCAATAGTTTGGGGTAAACCGGGCGTGGTGGGGCATGCCTTTAATCCCAGCACTCGGGAGGCAGAGGTAGGAGGGTCACCGTGAGTTCGAGGCTACCCTGAGACTACCCAGTTAACTCCAGGTCAGCCTGGACCAGTGTGAGACCCCACCTTGAAAAACAAAAACAAAACACAACAAAAATGGTTTGGGGTAGTAAATACTACCTGTGGTAAGCCCAGATGTACCTGAATTATAGATACTAGTTTTTCCTCTTCCTAGAACCTAGTTGAATTTGAATGGTCAAATTGCAGTTCCTTAAACTGGGTCAGGAAGTTCAAAACCGCCTCCAAGACAGGCATGGTAGCGCACACCTTTAAAGCCAGCACTCTGGAGGCAGAGGTGGGAGGATTGCCATGAGTTCCAGGCTAACCTGGAACTACAGACTGAGTTTAGGCCAGCCTGGGCTAGAGAAGAGACAACACCTCAAAAAAAAAAAAAAAAAAATCCAAACTTCCAAGATTGAAGGAGTATTTCTGTTGTTGGGCCATGTGTGATGGCATATGCCTTTTGTGGTGGTTTGAATAGATGGCCCCCAATATATTCAGTGTTTTATTACTTTCTAGTTTGCACCTGCACCACCTGGAGGTGGTGTCACTGGGTGGATCTTAAGGTGTGGTGGTGGGTTTCAGATTTCAGTTGAAAGATATGCAAAGTGCACCTAGCTGGAGTTCCTGAAGTGTGCTGTGGTGGCTTTTGGCTTGTGCTTCTCTCTCTGCTTATACCTGTGAAGCAGGCCAGCTACTTCTGCCATTATGGAACTTTCCCTGGATCTGTAAGCTTCAATAAATATCCCTTCCTCCATAACTGTTCCTGGTCTGGAAGTTCATCTCAGTGAACCTGAATCTGTCTGCTACACCTTTAATCCCAGCAGAGGTAGGAAGATTGTCTTGAGTTCGAGGCCATCCTGAGACTATATGGTGAATTCCTGGGCTAGAGTGCGACCCTACCTTGAAAAACCAAAGATATTTCTGTTACCATGTGGTTACTACAGCCTGGCTCATGTAACCCTTGCCTGGTCCCAGACTCCTGAGCTGTAGTGTCCTGCTCCACTAAGTATATCCCCAGAAGAGCTAACTGGCATCCAAGGGTATTTGGCAAAGCAGCCTGAAAGGGGAGTTAAAAGGAGGCCTCTCAAAGTTTCCTTCCTATCCCCAAATGAAGCCATTTGATGGCCCTCAGATGATAAGCAGAGCAATAATGGGCACCGATTGATTCTCATAGCAAATTTTTGGCTCCAGATGGCCCCCTTATTGAACCCACACTTTTGCATACTCCTCCTGTTCTTGGGAGGGGGGAGATGCAGAGGCTCTGGCTTTTCCTGCCAACTAACTCCTACCCATCATTATTAGTAGCATGGCCTGCTCTGCAGGGTGAATGTAGTTGTTTGCCTCCCTGTTCTCCTTCCTGGGGTCCACTGTGCCAGAGAGAGGTCAATGAACACAAGGCAAAGCTGCTGTTTCGGAGTCCAAGGATGCTCATTTCAAGAACTCACCCCTTAGTTCTCCCACCACAACAGGGAGATCTTTTGGTTCCACCTGCTGGTCAGAGGAGAGTGGTCTCTGGACAAGCAGTTATCAGGGTGAAGCGGATGCAGATAGCCCCAGGGCTATTTTAACACTCTGCCTTTGCTATTTTTATTTATTTATTTGAGAGCGACAGAGAAAGGGAGGTAGAGAGAGAGAATGGGCACGTTGAGGGCCTCCAGCCGCTGGGAACAAACTCCAGACGCATGCGCCCCCTTTGTGCATCTGGCTAATATGGGTAGTTAGGCTTCACAGGCAAGCGCTTAATAGCTAAGCCATCTCTCCAGCCCTTATTTTTATTTTGGGCAACAGGGTCTCATGTAGAACAGGCTAGCCTCAGACTCACTATGTAGCCTAACATGACCTTACAGTTCTGATCCTCCTGCCTCTACCTCCTGAAGTGCTGGGATTATAGGCAGGCACCCTTAGTGTGGCATGTGTTTATTTTGAGACAGGGTCTTAGTAATGTTGCCCAGCCTGTCCTCAAACTCCCAGGCTCAACTGATTTTCCTGCCTCGCAGCTGGGGTACACACAGGCTAGTGTCACAATGTGGCTTGTCTGGTTTGGACACACTGCCCTGAACAAGCTGCTCCTCGCTGCCGGTTCTCCTTGGGCCATAACCTCACTGCCTGTCTCACTCCTAGGCTTTCAGCACTGGCTACTTTACACTCAGGGCCACCCGGTAGCTGGTAGAAAAGCCTGTGAAGGGCAAACAAAGAAAGGAATGTGCAGGCACCAAGATGGAAACATGGCTCTGGAGGGGCAGCAAGACCACATGTCCCCTGGGCACACCCTCACATGCCCACTTTGTTCACAGCTTCTCCATTTTAGGGTGCCCCATATGGGTGTCACCTAATGGACTGGAGTGTGGCACCATCTCACTAAGCAGAGGTCTAGCTACAGGCTGAGCACTAACCCACAGGCTCCAGGTGGCAGTCTGACACAGAAAGGCACTGGCTACCACTACTGTGTGTAGTGCTCATGATCCCGTGACTGGAGATCCTCACAGGCTGCTCAGCATTCAGAGACCTCGCATCTTTTCAATGGCCATGGACCAAACTGGCAGAACCTTACATCTCAGGAGGAGAAGAATGAAGTTCTCTGTGCATTCCACACCTGCCACAGACCGACTCTCTACGACTTGCACCACGCTGGCCTCTCGGTCACAAAGGTTTCAGCACTGCTTGTCACCTCTCTCCCTGACAAAGAGGGCCTCTGCCCAGTGTGTACACTTTCTGCTGAGAGCAGACCAGGAGAAAGAATATTGACAGGGTGGCTCCAGGTCTCTTCATACAACTAAATGACGAGTGACTGACTATACTTGTGTAGAAATACTATCCGGACAAGACTGACCTTTCAGTTTTAAGCCCAGAGAAGTTTTTTCAAGCCCAAAGAGCAGATTCTTAGTATAAACAAAACAAAGCAAAAAAAAAAAAAAAAAAAAAGCTGTTTTTCTTAGCTGCCACCTTTGTAGCTCACAAAAAAAGTAAGAGTAGGTAATTCCCCCTGATCCCTTCAGAAGTGAAGCCCTCTGAATTTCATCTTCACTTTGGTAGCTATAGAACTGTCCTGTCAGCCTAGTACTAGTCAGTCAGCTGGGGAAAACACTCGGGGACCCGCCACTGAGCTGAAGAGAGGAAGGTGGTTCTGCCCTACTTACGTGATTGTTTTCATTTCTTTTTTCTCAGCATCTGGGCGTGCACGGTTGAGCACCTTGAGGAAGTCCGAGGTCTTTGCCCGCATACGTGTGTGAATATAGGCCTGGGAGCAAACACAGAAGGGTACTGAAGCTCAGCCATGGTTTGCAAAGATGGAAGTTTGGGAACAGAGATCCTGAAGCGAAGAAGGAAGGGAGCCAAGTACAGAGATACTTGCTCATCCCTCTACTGTGGGCAGAGTGCTGAGAAAGGGAGATATATATTTTTAAATTTTAACAATATTTTATTTTATTTGACAGAGAATGAGGGAGAGAGTGGGCGCACCAGGGCCTTCAGCCACTGCAAACAAACTCCAGATCCGTGTACAACCCCTTGTGCATCTGGTTAATGTGGGTCTTGAGGAATCAAACCTGGGTCCTTTGGCTTTGCAAGCAAAACACCTTAGCTGCTAAGCCATGCCTCCAGCTTGAAAGAGATGGTTTCTTTGGTACTGGGCAATCAAGTCAGGGCTTTCAGCATGCTAGGCATGTGCTCTACCACAGAGCTATATTCCTGGTTCAGGGTATTTCCTGAAGCCTCTGGTGCCCTTTACCAAGAGCATATCAACTGCTTGGATGGAGATGCAGGTGCCCCCTTACCTTAGAGCACTTGATGTGGTAGTGCAGGTAGTCCCGGAATGTGTGGATCAGGTTGATGGTGTTGTCTCGGGCATTGGCATTGGTGTGGCGTGGAAACAGCACTGAGGGCGTGTAACAAACAAGGCATCAATGGATGGCATTAATACTACCATCAACTTTCTCCTTGTGAAAGACAATCCCCTTGCTTCAGTCCTCCTAGGCTTTGTCAAGCTTTTGCCCTTGTGATAAGGAGGGGACAGATAGCAGTCAGGGGTACTTCCTTTAGGATTCTGAGATCTGCACACTGAAATCCAGATTCTAGGTTAGCAAACAAAGCTGCCTGTCCTGAGTCTTGGATGCTAAAGTAGACAGAGTAAAAGACTTCAGCCAAAAAGATCCCAGAGACATCTCTTCATGTGTGAAATCAAACACGAGGGAACAAGGATGTGAACCCTCTTGACGGGGCTGGCTGCTCAAGCTGCTGTCTGGAGCTGGCCCAGCTTGAGTCCTCTTTATATGGACTTTTGTAACTTCTTTACCCACTACTTTCACTCTCACTTCCTTATTTTTTTTTATTAATATATGGGTCATGCATTGTGGAATTAGCCCACAGTTATGGGTAAGATAAATGTCTCTGCATATCATGACCCAACATGTGGCTCTGACATTCTTTCTGGCCCCTCTTCCGCAAATCACTTCCTTAAAAATTTTTAAAATATATTTTATTTATTATGTTTTATTTGAGAGAGAGGTAAATAGACAGAGGCAGAATGAGTGGGCCAAGGCCTCTAGCCACTGCAAGCCAACTCTAGACACATGCGCAACCTTGTGCATCTGGTTTACGTGGGTACAGGGGAACTGAACCCTAGTCTTTTAGCTTTGCGTGCAAGCACCATAACTAGTAAGCCATCTTTCCAGCCTACTTCCAGGAAATTTTGCTGAAGTGAAAAGAAGAGAGGATTACTGGTCTCTATTTACTTTGGATTGAAAAGAAATGAACATCAAGCTAGGAGAGAACTGTGCTTTAAACAATCGATGATGCCTGTACCATGAGTTACACATTAAGAAATGCTGTCAGGACTGGAAAGATGGCTTAGTGGCTAAGGTATTTATTTTTCTGAGAAGCCTAAGGACCCAGGTTCAATCCCCCAGTACCCACATAAGCCAGGTGCACAAGGCGGCACATGCGTCTAGAATTTGTATGCAGTGGCTAGAGGCCTTGGTGTGTCCATTCTCTCCTTCCCTCTCTCAAATAAATTTTTTTTTTTTTTTAAAAGAAAAGCTGTCAATCCGTGGCATGCCATCAACTGTTAGCTGTGCCTACACCTCCAGCTAAAGGGGTTTAAATAAAGCTTCATAAAGACAGACATTATTCCTGTGGCATTAGGTGCAGTGAGTGTGGGAATGAACTGTCAGCTACAGTGATCACCAGCTCACAAGGCTGATATAAGAGTTCAGTTCTCTGTAGAAAAGGAGAATCAGCTAACCATGGTTGAGCTCAGGCAAAAGAAGCAAAAAACCAAGCACCGATGCCATATGACAATGATCTCCTTCCAGCTGCCAAGCAATGTGGATGTGGTCTACCCCTCCCCCAATCCTGACACCAGAAGCTACTCTTTCCAATTATGACTTATGGTAACTTTGCCAAAATAGCACCTGGCCCGCTATGTAATTAGTGTCCTGGAACACCCCTTCCATAGCGGTAGCAATGGCAACAAGAACACATTGGTATGTCTGCATTTGCCTGCTAAAAATATTAACTAATGCTGTCCATATTTAGGCACTCTGCTGTGTGAACAAGTAGCAACTGTACCCTATTAACTGAAGGCTTTGCTTGTGCAAGTGATGTGCATGTGCGTGCGCCCAGTGCCTGTACACTCACAGTGCCGTGTGCTCGCCTGAGGTGTCTGGGACAGAACATCAGCTGTCCTTCCTGCTCTTCTGCACATTCTTGAGTACAAGTCTCTTGCTAATCTGAGCTTTCCATATTCTTTTCTTTTCCGATTTTATTTATTTATTTAATTTTGGTTTTGCAAGGGAGGGTCTCATGCTAGCTCAGGTTGACCTGCAATTCACTATGTATTCTCAGGGTGGCCTCGAATTCTCGGTGATCCTCCTACCTCTGCCTCCCAAGTGCTGGGATTAAAGGCGTGCATCACCACGCCCAGTTTCAATTTTTATTTATTTATTTATTTGATGGGGAAAGAGGGCGAATGGGCACGCCAGGGCCTCCAGCCATTGCAAACAAACTGTAGATGCGTGCACGCCCTTGTGCATCTGGCTAATGTGGGTCTTGGGGAATCAAACCTGGGTCTTTCAGCTTTGCAGGCAAACGCCTTAACCGCTAAGCCATCTCTCCAGCCCTGAACTTGTCTTTTTTTTTTTTTTTTTTTTTAAAAAACAAGCTCCAGTGATTCTTGGGTCTCTACTCTCCTATGGGACAGGGGTTACAGATGTGTGTGGCCATGTCCAGCTGCTTATGTGGGTCCTTGGTCTTCAACCTTGAGTGGTCTCTTGGGCCTCTCCTCAGGCCCTCGTGCTTGTACAGGAGGTGCTCTTAACAGTGGAGCCATGCCTCCATCCCCAAAGGTTTTTGTTGTGGTGAGTGAACTGAGAGCTGTGTGCATGCTAGGCAAGTGCTTGACTACTGAGCTACACTCCCAGCCTCACCGAAGGTGATGTAGCCAATGTTGTCACCCACGGCGGCATCCGTGTCTTTCAGCTCTAGGGGAGGTTCCCTGTGGCTAAAAAGGACCTGGGGGGCTGTGTGGCTGGCTCTTCGTCCTTCTTTGAACTCCTGTGGAAACAAAGCAACAGAAGCTGTTGTAAGATGAGTGGGAACACATCCTGTACACTGTGACCTTTGTGCCCTTTGGACAAGCACATGACTAAAAATAATTACATCAGAACGCAACTAAGGGAAATGCTAGCTGCTATCAGTATACTTCAGATTTGAAAGGGAGAGATTGCAGAGTCCAAAGGGCAAAGCATTGCTGATCCTTGCCTCTTTCTCCTATTTTGGACTAATAATAGTACTAATAAAATTACATCTAGGGCTGGAGAGCTGGCTCAGTGGTTAAGGTGCTTGTCAGTGAAGCTTAAGGATCCAGGTTTGATTCTCCAGATCCCATATAAGCCTGATGCACATGGTGGCACATGCATCTAGAGTTCGTTTGCAGTGTCTAGAGACCCTAGAGTGCCCATTCTCTCTCTCTCTCCCTCTGTCTCACTAATAAATAAATATTAAAAAAAAATTAGATCTAAAACTAAATAAATCAGCTGAACTTGGCAATGCAAAACTGAAATTCCAGCACTTGGGAGGCTGAGGCAGGACTGCCATGAGTTCAAAACAAGCTTAGGAAAGGTATATACTAGGTCAGTCAGGGATACACAGCAAGATCATTTCTCAAAATAGGTAAAACAGGGCTGGAGAGAGATGGCTTAGTGGTTAAGACACTTGTGAAGCCTAAGGGACCCATATTCAACTCTCCAGATACCCGTAAGCCAGACGCACAAAGGTGAGGCAAGCACAAGGTTGCACATGCCCACTAGGAGGCGCAAGCATTGGAGTTTAATTGCTATGATTGACGCCCTGGCTTGACAATTCTCTCTCTCCCTCTTAAAAAAAAAGAAAAAAAAAAAAAAAGCTGGGTGTGGTGCACCATGCCTTTAACCCCAGCACTCAGGAGGTAGAGGTAGGAGAATTGTCTATGAATTCAAGGCCACCCAGAGACTGCACAGTGAATTCCAGGTCAGCCAGGGCTATAGCAATACCCTACCTTGAAAAACCAGAGAGAGAAGAGAGAGACAGAGACAAGCAGACACCAGGGAGGTGTTAGAAAGATGGCTTAGTGGTTAGGGCACTTGACTTTAAAGCCTAATGGCCTAGGGTCAATTCCCCAGTATCCACGTAAAGCCAAATGCACAAAGTGGGCAAGCATCTGGCGTTCATGTGCAGTGGCTTGAGACTGGGACACACTCCTGTCTCTCTACTTGCAAACAACCGAGAATGAAGCTGGGCATGCTAGTGCACACCTTTAACCTCGCACTTGGGAGGCTGAGGTAGGAGATTGCTGTGAGTTTGAGGGCACGCTGCGACACATCATGAATTCCAGGCTGAGACCCTACCTTGCAAAACCAATAGTGTGGGTTTGGGCAGAAGTACTCTGCAAGGGCAGATAACTCTGCTCCCAGAAGACACAAGTTGTTATGAAAGTGCCAAGGATAGCTCTCAGTGAACTGTTGTTGATCAGGGACATTCCAAACATCCCTCCTCCCCACCAAGGAAATATGGGCTCTTATTGCCAATATTCTTGGTTGACCACTAGAATTGGATGCTAAGATTCTATGCTGTAGACACCACATGCTTTGTTTACAGACCAAAGGGGGAAAAAAAAAAAAAAAAACTCAAGTTGGAGTTGGGCTAGAAGCTTCCTCCCTATTGGCTAGATGTCATAGTACTTGGAAAGAACTATGTAAGCTGCTAGGGGACAAGTCATCAACAGTGGTAACCAGAAGTGGACCCACACAACCAACCAGCCTGACAAGATGTGCTCAATGCTGTATTTGTATCTTGACTGTTAAGGGGGTAACCAATGCTCGCTGAGAGGATGTGAGGCTCACTCCATAGATGGGAATTCATGCATGGTACTGAAAACCCATCAAAAGCTTCCCCCCTCCTATTGTTTGCCTAAATGGGTATGTTGTGCCTATCCATCTAAATATTTATGTCCATAGATTAATGCTACTGTCACCTTTGGTCAAAAAGCTTTATTATTATTATTATTATTATTATTATTATTATTTATTTGACTGTGGTGGCCCTTGGGAGGCTGAGGCAGGATGATCAAATGTTTCAGGCCAACCTAGGCTCTACAGCGGAGATCATGTCTTCACAAAAATCAGTAAGGCAAGCACAGTGATACATGCTTATAAATCCTAAAACTTGGGAAGTGTAAACAGAAGCATCAGGAATTTAAGGCCATTTTCATCAGTTCAAGACCAGGCCCAAACTATATAAGACGTCATCTCAAAAAACTAAACCATACAATAAAACAGCTCAACTACTTTAATTTTTTTTTTTCATTTATTTGTCGGGGGTGGAGGGAGAGAATGGGCCCACCAGGGCCTCCGGTCTCTGTAAATGAACTCCAAAAACATGTGGCCCTGTGCATCTGGCTTATGAGGTGGTACTGGAGAATCAAGCCTGAGTTCTTAGGCTTTGCAGCCAAGTGCCTTAACCACTAAGTCATCTTGCCAGTCCAGACCTCAGGCTTTTAAGAGTCCACACATTCTTAGGTAAACACATAAGTGATATAAAGTATCTCTGCCTCCAACAAAGACCTCTTTAAAAACAAAAGTTTGCAGTAATGGCAGCAGAACATGCAAGGTCCTGGGTTCAATCCCCAGAACTCCAAGAAGTTTCAAATTTATCCAGTGGGCCTTCCAAGACATGGCAGAAGCATAGACCAAGGATATTTTCTTTTCTTTTTAAAAATATTTCTATTCTTATGTATTTATTTATTTGACAGAGAAAGAGGGAGAGAGAATGAGAGAATGGGGCACCCCAGGGCCTCCAGTCACTACAAGTGAACTCCAGAGGTGTGCACCTGCATGGACTATAGGCATGAACCATTGACTTTTTCCCATGTCTTAGGTTGAGGACACTCAAAGCAAGGTCAAACAGCCACTTGATCTGTACCATCCTCCTGGCAGGACAACTGGCTTCTCTTCTTGGGAGCAGTCATCTCTTTCCCACAAACATTTCTATAATGACACTTTCCATGCTAGGCTGCATCCCTCAAGCCAAAGCTCCAGCTATATTCCTGTTTCTCCTCCTATCTCTCAAAGAGGCTGTCTAGATAAGCCTGAGAGAATGAAAGCCCCTCCGCTTCTGCTGATGGGTACCATGGCACCGTAAAGGAGGGAGAGGGACTATGCTTCTACTTGCAGGCTGGAAGAACATGCTGATCACCAAGTCCTCCACCAAGGAAAGATAACGTGAGGTCCTGCCTGTGGTTGTGTGTGGGGAGTGGGGGTGGGGGGGGTGGGAGGTTTGAGGCAGGGTCTCACTACAGCTCAGGTTGACCTGGCATTCGCTATGCAGTCTCAGGGTGGCCTTGAACTCTCGGCAATCCTACCTCTGCCTCCCCAGTACTAGGATTAAAGGCGTGCACCACCACGCCTGGCCTTTGCCTGTTTTGTATACTTTTGTGCTAGCCCTGTCTGGCAGCTGATGGGCCATGGAGAAGAAAAAAGCATAAATTGGGTTAGGTCAGCTCCCTTCTAAACACATAGTTCCAGGGAAGTAATCAAGATCATCCAAATGGAAATTCTTGAGTAAAGTATCTGAAATTATCTCTCTTGGAAAAAAAAATTTTTTTGTCATTCTACAAAAACAAGGGATAGGGAGTTTTCTAATTTCTCCTGGTTCTACTCTTTAGCCATAGGGAAATCAACCAGTGTTTTTATCAGTGTCTTCAACAGGTCCATGGGATATTCATAACAAACAATAGCTGGTGGCTAGTGGTCTGGTACATGCCTTGAATCCCAGAGGCAGAGGAAGGAGGATCCCTTGAGTTCAAACCAGACTGGGAGTATGGAGTTAGTTCGAGGTCAGTCTGGGCTAGACTGAGACTGTAACTCAAAAAACACAAACAAAAGAGGACAACAATACACTAATTTATATATGATTTGATCATTGCATCCTTAGTTTGATGCCAGGTCTCAAAAAAAAATAATAAAAAAATAAACAAACAAACAAACAAAAAACCCAAAAAACCAGGGCTGGAGAGATGGCTTAGCAGTTAAGGCACTTGCCTACAAAGCCCAAGGACCTAGGTTCAATTCCCCAGTACCCACATAAGCCAGATACGCAAGTAAGTAGTGCATGTGTCTGGAGTTCGTTTGCAGTGGCTGGAGGCCCTGGTGCACCTATATTCATATTCGCTCTCTCAAACAGGTAAATAAATATTTTTTTAAAATCCAAGGACTCAGAAGGCATCGTGGTGCTGGAAAGAAGTGACAGCACTGCAATATCTCTATCACACCTTCCAAGGTTAAGTGAGGGTCTATTGTGGAAGAGGTGGTGGAAAGAATGTAAGAGCCAAACAAAGGACTCCTTACAACATGCTTCCCCCACACACAAAATGTCCTGAATATCCATGACCTCACAGTGCCTGACACTACCTACACAAGACCATCATAATAGGAGGAAAAGATCATGACATCAAAATAAAAGAGAAACTGAGAAGGGGAGGGGATATGATGGAGAATGGAGTTTCAAAGGGGAAATGGAGGAGGGAGGGCATTACCATGGGATATTGTTTACAATCATGGAAGTTGTTAATAAAAAAAAGTTGAAAAGAAAAAAAATCCAAAATAAAAAAAGTACAGGTGCAAATGCCTGTAATTCTTTTTTTTTTAAATTTTTTATTTATTTATTTATTTGAGAGCGACAGACACAGAGAGAAAGACAGATAGAGGGAGAGAGAGAGAATGGGCGCGCCAGGGCTTCCAGCCTCTGCAAACGAACTCCAGACGCGTGCACCCCCTTGTGCATCTGGCTAACGTGGGACCTGGGGAACCGAGCCTCAAACCGGGGTCCTTAGGCTTCACAGGCAAGCGCTTAACCGCTAAGCCATCTCTCCAGCCCCAAATGCCTGTAATTCTGACGCTAGAGGCAAGAAGATCACAAGTTCAGTTACCATTCTTAGTTATACAGTATTTGAGGGCAGCCAGGGCTACATTGATTGAGGCCTTTTTTCAAAAAGTGCTCTACTCCCAAAAGAACAGACTTGAGAAGTAATTTGCTCTGTCATGAAACTATCCTCTACATAACTTATGTTTCCGGATCTTGGTTCTCTCTTAAATTCCATTTAAGATACCAATGAACCTACGATCTCAAACATTCCCCATCTTCACTCATATCTGTTACATATAAGCCAATCATATTGCTTCCTTTTCCTCCCTCTGCTAGGATGTCTGCTTAATATCACAATAGCATTTCTTTCTCCCACTAAAGCATACTTTATCACAGGAAGTTCAGAACAAATCTAATTCGCATGTGTTCAGTGAACATGATAAAGGTAGTACTTACATCAGCATATGCATTTACATAACTGCCACTGGCATAATAGCTGGATAACTAGTCAGAAAAAAGGGCCTATCATTCATACCAAAGAGAGGAAAAAATTTATATGTGAACTATAAAACTATAAGAGTAGCCCAGCTTGGTGGAGCATGTCTTTAATCCCAGCACTCAGGAGGCTGAGATAGGAGGATCACCATGAGTTCAAAGCCAGCCTGGAGCTAAAGAATGAGTTCCAGGTCAGCCTGAGGTAGCGTTGAGATTCAGCCTTGAGAAATAAAAAACAAAACTAAATTGTTAACTGGGCATGGTGGCACAGGTCTTTAATCCCAGCACTTGGGAGGCAGAGGTAGGAGGACTGACTTGAGTTCAAAGCCACTCTGACACTACATAGTGAATGCCAGGTCAGCCTGGGCTAGAGTGAAACTCTATCTGGAAAAACCAGAACAGATAAACAAGCAAAATAAAATAAAAATAAAAACCTGTAAAAGTAGAATAAACAAATAAAACTTAGTTGAACAAAAAAAATTTTAAATATGGTTTTTTAAATTTTTATGTCTGTCGCTCTCAAATAAATAAATAAATAATGAACAAAAAAAATTTAAAATATGGTTTTTTAAATTTTTATTTATTTGAGAGCGAGACACACAGAGAGAAAGACAGATAGAGGCAGAGAGAGAGAATGGGCGCGCCAGGGCTTCCAGCCTCTGCAAACGAACTCCAGACGCGTGCGCCCCCTTGTGCATCTGGCTAACGTGGGACCTGGGGAACCCAGCCTCGAACCGGAGTCCTTAGGCTTCACAGGCAAGCACTTAATCGCTAAGCCATCTTCCAGCCCCAAAATATTATTATTTTTTATTTGTGAGAGAGAAAGAGGCTGAGAGGGAGAGAGAGAATAGGCACACCAGGGCCTCTAGCCACTGCAAATGATATTCCAGATGCATGTGCCACCTTGTGCGTCTGGCTTACATGGGTCCTGGGGAACTGAACGAAGGTCCTTTGGCTTTGCAGGCAAATGCCTTAACCGCTAAGCCATCTCTCCAGCCCGGGGAAGACTTTTTAACTCAAAGTCTGGAAGCCACAAAAGAAAAATGGACTGATTATAAAACAGTGTGATAAACTTGAAATAATTGCAATTTAATTTATTTTAGAAGTATTGTATTGTGCCTCTATCCACTGCAAATGAACTCCAGATGCATGATCCACCTTGTGCATTGGCTAGCATGCTCCTTTCCACCTTCCCTGCACTGGGATTACAGATAGGCACTGCCTAGCATTTCATGTAGGCACTGGAAACTGAATTCAGGTCCTCAAGTTTACTGATTGAGCATTCTACAGTCTGAATTTCAACTTTTTTTTTTTTTGGAGGTAGGGTCTCACTCTAGCCCAGGGTGACCTGGAACTACAGGGATCCTATCTCTGTCTCCCGAGTGATGAAATTAAAAGTATGAGCCAACAAACCCAGTGTGGAACCATCACTTTTACCCTTCAGAGCAGCAGAAATCCAAACCTAACTCATTCATTCCCCATTAGTGGGAGAGAAACTGTCCAATCTAGAGAGAAGAGCTTGGCACTATGTATCATGACTTTTTATCCTGACTCAGTGCTCTCAATGGAAACAGGCTATAGATTCAACCATACCTAAAAAGGTAAAAGGGGCCTTCAAAACATCATCTTCACAACTTCGTAAGAGGCAGACTGTCTTTGAACATAAAACCTGGTTGTTTCCACTTCATAGTTCTGTTACTTGCCTGACTTTAGTATCTCCCCCCCCCCCAAGTAGGGTCTTGCTCTAGCCCAGGCTGACCTGGAATCCGCTATGGAGTCTCAGGGTGGCCTCGAACTCATAGCCATTCTCCTACCTCTGCCTCCTAAGTGCTGGGATTAAAGGTGTGTGCCACTACACCCAGCTGACTTTATTATCTTTTAATATGAAAAGAACTGATTCATCATACTCCAATCTCCAGAAGTCTAACTGCTGCTGTTCCTATTGCTTTGCATGGGAATACGCCCTAAAATGACAAAGCCTACTAGACTTTTTCCAGCACTCAGGGGGTATGATGGCCTATGGACAATACATAACTGCCCAGCAGCAGCAGGACATCATAGGAAGTGAGGGAATGAACTCCTTGCCTCTTCACTAATGGCAGCAGGTATCCTTTAGGACCTGCTTTCCAAGTGATGTTCCTACCAGGCTGTGTATGCATGCTGGCTGGGGAATACCAACAATATCCCAAGCAGTGACCAGGAGGAATTCAAACTTCTTACACTATAACTTTGCTAGACAGTCATTTTTCTTCCTCTTAGAAATTTAAAATTCTAAGCCCAGTGTGGTGGCACATACCTATAATCTCAGTAACCAGGAGGTTATGGGAGGAGAATCTTGAGTGACCAGCCTACATAGTAAAACATTGAAAAAGAATGAAGAAAAGGAAGAAAAAAGGAAGGCAGGAAGGTAAATCAGGGTTTGCTTTGGCAGCCCATATATGAAAATTAGAAAATGTAGAGAAGAGTATTAGCACAGCCCTGACAAGGATGACAGCCAAATTCATGAAGCAAAGCATTCCATGTTGCTCCCCCTGGGCTCACTGCAGCATCTCATGTCTCAACATAAGTACTTTGCCAGATGTGGTGGCATGACACAGCCTGTAATGCCAGCAACTCTGGAGACAAGGGCAGGAGGATTGCTGTAAGTTCAAAGTCAGCCTGGTCCAGAGTGAATTCCAAGCAACTAAATTTCTAGGTTCAGGAAAAATCTTAATCTAATTCATTTTGCTTTCCATGGTCTGTACCAGCAACTGACTCCAGCCTGAGTCTGGAAAGGGCAGCAGCAGACAGCCATGAGTGGACATCACACAGGCTGAACAGCATGGAACAGTCACTAAGTGGAAGTGCTGGCCATGCAGGAAAAACACTAGAGGCTTTGTCTTTCCTCTGCCACATATCCTTTGAGCAAAGAGTCTAGATTTATATGCAAAAAAAAAATAAATAAATAAAATTCTTTTACAGAACAAACTGCCAGTCATTTCTCTAAGATCGGATCTATTTAAAGTATAAAAATAAGCCGGGATATTTCCTGGAATAAAATATATTCAGATTGGTGGAAAAAAAAAAAAAACACACCAAAAACCAACCAGTCAAATCTAAATTTATACTTCATGACTTTTAAAATTAGTTTGCCAGTCGGGATTTGGCCCAATTTCTGAGCTGCTGCATTTAATTCCTGTTATTTCTGCAGAAAAATACATGAAATGTCTGTCTACAGACTTTACTCTTAGGACTTATGCACATTATTTTTCATAAAGCCCAGTACTACTAAATGTCCAAGTATCAATATTCCAACTTTTCTGCACAGTGATTCCCAAACCAGAGTTCCTAATTAATTCCCAAACATAAACGACTAGAGATCACTGAGGATTCCTTTTTGAAGATCTTTCTTGCTACTTACTTAGACAATTCATTTTTTCTCTTACTATATTAAGCATAGCTGTCTTTCATCTATGCAAAAGATTAAGATTTTCAAGTCATTTTGTGTGTGTGCGCATATGTCCCATATGCATGCAGGCAGAGGCCGGAGGAAAATGCTCTTCTGTCTTTTCTTCCGAGACAGAGTCTCTCCTCTCAATAAACCCAGAGTTGCCCTTTTTGGGTCCTACTGGTTGACAAGGAAGCTCCAGCAATGCTGTCTCTGCTCACTCCTTCCCCGATGCTGGAGCTACTAACAAGTGCATGTGACGGTGCCCAGCTTGTTCTGAGACATGGTCTCTGTAGCCGAGGCTGGCCTCAACTGCAATACTGCTTTAGCTTTCAAGTGCTAGGATTATAGATAGGCATGGGGTATCACCCTACTTCAGAATTTAAAAAGCAAAAGCAAAACAACCACTCTGCCAAGGAGCAGAATAGATGTATTACAGTTCTTTTCTTTTTTTTTAATCAACCAACATACTACACTTTGAATGTTGATTTATCTCAGAAGAAAATGCCCTGGATACCATCTGACAGGCTCTCATGTCCTAGAGCCAGAAATCAGCAAGCAGATAAGATGACAGTGCCACAATGAGCTGAGTAAAATGCACCAGAATCCAATGACAAAATGTCCTATGAAATGCCATTGACTCTTCCCAGCAGCTCCACTTCTCCACATAGAGAAGCACTCCATGAAGACTCATTCAAACTAACGCCGTGGCTCCCTCCTGTCAAGCCCATAACTGCATCTACTAACAGGTTACCTCCTGCTTGAGAATTTGCCATCATCCATTCTGTTAGATACAGGGACTACACCAAGCCAAGAACAGATCCTGCTTACCAATGTGAATAAACACAAGAGGTTGGGAATTGAGTCCAAACTAGGAACAAAGACCCCATCATAGGAAGGATAGTCAATATCCAGTCGCAATATTATGTTTAATATCCAACCTCTTGTCTTGTTTTGCAAAAGGCCAGAACCACTGAGAAAGAACAGAACACTCAGTGAATCTGGTGGGGGCTGTTCATGAAATCTTCAACAAATTTCTCAACATCAACAGAACTGTTAGTTCTTGTTTCCATGCCATGGTCATTCTGTTCTGCACCCTGCGTAGGGACTGAGCATGTGAGTCAAGCACTCTACCATTAAGCTTTATCATGTGTTTTGGTGAAGATATAAACCACCATATGCCACAATGATGTCCTCTCCATACCTGCATGAACACCTTCCCAATGACCACATCGTCGTCATCTTTAAACACCGTGCTGAAGACTACTGTGACTCTGTCTTTTTTAGATTCAACATACCTGAAAGGAACAAAACCCAGTATTAGTACAGAACAGAATGTGGTTTATCAATAACTTCAGGTACAAGTGAAGTAAAAGGTTAAAGTCCTAAGTGTGAATCCATAAAACAAGGGTTTGTCAAGAGGTACAGGTATCTTCATCCAAGAAAAGCCAGCAAATGTATTTCCAAGAAGTAGGAAGTGGTACCTATTACAAGTAGATTTAAAGCTGGGCATGGTGGCGCATGCTTTTAATCCCAGCACTTGGGAGGCATAGGTAGGAGGATCGCCGTGAATTTTGAGGCCACGCTGAGAATACATAGTGAATTTCAGGTCAGCCTGAGCTAGAGTTAGACCTTACCTTGAAAAACCAAAAACCAACCAACCAAACAAACAAACAACAACAACAAAACCACATAGATTTAGGGCTAGAGAGATGGCTCAGCAGTTAAAGGTGTTTGCCTATAAAACCTTACCACCTGGTTTCTATTCCCCAATACCCATGTAAAGCCAGATGCATAAAATGATGCATGCATCTTGAGTTCATTTGCAGTGGCTGGAAGCCCCTGGCATGCTCATTCTCTCTTTCTGTTTGCAAATAAACAAGTACAATTAAAAGAAATAATTTGAGCTAGGTGTGGTAGCACACACCTTTAATCGCAGCACTCAAGAGGCGGAGGTAGGAGGACTGTCATGAGTTTGAGGCCAGCTGGAGACTATGCAGTGAGTTTCAGGTCAGTCTGGGCTACAGCGAGACCCTACTTTGAAACCAACTCCCAACCCCCCAAAAAGTTAACTTGGATAAAGGTATAGCATGTGTGGTGGTCTGAATGGCAATTATCCCTTGCAGTCCCATGTGCTTGTGATTAAACATCACACTTTGTCCCCAGGCTGGTGGAATTTTGCTGAAAGAAGTGTGTCACGGGGGACAAACCTTGAGATTTGTCCAGTCCACTGAGTGCTCAGGGAACTCACTCTGGTTGATTCTTTCCAGCTTATATGACAAGATGAGATGAGCCAGCTTCTTGCTTTGCCATGATGAAAAGTCCCCTCCAAACTGTAAATCTAATTAAACTCTTACCTTCCACTGGCTGCTTTTGGTCAGGTGTTTTGTCACAGCAACAATAAAGTAACTATGGCAGCATGGAATCTTTTTTACTTTTTGTTTTTTTCAAGGTAGGATCTCTCTCTAGCTCAGGCTGGCCTGGAATTCACTATGTGTTTCCAGGCTTGTCTTGTGCTAGGGTTAAAGGTGTGAGCCACCACACTTGGCTTTTTCTTTTTTCAACATTTTTATTTATTTATGTATGTGTATGCATGAGCCCAGATTCTTACTACAGCAAACAGATCCCAGACAGATGCACCACTTTTTGTATCTGGCTTTATGTAGATAATGGAGAACTGAATCTAGGCCAGCTGGCTTTGAAAACAAGCATCTTAAACCACTGAATAACCTCCCTAACCCAGCATGGAATCTTGAGTTAGTGATTTATACCATTTATAAAAAATGTATTTCTTTACTCACCATATGATTCACAATATAGAGGTAAGAGTCACAATAGGGGGTCTATTCTCAACCTTTGCTATCTGATTATCTCGTCTATTTTCTTAAAGAAAACTCAAAAGAAGAGGTAACTTCAAAGAAAGCATGGGATTTTGGCAACTCTGGACCATGACTGTCAGCCACATTCAAGTGTTAGGAGCAAAATCCATACTCACATGGTTTCATCATCCCTATAATGAATAACTGCTCTGTTCTCGCCTTCCTTGCCCTCTTCTTGGAATTGAAAATATTTCTCAAAGACAGAGGCAAAACAATTTCTCTTCAACATCCCAGCCTGATGCACAATAGAATCCTTGGATGCAGGCAGATTTTCAAGGTCATATAGCAAAGAAACATTGTACCCTGGAGGAGCAGAAAATACCCAGAAGTTACATTAGAAACAAAACCAAGCCCATCGCTCCCAAGTAAACAGATACTAGAAGCAATTACTTATCTTTGTCTATCTCATAGAGCAAAAAGTCTTTTTTTTTTTTTTTTTTTGGTGGCAGGGTCTCACTGTAGACCAGGCTGACCTGGAATTTGTTATGCAGTCTCAGGATGATTCTTCTATCTCTGCCTCCCAAATGCTGGGATTAAAGGTGTGAGCCACCATACCTGGCAAAAGTCAATTCTTTTTGTTTTATTCAAGGTAGGAGCTCGCTCTAACCCAGGCTGACCTAGAATTCACTTGTTGTCTCACTGTGGCCTCGAAATCACAGCAATCCTCCTACCTCTGCCTCCCAAGTGCTGGGATTAAAGGTATGTTCCTCCATGCCTGGCAAAAGTCAGTTCTTGATAAATTTCCTGTAAATATTTATAGCTAAGTAATAAACCCTGAGTACAATCAAGAACATTGATTACCCATGCATAATGGGAAGTCATAGCCTAGTAACTTTAATTAGAAATTCAGTACTTCACAGACAGGTACAAAAGGGGATTATATACACGACTGACATAAGCTATATGAGTCACATGGTTTTCTCTGATGATTTAACAGGCCAACATGCCTATGGCTAAAGCTTTTTGATGATGATGACAGTAATAATAAAATATGTGATCCCTTACATGCTACTGAAAAACCTTTGTGAGACTAGGCAGAATAGAAAACCTAAGTGTCTCTCACATACATACTTCCCAATAGCTTCTATTTGTACACATTATAAAAATCTTCGTTTTACTTCATTTGATCTCTATGCCTTTCTTTGAAGAAGTCTGGCCAGATAAGGTTATTGCATTTAGTGGGAAAGAGAAGTTCAAAGCAGCAGTCATTTGTTAAATGCAGTATGATACACACATATAGGCTACTCTATTTTGAGTTGAACACAACTGGGTCCTAATTTCAGTTTCACTGTGTGACCTTGGAAAATTGTCTAACCTTTACAATTCCCTCACCTGTTAAAGGGAACTGGGACACAGGAGTAGGGGTAGATAGGAAAGACTTCTGTGGACATTATCTTATAGTCTTGAAGCTAGGCATGGTGGGATGTGCCTGCAATCCCAGCACTCAAGAGACTAGACAGGAGGTATTTTGAGTTCCAAGCCAATCTGGGATACTTAAAAAAAAAAAAAAAAAACAGAATTCATGGAATAGTTATCAATAAATGGGCAGAACAGGGACTGAAATTTAAATCTGCTGACCACTAGACCATTCTGCTTCCTTATGACATGTTGCCTATGAATTCCAGGAAATAGGTCTGGGAGAGCACTTGATACCCTGATTAGTAGCGCTCAAAAGCCTACAGATGCTTTCCATGAGTATCTGAATAGCACCAAGGAACATTTTCCGTTATCAGGCAACTGATGGGAGTAATTCTACCAGCACTACATGGATTTTACGTTTCCATATATCTCAAACATTTATGGATTTATCTAGTTTCTCCCGAAGTGATCATTAAAGTCTACATAGTTTTTTATTTTTTATTTTTTTGCTTATCTACCTTCCCTAAAAGCACAGGCTATACCATACCCAGCTAAAACAGACTTTTTATTTTTTTTTGTAGACTTAAAAAAAAAATTAACATGACGAAGATGTGTTAAGCATTGCCTAGAGCAAAGATTTAGGCTGGGTGTGATGGTGCATGCCTTTAATCCCAGCACTTGAGATGGGAGGCACAGGTATGAGGATTGCCATGAGTTCAAGGCCACCCTGAGACCACATAGTGAATTCCAGGTCAGCCTGGGCTAGAATGAAATCCTACTTAGAAAAACAAAGTCAATCATTATTCAAGTTTTGGGTATCTAAAAATCAGACAGGCAAATATAAGACTGAACAAAATTAGATTAAAAAAAAAGAAAAAAAAAAGAGAAAAACATGAGTTGAGGTGTGCTGGATCTTAAAGGCCATATAAAAAGTAAAAGTAGGGCTGGAGAGATGGCTTAGTGGTTAAACCCTTGCCTGTGAAGCCTAAGGACACTGGTTCAAGGCTCGATTCCCTATTACCCATGCAAGCCAGATGCACAAGGTGAAGCATGCATCCTGAGTTCATTTGCAGTGGCTGGAGGCCCCGATGCGCCCTTTCTCTTGCTCTCTGTTTCTCTGTCACTCTCAAAAAAAAAAAAAAAAAAAAAAAAGTATAAGTATATTGGGGCTCGAGGGATAGCTTAGTGACTAAAGGCACTTGCCTGCAAAGTCAAAGGAGCCAAGTTCAATTCCTCGGGACCTACGTAAGACAGATGCACACAGAGATGCATGCTTCTGCAGTTCGTCTGCAGTAGATGAAGGTGTGCCCACTCTCCCTCTCTTTCTGCCTCTTTCTCAAATAAATTAAAAAAAAAAAAAAAGGATGGGCGTGGTGGTGCACACCTTTAATTCCAGAACTTGGGAGGCAGAGGTAGGATGACTGTCATGAGTTCGAGGCCACCATGAGACTACATAATGAATTCCAGGTCAGCCTGAAGCTAGAGTAAAACCCTTCCTTGAAATAGCAAAGGTAAGTATAGCTAATGTTTGATCTTATATAACACTTCTGGGGGCTGGAGAGGTTGCTCAGTGGTTAAGGCACTTGCCTACAAAGCCTAACGACCCAGGTTTGATTTCCCCAGTACCCACATAAAGCCAGATGTACAAGGTGGCATATGCATCTGAGTTTGTTTTGCAGTGACTAGAGGCCCTGGCGTGCCCATTCATTCCCTTTCTCCCCATTTGCAAATAAATAAAAATACTTAAAAGACTTCTGGTATAACCAATCTCCTATATGCTGGTTGTATTCCCAATTGCCTGAGTAAACTTGTAAAGAGAAGAGGTGCTACTTTCCTATGGTGACACTTCACACTTGTACAGTCTCATGGTCTGCAATCTGCCAATGCCTTCTCCAGCAGGAGGCGGAAGAAAGGAAGATCCAGAGACAGGAATTAAGGTTTTACATATTAGCATTCCAACTGTGACAAGCATAAGCAAGAATTACAACATCCCTTCTAGATCTGTGTTTCTTCTTGTACTATATTCTATTAAGCCCCTGTGATCTGTTTAGTAACCCACAGAAGTCCCTTTTGGGTGGGTCTGAGGTTGCTTCCAGGAAAGATTAACTGAAGGAGGAAGTCCTTACCCCAGAGCGGGCGGCCCTTCTCAGGGGGAACTTTATATAAGGAAGCTCGGGGTGAAAAGAGCCCCTTCCTTCTTCCCACTTGGCTGCTGGAGCTGCTTGCTGCCTTCCAGCGCACACTGAAGATCGCGTGGATCAAAACCTACCAGGCTCCTCAGGAACCCTCCAGGCCTTCTGGTGCCATCTGCAGTGCCAGGTCGGGACTGCTGAGGCATCTGTCCACGTGTACTGATCAGCTACCAGGTTCCTTGATTTTCGGGCCTGCAACTGCTACTGGACTACCATAAACTAACCCAATAAACTCCCTTTTAAAATAATTCATTCCAGCAGTTCTGTTCCTCTAGAGAGAACCCTGACTAATACACCCCGATTCCTCTTCTTGGTGTGTGGTTTATGTGATGCAAGTACATGTGTACAGATGCAGGAACACAAGCACACAACTGCAAGGAGGCCAGAGGACACGGCATTCTCCTCTAATTACTCATCTGCTTTAAATTCTCAAAGCAAGTCTTTTCACTGAGCCTAGAACTTACTACTTTTCAGTAAAAATGGGCTGACCAGTGAATCCTACTGATCCTTTTTCTGTCTCCCTTTAGGGCTGGGATTACAGGTTACCGGTATGCATAGCCACACCCAATTTCTACGTGGGTACCAGGAAATGAACTCCGGTCTCTAAGTTTATGTAGGAAGCACTCTTATCTACTGAGCCATCTGCCTGGGCCCACTTTTTTTTTTTATTTATTTGTAGAGAGAAGGGGAAAGGAGGAGAAAGAAATAGAGAATGGTAAGCCAGGGCCTCTAGCCACTGTAGACAGACAGTATGCGCCACTTTGTGTATCTGCTTTACATGGTGTACTGGGGAGTTTAACCAGGGTAGTTATGCTTTGCAATCAAGTGCCTTAACCTCAGTCATCTCTCCAATTTTTTTTTTTTTTTTTTTTGAGGTAGGGTCTTGTTCTAGCCCAAGCTACCGTGGAATTAGTCTCAGGCTGGCCTAGAGCTCACAGCCATCCTCCTTCCTCAGCCTCTCTATTCTAGCTCAGGATGACCTGAAAGCTCACTCTATAGCCCAGGCTGGCTTCCAACTCATGGCGACTCTCCTACCTCAGCTTCCCAAATTCTGGGCTTATACTGGCATGGGCCATTGCCCCTGGCTTATTTTGATATTCTTCACGAACTGCTGTGAAAGCTTCCATCAATAAATAACAAAGGCACCTTTCTTTATTAGAAAGCAGCAGAAATACAGGAGATGCCAAGAATTCTAGTGGTGTTGAGCCAGCACTATATTGTGAATATATTAAAAAATAAAGTGAGCCGGGCATGGTGGCACATGCCTCCCAAGGCAGCACACAGGAGGCAGAGAGGTAGGAGGATCACTATGAGTTCGAGGCCACCTGAGACAACATAGTGAATTCCAGGTCAGCTTGAGCTTGAATGAGACCCTACCTTGAAAAACAATAAATAAATAAAAAATACAAAAGGGACTGGAGAGATTAAGTTAACAAATAGTATGCTCACGTGATCCTCCTACTTGGTTCTCATTTTCGGACCCTGCTAAATGCCTCAGAAGCTAAGACACTGCACCATGGAAGCAACAAGGCACTTTTGCCTCTCTGGCAGCAGTAAACATAGCTGTGCTACTCAAAGATGGTGCACCGCTTGCTATCCAACTTTTCTGGCCATGAGTGGACAGATCATCTATTAAAAGAAATGATTAAGGGCTGGAGAAATGGCTCAGTGGTTAAGGTGCTTGCCTACAAAGCCAAAGGACCAAGGTTCAATTCCCTAGGACCCATGAAAGCCAGACACAGAAGGTAGCAGATGCATCTGGAGTCAGTTTGCATTGCCTGGAGGCCCTGGTGCCCCCATTCTATCTGCCTGCCTCTCTCTCTCTCACTCAAATAAATAAATAAAAGTAAAATATATATATAAATAAAAAGATCAAGTCAGGCATGGTGTCACATGCCTTTAATTCCAGCATTTAAGAGGATCACTGTGAATTTGAGGCTAGCCTGAGACTGCATAGTGAATACCAGGTCCGCCTGGGTTAGCACGAGCCCCTACCTAAACAAACCAAAAAAAAAAAAGGAAAAAAAGTTCTTCCGGCCAAGATGGCGACCGCCTAGCTGCACTCCAGATACCAGGGAAAGAAAGATAGATGCAGATCCTAAGGAAAGAGCTGCCCCAACATACCTCAAAAGGGGCCCAACTGAAACTAAGAACAATTGGCGAAACAAGCAAGGGTGATGTTTTCCTGTGAACCGGATACCAGCACAAAGGGGAAGGAGACCAACGCAGAGAAAAATCAACTCCTACCAAATCAGAGAGCCAGAGCCTCAGAGGCCCCCAACACCTCAGCACTGAAGCAGACCAAAAACGAACCCAACATGGCTCAGGGAAATTTTGCAGAAGAGGGGGCAGAAAGAATGTCAGAATCACACGTTGGGTCATGATTTGCAGAGACATTTATCAGACCAATAATTGGGGGCTAACTCCACAATGCACGACCCATTTACATCAACAAGGAGGGTCCAATGGGGGGGGGGGTAGATCATAGATGAGCCTAAACAATGGTACCAAACTGCCTGTATTTGCTGAAAAGAAAACTAATAAATTAAATTAAAAAAATAATTAAAAAATTAAAGAGGGTAAAAGAACAGTGTAGGAAATAATATATAAGATACAAAAAAGGGTATTACTGAAGGATTTGGGTGGGAACCTATGTTTGTTCCATCCTAACCACATTATTTGCAAGCAGAGATAAGAGAAGAGAGAGACAGGGAGAATGGGCACTTCCAGGGCCTCAAGCTATTACAAATAAATTCCAGATGCATGCACAACTTTGTGCATCTGGCTTTATGTGGGCACTGGGGAACTGAACTCAGGTTGTTAGACTTTGCAGGCAAGTGCCTGAACCATTAAGCCATCTCTCCAGCCCCTAACTGCATTTTAATCACTATGATTAGACAAAGATGGCCCCTCTGGCTAAAATACTAGGGAAGAGTCAGTTAGCCTTATGAAGGGAATATTAACAATGGCCTACACAGTACACCCCAATGAATAAAGCACAGCCCCTTTAAAGGCTAGATTTACAGAGTAACTGAGCTCCCGTAGAAGTATTTGTAATTTTATCAGTATTTAAAATAAAATCTTTGGCTCAAAAGGTCCAATACAAATAGATCATGTCTCTTTACATGTCAATCCATAGCAATGTACATTATTACATACCTGATTCTGGGTTTACCAAGAAACTCCCATATACTCTCTTTAGTAACTAGAAAATTAAAAAAAAAAAAGTTAATTCAAAGTCCATGACAAATTTCATTATTTTTAAAGCATATACCACTGTTAAGCTTTTTCTAAACCAGTACTCTTAGCTTTCATTTGATAGGTGGAAAGCCAGGGCAAGTGGATTTACCTAAGTCACAGATCCCTCATAGGAGTGGTGTCTATCTCTCAAAAACTTGACAAAACCCCTCAGGAATTTTCTGTTCTCCTTCACATCCTACAATGTATTCAATCATACTGTTTTCAGGAATAGAAGCATGACAGATCTGAGAGGTTATATTCATTATTAACTCAACACAGGCCAAGCCACTAAACCCAGGTGAATGAAGAGGCAAAAATAATTTGTGGGAATGATTTCTGTTAGTCTGTTACCTTGTATGATTTGTTTACTTATTTTTATTTATTTATTTATTTATTTTTGAGGTAAGGTCTCGCTTATTTTTTTGATCTTTCAAGGTAAGGTTTCACTGTAGCCCAGGCTGACCTGGAATTGAATATGCAGTCACAGGGTGGCTTTGAACTCATGGCAATCCTCATACCTGTGCCTCCCAAGTGCTAGGATAAAAGGCATGCATCATCACGCCCAGCTTATCTTGTATGACTTAAAAATAACTTAACTCCTAACTATGCAAAGGATAGTAAATCCTGGAATTTCAGTCACCTGTTAATAGCGGTGGGTACACACAATGGAGTCTCTATCTCGAGTTTCCCCAAACCAACACATTTAGTACTGGTAATGTTCTAGCCTCTATGACAAAACACAAGCCCCTTTTTACCTGCCTACTTTATTTTGTTTGCTTCACCTGGCCAACTAACATGGTTTAAAGATCCAGACTTTATTTTTGACGGATCAAGGCTGAAGTACTTAAGTGTTATAAGGGACAATTTAAGCAATGCTAAAGCAACTATTTGGAGATAAAAACAAAGTACATAGTAAAATCACTGACAATCTAATAAGCTTTTTAGTGCTTAAAACTTTGCATATTAAATTAGAACACAAACATGAGATCAAGGTTGGAAATCCCAGTATTCATGGGCTGGGGCAAAGGAGTCTCAAGTTTGAGGTACAAAACAGTAACAATAAGATGGACATGGTGACACACGCCTTTAATCCCAGCACTCGTGAGGTAGGAGGATGGCCATGAGTTCAAGGCCATCGGAGACTACATAGAGAATTCCAAGTCAGTCTAGGCTAAAGCAAGGCCCCACCTCGAAAAACCAATAAAAAAAAAAAAAAAAAAAAACAAAAAAAACCCCAGTAACAATAAAAAACACCTTTCCTCAAACATAAAGTCTCATAGACCTGGCTTGTTTATTAACCCCTTCTATTTTATAAAAAAAATTTTTGTTTATTTTTATTTATTTATTTGAGAGCAACAGACAGAGAGAAAGAGGCAAGCATAGAGAGAGAGAGGGAGGGAGGCAGAGAATGGTCACACTAGGGCCTCCAGCCACTGCAAACAAACTCCAGATGCATGCGCTCCCTTGTGCATCTGGCTAACGTGGGTCCTGGGGAAATCGAGCCTCGAACGGGGCGCATAGGCTTCAAAGGCAAGCACTTAACTGCTAAGCCCTCTCTCCAGCCCCATTAACCCCTTCTAAAAGACTGCACTGAGAAGTCAGGCCAAATGAGCTAACGGGTGCAGTAGTGGCACATCTGTCATGGTGGAAACCAACTGCCCTCAAATTGGACTGGAAGCCCACTCTAAGGGAGGGAATACATCCCTGATACTGAAAACTTAAAACAGGGGTAGTCATGAGCCCTAGGAGTGTAACATCTGCTGATGTCTGGATAAGTGTATATACTATGCTTATCAAACTGCCCAATAAGCACTTCTCTTAATATTTATACCCTGAGATTAATGCTTCTCTCATTTTGGGTAGAGAATCTTCTTTTTTCAGATGGCATTGACCTTGGGACAACTCAGAAGGTATCATGGTGCTGGAAAGAAGTGACTAGAGTACCGAGTAACATCTCGATCACACCTTCCAAGGCTCAGGGTCTAATGCGGAAAAGGTGGCGGAAAGAAGTTAAGTGCCAAAGGAAGGGTTGGACTCCTTACAATGTGCTCCCTCCAGACATAAAATGGCCTGGATATCCATGACCTCACAGTGCCTGACACTACCTACACAAGACCATCATTAAAAGGGAAAGGGGCTGGAGAGAGGGCTTAGCGGTTAAGCGCTTGCCTGTGAAGCCTAAGGACCCCAGTTCGAGGCTTGATTCCTCAGGACCCACGTTAGCCAGATGCACAAGGGGGCGCACAAGCCTGGAGTTCATTTGCAGTGGCTGGAGGCCATGGCGCGCCCATTCTCTCTCTCTCTGTCTGCCCTTTCTCTGTTGCTCTCAAATAAATAAATAAACAAAAAAAATTTAAGAGGAGGGAAAGATCATGACATCAAAATAAAAGAGAGACTTATTGAGATGGGGAGGGGCTATGATAGAGAATGGAATTTCAAAGGGGAAAAGTGGGGAAGGGAGGGTATTACCATAGGATTTTTTTTTTTTTAAAGTTATTTATTTATTTGAGAGCGACAGACACAGAGAGAAAGACAGAGGGAGAGAGAGAGAATGGGCGCGCCAGGGCTTCCAGCCTCTGCAAACGAACTCCAGACGCGTGCGCCCCCTTGTGCATCTGGCTAACGTGGGACCTGGGGAATTGAGCCTCGAACCGGGGTCCTTAGGCTTCACAGGCGAGCGCTTAACCGCTAAACCATCTCTCCAGCCCCATAGGGTATTTTTTATAATCATGGAAAATGTTTTAAAAAATTTAGAAAAAATAAGATTAAAAAATAAAAGATTGCACTGAGAAAGAAAAGGTGCCATCATTATTCCCTAGAAAATAAAGATGAGGTCAATACATTAAACCTCAGAAGTATATAACAGGGTACAGATTTCTTTTCTTTTCTTTTCTTTTCATCTTTTTTTTGAGGTAGGGTCTCACTCTAGCCCAGGCTGACCTGGAATTCACTATACACTCTCAGGATGGTCTTGAACTCACAGCAATCCTCCTACCTCTGCCTCCTGAGTGCTGGGATTAAAGGTGTGCACCACCATGCCCAGCTCTTTTCTTTTTGTGAGACAGGGTCTCATGTATCCCAGGCTATACTCAAACTTGCTACCTAAGCCAAGGACAACCTTCAACTCCTGCCTCTACCCCTAAAGTTCAGGGATAACAGGTATATGACCACCAGGATGCAGGCTTTATTTACAGGTATCCAATCAACATTTAGTCTGTGCATTATAAAATGTAAAAAACAAAACTGATGCTTCTGTTTTGATATTAAGAGTCAGTTATGCAAGCTTGTTTACAAGGATTTCATAGGCAAAGGAACAAGCAATGCTAGAGTCCAGTTCCACACAAGCAGACCCCACCACCACTTGACTGCTGTGTTCTCAGTGCCACAGCAACACCTGGACCAAACAGTAACTGCCCGAAGATAAAACAACCCCTTTCTTCTCCTTTTATTTTCAGGGGACACTCTAATAACATTCAAACAAACAAAATCAAATGGTGAGGTTTTTCCCCTTCCATTTTTTTGAGATAAGGTCTCAACTGTACCCCAGGCTGTCCTCTTATTTACACCTCTTGAGTTGTGGGACTAAAGGCATGCCACCACATCTGGCCCATTATTTTTTATTTTTTGGTGGTACTAGGAACCAATCCTAGGGATTTGTGCATGCTAAGTAGACATTCACCACTGAACCGCATCCTCTTTAAGCAGCTAATCTAAAGTATTATTTGGAAACATCTGAAGTAATGACCTGCAAATAATTTGTTAAATAATTTTTACCTTCCTAATAGTCCGCATACTTATTTAATAATTCTTCTATATCTTCAAGAAATTCCCAATGTTCAAAACTTAAATAATAGTGTAGACCTCAAAGTATGAATTTATGATCACACTTGTTTACATAGAGAAAAGGTAAGTAATCGCAGCACTTGGGAGGCTGAGGTAGGATTGCAGTGAGTTTGAGGTCAGCCTAGGGCCACAGAGTGAGTTCCAAGTCAAGGGCTAGAGCAAGAGCCTGCCTTGAAAAATATAAGACAAAACAGCAACAACAACAAAAAGGAAAAAAGAAAAAGAAAAATGAAAACCAGGCGTGGTGGCATATGTCTTTACTCCCAGCACTTGGGAAGCAGAGGTAGGAGGATCAAGGATTGCTGTGAGTTCGAGGCCACCCTGAGACTACATAGTGAATTCTACGTTGGTCTTGACTAGACCAACACACTACCTTGAACCCCTCCCCCACAAAAAAGGGAAAAGAAAAGTCCTAGTTGGTGATCATAGAGCCAATGTGAGGGAGCTTTTATAGAAGAGGAACTGAAAGGAAGGTCTGAAGGTCAGTCTGTTGGTGGATCTGACCTTCAAGTACATTTACCTCTTCTCTTTTGACAAACAAAAACGAACATGAATATCCAATATCAACAAGCATTTTAACTAGCATCCTACCTCTGAGCTGTAATTCTGTATTACTGGTACTTAGAGAAAGGAGAAATCCAATAGAATGAAACCACAGCCCCTTCAATTTAGTTTAATTCCAAGTTTACTAAGCTAATACTGAGACCTATGAGGTACTCAGAGCTAAGTTTATACCATGTTCAACTCCTCTGCTCCCTCTTCTTGCCATAACCAACCAAAATTTGCCCATTACCTCATTTGTGTATGTGCGTGTGTTTGCATGTGCTTAAGGGTCTATGGAGACCAGAGGTCAACGTCAAATGTCTTCCTCATCTACTCCCCACCTATTTTTTGAGACAGGGTCTCTCACTGAACCTGGAATTCCCAAGTTTGGACTATACTAACCAGCTAGCAAGCCCCAGGGATGCTTTCTCTCCCTCCCCCAGGCTGGGACTGCAGGGATGCGCCACTGCACCTGGCTTTTGTGTTGCTGTTGGGAATCCTAACTCAGGTCCTTATGCTTGCAGGCCAGCACTTTTTATTGACTGAACCATCTCCTCAGTCCTCTCTTGCCTATTTGTTTGTTTTTGAGAGTCTAGTCCTGAACTCATGATCCTTCTGCCCCTACCTTTCTAGTACTAGGGTCTCAAATGTGCACCACCATACCAGGATGTTCACATAATCATGATTCAATTTTAAATGTGTGCCCCACCCCCAATTTCCTGATGGCAGGAGATGGGTGGAGGTGTGACCTATCTACTCACAATGATTAAACCTGCCTTGTGTGTTTCTGCCTTTAAAAAGGGCCTGTGACAAAGCAACAAGCTTCCTGTAGTTATCAGGCCTAGTTATTGTTTAACCCAGGGAACCATTTATTGCACATTGCTCTAGCACTGAGAATCTTACCCCTCCCGCCTGAGTAGGTGGGTTAGCTCTGACTCCAATGGAAGTTGTAAGAATTGCCATGTGTTCTCAAGCTCCACTTGTAGCAAAACACAGAATGGAAAAAAGCCTTAAGAAATCCAATGCAGGTGTGGTTATAAATTGGATACCAGCCTAACATTTCCTTCTCCTTCCAATACAGATCCTAGAAACCTAGACTCCTCCTCACTCCAAGGTAGGGTCTCACTTTGGCCCAGGCTAGTCTGGAATTCACTATGAAGTCTCAGGCTGGCCTCGAACTTAGAGCGATCCTCCTACCTCTGCCTCCAGAGTGCTGGGATTAAAAGGTGTGCCACTATGCCCGGAAAAACCTAGACTTCAAAGGGGGGAACTATCTAGGGGGGGCTGTTTGTTCAAAGTGCTTCTTTCCAGGCAGTCACCCTAGAGTTGATGGAAAGCAGGGCTGCTTTCACAGCCCACATTTCCTTGTGCTTTTTATCTGGTCAAGACTTAGCCATTACCCTCATATAATAATTCTTCATGAGTCTTATACAAGGACTGGGTCTTTGGCTCCAAGCTTCTTTTTCTGATAAAGGCTTCCCAGGTTCCAATTTTCAGGGCTTTTTCTTTGACTTTATGGGGCAAATCAAATACATGTGCATAACTAGAGGAAGTACCTCTTTATGGTTCTTGGTATTGTTAAGTCTGATTTTAGATTTTATACCAAATAATTATACCAATAATTATGAAGCCTTACATTTCAAAAAAATCATATTGTTCAAAAGCTACTTTTCAGAGACAGAAAGAAATGACTGTATTTTCACTCAAAAGATTAAGGAACCCAGTTTGTTAAGCTGGACATGGTAGCTCACACCTTTAATCCCAGCACTCAAGAGGCAAAGGTAGGAGTATTGCCATGAGTTCAAGGCTACTCTGAGACTACATGGAGAATTCCAAGTCAGCCTGGGCTACAATGAGACCATACCTAAAAAAAAAAAAAAAAAAAAAAATTGAAAACTGATTCAGGAACTGAGTCACACTTCCTGCTTTGAGACCCAACCACAATGTGCACACACTGGTGTAACAGCATGTTCTTTCTTCCATAAATGGCTTTCCCCAGAGCAAGTGTAGTTCTGCAGGAACCAAACCTGCTCCTTTAGCTATCAAAAGAAGCCAGGGCACAAGGCATGGCCATTGTGAGTTTCTCAAGGGCTGAACATACCTTCTTACTTCCCCTAAGGTGATTAATTCTAAGAAAACACAGTTGGACAGGCTAGTTCTAAAGAATATTCATCTAAAAAAGTTACTTGTGCCTCAACTGCCAGGATGAAAATGGTAATTATAAAATTTAAATAAGCCATAAATTACATACCTGCCTTTGCAATGTTCTAAATATGGAACAGAACATGTCTTATTATTACTAGAGCAATTTCTGTAATAGCTACCAAACTATTCTCTGCTGTTTTTGGAGAACTGTCTGTTTTGTTTCATTGTTTTATAAAATCCTATGGCCTATATAATTTGAGAACATTATGAGTATAACATGGTGGTGCAAGCCTATAATCCTAGAACTTGGGAGGTACAGGCAGTAGGATAAGAGTTTGAGGCCAGCCTCAAACACAAAGGGAAGTCAAGGTCAGTCTAGACTATATGAGACCCTGTCTCAAAAAAACTAAATAAAAAAAAAGTAAAAAAAGTAAAAAAAAAAAAAAACAACCTAAATAAGTAAGGTTTGTTTAAGCCTTGGTTAGAGGAAAACATCATAATCTCTCCAAGATAAAACCAAGCAAATAAAGAGGCAAAATCTTTTCTGGAAAACATTTTTTTACATCATTGTGGGAAATGGAGACTTTCAAGAGGCCATAGTTAGGTGAGCTGAGCAAGCTATGCAGAGTGCTCCCTGCCTGTGGGGACAATTTGGTATCATGATCTTCTATGAGAGTAGCAACTGCCAACAAAACTAAGGATGAAACAAAAGTCCTAAGGAAACAGATGTGGTACTTACCTCATCAGCACCATGTGCCTGAAGTTCCTTGTAGAATTTCAAAGAAATACTGACCATCACTTTTGTTTTGTCTCCATTAGGATTTGAAATATGATAGAGGACCCCATCAAAATCTGTGAGGAAAGCAAGAAAGACTGCTTACCCTGAATTAGGAAATAATCTCCCTAAGCATCTACCTTAGACCAGAGGCTGTAAGGAAGACCTCTGATAAGACAGCACAGAAAGGAGTTGGGGAGATGGCTCAGAGGCTAAAGGTGTTTGCTTGTAAAGCCTGGTAGCCTATAGTTCAATTCTCCAGCACCCACGTAAAGCTAGATGCACAAAGTGGCACATGAGTCTGGAGTTAAGTTTGCAGTAGCAGTAGGCCCTGGTGTGCCCATACACACTCATTCTCTCACAAACTAACTAAAAAATAATAATAATTTTTTCCCTTTTGTTTTGGTTTTTTGAGGTGGGGTCTCACTGTAGCCCAGGCTGACCTGGAATTCACTACGGAGTCTCAGGATGGCCTCAAACTCACGGCGATCCTCCTACCTTTGCTTCTCAAGTGCTGGGATTAAAGGCGTGCGCCACCACACCTGGCTCAATAATTTTTTTTTTTTTTTCAAGGTAGGGTCTTGCTCTAGCTCAGGCTGACCTGAAATTCACTATGTAGTCTCAGGGTGGCCTCGAACTCACGGTGATCCTCCTACCTCTGCCTCCCACATGCTGGGATTAAAAGGCATGTGCCACCACGCCTGGCCAAAAAAAAGTATGTGTGTATTTTAAATAGTTTTATTTTTTAATACGTTTATTTTTATTTATTTGACAGAGAGAGGGGGAGAGAAAGAGGAGAGAGAGAGAGAGAGAGAGAGAGAGAGAGAGAGAGGGAGAAGAGAGAGGGAGAGAGAGAGAATGGCGCCAGGGCCTCTAGCCACTGCAAAAGAACTCCAGACATGTGTGCTACCTTGGGCATCTGGCTAATGTGGGTCCTGAGGAATTGAACCTGGGTCCTTTGGCTTTGCAGGCAAATGCCTTAACTGCTAAGCTATCCCTCCAGGCCCAATTTTTTTTTTCCAGCCCCAGTTAAAAAATTTTTTTATTAGTTTTTTTTTTTTAAGACAGCATATTTAAAAAAGACCAGTCTGTTGGGCTTGTGTTAAAAAAAAAAAGACAGCATATAAGTAAAATTATCTAAAGTTTACTTGGAGCTGGCTCAGTGGCTAATGGTGCTAGCTTGCAAAGCCCTTCAGCCTGGGTTCATTCCCCAGCATCCACATAAAGTCAGATATACAAAAGGGGCATGGGTCTGGAATTTATTTGCAGTAGTGGCAAGAGACTCTGGTGTGCCCATTCATTCTCTCCCTCTCAAATGCATAAAAAACACTGGGACTGGAGAGATGGGTCAGTAGTTAAAGGTGCTTGACTGCAAAGCTTGATGTCCCAAGTTCAATTCCCCAGAACCTATGTAAAGACAGATGCACAAAGTGGAACATGAATCTGGAGTTTATCGCTAATGGTGAGAGGCCCTAGTGTGACTGCATAAGCTTGCTCTCTGCTTGCAAATAATTAAATATTTAAAAATATATTGGGGGGGGGTTTGCAGAGATGCTTAGTAGTTAAGGCACTTGTCTGCAAAGCCAAAGGATCCAGGTTTGATTTCCCAGGACCCATGTAAGCCAGATGTACAAGGTGGCACATTAATCTGCCAGTTCATCTGCAGTGGTTGGATGCCCTGGTGTGCCTACTCTTTCTCTCTCCCTCTTTCTCTCTCAAATAAATAAATAAATAAAAATAAAATATTATATATATGTGTATATATATATATACACACACACATACATACACACATATGTATGTATATTTATTTATTTAGGGCTGGAGAGATGGCTTAACAGTTAAGGTGCTTGCCTGTGAAGCCTAAAGACCCACATTCAACTCCCAGATCCCACTTACGCCAGGTGCATAGCATACACAAGGTGTTACATGTGCACAAAGTGGCGTGCGCACCACGCACCTGGAGTTCAATTACAGTGGTACACCAATTCTCTTGCTCTCACTAAAAAAATAAAGACCAGTCTGTTGGGCTTGCATAAATTTTTCTTTTTAATAAGCCAGGTGTGGTGGCACATGCCTTTAATCCCAGAAGGCACTCAGAAGGCAGAGCCAGGAGGATCGCAGTGAATTTGAGGCCCACCCTGAGAGTACATAGTGAATTCCAGGTCGGCTTGGGCTAGAGAGAGACCCAACATTGAAAAACTAAAAATAAATACAATAAAATAAATGAAATTCATATGGGAAGGTAGCAAATGCACTGGAAAAGAACCTCTCTTTGGTCTTTGTTAATATTACAAAGCTATTTTTGTAACCTCTACCACAGTTTGGTGCTGAAAGAATTTAAAGAAAAGTTTTATTGCAATACATTTCCAACATTTCAAAGTAGGATGAGAGTAAGCAAACACCTATTCCCATGACACAACTTCAACAATGTGGCCATTCTTATTTCATTTATCCCTTTCCCCCCACAACTATTTTGAAGCAAATCCCAGACATCATGCCATTTGACTCATTTATACAACATACTGTATCTCTGGGAGATAAAGGTGATTTTTAACTAATTTGAGAGAGAGAGAGAGAGAGAGAGAGACAGAGACAGAGACAGAGAGAGAGACAGACAGACAGACAGAATGGGCTTGCCAGACCCTGCAGCCTCATGCGCCACCTTGTGTATCTGGATTAAGTGGGTCTTGGAGAATAGAACCCGGGTCATTTGGCTTTGCAAACAAGTGTTTTAACTGCTAAACCATCTCTTCAGCCAGATAAAGGTGATTTTCAACGAATATAACCACAATCGATGTGACATGTAATTCACTATATAGTCTGAGGGTGGCCTTGAACTCACAGTGATCCTCCTACCTCTGCCTCCCAAGTGCTGGGATTAAATGCTCAGCTTGAATTAGGATCTTTTAAGTCTCTTCTACTCTCTAGGTGTCTCTGTTTAGGTCCTCTATTCTTGCACTACAAAATAAATTGATCCAGTCTATGTTAATGGAGGTAGTTGCTGTGGGCCATTACACAAACTGGCTTGACAATCATGAGAACTAGTGATCAGGAGGGACAGGGATGGTGCCTGCCCTTGGAGATGCAGATGGCTACTGAAGTATTCCAAGATCATCCATTCAAAAGCTTCCATTTTCTAGCGTGTGTAAAATCCGAGTTCACAGAGATGTTAGGCTGTATCCACAGTCAATTGTTTACAGAAACAGAAAGCAGCCATTTCTTTGACTTGACAAACAGGTGTCAGCATGTTCCTGTTCCCACCTCTAGTGCTAGGCAAACTCAAGTGATGGCTAGTAGAGTATTAGGACTTGCAAAGTAAAGACTGTTTTTCTTTATATAACAACATGAAACCCAGACTTCTAAAACATGAGTAGCGTTTCCTTACTTCAAAGTCAGTTAGCAATGGATTAAATACATAAAATACCACTTAAGTCCTTTAAAAGACCTGAAAAACTAGTATTTCTCTTTTTTTGTTGTTTTTCAAGGTAGGGCCTCACTCTAGCCCAGGCTGACTTGGAATTCACTATGTAGTCTCAGGGTGGCCACAAACTCACAGCAATCCTTCTACCTCTGCCTCCCTAGTGCTGAGATTAAAGGCATGTGCCACCATGCCAGGCCCATTTTCCACTTTTAACATTATATCCTCTTTTAATAGGGCTGAGATAGACACTTACCTGCAAATGTTACTTCTACTGCTTCTGGTTTATTTCTGTAAAACAACAAGAAGGCCTTTAGTGAAGATAATTATACTGCTACCTTTTAGAAAAAAAATTTTTATGCAGTGTCTTATAGCAGTCCTCCTACCTCAGCATTCCAAGTACTGGGATTAAAGGTGTATGCCACCATACCCAGCTATGAACTGCTACTTGGCTCTACTTGGAAGGCCCCTAAACTTTACTGAAGGTTGGAACATTCTGGTTAACTGTTAGGCTTATTCATTCTCTTACAGGCTTGAACCTTTGGACTTGTTTAAGATGAAGATGAGACCAAGGACAGCTACAGCCTTTGTTTTTCCACTTGCTGCTCAATCTCCTGTCATGGCTGGTGCTCAGTTTCAATTCTGAATTCCCTGAGAACATGACAAGCACACATCTGTACATGTGAACCACAAAACACCACCTTCTGGTTAATGCCTCTCCCATAGGACAGTGCTGATGAGAGGAATATAAATGGCAGGAAAATGACTAAGTGTAATGTAGGATGGTTGTAACCGCTTAATGTGAAAGGATAATCTGGGGCCATAAAACAAAACACCAAGTTCTGTTTCATTCCAAAGACCATCTGCAAGTCCTCTGGTACATCTTCCCTTCTTCTTTACACTGTCAAAGCACCCACTGCTCTTCAAGCCCTCACTCGTTCTTAGTTTTGTTATTCCAGCTCTGCGTAAAGTTTGGCACAAAATAACATTGCAATCACTGAGGAGAACAGTGAAGACACTTGTTTTCCAACTTTATCTTCTTCATTAGTTTCTGTTTTGGGATAAAACCCATGCTTTTTAATTTTCTCACTTATAAAGTGGGAGAACACAAATGATCTCACAGAACTGCTATAACTGGGCAGGGGAGATGGTTCAGTGGTCAAAGGTACTTACTTGCAGAACTGCTGTAATAAAAACCACAAAACAAAATACCTTTCTAGAAGACAACAGTTACATGATATGATAGTCAATTGAGCTCCAAGAAAAAGTTGCTTCACATCTTTCCATCCTTTCCAAAGCCAAGCTTTAGCAGAGAACTAGCTACAACTCTAACGACTCTACTTTGGTTTATGTACTGAGCAAGATGTATCCATTTCCACATTTTAGTACACCTTGCTCAAGACCTATGAGTACTTTTCTTTAATGTACTCTCTCACCTGGAAAACAAAAACTGAGCTGTCCTCCAGGTTTCCTGAGAAATATTTAACATAGTTTATGACTGTTAAAAAGCTGATGAATGGTCTGGAGAGATGGTGTAGTGATTAAGGTATTTGCCTGCAAAGCCTAAGGACCCAGGTTTGATTGCCTGGTACCCATGTAAGCCACGATGCACTGGTGGTGCATGTGTCTGGAGTTCATTTGCAGTGGCTGGAGGCCCTGTGTGCCTATTCACTCTCTTTATCTGACCCCCCCCCCAATAAGTAAACAAATATTTAGAAAAAGAACTGACAAAGAGCAGGGCATGGTGGAACACAACTCTAATGACAACACTCAGGAGGCAGAGGTAGAAATACTGCTTAAGTTCAAGGCCAGACTGGGCCTACACAGTGAATCCCCAGGTAAGCTTGTGCTAGAGAGAGACCCTGCCTTGAGGAAAAAAAAAAAAAAAAGCTGATGAAGAAGCTAAACAATATTCTTTTTGTTTCAAAAGTTTTTTTTTATTAACAACTTCCATGATTATAAAAATATCTCATGAATTCGAAGATCTGAATTTCTCTAGGTATAAAGTACTCCAAACACCGATCAAAAATTTACTAAGGGGACCAGGCATGGTGCACACACAGAGGCTAAAGTCATCATTTCTTAATCTTATTTATTTAACTGGTTTGTTTTAGAGTCTCTTGTAGTCCAAAGTGGCTTTGAACTCCTGATCCTCCAAGCCTCTACCTCCTATTAAATTTAGATTAATACATATGCCGCCACACGCAATTATCGAATTATGGAATTCACTAGGCAGTTTCAGGCTGGCCTTGACGTCACAGTGATCCTCTTACCTCTGCCTCCCCAAGTGCTGGGGTTAAAGGTATGTTCCACCATGCCCAGCTAGACCCAGTTTTTTACTGTATTTTTATGGTTTAAAATTATGGCAACAGAGTTACAGTTAAGTAAGACTGTGACACTACCTGCTAAAATTTTGGGTGCAAGGGATGAGTTTAGAGAAAAATCAAGTTCTTCAGGGTTGAGCGAAATGGGGGAAAAAACATTATCTCACCAAACTGTCATGAAGCCTAATTGAGATTATCTATCTATCTATCTTAGTTTCCCAGTCAGTGTCCCATGACTAAATTACAGATATGATGAGGTAATGATCCCCAGAGCCCACTGAACAATGAGTGGCAGAATCTTACCCAAATGTGTAATACAATTATGACTGTCTTCTCTTTGTGCTATATGAAAAATGTCAAGAATCACAATGACAAAAGCCCAGTCTACTCTCTTTTTCTAGCCCAGGTAGGCCTAGAACTCACAGTGATCCTCTTCAGCCTCACTTCTGCTGAGATTATAGGTGTGAGCCACCATGCCTGATCCTTAGTACTAAGTAGTCTACAGATTCCCCATGCCCCTGTTTTTCAATTCCCAACACACTGAGTTTTCTCAACACTAAATGGACTCTACTATACCACATAGGCACATTGTGAAGTTAAATGAAGCTGTGTTCAAACACATAGAATAGCACAGAAAATGATCAATGAATTAGGTAGATGGCCTCAAAAACCATGGCAGTCCTCCTACCCCAGATTTCTTAGAGCTGTGATCATAAATGTAAACCATCATGCCTAGCCTAGGTTTTTCTTCTTGGTGGAGTTAAGAGATCAGATTTTGAAGAGAGCTTCTGGGACTATAGCAGTTCCCAGGACCAGGAATTATTCACTGGTAGTTTTAAGTAGAAACAGAATTCCTATTAGCATTGGACTGTTGCGATGACTGGAATCTGGGAACTAGTCAGCTGGATGGTCCCTTAGGATTACTGACTCAACAACCTAAGGCTCTAAAACATACTCAATTCAGTCAGGTGGGCTTCCAGAGTGGTTTTTGTTTTTGTTTTTGAGACAGGCTCTCATTTAGTAGCCCCGGCAAACCTCCAATGCACAGTGATCCTCTTGCCTCAGCTTTCCAAATGCTGGGATTACAGGATGAGTTTTCATGCTTGTTAAATAACTTTTTAAAATTTACTTATGTGAGAGAATGAGAATGGGCGCACCAGGGCCTCTAGCCACTGCAAACAAACTCCAGACACATGCACCACCTATGTGCATTTGGCTTACATGGGTCCTGGGGAATGGAGCCTGGGTCCTTAGGCTTTGCAGGCAAGTACCTTAACTGCTAAGCCATCTCTCCAGCCCAAGTGATATTCTTAAAATCCTTTAGAAAATATTTTCTTCTAGCCAGGTATGGTGACACATGCCTTTAATCCCAGCACTTGGGAGGCAAAGGTAAGAGGATCACCATGACTTCAAGGCTATCCATGAGACTACATAGTAAATTCCAGGTCAGCCTGGGCTAGAGCAAAACTCTACGTAGGAAAAAAACAACAACAACTATACTTTAAGAAAACTGGACCAACAACAGTCAATAAAGAACTTTTGACAACTTTATTATCTAATCCCCCTTTTTCATTAGAACTTTGGAGTTTTTTTTTACTATTTAAAAAAGTTGAGAGAGAGGCCGTAGAACAGGTATGCCAGGGCCTCTAGCCACTGAAAATGAACTCCAGGTGCATGCACCCCTTTGTGCATCTACCTTATGTGGTACTGGGGAATCGAACCTGGGCTCTTAAGCTTCACAGGCAAATGCCTTAGCCACTAAACCATCTCTCCAGGCCCAACTTTGGAGTTTTAACTTCTGAATGCATTCCAGGATCCAATTTTCCACTGGGGTAACTGTGTCCCTCTTCTGGTTTTCCTTCTATGTTCTGAATTAGAGAAAGTTTTGAGTTCTGATCAGTCTAAAGTTTAGTCTCTGACTATTCTCTAAACCTGTACAGGGTCCAATCATTTCTTCTGAGTAAACAAACCCTCAAAGCAGATCCTATTAGGTAAGAAGTGGTTTTTTTCTGCAAAGCCATTACCCAAAAGATGGAAAATAAAGAACTGTAAAAGCTGACTCACATGCTATCAGAAAAGTGACAAGGAGCTAGAGAGAATGCTCAGTGGCTACAACATTTGCATGCAAAAAAGGATGGCTTGGGTTCAATTCCTTAGTAGCCATGTAAAGCCACATGCACAAAGTGGTGTGTGAATCTGGAGTTTTGTTTGCAGAGGCAGGAAGCCCTGGTGTCCACACTTACTTTTTCTCAAATAATAAATAAAATATTTCTTAAAAAATTGACAAGTAACTAGACATTCATGAGGTTGAAGCAGGAGGATCACAGTGAGTACCAGGCCAACCTGGACTACAGTATGAACAAAACCCAAAAAGTAGTTCCAAAGAAAGAAAATATGAGCTGGGTGTGGTGGTGCACATCTTTAATCCCAGCACTTGGGGGGCAGAGGTAGGAGGACCGTTGAGAATTGTTCAACTCCAGCCTGAGACTACATAGTGAATTCCAGGTTAGCCCTGGGCTATAAAGAGACCCTACCATGGAAAACTGAAAAACCAAAAGAAATAAAGTATCAGTCTATCTGACTCCTTCAAGAAAATATTTACTGAGCTGACTACATATACATGAAAGATATCACAGAAACAAAAATGACTGAAATTACAGACTTAGCTCTCCAGGTATCCGTGTGGTCACGTGCACCCCTTGGGACTTCATGCCCAAAGCCATTGTAAAAAGAGGCCAGTGAACAGGCAGCAGTATGTAAGCTAGAATACCCTGTAAAAAGACCAACTAGATCTTCGCAGTCAGACACTACATTCCACTTCTATATGCTTAAATAATGTCCTAATTCGGAATCCCTTCAAACCAGTCTGTCTCCCTGAGGACATATGCAGTGTACTGGGGAATGAGAACAAGGTTTCAGCAAGATTTAATTTATTCCTTTCTCAAATTTCTCCTCCCACAGTCCTCGCCCACCCCAACCGGCGCTGCTTGCTTACTGAGCTCTTCTCCCCCTCAAAAACCACAGCTCCCTACAATATGCACAAGCTGTGGTAAGGTGCCAGCAGGCGCTTAAAATCAACAGCAATTCGCATGTGACAGCATTTTCTTGGTTCTGAACTGCTCACTCCAGCTAAGATGACAAGCCTTGCTTCTGGGCTGAAAAGGTTCTTGGTGTGTATATAGAAACAAAAGAATTCTTCCATTCATTTGCCAGAACCCTTCTGCTCTGTGGATCTGGGCAAAAGTTCCTAAATGGAAAGGCAATGCTGTTGCTAAGACCTATGCAGGACATCTTTTACAATGCTGAATGAGTCACAGTCTCTTAGTGTTTGAGGCTGTCAGGAAGACAGTTTACTAGTAAGTATCCCTTTGAGAGGATAGGTACACAAATAATTCCAATAAGCCACTTCCTGGGAGTGTGGTAGGACAAAGTGAGAAGCAATTTGTAATTTATCTTAAGCTTTGCTAGAACTGCCTTCAAATTAAAACGATACTGTATCCAAATGTATGCTTAAAACAGTTTAGATAACAGAACTGTTTTACCCAGATGGACATTTATACCTTTAGTAGGCTGTCATAGGCAAAATAAATAAATAAATAAATAAATAATCCAGAAAAGGGCTGGAGGGATGGCTTAGCAGTTAAGGCATTTGCCTGTAAAGCCAAAGGACCCATGTTAGCCAGATGCACAAGATGGTGCACATGCCTGGAGTTAGTCTGTTTGCAGTGGCTGGAGGCCCTGGTGCACCCATTAGCACCCTCTCTCTCTCCTCCTTTCTCTGTCCAATAAATAAATTAAAATAAAATATTTTTAAGCAGGGAGTGGTGGCGCACGCCTTTAATCCCAGCACTTGGGAGGCAGAGGTAGGAGGATCGTTGTGAGCTGAAGGCCACCCTGAGACTACATAGTTAATTCTAGGTCAGCCTGGGCCAGAGTGAGACCCTACTTCAAAAAAACAAACAAACAAAAACAAAATAAAATGATCCAAAGAATCATGAAAAAAAAAGTCAACCTTGGAGTTGGGAAGATAGTCAACTGCCTTACAAACATGAGGACCTGAGTTCAACCCCAAGTACAGGACAGGATATGGCAGCATAAACCTGCCCTGGGAAGGCATTCAAGTTAGGTGGATTCCTGGAGTTTGCTGGCTAATTGGTAAACTTCAGAACAATGAAAAACCCTATCTCAAAAAACAGGCGAATGGGAGCCAGGCATGGTGGTGCATGCCTTTAGTCCCAGCCAGCACTCAGGAGGCAGAGGTAAGAGGGTCATGATGAGTTCAAAGCTGAGCCTACACAGTGAATTCCAGGTCAGCCTGTGCTCGAGTGAAAACAAAACAAGAAAAATCCACAGGTGAATGGTGGTGCTGAGGAACAACACTCAAGGTTGTGCTCTGGCTTCTACATGTCCCAGTATATATTTGAACACACACACAACCATATGTTAAAAAAATTAAAGGGCTTAGCAGTTTAGGCACTTCCCAGTAAAGCCTAAGGACCCAAGTTCTATTCCCCAGTACGCACATAAGCCAGACGCACAAAGTGGCACATGTGTCTGGAGTTCGTTTGCAGTGGCTAGATTCCTTGGTACACTTATTCTCTATCTGTCTCTTTCTCCCTTAAATAAATATAAAAATATATAAAAATATATTTTAAAAAACTCTCAAAAGCAACTGAACAGAAGGACACATTTCAGAACCACCTTTCAGGACAGACCATGAGGAGGTGACATGCACCTATAGTCCCTGCACTGAGGAAGCTGAGGTAAGAGGACAGCCCGGAGCTAAGTGACTTCCAGGTCAGCCCGGACTAGAGCGAGACCCTGCCTAGAAAAGAAAGGGAGTATCTTGTGAGGAATGGGGATGGAACTCATTGGTAGAGTACTTTGGCTATCATGTGCAAAGCCCTGAGTTTGTTTTCTCTCTCTCTCTCTCTCTCTCTCTCTCTCTCTCACACACACACACACACACACACACACACACGGAAGGCAAATGCAGAAAATAAAACTACCTCTTGCTATCATTTTTAGTGCTGTCCAATAGAAGCTTCTGTAACAATGGACATATTCTACAAGTGTACTGTTCAAATACAGCAGCCACTATCCGCATGCAGCAACTGAGCTGAAATGGAGTTAGTGCAAATAAGGAGCTCAATTTTAATTTTACTTCAGTTTTTGAATTAAATGTAACCCAGCATATGTAGAGAGTGGCTATAGTACTGGAGTTACAAAACTGCAAGATGCACTCTGGAGAAGGCTAAAATGAACTGTGATTTGCCCAATTTATTCTGAGAAGCATAAAAAACAGGGTGGCGCTGACCTCTCCCAGCAGGTTGAGGCACTGACAAAGGCCTTTCAAACTTCCCCCATTTCTCCTCTAATCTATTCCATTTAAGTTCTTTCTCCATCTTCACAGAGCACAGCTTATCCTTTGGCTCCTCCCTAACTCTGCAAACAGGTGCTCTCAAAAGAGCCCTCTTTTTCATCACTGCTGCCTGGTACTGAGTGAGATAAAATCCCACACGTGCTTGTGATGAGCACATCCTTGCTGAAAGTTCTGGTGTAGGCATGTGCCTTGATAAACATTTAATTGCCTCACTGCTGCCTCACCTTACAGGTATGCCTAGAAACTCACACTTGCCTACAGCATCCTTTTTTTTTTTTTTGTCCTTTTTGAGACAGGGTCTAGCCCTGGCTGGCTTGAGCTTGCAACAATCTTTCTGCCTCTGACTCCTGAGTGCTGGGATGATAGGAATGTGTCACCACACCTGGCAGATGCAGGTTTTTACTGAGGTCTACATTTGCAATATCAGGAAAAGTCAAGCTACAAGGCATGATATCACATTCTCTTTTCAAAATAACTTTTGGCAGAATGTTTTAAGCCCGTTTTTTGAAAGACACATCTCAAAGGAGAAATGGGCTAGAATAAAGGACAAAGCTTACTAGAACCCAAATATTCAATTCTGTGACAATGTCCTGGTTAAAAACAGAACAAAACAAAACATCCTTGCCAGGCGTTGGTGGTGCACACCTTTAATCCCAGCATTTGGAAGACAGAGATAGGAGGATCACTGTTGAGTTCGAGGCCACTCCGAGATTACATAGTGAATTCCATGTCAGCCTGAGCTACAGTGAGACCCTAACTCAAAAAAACAAAAACAAACAAACAAAAAGTCCTGAAAATTCCAATTTATGCCATCCAGGTTTTAGAGCTACCTTAATCTGAATTTTTTTTGGAAGGGGGACAGTGACAAGGCTCCAGTAGCCCACTATGGCCTCAAAGCTATGTAGTCCAAGCTAGCGGTGAGCTCCTGAACCTCCTGCCTCCACATTCCAAGTGTTCTGATTATAGGCATGGGCCATCATACCTTGGTTTTCTTTGTAATTTTGGAAATGGGGACTCTCTAGGAAGCCCAGGCAGACTTGGAACTGGATCTTTGGGTCCTCATGCCTCAGCCTCCCAAGTGCTGGGATTACATTCGAATGTGCTTGGACTACAGGCATTTGCTACCAAGCCCAGCATTCTTTAAGAAGCGTTTTCTAGAAGAAAAAGGAACTAAATAAAGTTCTGAACCATGTGTCACATTTTGGACCCGTAAGTTATTAATACACAAGCGTGAAGGTACTCCTACATTAGAAGGCATGTCTCTACTTGCAAACTCACAGCCATTTATCTTGCAGATCAGTTACAACCCTACAGGACTTTGCTAGTTGGGACTTGAGAATGTATGTATTAAGATCAGTTGTGAAGATGGAGAAGTTACTGCCACTTCCTCCTTTGTGCTACGCTGCTCAGAAACACACCCATCACCTATGATAAGACCCTGGGATGAGTCACTTGAATACTTAAAATGCAAAGGAGGCTAGCAAGAAGCTGAAGACAAGAAGTAAGTTAGCTGCACATACAATCAACTGCAGCCTCTGGCAGGAAACAATACTGCTCCCTGCTTGCACTACTTCAAGAAAAGTACTGTTTTGATTTGCAGATATTATCTGTGACCTTACAAATGATTGAGGACACACAATATATTTAAGTGGTGGATTAGTACTTAAAAAAAACTTGGCGCACGTCTTTAATCCCAGCACTCGGGAGGCAGAGGTAGGAGGATTGCTGTGAGTTCGAGGCCACCCTGAGACTCCACAGTGAATTCCAGATCAGCCTGGGCTAGAGTGAGACCCTCCTTGAAAAACAAACAAACAAAAATTGTCTGCAAACCACAAGTTCATTACGAAGGTTTAGGATTTCCCTTCCAGCCAGCCTCTTCCTTCTCCGGATCTGCAAGCAGTTTTCAATTTCTAGTTCCCAACTCAGTAGAAAACGTTTGCACTAATGGGCTGGAGAGACGGCTCAGCGGTTAAGGCGCTTGCCTGAAAACGCATGCACTTATTTCCTAACTGTGAAGCCAAGAGGTGAAGTCCCATCTTGATTCACAGATGAGGAAATGAGGCAAAAAGAGTGACCACAGGCTGTCATAAATTAGAACCAAAAGTCCAATTCCTCCTGTTCATGTTTTAAATATATTAGAAAGGCAAAGTAGTCTTGGAGGAGGAGGTTGTCTTTGTGTGTCTGACAGAGAAGGCTGCCTTGGAATATAACCCAAGCCCACCTTTAAAAAGGTTATCTAGAACTTCACAGATGCTGGAGGCTGAAGCAGGTAACTAACCTGGCCAGCATGATCACAGACAGGGGTCTTAGACAAAAATTTAAGACATACCGCCAGATAAAATGCTAGTGGGTGGAGAGAGAGCACTACAACCTCAGGATAGAGAACGAGGGTGTAGATGGAGGGGCTGTTGGCTTTGCTTGAAATAAGTAAATTATATATACATATATTATAACATATATGTATATAAAGTGATCTCTTTTTTTCTTTCTCTTTTTCTCCTGGCTTCAAGACCGGGTCGGCTTTCAGTCTGGTCTGCTTCTTGACTGGTGGGGGTGGGGAACCTGAGGGCATACATCTCCTCACCTCGCCCTGGGAATTCCTGTAAACTGCAGGCAACCTAACCCCTCCCCAAAGGGTGGCAAACCACGACGGGGAACCGAGAGGGTAGTGGTACCCCTCTCACCCCGGGAGGGCAGGCAGCGTGCTTCTCGGGCGCGAGTCCCGCACGCCCCACAGGTCTGCTGCCCTTCGGCACGCCCGCCACCGTCCACTCTCCGCTTCCGCATCCCGGCTCTCCCCGCGCATCCCGGCCCCTCACCCCACCGCGCCCCGCCGCCTCCCACGTCCACCCAGCCGGGGAAGCCCCCAACCTCGGCCAGGCGCCACCGCCGCCCCGCCCCCGACCCCCAATCGCTCCGCTCCGGGGCGGAGGGACTGGACGACCACCGGGGACGATCGGCTGCGGTCAACTCTGGCCTTCCCCCCCCGCCCACGCCACCCACCCGCGGGGCCGGGGACGCGCGCTCACCCGGCGGCCGCGTTCTCGAACTTGAGCGCGAGCGTCTCCTCGATGATGCGGTTGTTCACCTCCAGCAGGATCATGGCGGCGGCTGCCCCGGGCAGGGGAAGGAGAAACAAGGGCGGGTGAGGGTGGGCAAGAGAGGGAAGGACGGAGGGAGCGGCCCCGCGGCCCCTTCGAGGAGGGGGGCTGGGTGGGGTAGGTTAGGGGAGAAGGGGAGAGGGAGCGGGGTGGGAAGAAGAGGCAGACGCGCGCGCGCCGCCCCAGCGCGCACGGGCTGTGCGCACGGCCACCCACCCGACAGACCTGGCCCCCGAACCCTGCACCCGCCTGCCGAGCCGCCGCCGCCGCCGCCGCCGCCGCCGCCTCACCGACAAGCCCCGGTCCCCGCCCAGCCCCCGGCTCTAGCCGGCCACTTCCGCTCTCACACCCACTTCCGCTCTCCAGCCCGCCCGGACGCGCGGCCCCGAGGCGCCATTTCCGCTTCGACCTCGCGTGCACGCGCACGCAAGCGCACGTTCTGGGAAGGGAGGGGGGGAGGGAGGAAACACGCTCTGCGCGTGCGCCATAGCCCCGCTCCGACTTTGTCGTAGATTTCCCCTTGCTCCGGCCTCCGCCCACCTGTCATTCCCTGAGGCTTGCCTCACTGTCCGGCTGCGTCTTCCCGCTGGTCCCACAGACCCGACTCCACCCTTCCGGTAGTGTCATGTCAGAGAACCCGTTGGAAGAAGCTCGTCCTTCCCGTCTCCTAGGGGAAGCCTTCGCTTCCAGCTCACTCGTTGTGTGTGTGTGTGTGTGTCTCTACCCAGCAACACCATCATGCATGCCTTCATTTTGTGCACAGATAACTTAGTGGACTCCTGCTCTATGCTGGGATTGCAATGCTGAATGAAATAGACCAGCGCCCGCCTTGAAGTGTGGTGAGGGAAACAATAAATACTCCGGTGACCCCACTCAGAGCAGTGAAGGAATGACTGGGAACCTCGACGAGCTTCCCTGGATACTGGATACCTGATAGTCTCTCATCTTCCGGTACCTCGGATGCTCATCTGCTTACAGAATCTGGATTTATTACTGTACTCTAGCTGAACCTTCTGCCCGTGTACCTTTTTTAAAAAAAGTTTCCCTCTTCCAGGGGCAGTATACTAAATTTAGTTAAGCAGGGCATGGTGGGACACGCCTTTAATCCCAGCACTGGGGAGGCTGAGGTTAGAAGGATCGCTATGAGTTCGAGGCCACCCTGAGACTAAATTTCAAGTCAGCCTGGGCTAGAGCAAGACCCTATCTTGAAAAACAGCAAAAAAATTTATAATGTTGTTTGATTTTTTTTTTTTTTTTGAGACAGGGTCTCACTGTGTAGCCCTGGCTGGCCCTAAATTTATGTTAATCCTTCTGTCACTGCCTCCCAAGTACTCAGTTTACAGGTATGCACCTCTATGCTTTTCTTACTTGCTTTTAAAAAATATTTTATTTTTTACTTAGAGAAAGAGGCAGATAAAGGGGGAGAGAGAATGGGCACAGCAGGGCCTCCAGCCACTGCAAACAAACTCCAGATGCATGCACCACCTTGTGCATCTCGTTTACATGGGTCCTGGGGAATCAAATCTGGATCCTTAGCCTTCACAGGCAAGCACCTTAACTACTAAGCCATCTCCCCATCCCTTCTTACTTGCTTTTAATTGACCTCAAAAACCACCCATTTCAGGGGCCTGGGGAGATGGTTCAATGGTTAAGCGTGCTTGATTGCAAAGTCTTCTGGCCTGAGTTTGCACCTACATAAAGCCAGATGCAGTACATGGATGTGGTGTGAATTTGCAACAAGAGACCTTGGCATGCCTGTACATACATACACATACATACACATACATACAAATGCAAATAAATAGGAAAACACTTTAAAGGTCTTTATACAAGTGAAGCAATAGTATTAGACATAGATAACTGTGGTGGTTTGATTGTGTGTCCCCACAGACTCAGGAGTTCTATTAAGTTTGTAACTTGGGCCTCCAGCTGTTTGGCTGGAGAAAGTGTCACTGGGGTCCAGTTCAAAAGTGTAGAAAGATAATGATTGCTTAAATTATTTTTTCAGGAGCTTTAGAGGCCATCTTTGTCTAGCTCTAAATGGTTGAAGTCACAAACCCCTTCACATAGGCTTCCACAAGTATCTGATGGGTAACTTGTCACCCCAGAGGGGCAAGAGTCCACTCTTAAAGGCTACTTACACTGCTATATTTATTTATTTATTTATTTATTTATTTATTTATTTATTTGAGAGTGACAGACAGAAAAAGAGGTAGATAGAGAATGGGTGTGTCAGGGCCTCCAACTACTGCAAACGAACTCCAGATGTATGCGCCACCTTGTGAATCTGGCTTCCATGGGTCCTGGGGAATCCCTCCAACCGGGGTCCTTAGGCTTCACAGGCAAGTGCTTAGCCGCTAAGCCATCTTTCCAGCCCTTTTAAACTTTTTTAAATTGACAGCTTCCATACTTACAGACTATAAACCAGGATAATTCCTTCCCCTCCCCCACTTTCCCCTTTACAAATCCATTCTCCATCATATCCCCTCCCTCTCTCCACTAGGCTCTTTTATTTGATGTCATCATCTTTTCCTCATATTATGAGGCTCTTGTGAAGGTAGTGCTAGGCACTGCGAGGTCATGGATATTGAGGCCAATTTCTGTCTGGACAATTGCATTGTAAGCAGTGCTGCCCTTCCTTTGGCTCTTACATTCTTTTTGCCACCTTTCCCACAATGGACCCTGAGCCTTGGAAGGTGTGGTAGAGATGTTTCAGCACTAAAAAGTGCTCCATCACTTCTTCTCAGCACAATGGTGCCTTTTGGTTCATCCCACTGGTTACCACCATCTGAAAAGGGAAGCTTCTCTAACAAATGTGAGAGTAGCATTATTATATGGGCATGGGCCGGGCGTGGTGGCGCACGACTTTAATCCCAGCACTCGGGAGGCAGAGGTAGGAGGATTGCCATGAGTTCAAGGCCGCCCTGAGACTACAGAGTGAATTCCAGGTCAGCCTGGGCCTGGGCTAGAGTGAAACCCTACCTTGAAAAACAAAAACAAATATATAATTATATATATATATATATATATATATATATATATATACACACACACATATATGTATATATGTATATATAATGTATACACACACACACACACATGTATGAACGCTAAATAAAATGCTTACAGGGCAGTTTGTTAAGCATAATATATACATTTAGCCAGACAAGAGAAGGCGTTACACTCCTAAGGCTCATGACCTCCCCTACCATAGGCTTTTGATTAGCTTTTCAGTACCAGGCATGTATTCCTTCCCACAGAGTGGGTCTCCAGTCCAGTAGAGAGCAGTTGGTTTTCCCCATAACAGACATGCCAGTATTGCACTCATTTGGTCATATGGCCTGGATGGCCAAACTTGAGGCTTCCAGTGTCCACTATTTTCACTGCTGGTGCTTCTGTCTCCCATAAAGCTACATGCAGTGATACTTTTTCCAGCTTTCTGTCAGCTGATCTATTGGGAGGAGGTTTTAGGGCAGCCCTAGTTTGAATTCTCTGTGATCTTGCAGCCCAGGCATGTGGAATCTTTAGCAATAGGGTCTTACCATCTATTCCTGGGGGGAAACCAAGAGCCTTGGCAGAAGCCTGTAGTGTTTTAGGGGCATCAGGAACCTCCCTGGCTAACTACCCACTGGAAGGTATCCCATCTCTGGCACTGAAATTTTTCTAGTAGCCGTCTATGGCTTCTGGGTGTGCCATTATCCAAAAAGTAGGTTATCAAATGGCTTATTCACAATTTAAATCCTGAATTTTGATTAACCCTCCCCCACCCTTCTTTTACTCAATATCTTTCCCTGACCTTGCTGAGGCAAGTCCAACCCCAGTAATCTGTTCATCTACTTAGAAATGTGTAATACCATCCCCTTAAGTCCACTCCTCTCCTCCCTCCCTTATAGGCCTTTTCTAGCTTACTGCCCTCTGCTACTGATTTTTGCTCCAACTCACACACAAGTCTGAACATTTGTAAGTAGAATCCACATATGAGAGAGACTATATGACATTTCTGCAGGCCCCCCTTTTTTTCTTTTTTGTTTAATTTTTAGGCCCCCCTTTTTAATATATTTTTATTTTAAAGAGAGAGAGAATGGGCATGTCAGGGCCTCAGCCGCTGCAATCATGCTCTAGACGCTTGAGCCACCTCGTGGGCATGTGCGAACTTGCACTTACCTCACCTTTGTGCATGTGGTTACATGGGATATGGAGAGTTAAACATGGGTCCTTAGGCTTCACAGGAAGTGCCTTAACTGCTAAGCCATCTCTCTAGCACAGCCCTGCTTTTCTTTTTTCTTTTCTTTTCTTTCTTTCTTTTTTTTTTTCTTAGGTAGGGTCTCACTCCAGCTCAGCCTGACCTAAAATTCACTGTGTAGTCTCAGGGTGGCCTTAAACTCATGGCAATCCTCCTACCTCTGCCTCCTGAGTGCTGGGATTAAAGGCATGGGCCACTGTGGTGGTTTGATTCAGGTGTCTCCCATAAACTTAGGTGTTCTGAATGCTAGGTTCCCAGCTGATGGAGATTTGGGAATTAATGTTTCCTGGAGGGAGTGTATTGTTGGGGGCCGGCTTATGGGTATTAAAGCGTTTCCCCTTGCCAGTGTTTGGCATACCCTCCTGTTGCTGTAGTCCACCTTATGTTGGCCAGGGGGTGATGTCCACCCTCTGCTCATGCCATCATTTTCCCCTGCCATCGTGGAGCTTCCCCTCAAGCCTGTAAGCCAAAGTAAATCTCTTTTTCCCAGAAGCTGCTCTTGGTTGGATGATTTCTACCAGCAATGCGAACCAAACTTCAACAGCCACCATGCCCAGATCTTGCTTTTTTTTTTTTTTTTAAATTGTGTTTAAAAATATTCAGGGCTGGAGAGATGGCTTATCAGTTAAGCGCTTGCCTGTGAAGCCTAAGGACCTCGGTTTGAGGCTTGATTCCCCAAGACCCACATAAGCTAGATGCACGGGGGGCAGCGGGGGGGCGGGGGTTGGAGTTCGTTTGTACTGGCTGGAGGCCCTGACGTGCCCATTCTCTCTCTCCCTATCTGCCTCTTTCTCTCTCTGTATGTAAAAACAAACAAACAAACAAACAAAAACATATTCAAAGGCAGGTGTGTGGCACACACCTTTAATCTCAGCACTTGGGAGGCAGAGTTAGGAGGATTGCTGTGAGCTTGAGGCCACCCTAAGACTACTTAGGAGAATCCTGACTCTTGTAAACCAGTCTAGCCTTCTCAGGGGCAAACAATAGGAGACCCTGCCTCAAATACTTTCTAGATTTTGGTCAAGTAGAAAGTTCTTGACACTTAAAATGTCAAAGCAGCTGGGGAGATGGCTTAGAGGTTAAAGGTGCTTACTTGCAAAGCCTGCCAGTCCAGGTTCAGTTCCTCAGGCACCCATGAAAAGCTGGATGGGCATTCATTTGCAGTGACAAGTACTCTGGTTTCCATGGGTGTGCACATATACACATGCAGATAAAATTTTTTAAAAATGCTAAAAAAATTGAAAAACGTAAAACAGATGATATAAAAACTGAAAACTAGGGCTGGAAAGATGACTCAGAAGTAAAGGCACTTGCCTGCAAAGCCTAGAGACCAGGGTTTAATTCCCCGTAAACAAGTAAAGCCAGATGCAAGGTAGCACATGTGCCTGGAGTTCATTTGCATTGTCTAGATGCTCTGATGTACCCATTCTCTTCTCTCTCACCTCTCTCCTTCTTTCAACTAAATAATATCTGAAAACTTTTTTTTCACTTTCTTGGCTCATAATATTTACTGCCAGGCGTGGTGGTACACGCCTTTAACCCTAACACTTGGGAGGCAGAGATAGGAGGATTGCCGTGAGTTTGAGGCCACCTGAGATTACATAGTGACTTTCAGGTCAGCCTGGCCTAGACCTGAGACCTTATCTCCAAAAAAAAAAAAAAAAAAAAAAAAAGCAAAGCTGGGCATCATGGCACGTGCCTTTAATCTCACCCCAAAAATAAATACATAGTGAATTCTAGGTCAGTCTGGGATAGAACAAAACTCTTCCTTGAATAACCAAAACTAACAATAATTATTATTATTGTACTATTATAATATATATTTTAAACTTTTTTGAAGTAGGGTCTCACTCTAGCCCAGGTTGACCTGGAATTCACTATATAGTCTCAGGGTGATCTCAAACTCGTGGTGATCCTCCTACCTCTGTCTCCCAAGTGCTGGGATTAAAGGTGCACCACCACGCCCACCTTTATTGTATATTATTATAGTAGCATCTGGTTTTGCTGGATTATTAGACATCATGCTATATAGTATTAAATCAGCATTCTCTGAAAAGCATTGAACGTCTCAAGCATTACCTCAATAGTGTCTTTCATTTCACGAAGAATCCCATGATGCTGCTCTTTGTGGCACATACCTGTAGTCCCAGAACTTGGGAGGTAGAGGTGAGAGAATCAGGAGTTCAAGGCCAGCCTCCACTATAGGGTTGGAGGCCAGCCCTGGTTATTTGAGGAAAATAAACCCTTTTTTAAAAGAGGAGGGGCCTAGGGACATGTTGACAGAGTGCTTACCTAGCATGCAGAACGCCCTGTGTTTGATCCACAGCAGGGTAAAAATTGGGTGTGAATTTCAAGGACAGCTTGGGATACAGGAGACTGTGTTAAATAAAATAAAATATAAAAAATAAAATAATAAAATGAAAAAAAATACAAATCCTGCCAAAAGAGCTGGGGAGATGGCTCAGTGGCATCAGATGGCATGCCTTTAATCCCAGCATCTGAGAGGCAGAGGCAGAGGTAGGAGGATTGCTGGGAGTTTGAGACCAGCCTGAGACTACATAGTGAATTCCAGGCCAGCTTGGGGTATATCAAGACTCTACCTCGAAAAACCAAAAGAAGAAGAAAAAAAAAAAAAAAAAAAAAAAGAGGTGATGGCATTAAAGAATCCCCAGCACTTATGTAAAGCCTGATGCATGTATCATGCATGCAATGCAATGTGGCAGCAAATGTTCCTGGTATACCCACACAAATAAAATTTTTTAAATCTTAAATACATTATTTATTTATTTATTTGAGAAAGAGAGAGAGAGAGAGAGAGAGAGAGAGAGTGGGTGCGCCAGAGCCTCCAACCACTGCCGACAAATTCCAGACGCATGTGCCACCTTATACATCTAGCTTACCTGGGTCCTGGGGAATTGAACTGAGGTCCTTTGGTTTTGCAGGCAGACGCCTCAACTGCTAAGCCATCTCCCCGGCCCCCAAATAAAATTTATAAAAATCCTGTGAATAGCAGCTCAATATATATATTGAGAAGCTCAGGATTAATGGGGTCTCTACACAGTGTCCAGATACTGCTTCCCATGTCACAGATGCGCAGTGGGAGTTCTCTCCAGAGAGCTATTTGAGGCTTAGAAACTTGACTGCTCGTGTTGCCAGGGAAAACGAAATAGGAAAGAATGCTCTGAGCGCCAGCTAACGTCCCTTTAATCCCACTAGCAGCCTTGTGCCTCCCATTGTTTTCTATCGGGCTGTGGTCTACAGAAAACTAATCTCCAGCTGGACATGGTAGCACATGCCTCTAGTCTCAAAGTTTGAGGCCACCCTGAGACTACATAGTGAATTCCAGGTCAGCCTGGGCCAGAGTGAAACCCTACCTCGTCGGGGGTTGGGGAGGGACCTAATCTCCAGGGATGAAGGAAGTGGGGGTAGAATGGGCTGGTAGGAAACGGCAGACTCACTCTTTGGGGGAGGTCTTAGAATTCTAAAGGCATTTTATACCTATTTTCAGCCAATATTCCCACTTTTTTTTTTTCTTACTTTAGGTCTATTGAGACTTATGACTAATAGAACAAATATCTTTGTACCTACCGCCAAGCTTTCTTGAAATTTAACACTTTATAAACTTGCTTCACATCTTTTTGTGGGCTTGTTTGAAGGTTCTAGCAGGGGACACAGCTACTCGTGTACCCTTGACCAAAGAACGGTCCTCCTCTATTCCAGGAAGCTCACCCTCTTTGACCGAAAGTGCAGGTTCAGGAGGGACACTCGTGGAGTGAGGAGGGAGGAAGGGGACACACCTCTAGACAGCCAGATCAGCCAAGTCAACTCTGGTGGGCAATAGGGTGACAAATGTCGCAGTCAGATTGCCCTCACATCTACGGCTTCTTTTCAACCTCTGCTTTAATAATCTACAAGGTTCAAAAGGCCCAGTTTTCTTTCATAGGTATTGTTTCCATATGCTCAGACATCCAGCATATATTGAAAGAAGAAAAATAGGGGAAAAAAAGAACTTTGCGTTTAATTAAAAGGAAATGAAATCCAGCCTCTGTCCGTCTTGCTATGTTTAATATGCTGGTTTTTATGGCAAGATTAGTAACATTTCACGACCACAGGACCTCGTGTGCTTGCCTTGTCTGAGCAGTCTTCTCAGTACCAGTGACGAAAGGTAATCACGGGGAGAAGGGGATCCCGTAGCAGTAATGGGGTCTCTCCTTACTGAAGGCCTCTCCTATGCTGCTACCACGTGTGCTGGACGGTGTGCCCAGCTTAACTCTCATGATGGCTGTTGAGGACTAGTATAACTCCACAATTTCCCAAATTTGGCACCAAAATGTAAACAGTTCTCAAAGGTTCATTTTTTTTTTTTTTTGGTCATTTATTTATTTGAGAGAACAAGTGAGAAAGAGAGAGGGAGAGAGAAAAGGCTTCCAGCCACTGCAAACACTCAGAAGCATGTGCTACCTTGTGCAACTGGCTAACATGGGTCCTGGGGAAATGAACCAAGGTCCTTTGGCTTTGCAGGTAAGCGCGTTAACCACTAAGCCATTCTCTCCAGCCCTTCCTTTCTTCCTTCCTTCCTTCCTTCCTTCCTTCCTTCCTTCCTTCCTTCCTTCCTTCCTTCCTTCCTTCCTTTCTTTCTTTTTTGCTCTTTCAAGGCAGGGTCTCACTCTAGCTGAGGCTGACCTAGAATTCACTATGTCTCAGGGTGGCCTCAAACTCAAGGCAATCCACCTACCTCTGCCTCCAGAGTGCTGGGATTAAAGTGTGCCACCACACCCAGCTTTTTTTTTTTTTTTTTTTAACGTAAAGTTTCACTCTAGTCCAGTTGGACTTGGAATTCACTATGTAGTCTTAGGGTGGCCTCAAACTCACAGCAGTCCTCCTACCTCTGCTTAATGAGTGCTGGGATGAAAGGCGTGCACCACCATGCCCAGCTACATTTCTTTTCTTTTATTAAGTTTTTTATTTTTATTTATTTATTGGAGAGAGAGAGAAAGAGGCAGAGTGAGGGAGAGAGAGAATGGACGTTCCAGAGCCTCCAGCCCTGCAAACGAACTCCAGACGCATATGCCCCCTTGTACATCTGGCTTATGTGGGACCTGGGGAATTAAACAGGGGTCCTTTGGCTTTGCAGGCAAATGCCTTAACCATTAAGCCCTCTCTCCAGCCCAAAGGTTTACATTTCTTTTTTTTAAAAATTTTTATTAGCATTTTCCATGTACGTTTCTATGACATTGTAGAGATAGCATAGGTATAGGAATCTGGAATAAATGAGCTTGTAAGAGTAGGGTAGAGGCTAGACAGATTGCTCAGTGGTTAAAGCACTCACCTGTGAAACTCAAGGACACAGGTTCAGTTCCCCAAAACCCATATAAGTCAGATGCATATGGTGGCACATGCATCTGGAGTTCATTTGTAGTGGCTAGAGCTCCTGGTGCACCCATTCTCTCTCCTTCATGCTCCCCGCTTTCAAATAAAAAAATAAAATGTTATTTCAAGGTAGTGTCTTGCTCTAGCCCAGGCTGACCTGGAATTTACTCTGTAGTCTCAGGGTGGCCTTGAACTCACAGCGACCCTCCTACCTCTGCCTCCCGAGTGCTGGGATCAGAGGCGTATGCCACCATCCCTGCTACTACTTCATTTTTAGGTGATGAAACTCAGATAGTAAGAGACTGACATGTGTCTAAAGCTAAGTCTGTGGTTGGTTGTTGAGCTGGGGCATAGGCTTCCCGGTGTCCTGCCCCGGGCCATTATGCAACACGATTAGCCACCATGGAGCTGAATAGTTCTGATCAGAATGTAAAGATCATACCTGTCATTATACTTAAAAAAGAATGTCAGGCTGGGGCTGGAGAGATGGCTTAGCGGTTATGGCACTTGCCTGTGAAGCCTAAGGGCCCAGGTTCGATTCTCCAGGTCCCACATAAACCAGATACAAATGATAGTGCATGCATGTGGAATTTGTTTGCAGTGGTTAGGGGCCCTAGAGCGCCTATTTTCACACTCTCTGTCTCTAATAAATAGATTAAAAAAATACAGAAAAAAAAGAATGACTGGGTGGAGAGATGGCTTAGTGTTTAAGGCATTTGGCTGTGAAGCCTAAGGATGAGAGTTCAATTCCCAGTACCCATGTAAAGCCAGATGCACAAAGTGGCACATGCATCTGTAGTTTGTTTGTAGTGGCTAGAGGACTTGGCATATCCATTCTGTCTATCTCTCTCCTTTCTATCTCTCCCTGCTTACAGATAAATAAATACAAATATTTAAAAAAAACAAATGTTGGAGCCAGGCATGGTGGTGCACACCTTTAATCCCAGCACTCGGGAGGCAGAGGTAGGTGGATCACTGTAAGTTCAAGGCTACCCTGAGACAACATAGTTAATTCCAGGTCAGTCTGGGCCAAAGTAAGACCCTACCTCGGAAAACCAAAATGAAAAAGAAAAACAAAAATGAATGTTGGGCTGGAGAGATGGTTTAGTGGTTAAGGCACTTGCCTATGAAGCTTAAGAATCCAGGTTTGATTCCCCAGGACCCATGTAAGCCAGATGCACAAGGTGGTGCATGCCTCTGGAGTTTGTTTGCGGTAGTTGGAGGCCTTGGCACTCCCATTCACTCATTCTCTCTCTCTCTGTCTGCCTCTTTCTCTCTCTCTGACTCACTCTCAAAAATAAAACAATAAGCCAGGTGTGGTGTTGCATGCCTTTAATCCCAGCACTCGAAAGGCAGAGATAGGAGCATTGCCATGAGTTTAAGGCCACCCTGAGACTACAGAATGATTTCCAGATCAGCCTGAGCTAGAGTGAGACCCTACCTCAAAAAAGCAAATAAATAAATAAATAAATAAATAAATAAATAAATAAATAAAATAAACAAGTAAATAAAATAAAACATTAAGGTCATATGGCTTATGTGGGTCCAGGGGAATTGAACGGGGGTCCTTTGGCTTTTCAGGGAAATGTCTTAATGGCCAAGCCATCTCTCCTGCCCAAAAGATTTTTATTTATTTATTTATTTATGTGTGTGTGTGTGTGTGTGTGTGTGTGTGTGTGTGTGTGTGTGAAAGAGAGAGAGAGAAAGAGAGAGAGAGAGAGAGAGAGAGAAAGAGAGAAAGAATAGGTGTGCCAGAGCCTCTAGCCACTGCAAATGAACTCCAGACGCATGTGCCACCTTGTACATCTGGCTTACGTGGGTACTGTGGAGTTGAACCTGGGTCGTTAGGCTTTGTAGGTAAGTACCTTCACCCCTAAGCCATCTCTCCAGCCCAACACTTTTTTTTTTTTAAGGTAACTGCTATGGCATGAAAACAAATCTCTGGGCATGTCTGTGAAGGTTTTTTAGATTAGGTTAGCTGAGGTGGGAAGCACTACTCTAAATATGGGTTATAGTATCCCATGGGCTGGAGTCCTGGACTGCATCAAAAGGAGCAAATTAGCCAGGCGTGGTGGCACGTGCCTTTAATATCAGCATTTGGGAAGCAGAGGCAGGAGAATGGTCATGAGTTCGAGGCCACTCTGAGACTACATAGTGAATTCCAGGTCAGCCTGGGCTAGAGTGAGACCCTACCTTGAAAAACCAAAAAAGAAAGAAAAGAAAAAAAGGGGGGGGACTGGTTGAGCCCCAGCACTCATCACTCTACTTCCCGACTGTGGACCGCCTGTGACCAGCTGCTTCATGCTGTGGTTGCCACACCTTCCCCGTGATAGACTGTGTCCCCTTGAACTATAAGGCAAAACGAATCCATCCTCCTTAAGTTGCTTTTGTCGGGTACTTATTACATCCATGAGAAAAACAACTAATAGAGGTGCCATTTGTTTTTCTTCTGCTGGGATTTGATCCTAGGGCTTCATGAATGTTAGATAAGTGTCCTACCACTGAGCCACACGCTTGCCTTAGCCAATACACAAAAAGCAATTCACAATGGGTCAATGAGCTAAATATAAATGCTGTAACACTATTAGACCAAAAACATAGGCAAATCTTCATGACCTCAGATCTGTCCCTAAAAGTAAAAGCATCAATAAAAGACAAATTGTTCTTCATTAAAATTAAAAACTTGTGGTAGGCATATACAAAGTGTTCCTCCAAACCCGAGATGACTCAGTGGAGTACAGCCATTTCGTAGAGTCAGCTGAAAGTGTACTGGAGCAATGCAATGAGTTTCATTTACTGGAAATGAGAGATTTATTTGTTGTTTAACCTTTAAGTGGCTTAATGTGGGTTCAAGAATCTATGTGTTTTGCAAAGTCACGTGTACTGAACTCGTTTTGGTTTAAAAAGAAAGGTACAACTGCTTTTTATTAGTAGACAATCAATTTCTCCTCATCTCTACTGAAAAGGAAAGAATGCCAAATTATTGGCTTGCCTGGGGTGTTTTGTGTCTTGGCCCACTTCTGCTAGAAGAGGCAGAAATAGATGAGTTATTCAGTTTGGGTAGGAGTTGATGTCAGCTTGCTCTGGGTGGAGTGGTGGATATGGAGAGGAGTGGGTATTTTTAAGAATTATTTCACTGAAGGGATCAAAAGCTTCTTGTGATGGATAGGATGGGTGCTGTGCTAGTTTTCTGTGCTGAGCAGGAAAATATCACAATTGGCACCCTTAAATAAATAACACTTTTACTATCTCCCCACATCTGTGGCTTAGGAGTCGAGACCTAGACTAGCCGGGTCCCCTGCTCAGGGTCTCACCAGGTGTTAATCCGACCATTGACTGCTCTCACTGAGGGCTCCACTCGGGGAAAATATCTATTTCCAGGGTTGGGGGAGTGACTCAATGGTTAAAGGCTCTTGCTTGCAAAGACAGCCCAGGTTCAATTCTCCAGTACCCATGTAAAGCCAGATGCACCAAATTGCACACCTGTCTGCAATTTGTTTGTGGTAGCAAGGGGCCCTGGAATGCCCAGGTCCAACTCAGTCTCTCTCTCTCTGTCCTTGAAAGCAATAAATAAAAAATATTTTTAAAAACAATCTCTTTGTCAGCCTTTTCAGATTGTTGCCACAATTCATCTTCCTGCAGTTAAATTCTGTGACGGTAATCAATCTCTCTCCTGACCACCAGAGGCCACCCACAGTTCCTGGACAAGCATAACAGCTTCTTCAAAGCCTACAAGGGTGCTGGGAAGGAAGTTTGGTAGAATATTTTGCCTGGGATACACGAAGGTAGGAGTTTGGTTCCCAGCACTGCAAGAAGGTCGGGAGTTCAAGGCCATCCTTGACTACATGAGCCCCTATTCAAACAACCAAAGAAAGCCTTCAAGGGTGTCTCGCTCTCTCTAGTCTGCATAAGAGTGACATCCTGTTACTTTTGACATGTAACTAACCTAGCAAGGGTCTGACAGTCAGCCATCACCTGACAGCTATTATACTGATTAGAAGCAAGTCACAGGTTTTGCCACAGGGATGAGGTTAGGGAAAAGCTTTCCTCATTGCCATTACAGAGGAATGTGTATGTGCTTGTTGTATCTGTGTGTGAGAGAAACTGTACAGTGTATCATCCATTGCCCACAGGTTGGATAATAGAAAGTGAAAGTTGCTGTAATGTTCAGCCTTCTTGCTTGACAACGTGAATGGAAATTGGACCGTGTGTGTGTGTGTGTGTGTGTGTGTGTGTGTGTGTGTGTGTGTTCATATGTTTGTGGTCATGTGGAGCCCAGAGGTCAAGATTGGTTATTTTCTTCCACACACAGCTTTTATGTGGGTGCTGGAGATCTGAACTCAGGGACTTACATGCTTGTGAGACAAGTGCCTTACCCACTGAGCCAACTCCCCAGCATGAAATTTTGCCTTGTATTGAGACAAAGATTATGGATTTATTTTGATTTGATTTTTTTGGGGGGGTTCCCAGTAGGGTTTCACTCTAGCCCAGGCTAGCCTGGAATTCACTATGGAGTCTCAGGGTGGCTTTGAATTTATGGTGATCTTCCTACCTCTGCCTCCTGAGTGCTGGGATTAAAGACATGCGCCACCATGCATGGCTGATTTTGGTTTCTGGTTGCTTACTTACCTATCATCCATTTATCTATCTATTCATCCATCCATCTATCATGTATGTATGTATGTATCTATTTATCTATCTGTCTGTCTATTATCTATCTATTATGTTTCAAATGTATGCATGTATGTGTGGATGTGCATGATGTGTATTGAAGAACTGAACTTGGGTTGTTAGGCTTTGCAAGCAAGTACCTTAACCACTGAGCCATCTCTCCAGCCCCAGCTGGTCTTGTTTGTGCTGCTTTACATGTGCCAGTCTAGCTGGTCCACGAGGTTTTGGACTCTCCTGGCTCTGCCTCCTATAGCTTTAGGCACATTGGGATTACAGGCATGCATGTCCCTTTGTGTCCAGCTTTATGTGGGTGTTGGGGAATTGAACTCAGGCTGGAAGGCTTCAAGCAAGCCCCTTAACTGCTGAGCTGTCTTTAGAGCCCTGGTTTTTATTCTTTTTTTTTTGGGGGGGGGGAGGTGGTTTAGAAGTAAGGTCTCGTTCTAGTCCAGGTTGACCTGGAATTTACTATGTAGTCTCAGGGTGGCCTCACATTCACAGCGATCCTGCTACCTCTGCCTCCCAAGTGCTGGGATTAAAGGTGTGTGCCACCATGCCTATTTTATTTTTTGAGACAGGATTTCATGTAACCTAGGCTGGCCTAGAATTTACTGTGTAGCCAAGGAAGACCTTGAATTTCTCTGGTCCTCCTGCCTTCTAAATTATAGAATTACAGGTCTTTGATACCATGCCTGGATTTATTTATTCATTCACTAATTTATAATTTATTTATTTTATATATTTGGAGACGGTGTCTCACAATTTTGCTCTGGCTGGCATAGAACTCACTCTGTAGCCCAGGCTGCCCTGGGACTCACAATCTCCTTCTGCCTCAGCTTCCAGACTGCTGTGATACAGGTGTGAGCCACTGTGTCCATGGAATGCTATGAGCTGCATTTTGAAAAACTTTTGTAGTTTTGTAGTCAAAATAAACAAGTATTTTTATTTTTTAAAGCTAAAAGCACAAAGATGATTGTCTTAAATCTCATGTAAAAGTGTATTTAGCAATTCAACATCTTTCAAAGGAGGGCCTCACTCTAGTCCAGACTAACCTGAAACTCACTCTGTAGTTCCAGGATGGCCTCAAACTCACAGTGACCCTCTTACCTCTGCCTCCCAAGTACTGGGGTGACAGGCGTGTGCCATTATGCCTGGCTCTGGTCACAGATATATTTTGGTAAAGAGAGGAGAGTCGAGGTAAGGTTTCACTGTATCTCAGGCTGATCTGTAACTCATGTGAGTTACATTTTTTAAATTGTTAAACATATTATTTATCTATTTTATTTATTTATTTGAGACAGAAAGAGGGAGAGGGAGAGAGAGATAGAAAGAGAGTGAGAATGGGCACACGAATGGGCACACCAGGGCCTCCAGCCACTGCAAACGAACTCCAGATGCATTTGCCACTTTGTGCATCTGGCTTTCGTGGGACCTGAAGAACTGAACCTGGGTCCTTATGCTTTGCAGGCATGTGCCTTAGCTACTAAGCCATCTCTCCAGCCCATGAGTTACATTTTTAATTTTAATATTACATGCTTGCTAGGCATGTTGACACACACCTATCATGCCAGGACTTGGAAGATAAAGGCAGGAGGATCAGAAGTTCAATGCTAGTTTTGACTACATAGCAAGCTCAAGTCCAGCCTGTTTAAAATAAGCAAGCAAACAAACAAATAGAATTAACATTAAGGGTTGAGGATGTAGCTCAGTGATAGAGTACTTGCCTAGCATGTGCAAGTTCCTGAGTTGGATCCCCAGCAACACATATACATTCTAAATAATGAATACCATCAAATGCTTTGTGTCAATTCATGAAGATCTATCTTTCATAGCACTTGCTTGGTTACAGCTTGATGGACTATTTTAATCAGAGTTGAAAGACCTGGATACAATGAGAACTATGGACTATAAGATTTGGCTTATGAGGATGAGAAAGAGCTTTGCCTGCACTGGGCTAGAAGCAGTTTTTGTGAGAGGCTTGCTGTTATGCCTGTGTCCTGAGGCCTTGTGAAAGATTGCACTGGGTAGAAATGGACTGGTGTGAGCAGAGGGATATGGCACAGAAAAAAAAAAAAAAAAAAAAAAAAAGAAAAAGAAATTTCTGGGTCAAAACTGGCTGGTCTGGAATTCATTACATAGTCTTAGTGTGGCTAGAACTCACAGCTATTCTCCTACCTCTGTTCCTTCTGACCCCAGGTGTAGCTAGAGAGAAAAGCTGTCAGTCTAGGTAGGACAGCAGCACCAGATAATATTTGATTTTATGACATTTTAAACTATCCTGTGCCTTTTCTCAGCCTTTGACAGTAGTAACTCTGAGTCACATCCACCCTGTAGCAAGGCCTTATCTCTAGCTAGAGGCTCTCCCCTAAAGGGTGTAAAAGTAAGGAATTTTGCCAGGTGTTGTAGTTCACGCCTTTAATCCCAGCACTCAGAAGGGAGAGCTAGGAGGATCGCCATGGGTTCGAGGCCACCCTGAGACTACATAGTGAATTCCAGGTCAGCCTGGCCTAGAGTGAGACCCTTCCTAGAAAAACCAAAAGAAAAAAAGTAAGGACTTTCCTTCATTCTAAGAACTTCTACCATTGACTATTTTGAGAATCTCCAGCTGCAGAGTGGCCCGTGTTCATAAAGAAATTTTGTCTCAAATCTATTTTAGCAATTCTCCACTGGAATTGGGTCAGAATCTTTTTTGTTGTTGTTGTTGTTGTTTTTGTTTTCTGAGGTAGGGTTTCACTCTAGCCCAGGCTGACCTGAAATTCACTATGTAGTCTCAGGGTGGCTTCGAACTCATGGCGATCCTCCTACCTCTGCCTCCCGAGTGCTGGGATTAAAGGTGTGTGCCACCATGCCCGGCTAGAATCTTTTTTTTTTTTTTTAAGGTGTGTGCCACCATGCCTGGTTAATATTTTATTTTTATTTATTTGACAGAGAAAGAAGGAGGGGGGGGGAGAGAATGAGAGAGAGAGGGAGAGAATGGGTGCGCCAGGGCCTTCATCCACTGAAAACGAACTCTAGATGTGTTCACCCCCTTGTGCATCTGGTTAACGTGGGTCCTGGGGAATCGAACCTGGGTCCTTTGGCTTTGTAGGCAAATGCCTTAACCGTTAAGCCATACCTCCAGCCCATGGGGTCAGAATCTTTAACACTGTTGCCCAGGCTGGCTTGAACTGAATAAGTCACCAAATATGACCTTGAAGTCCTTCCTGCTACCTCTCAAGTGCTGAGATTCCTGGCATGAGCTACCATGCCTGGCTGGTTAAATTGATTCATCTGAATTTGTGTGTGTGTGTGTGTGTGTGTGTCTGTATGTGTTAAGATGTAATTTTTTTTCCTTAACAATTCTCTAACTTCCTTTAAAAAAATAAAACACCTTTGGCTGCTCTCCTCCATTGTGTGAGGGGACAGACGCCAGCTGGCTTAATAAAGACTCTCCTTTTAAATTTTTTTTAAAAATATTTTATTTATTTATTTATTTATTTATTTTCTTTTTTGGTTTTTCAAGGGAGGGTCTCTCTCTGGCTCAGGGTGACCTCAAACTCAAAGTGATCCTCCTACCTCTGCCTCCCAAGGGCTGGGATTAAAGGTGTGCACCACCATGCCTGGAAAAGATTGATTTTTATTTATTTATTTATTAGAGACAGAGAGGGAGAGAGAGAGAGAAAGAGAGAGAATGGGCGCATCAGGGCCTCCAGCCACTGCAAACAACTCCAGATGCACATGCCACCATGTCCACCTGGCTTATTTGGGACCTGAAGAATCAAAACTGGGTCCTTAGGCTTCGCAGGCATGTGCTTTAACTGCTAAGCCATCTCTTTGGCCCTCCTTTTAAATTTTTTTTTTCCTCCTTTTAAATTTTTATTCGGGTGGTCTTCTGTTCATTTCTGGTTTGGGAGTCGCTACATTTGGAGGCCCCTGGGAGATACTATATTCTTCTCGCTAAACTGACCCCCGAATCTGGTCTCTCAGAATCTTGATTTCTTGGGACTGTACTTTGGCTGCGGGTGGGAGACCCCAGGGGGCAGCCGCTAAGACCCCTTCCTCAGCCCCAGAGACATTCTCTGGGCCCCGGTGGGAAGGAGTGGCAGTCAGAGGACATCAACACCGTGACCTGGGAGTCATGTGGTCCGAAAACCTCCGAGGAGGACTATCACTAAGGACAGATCTCAGACTCCCACCCTGACATGGAAAAGCAATCCAGAGTTCTAGCTGTTTGCGCTTGCTGATGTGGGTGGAGCTGGTTGTTCGAAGGTGCCCTTAAAATTTGTGACACAAGGAGACCCACATGCCCTCAGGGAATTGGGGCCATACCCATCAGCCCAGGGGTAGAGATTCATCACCCCAGAGTAAGAGGACACTGTCCTCAGCTGACTGTAGCAGCTAGCGGGTCACCAGGAACCAGAGGGTCCCTTTCAAGTCAAGCTCTGGAGGACCCCTGCCCCTGACAAGGAGACTGCAGCTCCGCTGTAGTCACTCCGGAAGCTGGCTGGTCGATGCGCAGCAGAAGCTTGAGGAAATCAACGTGAGATATCAAAAAAATTGTTTCAAATCGCCGGGCGTGGTGGCGCACGCCTTTAATCCCAGCACTTGGGAGGCAGGGGTAGGAGGATGACCATGAATTCGAGGCTGCCCTGAGACTACATAGTTAATTCCAGGTCAGCTTGGGCCAGAGTGAGACCCTACCTCAAAATAAATAAATAAATAAATAAATAAATAAATAAATAAATAAATAAATAAATAAACAAACAAACAAACAAACAAATAAATCATATAGACTGCACAAACTAACTGTCACATCCTGTTTCTGTAAACCAGTTGCCCATTTGCTGGTATGAAAATTTGTTTTCTTGGTCACCCTGGCTCACCACTCCAATTACTGTCATCTCCAGAGCCATAATTCTGTTACTTTTAGGGTTCATTGTAAGCCCCTACATTTTAAATGCTCTAATCAAGTTTTTCTAACAGAATTTCCTCAGTAAAATTAATGGTTCTCAGGACAGAGAATGAGGCTATAGTAACTGATGAGTCTAAGATTTGACTCAGGTACTAAAACCAGTGGGGAATGAAACAGAACAGACCTAAGGGAAGCCATCTTAGGCCACTCAGCCATCTTGACATTCTCCAGGAGCCATAAGAGATTGAAGATTAACACTGATCAGTAGCTACAAGCTTGAAAGCATGATTCCAGTAAAGACACCTGAGGTTAGTCCTGCCCTGAGGTCAAGGTGGCCTGTTACTGCAAATGAGCTTCACCAGGTGTTTGGTCTTGCCCTTATCAGGACCTCACTGCCCAAGTTCTGTTTACTCTTGCAAAAGATAATTGGGGTGAGGGGATAACTGAAGAGTAAGGGGTAGGTCATTGTAAAGGAATGTGATTTTTGCCTTTAAAAATTCACTGTTATGGGGCTGCTCTCTCCATGCTGTGAGGGGACAGTTGCTGGCTGGCTTAATAAAGACTCTCTTAAAAAAAAAAAAAATTAAGAGGCAGATAGAGAGAGAGAGAGAGAGAGAATGGGCATGCCAGGGCCTCCAGCCACTGAAAACAAACTCCAGATGCATGCACCCTCTTGTGCATCTGGCTTACGTGGGTCCTGGGGAATCGAGCCTCAAACCGAGGTCGTTGGGCTTCACAGGCAAGCGCTTAACTGCTAAGCCATCTCTCTAGCCCCAAGACTCTCCTTTTTAACTAAAAAAAAAAAAAAAAAAAAAAAAAAAAAAAAAAAAAAAAAAAAAAAACTTTAAAAATATTTTTATTTTATTTGCTTGAGAGAGAGAGAGAAAGAAAGAGAGAGAGAATGTATATAGAAAAAGAATGGGAATGCCAGGACCTTCAACCACTGCAACCAAACTCCAGATGCATACGCCACCTTGTGCAGCTGCCTTACTTGGGTACTGGGGGACTGAACCTGGGTCCTTTGGCTATATAGGCAAGCACCTTAACCACTAAGCAATCTCTCTAGCCCTCTCCAACTTTCTTTTATTTAATTATTTTCGGTTTTTCGAGGTAGGGTCTCACTCTAGTCCAGGCTGACCTGGAATTCACTATGGAGTCTCAGGGTGGCCTCAAACTCACAGCGATCCTCCTACCTCTGCCTCCCAAGTGCTGGGATTAAAGGCGTGTGCCACCACGCCGGGATATTTATTTATTTTTTAGAGAGAGACAGAATTGGCACCCAGGGCCACAGCCACTGCAATCAAACTCCAGATGCTTGTGCTACCTAGTGGGCATGTGTGACTTTGTGCTTGCCTCACCTTTGTGCATCTGGGTTATGTGGGATCTGGAGAGTTGAACATAGGTTCTTACGCTCCACAGGCAAGCACCTTAACTGCTAAGCCATCTCTTCAGCTCTCCAACTTTCTTAACATCATGTGTTTAACAACCTATTTTTTTTCTCCACTGGCCTGGTATTATTTTTCACAATCGAATACTCACCATTTATTTTTTAAAAAATGTTTTTATTTATTTATTTGCAAGGAGAGAGAGAAAGAGAATGGGCACACCAGGGCTTCTAGCCACTACAAACAAATTCTAGACACATGTACTACCATGTGCATCTGGCTTACCTGGGTCCTGGGGAATCAAACCTGGGTCCTTAGGCTTCATGCTCAAGTGCCTTAACTGCTAAGCCATCTCTCCAGCTCGAATACTCACCATTTCTACAATGCCGGGAGAAGAGAGCGGAATGTTCTGAAACACGGGGGGAACTTGATGTTTCTGCCGAGCCAATAGTAGAAGCTGGCCTGGGCTCTCCTACCAATCCCCCAGCCATGCAGCTTGCTCTGCATAAACACATAAGAAGACTGGCTGATATTCCTAACTTATCCCCACTTAGGCAGAGAGCTTAGTTCTGAGACAAGACCATTCACTTCCACCGCTACAGATCCTGTGTGAGTCTTGTGTGTAGGTAGCCTCTCATCATCTCTATCTGCCCACAGGAGGGTGCTGTGGGCTGCGGGATGAGAGAAAGCCCTTGAGCAACCACCTCCTGGTCTGAGAATTTGGAGCAGGGTTCCAGAGACAATGATAGAGCTGGATTTGCTCTTGTAAAATGTACTGCCATTAAAAAAAAAATAGTGATGTGAGCCGGGAGGCAAAGGTAGGAGGATCGCCATGAGTTCAAGGCCACCCTGAGACTACATAGTGAATTCCAGGTCAGCCTGGACTAGAGTGAAACCCTACCTTGAGGAACAAAACAACAACAGGGCTGGGAAGACGGCTTAGTGGTTAAGCGCTTGCCTGTGAAGCCTCAGGACCCCGGTTCGAGGCTCGTTTCCCCAGGACCCACGTTAGCCAGATGCACAAGGGGGCACATGCGTCTGGAGTTCGTTTACAGTGGCTAGAGGCCCTGGCATGCCCATTCTCTCTCAGTCTCTCTCTGCCTCTTTCTCTGTCTATCTCTTTCAAATAAATAAATAAATAAATAAATATAAAACAAAAATATTTAAAAAAAACAACAACAACAAAAAAGTGATGTTATGTGAAACATGCTAAATCTGCTGTAATTAATTAACTAATTTTTTTGTTTGTATTTGTTTGTTTGAGACAGTCTCATGTAGTCCAGACTTGCCTCAAACTTCTAAACAGTGGATAACTCCCTTGAACTCTTTTAAAAAATATATTTATTTATTAGACAGACAGAGAGAGAGAGAGAGAGAGAGAGAGAGAGAGGGAGAGAGAGAGAGAGAGAGAGAGGGAGTCTTAAGCTGACTTCAAACTCACTGCGATCCTCCTACCTCTGCCTCCCGAGTTCTGGGATTAAAGGTGTGTGCCACCATGCCCAGCTATTTTCTTAAAATTATTATTTAACTTGGGTGCTGGGGGTCTGAACTCAGGGCTTCATGTTTATGTGGTAAGCACTTGACTGACTGAACCATCTCCCCTGCCCCTGTTATTTGTTAATGTTGGGTCTCAGTGATGGACAAGACTCACTGATCTCTTGGTCCCATGTTGGCTGTAATAATTGCAACCAAAAGGAAGAAAGATGAAAAAGGTGGCACCAAGCAGTACTTTTCCTTTTTTCCTTCCTCCTTCCCTTCCTTCCTTCTTTCCTTCCTTCCTTTCTTTTTTAGAAAAAGAAGAACTTTCACAGAATGTTCAGCAGTCTTTTAATTGACTATTTTGCATGCATTTTTTTGGTGTGTGTTGGCACATGCCTATTATCCCATAATTTAGGAGGTCGAGGCAGGAGGAGCAGAAGTTCAAGGTCATTCTTTGCTATATGATGAGTTTGAAGCCAGCCTAGTGTACATGAGACCCTGTCTCAAAACAAGCAAACAAGCAAACAACAACAAAAAAAAACCCTTGTGTTTGGGCTGGAGAAATGGCTTAGTGGTTAAGGAGTTTGCCTACAAAGCCAAAGGACCCAGGTTCGATTCCCCAAGACCCATGTAAGCCAGATGCACAAAGGGGCTCATGCATTGGGAGTTTGTTTACAGTGGCTGGAGGCCCTGGGGCTCCCATTCTCTTTCTCTCTCACCCCCCCCACCCCGTCTATTCTTCTCTCTCAAACTAAATGAAACAAACAAAAAAACCTCCTTGTGTTGGTTTGAATGTAAAATGTCTTCCATAGCTTCAGGATTGTGATTAAGCCACCTACATGGTTTGATGTTGGCAACGTCTTGCTGGAGCAGGTGTGTCACTTGGGGGTGGGTCTTGAGGTTGATTAGTCCAGCCCTACTGGGTGCTGAGAGCTAGTGTACTCAGATGACTTCCTACTGCTCTGTGTAGAGATGTGATGCCCCAGGTGCCTGCTCTGCATGCTGAAATAAACCCTTTCTTCCCAGCTGTGTATTCTCTAATGTCTTGTCCCAGCAACGAGAAGGTAATTAGCCAAAAATGCTGAGAATAGAGCTGGAGAGATGGCTTAGTGGATAAGGCACTTGCCAGCAAAGCCAAAAGACCCAGGTTTGATTCCCCAGAACCCACATAAGCCAGATGCACAAGGGGGCGCATGTGTTTGGAGTTCATTAACAGCAGCTTGAGTCTCCTCCCTGGCATACCCATTCTCCCCTCCTCTCTTTTTGCCTATTTCTCTCTCTCTCACTCAAATAAATAAATAAATAAATTAAAAATGCTGTGAATAGGAGCTGGAGAGATGACTCAGCACTTAAGGAGCTTGCCTGCAAAGCCTAAGGACCCAGGTTTGATTCCCTTGTACCCGCATAAAGCCAGATGCACAAGATGGTGCATGCATCTGGGGTTCATTTGCAGTGGCTAGAGGCCATGGTGCACCCATTCTTTTTCTATCTGCCTCTTTCTTCCTCTTCCTCTCTCTCAAATTAATTAATTAGGGCTGGAGAGATGGCTTAGCTGTTAAGGCGCATGCCTGCGAAGCCAAAGGAGCCAGGTTTGATTCTCTAGGTCCCAATTAATCCAGATGCACATGGTGGCACATGTGTCTGGAGTTCATTTGCAGTGGCTAGAGGCCCTGGCGCACCCATTCTCACTCACTATCTCTCTCTCCCTCTCTTTGTCTCTAATAAATAAATAAATAAAAATAAATCTTTAAAAATAAAATATTTAAAAAAATTAATTAGCTAATCAAATAAACTAAACAAACGCTGAGAAGCCAGGTGTGGTGGTGCACACCTTTAATCCTAGCATTCAGGAGGCAGAGGCAGGAGGATTTCTATGAGATAGAGACTAACCTGAGACCACATAGTGAATTCCAGGTCAACCTGGGCTAGCAAGACCCTACCTCTAAAACCATCGCCCCCGCAACCAAATGCAGAGAATAAGTGATTATTGAATGCTCAGCCCTAAGTGGGACATCTATCTTACCCCCCACCAAAGATCAGGGAATGTCTCAGAAGAGAGGGGTGGAAAGAATGTAAGAACCAGAGGCTGGAGAGGAGTGCTGTGATGCACTGTCTTCTGGACATGACATGGCTGTTGCACACCTGAATTCTCAGCATGTGTGGTGACCTGTACAAGGGCTGGGAGATGAGTCAGCAGTTAAGGTGCTTGTCTGCAAAGTCTAACGACCTGGGCCACCAGGGTTCCCCAGTATCCACATACAGCCGGATGTACAAAGTGACACATGCAGCTGGAGTTCATTTGCAGCGACTAAAGGCCCTGGCATGCCCATTCTCTCCCTCTGTCTGTCTGTCTCTCTCCCTGCTTGAAAATAGATAAATAATTAAAAACAAAAGACCTATACAAAATTGTGCTCATCCACATTTGGTTGTGGATGCAGGAGGGGTTCATGAAGCCTCACCTGTCCTTGAGGAGCTATTGGCAACTAATGGTTGCTAGTAGAGGGCCAGAAAGTTTTCTCTCATGGTGTCCCACAGGTAAGTTGCTCACATTCCAGTAAATCACCTCCAACCCATGCTCATGCAAGCAAACTCCATGGGTCATGAAAAAAAAAAACAGATGTGAAAGTAGAAGGACTTTTTTTCAGGAAGAAAAAGGGGTTCAACAGGAATGGGAGGGGTAAGAGAAAGTAATAGGGGTGAATATGATCAATATATTATATACACGTATGATATTGTCAATATGTTGTGTGTGTATGTGTGTGTATTTGTTGGCACATGCCTGTGGCAGGAAGAGCAGATGGCTAAGGTCGTCCTCTGCTGTATTTTATTTTAGGGCTCGAGAGGTGGCTCAGCACTTGTGTGCGAAGGATATTGACCTGGGTTCAATGCCCCAGTTCCCACATAAAGCCAGATGCATAAGGGGGCACATGCATCTACAGCTCATTTCCAGTGGCTAGAGGCCCTTGTTCACCCATTCTCTCTCTTTTAAACTATTTGAAAATTTTTAAGAAACTAAAGCAACCAAACAACCAAATAAATAAGTGGAAAGCCAGCCATAGTGGCACACATCTTTTTAAATTTTTTTTTATTTATTTACTTTGCTTATTTGAGAGAGAGAGAGATAGAGGCAGATGGAGAGAGAAAGGGAGAGAGAGAAACAAAGAGATAGAGGCAGGGGCTGGAGAGGTGGCTTAGTGGTAAAGCGCTTGCCTGTGAAGCCTAAGGACCCCGGTTTAAGGCTCGATTCCCCAGGACCCACGTAATCCAGATGCACAAGGGGGTGCATGCATCTGGAGTTCGTTTGCAGTGGCTGGAGGCCCTGGCACACCCATTCTCTCTCTCACGTCTTTCTCCGTCTGTCACTCTCAAATAAATAAATAAAAATAAACAAAAAGATTTTTAAAAACTTTATAAAAAAAAGAGATAGAAGCAGATGGAGAAAGAGAGAGAGAGAGAGAGAGAGAGAGAGAGAGAGAGAATGACTGAGTACTCCAGGGATTTCAGCCTCTGCAAATGAACTCCAGACACATGTGTCACCTTGTGCTTCTGGCTTACATAGGTCCTAGGGAATCAAACCTGGGTCCTTTGGCTTTGCAGGCAAATGTCTTAACTGCTAAGTCATCTCTCCAGCCCTGGTGCACATCTTTACTCCCAGCACTCAGGAGGCAGAGGAGCCTGGGACTACAGCGTGAGTTCCAGGTTAACTTAGGCTAGAATGAGACCCTACCTCAAAAACAACAACAAATAATAATAATAATAATAATAAATGGAGGTTGGGAAAGTGGGCAATAGATTGCCATAATTGGCTTAATTTAGACTCTTCGTCAAACTGAGGTCCTGCTAGTGAGGAAGGAAGGGAAATGGGTAGTGGGTATACAACTCTCATGTGGGCATGTGTGGCTCTGCAGAAGCAAAGATGGGGACCATACAGCTCCAATCCTGTAGGGACAAGTTGTACTTCAAGGCCTGGTCTCAGGAGATGGTGAGATTCCTATTATAGCTTTTTAAAATTATTTTTTGCAAGAGCCAGGTGTGGTGATGCATGCCTTTAATCCTAGTCCTTGGGAGTCTGAGGTAAGAGGATCGCTGTGAGTTTGAGGCCATTCTGAAATTCCAGGTCAGCCTGGGCTAGAGTGAAATCCTACCTTGAAAACAAAAAACAAATACAAAAAATAGTTTTTTTGTTTTTTTTTTTTTGGCCAGGGAGGTCCCTGATGCCTCCTAAAACATTATAGGCCATTAACATGGCTCTTGGTTTCCCATCAGGAGTAGAGGGTAAGACCCTATTGCTGAAGATCACTGAGAAATCAACCTGGAGCTGAGCTGAAAACCTCCCTGCAGACCAGCTGACAGAAAGCTGGAAAAAGCTATAGTGCATGCAGCCCTATGGGAGAGAGATAAACAAAAATGGACACTGTAAGTTTGGCCAGCCAGGTCAAATGAGCCAATGGGTGCAATAGTGGCATGTCTGTTATGGAGGAAACCAACCACTCACTAATTGAAGTGGAGGTCCACTCCACAGGAGGTAACACATGCCTGGTATTGAAAACCTATGACAGGGGAGGTCATGAACCCTAGGGGTATAATATCTGCTGTTGCCTGGCTAAAGGCATATATTATACTCACCAAACTGCCCAGTAAGCAGTTCTTTTAACATTCATACCCATATATTAATGCTACTCTCACTTTTGGTTACAGCTTCTCTTTTTCAGATGGTGGTGACCTTTGGGATGACAAAAGGCACCATAGTGCCAAGAAGAAGTGACAGAGGAGTGCTCAGCACTGACACATCTCTATCACTCCCTCCAAGACTCAGGGTTCATTATGGAAGAGGTGAAGGGAAGAAAATAAGAGCCAAAGGAAGGGTAGGACTGCTTACAGTACAATCTTCTGGACACAAAATGGCCTGGATATCCATGACCTCATAATGGTTGGTACTACCTACACAGGACCCTTATAATAGGAGGAAAAGATGATGATATCAAAATAAAAGAAAGAGTAATTGAGAGGGCAAGGGGATGTGATAGAGAGTAGATTTATGGAGGGGAAAATGGGGGAGGGAATTATCATGGTTTATTGTCTATAATTATGGAAGTTGTCAATAAAAGAACATAGTTTGTTGTTTTTTTTTTCCCCCAAGGTAGGGTCTCATTCAAGCCCAGGCTGACAAGGAATTCACTACGTATTCTTAGGGTGGCCTTGAATTTACAATGATCCTTCTACCTCTGCCTCCTGAGTGCTGGGATTAAAGGCATGCATCACCATGTCCAGCTAAAAATATTTTTATTTATTTATTTGCAATCAGAGAGAGATACAGAGAAGAGGGACAGACAGAGAAGGGGTGTGCCAAGGTCTCCAGCTGCTGCCAACGAACTCCAGATGCCTACACCACTTTGTGCATCTGGCTTTATGTGGGTACTGGGAAATGGAACTCTGGTCGTTAGGCTTTGCAGACAAATGCCTTGACTGCTGAGCCATTTCTCCAGCCCCTGTTTGTTATATCTGTTCCATTGAGTTTGTGGGTGTGGATTTCTGTTCTTTACAGCCCTAGGCAGAGGTCTGGACACATCTTAAAAGTTGATTTTCAGGGGCGGGAGAGATGGGTCAGTGGATAAAGTGCTTGTCACTCAGGCCAGAGTAGCTGAGTTCAACCTTACAGGAAAAGCCAGAAGCCATGGTAGGCTTCTGTAATCCCAGAGGGCTGATGGCAAAATGGGTGCGTGCATCTACATGAACACACACATACTAAGTTGCTCTTCTCATTTGTTCTTGTCAGTATCCCTATTTTACAACGAGAAGAGAGAGGCTTGGAGAGGTGGAATAAATTGCCCAAGTTCATGTGACTGTGGCCCAAACCATATTTGGTTTTCTTTTCTCCTCTCTCCCTTCCTTCTTCCCTCCTTCTTTCTCCTTCCTTCCTTTTTTTTCTTCTTTTTCGAGGTAGGGTTTCACTCTAGCTCATGCTGTCTCTCGGTCTCTAAATGAAAAGAGTTTGCTCATTAATAGCAACAGCAAACAGAATATAGGAATGGCCGAGTTTCTCCTGGGCTCTGTTACTGTCCCCCACCACCTCTGTCCCTCGATTGTCGGGACACAGGAGGCAGCTTATTTCTGAAAGACATTTGCTTGGAGAAGACTTACAGGGTTAATTTTCTGCTTGTCTAGTTCCAAAGTTTACAGTGTAATTTATTGTCCTGAAGACACATGCACATGGTTGGAAGATGTAAGACGTTAGGGTCACAGATGTGTTTGAGAAGAGCAAGAAAAAAAAAATCATCGCATTCAGAGCCTGGGGTCCCTTCTCAACCCATAGTCGCCTCAGGCGACCCCAGCTACCTCTCGCACCACCAAGGTAGGTGCCGCCTGTCTCCACTGTGGAGTTGGGGTGACGACCTTTGCAAACCATGCCTGCTTCCTTCCCTTCACTTGCTTTTCTGCCACGCTCTGCTGCTGAGGGCGGCGGGCTTGGGGGACGTCTTCACTAGGGCATGCAAACCCCGCCTCGGGCCATGCAGATCTTCTTCCTGGAGCCCCACACCCCTTCCCCTACCTGCGCCCCTCGGCTCTGGCTTCCTGCGTCCTTTCAGGGGACTGGGCTGGGACCCCCAGAGCTCACTGCCGGCTGGTTGGAAAGTGCACGGGGACAGGTTCACCACAGGCCCTTCCCCCAGACTCCATTCCACAGGGCAGGAATCTGAGTGCATAACAGGTGCTCCAGGAACCTACGTGGCTCCCTCTTGAGCCCCAGCCCGCTCTTTTGTGGAAGTATCTTTCTAAAACATGGCCAAGGCTATTGGCCAGCAGCACAGAACCACAATTTTGTGGTGTGGGCAACGGATGTAATTGGGGGCCCTAGCTCCCTCTCCAGCCTCATCTGCTTTCTTTGGACTCCGACTGCACAAGTCTGTTGATCCTGCACGGGCTGTCATTGCTCAGGGCCTGGGAGGAGGCTGTTCTTTCTGTCGGCACAGCCCTCCTTCCCTGGCTCTGCCTAGAGAACCCCTGTCCATCCTGCAGCACCCAACTCAAGTGTTTCCTTTTCTTTTTCTTTTTTTCTTTCTTTTTGTTACTTTTTTTTTTTTATTTATTTGAGAGTGACAGAGAGAGAAAGAGGCAGATAGAGAGAGAAAGAGAGGAGAAAGAGAGGATGGGTGGGCCAGGGTCTCCAGCCACTGCAAAGGAACTCCAGACACGTGCGCCCCCTTGTGCATCTGGCTAACGTGGGTCCTGGAGAATCAAGCCTCGAACCGGGGTCCTTAGGCTTCACAGGCAAGTGCTTAACGGCTAAGCCATCTCTCCAGCCCCTCCTTTTCTTTTTCTTTTTTCTTTTTTTAAAGCATTTTATTTTGGGGGCTGGAGAGATGGCTTAGCCGTTAAGGCGCTTGCCTGCAAAGCTAACGGACCTCGGTTTGGTTCCCCAGGACTCACGTAAGCCAGATGCACAAGGTGGCGCATGTGTCTGGAGTTCATTTGCAGTGGCTGGAGGCCCTGGTGTGCCCATCCTCTCTTTCTCTCTTTCTCTCTGTCTGCCTCTTTCCCTCTCTCACTCTCTCAAATAAATGAAGAAAATTAAAATTTTTATTTATTTATTTGATAGAAAGAGAGAGAGAGAGAAAATGGGTACACCAGGGCCTCCAGCCCCACTGCAAATGAAACCCAGCACCACTTTGTGTATCCGGTTTACGGGGGTCCTGGGGAATCAAACCTGAGTCCTTTGGCTTTGCAGGCAAGCGCCTTAACTGTTAAGCCATCTCTCCAGCCCAAGGAAAGGAAGCTTTCCTTTTCACTCTTGTAACTTGAACACATGTCCCTTATTGTAAGTACCTTGGTGGCTCTTCTATGGGCACAGACCTGGGTGTGCATGGTGTTTGTCATTGTAGGTGCTCATTGAACAGGATGGCTACAGAGAGCTTTCCTGAGATTTAGGATGCAGCGCAGCTGGTGGAGTGTTCACCTAGCATGCACGGAGTAGAGACTGAAAGATCAGACTTTCAAGGTCATCCTCAGCTATACAGTGAATCAGAAAACAGCCTTGGCTCTGTGTGACCTTTGTTTCCGTCCTCGGCAACAGAGCAAGTTAGAAGCCAGCCTGACCCTGTCTAAAAAAAGAAAGTAGGGTTATGCTCAGGAAATAGAGTTCTTTCCCTTTCTTCTGTAGGTCTAAACTTCTGAGACGTGTGTGTGTGTGTGTGTGTGTGTGTGTGTGTGTGTGTGTGTGTTGGGGATTTAACCCAGAGCCTCACATAGCTCACACATACTAAGCACACTGTACCGTTGAGCTATGTGCCCAGTCCATTTAGAGTTTCTGACCATGAGAACCAATCATCTTAATATGTGTTTACATACATCCCATTACCATTTAAAGCTCACTGATAAAACTGTGTGAATCGCAACACTTAACTTACCATGTGCCAGGAATTGTTCTCACCATTTCCCTTCATCGTATAGTTGATGAAACAAAGGCTGAGGAGAATTCTTGATTTTGTTTTTGTTTGAGGCAGGGTGTCGCTCTAATACAGACTGACCTGGAACTCACTCCACAGCTCAGGCTGGCCTCAAACTCTCAGTGATCCTCCTACCTCAACCTCCCCAGTGCTGGGATTACAGGGATGCACCATCAGTCCTGGTTTAGAGGTGAATTCTTCATGCAAGTTTACAAAGATGCTGTAGAGTGGGATTGCTGCTCTGATGTTTTACATGCACGTGTGCGCACATGCACACACATGCGTGTGTGTGCATGGTTGTTTTTTTTTTTTTTTTTGAAGTAGGGTCTCACTGTAGCCTAGGCTGACCTAGAACTCACACTGTAGTCCCAGGCTAACCTCAACCCTGTTATCCTCCTACCTCAGGCTCCCAAGTGCTGAGATTAAAGGCATGAGCCACCATGCCTGGCTTCATAGGAAGCTTTCCTGTCACCCTTATAACTAGAACAGAAGTCTATGACTCCCCCAGGGCACTCAGAGAAATGCTAATCTCCCCCTGCCATTTTGATCTGCCCTGGTGATGTATTAGATGACATTCCAGCAAAGTCCTGCCCCTAGCCCTGCAGAGATGAATGCTGAACAGAGGGTTAGAGGCCAAGAATCTGAACCAGCGGGCCTTACTGGTGCCTCACTCAGTCTATTATCAATCAGGCCTGTGCAACGAGAGACTCCATCCACACCCTAAGGGCCAGGCCTCGGGGACTTTTGGAGAGGGGAACCCCAGCATCTTCCTGGAGGGTTCCTCTTCATTCTCTCCCACCCCGCTTCCTCCCTCCCCCCCATGCTAGGAATTGAACCTGGGGCTGCATGTTGGCTGGACAAGCATATAATCACTCAGCCCCCTTGCACATACCTTTATCTGTACCCTCTTAATCTCTCTCTTGCTCTTTCTTTTTCAAGATAGGATCTCACTTTAATTCAGGCTGACCTGGAATTCACCATGTAGTCTCAGGGGGGCCTGGAACTCGCATGATCCTCCTACCTGTGCCTCCCGAGTACTAAGATTAAAGTCATGTACTACCATGCCCGACTTAATATCTCTTTAAATATTTATTTGTACGTGTGTGTGTGTGTGTGTGTGCACAAGTGAACAACAGGTGCTTGTGCATCTGCCTTATGTGTGTGATTTAGGAAGTAAACTTAGAAGGGCAGGCTCTGTAAGAAAATGCCTTTAACCACTGAGCCAGTCCCCACTTAATAGCACTTATGTTGTATTCCAATGAATCCCGTGAGCTGCTCAAGCAAAGCAATCAGGTCCAAGGAGGGGATTGTGGGAACCGTGCTTTAGAAGTACAAATAAGAAGCCCAGGGCTCATGCTACCTGACACTGTTTCCAGGCAGCATCAGAGCCAAACTGATCAGGAATGTGCGTGCCCCCTAGAGTCCACTCCTTCCCAATTGCTTGCTTGTTTGCCTAACTTAGAAGTGACCGGCGTCAGGGCTGGGGATGTGGCTCAATGGAAGAGTGCTTGCTTAGCGTACGCAGGGCTCTGAGTTCAATCTGCAGCCCCAGTATTACAGAAAAAAAAAAAAAAAAAAAAGCAAAAGTCAGCATTTGGGCAGTGGAGGCTGGAGGAACAGGAGTTAAGGATCAAGAGTTAAAGGTCACCCTTGGCTATACAGCAAGCTTGAGGTCAGTGTAGGCTGTGTCAAAAAAAAAAAGTTCTGTAGCTTTCACTTTTTTTTTCTTACCGCCTCACGGGTACCATGTCATTCTACCCCTTCCAGAGACTTAGCAATAGCTAGCCCGCGTAGAGGGCATCCTGAGCAAACGCCTGTGTGCCAAGGAGCGAGCAGGAGACAAAGTAGCCTGGACAGGACCGGGAGGGGCAGGGAGAAGGGTGACCTGGATGGTGCGTGCCGTGGGAAGTCAGCTTCCGCAGGCCTGTGATCTCGGCACTCAGGAGGCAGAGACCAAAGGCTCTCCCGGTTCAAGAGCAGCCTGGCTCTTCAGTGGGATCCTGCCTCAACTTGGCCGTGTCAATTCGGCTGCCCCCTTCATTTTGTGGTGAAGCATTTCAAAGACAAAGCTAAGGTAAGTGAGTTTTACAACGGGCCCCTATGTGGGTATATCTACTACCTGGATTCAGCTGGATCATTTTGCTTGCTGAATCTCACATGTGTCCATCTTTGTATCTATTAGTCCTTTTACTGTCTGTTTTTGTTTTTGTCACTCTAACCTAGGCTGACCTGGAATTTACTATGTAGTCTCAGAGTGGTCTCAAATTCACGGTGATCCTCCTACCTCTGCCTCCCAAGTGCTGGGATTAAAGGTGTGCGTCAACACGCCCGCCCGGCGAGTCCTTTTACTTCCTGACTTTTTCTCTTTTTGAGGTAGGGTCTCCCTCTAGCCCAGGCTGACCTGGAACTCACTCTATAACCAAGGCTGGCCTTGAACTCAGGGTGTTCTTCCTACCTCAGCCTCCCTAGTTCTGGGATTAAGGGCACAAACCATCACTCCAGGCTCTTATTTTTGTTTGCTTGAAACAGGGTCTGATGTATCTCAGGCGAACTCACTATGTACCTGAGGATAACTTTGCACTTGATTCTCTTGCCTCTACCTCTCAAATTCTGGGACTGTTTGCGTGTGCCACCATGCCTGGCCTATTTGGAGCTTGGGCTTGAACCCAATATTTCACATGTTTATTGAAATGTTAAAAGTTGAAGCCAGATGGAGTGACACACACTTTTAGTCCAAGCATTCGGGAGCTGAGGTGGGAGGATTGCTGTGAATTTGAGGTCAGCCTGGGGCTACAAGTGAGACCCTGCCTCAGGGTTGAGGAGAGAAACTTAAAAAAAAAATTAAAAGTTATTAATGAGGGCTGAAGAGATGGTTCAGCGGTTAAGGCCCTTGCCTACAAAGCCAAAGGACCCAGGTTTGATTCCCCAGGCCCCATGTAAGCCAGATGCACAAGGTGGCACATGCATCCGGAGTTTGTTTGCAGTACCTGGAGACCCTGGTGTATCCATTTTCTACCCCCCCATCTTCCTCTCTCTTTCAAATAAATAAATAAAATAAAAATATATTTAAAAAGTTATTAATGAGTGAGGAACCAGGTCGGCTCTGGCTGCTGCTTGCCATGGTCCGGGGAGGAAGTTGACCGCTTGGGTCACGGTTTTGCTGCCTTCCGCACACAGGACAGAGCTCACGCAGTTCTGTGGAGAAGAGCTTGTTCACAATATAAACCTGTAACCAGCAATGAGGATATGCCCATACCAATGGAAAATCCTTACAAGGAGCCTCTGAAGAGATGCATCTTGTGTAGGAAACATGTAGATTATAAGAATGTACATCTTTTGTCCCTGTTTATTTCTCCATTTAATGGATGCATTTATGGAAGGCCTATAACAGGTCTTTGTGTGCAGAAACAAAAGGAAATAACAAAAGCCATTAAGAGAGCCCAAATAATGGGGTTCATGCCTGTTATGTACAAGGATCCAGCATACCTCAAAGACCCTAAAGTTTGTAACATCAGATACTGGGAATAAATGTTAGGTTATTGCTAATAAAAAAAAAGTTATTACTGAGCCAGGCGAAGTGGTCCATACCTATTATCCCAGACCTTGGGCAGGGTGATAGAAGGGGCTGGAGGCCAGAGACTTGGGAGTTCAAGGCCAACTGGGCTACAAAGTGAGACCCTGTCTCAAAACAAACAAATAAAAACCCCAAACCAAAAAGACTCCCCCAAACTACAATGAATTAACCAACAATCTTCTTCCGCATGTCTCCTGTCTGCCCAGTCCTCTGCTCCATCTCCCAGCAGTCATTTGTGCAGTTTATTTTTACTGCAACCAAGGATACCACTCTGGTAGTCAGTCTGTCAGACAGAATGTTCGTTCTGCTGGTTGGGCCACATGGGGTAGAGCTCAGTACCGTCAGCTGCCTTGAGAGAAAAGAAGCAATCCAGAGTCATTAGGATTTACTAGAAACTTACCTTATGAATACACCATAGTACTTCCAGATAAGGAGATGGTTCTAGTCCAGCTGACACGGTCCAGGTGTCTTCTCCAAACTACTTATGGATTGAAGCCCTAGATGCTGCAACCATCCCAATGTGATGGTGTTTGGAGGTGAGAGAAAGAAGCAGATATATATATAGAGAATGGGTGTTCAAGGGCCTCCATCCCTGCAAATGAACTCCAGATACATGTGTCACCTGTACATCTGACTTATGTAGGTCCTGGGGAATCAAACCTGGGTCTTTTAGTTTTGCAGGCAAGCACCTTAACCACTAAGCAATTTCTTGACACACACACACACACACACACTTTTTTTTTTTTTTTTGGTTTTCAAGGTAGGGTCTCACTCTAGCTCAGGCTGACCTGGAATTCACTATGTAGTCTCAGGGTGGACTCAAACTCATGGTGATCCTCCTACCTCTGCCTCTCGTGTGGTAGGATTCTTTAAAGACATACACCACCATGCCCGGCTTTTTGGCTAATATTTTTAAAAAGTATTTTTTTTTTTAGCCCAGTGTGGTGGTGCATGCCTTTAATCCCAGCACTCGGAAGGCAGAGGTAGGAGGATTGCTATGAGTTAGAGGCCACCCTGAGACTACATAGTGAATTCCAGGACAGCCTGGGCCAGAGTGAGACCTTACCTTGAACTCTCCCAAAAATATTTTTATTTATTTATTTGCAAGAAGAGAGAGAGAGAGAGAGGGAGAGAGAGAGAGAGGGAGAGAGAGAGAGAGCGAGAGAGCATGGGAGGGAGCACGCCAGGCCTCCTGCCACTATAAATGTACCACTCTGGGCATCTGGCTTTTCATGGGCATTGAGGAATCGAATACAGCCTCTAGGCTTTGCAAGCAAGAGTCTAAACCACTGTGCTATCTCTCTAGCTGGTTATGGTTAATCTTGATTGTCAACTTGATTAGAGTGAGAAGCTCAGAGGAACTCAGTAAGCAGCTCTGTGTCTGGCTGCCAAGATGTTTCCAGAGTGGCTGAACTGTGAGGTTAGCCCTGCGGCACCACCCACCAGGCTGGGGAACTGGAGGAAGAGAAGGAGGAAGCCAGCTTACCAGAGCCGACTTTCTCTCTCTACTTCCTGACTAACAGTTGTTTTTTTGAGGTAGGGTCTCACTCTAGCCCAGGCCAACCTGGAATTCACTATGTAGTCCCAGGGTGGCCTCGAACTCACAGTGATGCTCCTACCTCTGCCTCCTGAGTGCTGGGTTTAAAGGTGTGTGCCACCACGCACACATTTTCATTCCTTATTTCCTTCCTCAACCTTCCAAGTGCCGCTATTCAGGCATGAGCCACCATTATTGACTTATTTTCTACCTTTTTTTTTTTTTTTTTGTATTTTTTGCTTTTAAGCCCCTTACTCTGTAGCACTTTTTTTGTAACTAGAGGACCAAGAAGTGAGTTGTGGGAAGAGGGAAAAGATTTTCAGTTCTCTGAAGTTTGCTTTTTATGTATCTTTTTTCTTTTTGGTTCTTCGACATAGGGTCTCACTCTAGCCCAGGCTGACCTGGAATCACTATGTAGTCTCAGGGTGCCCTCGAACTCACAGTGATCCTCCTATCTCTACTGGAATTAAAGGCATGTGTCTCCACGTCGGGCTTTTTGTGTATCTTTTAATTGATCTGCTGAAGAAGGGACTTGGGGCAACACTAAAGGACTGGGAAACTTCTGGAGAGAAAAGGTCTGTGGGCTGCAAAAAAGATGACTAGTAAGTGACCCCTGTAGCAAACAGCTTTCAGTAACCATGAGCATGGATGGATGCTACATTTTAGCAATTGTTATGCTCTTATTTGGGACGACTTTAGGGGAGAACAGATGTACTTGAAAAGATTTCAACCTTAAATGGTGGTGTTAGGGTCCAGATGTGGGCTGCCTAACCCAATTTGCAATATACCTTGGGTCACCCTTGCTATTTGGTTTGCTCTGAAAACAATGCTGCCCTCTGTTGGGCTGGTGTTGCAAGCACAGCCATGTGCGCTGAACTTTCCCACCAGTGAGATTTTTCCAAGGTTGGAGGCAAGAGGCACAAGGGACAAACCAGTGGTGAGTCTTCCAATCTTACGTTTTGTTTTGAGACAAAGCCTCGTGTAGCCCACGCTGACCTCAAGCTTCCTGAACTGCTGATCTTTTTGTTTTCACCTCCCAAGTGCTGAACTCACAGGTATGGGCTATCATGGCTGGTTTATGTAGTGCTGGGGATCTGGTGCAGGGACTCACGAGCTACGCCAGCGTTCTACTAACTGAGCTACGTCCCTAAGTTCTCCCAGTCTTTAGGATCCAGACTGACTTGGAGCTCTGTAGTCCCAGACTAGCGCCCCCATGACCATCTTAGAGTCCATCTTTCTTTGGAATTTCATTCTGCAACAACTGAAACAAAAAAAAATTTTTTTGTTATTTATTTGCAAGCAGAAAGAGATAGAGAAGAGAGACAAAGAGAATGGGCACACCAGGGCCTCTAGCTGCTGTAAACAAACTCCAGATGCATGCGCCACTTTGTGCATCTGGCTTTACGTGGGTACTGGGCAATCGAACACTGGTCATTAGGATTTGCAGGCAAGCTCTCTAGCCACTAAATAATCTCTCCAGCCCCTGCAACAACTTTTTTAAAAAATATATTTTTTGGATTTTTTTTTCTGATTTTTTTCTTATTTATTTGTTAGAGACAGAATGGGTATGCCAGGGCCTGGAGCCACTGCAAACAAGCTCCAGATGCATGGGCCACCATGTACATCTGGCTTATGTGGGACCTGGAGATTTGAACCTGGGTACTTAGGCTTTGCAGGCAGGTGCCTTAATTGCTAAGCCATCTCTTCAGTCCAAAAATATTTTTTATATTTATTTGTTTATGAGAAAGAGAGAGAGAGAGAGAGAGAGAGAGAGAGAGAGAGAGAGAGAGAGAATGGGCTTGCCAGGGCCTCTAGTCTCTGCTAATGAACTCCAGATGCATGCGCCACTTTGTGCATCTGGCTCTATGTGGGTACTTGGGAATTAAACTCTGGTCATTAGGCTCTGCAGGCAAATTCCCTACTACTAAGCAATCTCCAGCCCCTGCAACAACTTTTTAAAAACATATTTTTTATATTTATTTATTTATTTATGAGAGAGAGAGAGAGAGAGAGAGAGAGAGAGAAAGAGGGCATGCCAGGGCCTCTAGCCGCTGCAAACAAACTCCAGATGCATGTGCCACCGTGTGTGTGTCTTACATGAGTTCTGGGGAGTCGAACCTGGGTCTTTAGGTTTTTCAGGCAAGTGTCCTAACCACTAAGCAATCTCTCCAGGCCCTGCAACGACTTTTTAATCTCACCATCCACTGGCCAACCTGTCTTTAAGGTACATGAGGTATAATGGTCAAAATAGGGTAAGGATGCCAGTCCTCCTGGTGTGTGGAATATCAAGAGAAAGTGGGACAAAGGACAGCAAGGAGGCCCGGGGAGTTGTGGCTATGAACTGATGGGTAGTGGGTCCTGGGGAACAGGTCAGGGGGTAGGTAACAAGCATCCCACACCTGAAGGAAGTGAGGGAAGTGCCTAAGGTCAATACAGGCTGAGATTCCTGAACAGAGAAAACACTTGAGTCAATGCCCAGAGGCATGAGCAGAGATATAAGGCAAAGGGTCTGGTTCCAGGATGTTGTGGTTGAATTGTATTCATTAGAGGGGCCCCAATCCAGTGAGGCTGATGTCCTTATCCAATGGGGAGATGTGGAGGCTGAGAAGATGGCACCATGGTTAAAGGCATTCGTTTGCAAAGCTTGCCTGCCCAGGTTCAATTTCCTAGCCACCCACATAAGCTGGATGCAAGAAGTGTTGCAGGCACCTGGTGTTTGTTTTGCAGTGGCATGGGTCCCTAGGGCATGTGACACACACACACACACACACACACACACACACACACACACACACACAAGCAAATAAATAAATTTTTTTTTTTTTTTTTTTTTTTTTTTTAATTTTTATTAACATTTTCCATGATTATAAAATATATCCCATGGTAATTCCCTCCCTCCCCACCCCCACACTTTCCCGTTTGAAATTCCATTCTCAATCATATTACCTCCCCATTACAATCATTGTAATTACATATATACAATATCAACCTATTAAGTATCCTCCTCCCTTCCTTTCTCCACCCTTTATGTCTCCTTTTCAACTTACTGGCCTCTGCTACTAAGTATTTTCATTCTCACACAGAAGCCCAGTCATCTGTAGCTAGGATCCCCATATGAGGGAGAACATGTGGCGCTTGGCTTTCTGGGCCTGGGTTACCTGACTTAGTATAATACTTTCCAGGTCCATCCATTTTTCTGCAAATTTCATAACTTCATTTTTCTTTACCGCTGAGTAGAACTCCATTGTATAAATGTACCACATCTTCATTATCCACTCATCTGTTGAGGGACATCTAGGCTGGTTCCATTTCCCAGCTATTATAAATTGAGCAGCAATAAACATGGTTGAGCATGTACTTCTAAGGAAATGAGATGAATCCTTTGGATATATGCCTAGGAGTGCTATAGCTGGGTCATATGGTAGATCAATCTCTAGCTGCTTTAGGAACCTCCACACTGTTTTCCACAATGGCTGGACCAGATTGCATTCCCACCAGCAGTGCAGAAGGGTTCCTTTTTTTCCACATCCCCGCCAACATTTATGATCATTTGTTTTCATGATGGTGGCCAATCTGACAGGAGTGAGATGGAATCTCAATGTAGTTTTAATCTGCATTTCCCTGATGACTAGTGACGTAGAACATTTTTTTAGGTGCTTATATGCCATTCGTATTTCTTCCTTTGAGAACTCTCTATTTAGCTCCTTAGCCCATTTTTTGATTGGCCTGTTTGATTCCTTATTAGATATCTTTTTGAGTTCTTTGTATATCCTAGATATTAATCCTTTATCAGATATATAGCTGGCGAAGATTTTTTCCCATTCTGTAGGTTGCCTCTTTGCTTTTTTCACTGTGTCCTTTGCGGTGCAAAATCTTTGTAATTTCATTAGGTCCCAGTGGTTAATCTGTGGTTTTATTGCCTGAGCAATTGGGGTTGTATTTAGAAAGTCTTTGCCAAGACCAATATGTTGGAGGGTTTCCCCAACTTTTTCCTCTAGCAGTTTCAAAGTTTCCGGTCTGATGTTAAGGTCTTTAATCCATTTGGACTTAATTCTTGTGCATGGCGAGAGAGAAGAATCTATTTTCATCCTTCTGCAGATATTTATCCAGTTTTCAAAACACCATTTGCTGAAGAGGCTGTCTCTTCTCCAATGAGTATTTTTGGCATTTTTATCGAATATCAGGTGGCTATAGCTACTTGGGCTTACATCTGGGTCCTCTATTCTGTTCCACTGATCTACATGTCTGTTTTTGTGCCAGTACCATGCTGTTTTTGTTACTATGGCTCTGTAGTATAGGTTAAAATCAGGTATGGTGATACCACCAGCCTCTTTTTTGTTGCTCAGTATTATTTTAGATATTCGAGGTTTTTTATGATTCCAAATGAATTTTTGGATTGTTTTTTCTATTGCAAATAAATAAATTTTTTAAAAAATATTTTACTGGGGGCTGGAGAGATGGCTTAGCGGTTAAGCGCTTGCCTGTGAAGCCTAAGGACCCCGGTTCGAGGCTCGGTTCCCCAGGTCCCACGTTAGCCAGATGCACAAGGGGGCGCACGCGTCTGGAGTTCGTTTGCAGAGGCTGGAAGCCCTGGCGCGCCCATTCTCTTTCTCTCCCTCTATCTGTCTTTCTCTCTCTGTCTGTCGCTCTCAAATAAATAAATAAAACATTTAAAAAAAAATATTTTACTGGGGATGGAGAGATGGCTTAGCAGTTAAAGCATTTGCCTGCAAAGCCAAAGGACCCTGTTCGAGTCCCCAGGACCCATGTAAGCCAGATGCATAAGGGGGCACATGCGTCTGGAGTTTGTTTGCAGCAGATGGAAGCCCTGGCATGCCTATTCTCTCTCTCTCTCTCACTCTCTCTTTCTCTCAAATAAATAAATAAAATATATTTTAAAATATTTTGTTTTTATTTATTTATTAGAGAGAGCGAATGTATCTGGAGTTCGTTTGCAGTGGCTGGAGGCCCTGGTGTGCCCATTCTCTCTCTCTCTCGCTATGTGAGTTCGAGGCCACCCTTAGACTACATAGTGAATTCCAGGTCAGCCTGAGCTATAGTGGGACCCTACCTCGAAAAACAAAACAAAATAAAAACAAAAACAAAGCAAGCAAGCAAGCAAACAAAAACCAGCAAGCATGAACTAAATTACAGCTTTTCTTTGGATCTGCCTACCTGTTTCCATAATCTCTCTTTCTGCTCCAGAATCCAATGCCGGCTCTCTCATTCCTTGTGGTTATCAGGTCTCCCAGTCTCCTGGGCCTGGTCTAGCTTCTCTCAGGCTCTTCTTGTTTTTCATGACCTTGACAGTCTTCAGAAACACTGGCCAGGTAAATGTTCCCAACCTGGATTTATTTGATATGACTCTCATGATTAAATTAGGGGTTACAAAGGTTTCTAGAGTGAGGAGCCTTTTAAAAACTTCTTATTTATTTATTATTTATTTGCATGAGCATGTGCATGTGCGTGTGTGTGTGTGTGTGTGTGTGTGTTGGGGCGGGGGGTACCAGAACCTCTTGCTGCCCCAAACAAATGTCCATCGGGCTTTACGTAGATAGCCAGAGACTTCAACCATGCCTGGAAGGCTTTGCAAGCAAGTGCCTTTAACCACTGAGCCTTTCTCCAGCCACTGAAGAGCTCTTCTTTTCACTTCATATCAGAGGTTCATGGAGTCTATATGCCAGCCCTAGTGAATTTAACCATCCTGTCACTGGTAAAGCCTTTCTTGACAGGCTTCTGTGCCATAAAGTTATTTAAAATGTACTTTAAAAATTAGTTCTGAGTGGGACAGATGGCTAAGCAGTTAAGGCACTTGCCTGCAAAACTAAAGGATGCAGGTTCAATTCTCCAGTACCCATGTAAAGCCAGATGCACAAGATGGTGCATGAATCTGGAGTTTGTTTGCAGTGGCTAGAGGCCCTGGCATGCCAATTCTTTCTCTCTCTATTTGCCTTTTTCTCTTTCTCCCAAATAAATAAAAATTTTATTTAAAAATAAGTTCTAATTAGAGCAATAGGGCAAGAGTAAAAATAAAGATCACTCAACTTGGGAAGGAGGAAGTCAAATTGCCACCCTTTGTGGTAGGCATAGTCTTTTACATAGAAAACTCCAAGCATCCCAAAAAACTATAGAACCAATAAATTTAGCCAAATTTCAGAAAAAAAAATCTGTAGTGTCAAACCAGGCATGATGGTGCACATCTGTAAATCCCAGCATTGAGAGGCTGAGGCAGGAGGATCATGAGTTTGAGGCCAGTAGGCATTGCATGTCTCAAAACTAAAACAAAGCCAGGCGTTGACTGTGGTGGCTCGTGCCTATAATCCCAGCACTTGGGAGGCTGAGTACGAGGTGAGCCTGGGCTACAGAATGAGTTCTAGGTCAGCCTGGGCTAGAGTAATACCCTGCTTCAAAACAAACAACAAAAAGCTCCCAGTGTTCCCCACAGACAAAACAAAACTGGGTGTGGTGGTACAAACTTGTAAGCCCAACACTCAGGAGGTAGAGGCAGGAGGAGCAAGGGTCCAAGGTCTTTCTTGCCTGTATAGCAAGTTGGAGGCCGTCCTTGAAAACATAAGACCTTGCCTCAACAAAACAAGGGCTGGGAGATGGCTCAGTCACATGAACACATGGAACTGAGTTTGATCCATAACACACACATAAAAATATGGCCATAGGGGCTGGAGAGATGGCTTAGTGGTTAAGGCATTCGCCTGCAAAGCCAAAGGACCTCAGTTTGATTCCCCAGGGCCCATGTAAGCCAGATGCACAAGGGGGTGCATGCATATGGAGTTCATTTGTACTGGCTGCAGGCCCTGGCACACCCATTCTCTCTCTCTCTCTCTCTCTCTCTCTCTCTCTCTCTCTCTCTCTCTCTCTTTCCCTCTCTTGCTCTCTCAAATTAAAAAAAAATGGCCATAAAGCCGGGCATGGGGGCACACACCTTTAATCTCAGCACTCGGGAGGCAGAGGTAGGAGGATCACAGAGAGTTCGAGGCCACCCTGAGACTACATAGTCAATTCTAAGTCAACCTGAGCCATAGTGAGACCCAACGGACATATATGTCTGGGACCCCAGTATTGAGAGAGAGATAGACAGGAGAATCACTGGGGCTCACTGGCCAGCCAGACTGCCCTTAATTAAAATGGTAGCTCTAAATTCAGTGAGAGACTATTCCAAGGAAACAATGTGGGAGAGCAAGAGGAAGGTACTGGACATTCTGGTCCGGCCTCCACACTTGTGAGCGCACAGGGCAGCGCAGCTGAACTCACTCCCTGCCCCTGCCCACTCACCAGAAACAAACTAGTAGCGTTTCCACACACCAAATTGTAGGTTAGTTGAAAAAGAAAATTTAAAAGCAACCTCAGGCTGGGCGTGGTGGTGAGCACCTTTAATCCCAACACCTGGGAGGCAGAGGTAGGAGGATCACTGTGAATTTGAGGACCACCTGGGACTACAGAGTGAGTTTCAGGTCAATCTGGTCTAAAGTGAGACCCTAGCTTAAAAAAAAAAAAAACAACAGAAAAAATTATTTATTTGCATGCGCTAGAGTCTCCTGCCACGGTAAAGGAGTGCCTGTTGGCTTGATGTGTAGTTGGGGGATTGATTGCACCCTGGGGCAGCAGCGTTTGCGAGTAAGTGTCTTTAACCACTGAGCAATCTTCCCAGTCCCTCATGTGTCTTTCTTTTTAAAAAAAATTTCATTTATTTACTTATTGAGAAAGGGGGGGAATGAGAATGGGTGCTCCAGGCCCCCAGCCATTGCAAATGAACTCCAGATGCATGTACCATCTTGTGCATCTAGTTTATGTGGGTACTGGGGAATCTAACCTGGGTCCTTAGGCTTTGCAGGCAAGTGCCTTGACCACTAAGCCATCTCTCCAGCCCTATTGTTATTTTTTTTTTAAATTTTATTTATTTATTTGAGAGCAACAGACACAGAGAGAAAGACAGATAAAGGGAGAGAGAGAGAATGGGCGCGCCAGGGCTTCCAGCCTCTGCAAACGAACTCCAGACGCGTGCGCCCCCTTGTGCATCTGGCTAACGTGGGACCTGGGGAACCGAGCCTTGAACCAGGGTCCTTAGGCTTCACAGGCAAGCGCTTAACCGCCAAGCCATCTCTCCAGCCCAGTTGTTATTATTTTTGTGACAAGTTCTCACGTAACCCAGGTTGGCCTAGAATTTGCTATGTGGCTGATCCTGGCCCTGAACTCCTATTTTCTGCCTCTACCTACTGAGTTCTAGGATTACAGATGTGCCATCATTCCCTGCTGCCAGTTAACTGATCTTCTGACAAGGTGCTAAGACCAGGCCCTGAAGAAAGAAAGTATGGTCTCTTTGACAAATGGAGCTGGGAAAATTGTATATTCATATGCAGAATGAAAATAGATCTTTTTGGGCTGGAGAGATGGCTTAGCGGTTAAGCGCTTGCCTGTGAAGCCTAAGGACCCTGGTTCAAGGCTCAGTTCCCCAGGTCCCATGTTAGCCAGATGCACAAGGGGGCGCACGCGTCTGGAGTTCGTTTGCAGAGGCTGGAAGCCCTGGCGCGCCCATTCTCTCTCTCCCTCTATCTGTCTTTCTCTCTGTGTCTGTCGCTCTCAAATAAATAAATTAAAAAAAAATTAAAAAAAATTAAAAAAAGAAAATAGATCTTTTTCTCTTGAGAGTTATAAAAATGAACTTTAAAAAATGGATTAAAGAATCAAATGTAAGACCTAAAACTGTGAAACTACTAGAAGAAAACAAGAGACTGGGCAAGGATTATTTTAGATAAAACCCCAAAACAGCAGATACAAAAGCAAAAATAGACAAATGGGTTATGTCAAGTAAAAAAGCTTCTGCATCTGGGCGTGGTGGCGCACGCCTTTAATCCCAGCACTCAGGAGGCAGAGGTAGGAGGATCACTGTGAGTTTGAGGCCACCCTGAAACTACAGAGTTAATTCCAAGTCAGCCTGGACTAGAGTAAAACCCTACCTTGAAAAACCAAAATAAATAAATAAATAAAAATTAGACAATAGTTCTAAATGGACATTTCTAAGTAGAAATGACTAAAATGCTCCATACCATGAGTCATAACAGAAATACAGATGAAAACCACACTGCTATTTCCTCACAGCTGCTAAACTGACTGTTAGCAAAAAGATAGCATGTGCTGACAAGCATGTGGAGGACAGGAAACCCTTCACACAGTGTTGAGTACATGTAAATTAGTATAATTATTACAGCAAACAGTATGAAGGTTCCTCAAAAAATTAAAAATAGAACTACCATGTGATTCAGTCGTCCCCTCACTGTCTATATCCAAAGGAAATGAAGTCAGCATTTTCATGTTCATGCAGCACTGTCTTGACAGCCAAGAGATGGAAATGTTCATCAGCTGAGTGGATGAGGATGAGGTATGTCTTTAATCCCAGCACTGGGGTGTTGGGCAGAGGTAGGAGGATCGCTCTGAGTTCAAGGCCACCCTGAGACTACATGGAGAACTCTGGGTCAGCCTGGGCTAGAGTGAGACCCTACCTCAGAAGAAAAACAAGAAAGGAGCCCGGCACGTGTGGTGGTGCACATCCTTAGTCCCAGCACTTGGGAGGCAGAGGCAGGAAGACTGCCATGAGTTTGAGGCTACCCTGAGACTACATAGTGAATTACAGGTCAGCCTGAGCTAGAGTGAGACAAAAAAAAAAAAAAAAAAAAAAGAGACGATAAAAAAAGAAAATATGGTATGCATATTCAGCCATAGAAAGAATGCAACCCTGTCATTTGTGATGACATGGATGAAACTGGGAAACATTGTGTTAAGTGAAGTTAGCCAGGCAATGAAGGACAAACACTCACATGGAATCTATAATAAACAAGAGTTGATCTCATAGAACTAAGAGGCAAGAAAACTAGTGGGGAAGAAGGAAGGGAAGATATTGGTCAATGGATGCTAAGTCTTGGCAAGATAGGAGAAAAAAGTTTTGATATTCCATTGCCCAGTAGAGTGATTATAGATAATAATCATATGCTGGATAGCTCTAGAAAAGCTGAAAGGATTTGAATGTTTTTTTTTCCCTCAATTTTTATTAACATTTTTCCATAATTATAAAAAAATCCCATGATAATTCCCTCCCCCCTTTCCCCTTTGAAATTCCATTCTCCATCATATCCCCTCCCCATCTCAATCAGTCTCTCTTTTATTTTGATGTCATGATCTTTTCCTCCTCTTATGAAGGTCTTGTGTAGGTAGTGTCAGGCACTATGAGGTCATGGATATCGAGGCCATTTTATGTCTGGAGGGAGCATGTTGTAAGGAGTCCTACCCTTCCTTTGGCTCCAACATTCTTTTTTTTTTTAATATTTCTTTTGTTCATTTATTTATTTGAGAGCAACAGACACAGAGAGAAAGACAGAGGGAGAGGGAGAGAATGGGCGCGCCAGGACTTAACAGCCACTGCAAACGAACTCCAGACACTTGCGCCCCCTTGTGCATCTGGCTAATGTGGGACCTGGGGAACTGAGCCTCAATCAACTAAGCCTTCAATCCCAGCAATCAGGAGGCAGAGGTAGGAGGATGTATGTGAGGCCAGCCTGAGACTACATAGTGAATCCCAGGCCAGCCTGAGCTAGAGTGAGACCCTACCTCAAAAAACAAACAAACAAACAAACAAACAAAAAATTGTGGAGCTGGAGAGATGGCTCAGTGGTGAAGGTGCTTGCCCACAGAGCCTAACGACCTGCGTTCAATTCCCCAGGACTCATGTAAAGTGGCGCATGTATCTAGTTTGTTTGCAGCGGCTAGAGAACTTAGCATGCCATACTCTCTCTCTGCTTGCAAATAAATAAATAAAAATCTTTAAAACAATTTGTTTGCTAGGAGAGATGGGATAGAGTGTATAGGCATACCAAAGCCTCCTGCCATTGCTGATGAACTCCAAACATATGTACCACTTTGTGCATCTGGTTTTATATGCATGCTGGGGACTCAAACTCAGAAAGTCAGGCTTTGCAAGCAAGCGCCTTTAACCACTGAGCCATCTCTTCAGCCCCATAATATATAATTTGATGTACTTATATAGGGCATAATAATCAGCTATGGGTAGTGGGACTGGGAGATGGCTCAGTGGTTAAAGGCACTTGCTCATAAAGCCTGCTGGCCTGGGTTCAATTCCCTTCAGAAAGCCTGATGCAAAAAGTGGCGCAAACTGGCATGGTGGCACATGCCTTAAATCCCAGCACTCCAAAGGCAGAGGTAGGAGGATCACTGTGAGTTCGAGGCCAGCCTGAGACCACATAGTGAATTCCAGGTTTCAGGTCAGCCTGGGTTAGAGCAAGACCCTACTTTGAAACAAAAAAAAAAAACAAAAGTGAAGCAAATGTCTGGTGTGTTTGGCATATATATATATGTGTGTGCACACCCACCTACCCAAATAAATATGTTTTTATGTTTTGTTTTGTTTTTCAAGGTAGGGTCTCACTTAAGCCTAGAATTCACTATGTCGTCTTAGGGTGGCCTTGAACTCAAGGTGATCCTCCTACTTCTGCCTCTGAAAACTGGGATGAAAGGTATGTACCAACACGCCCAGCATTTTCTTTCTTTTTTTCTTTTGTCATGTAAAAAAATTAACTTTTGGGTGGTTTAACGGTTAACAATTCCTTCTATTTAAACATTTTTAAAATTAATTAATTGTTTTTTCTCTTTTCAAATTGTTTTTTATTAACAACTTCTATGAATATAAAAAATATCCCATGGTAATGCCCTCCCTCCCCCCCTTTCCCCTTTGCAACTCCATCTCCATCATATCCCCTCCCCCTCTTAATCAGTCTCTCTTTTATTTTGATGTCATGATCTTTTCCTCCTATTATGATGGTCTTGTGCAGGTAGTGTCAGGCACTGTGTGGTCATGGATATCCAGGCCATTTAGTATCTGGGGGGAGCACATTGTAAGGAGTCCTACCCTTCCTTTGGCTCTTACATTCTTTCCACCACCTCTTCCACAATGGACCCTGAGCCTTGGAAGGTGTGAGCACTCTGTTAATGTTCACACACTTATATTAATGCTCTACTCTTTGGTAGAGAATCTTCTCTTTTCAGATGACAGTGACCTTGGGATGACTCAGAAGGCATCATGGTGCTGGAAAGAAGTGACAGGAGTGCTCAGCACTGCAATATCTCTATCACACCTTCCAAGGCTCAAGGTGTAGTGCGGAAGAGGGGGTGGAAAGAATGTAAGAGTCAAAGGAAGGATTCCTTACAACATGCTCCCCCCAGACACTAAATGGCCTGGATATCCATGACCTCACAGTGCCTGACACTACCTACACAAGACCATCATATTAGGAAGCAAAGATCATGACATCAAAATAAAAGAGAGACTGATTGAGAGGGGGAGGGGATATGATGGAGAGTGGAGTTGCAAAGGGTAAAGGGGGGGAGGGAGGGCATTACCATGGGATTTTTTTTTTGATTTTTGGTCTATCTTTTTTTAAATTTTTATTTTTTAATTTTTATTAACATTTTCCATGATTATAAAATACCATGGGATATTTTTTATAATCATGGAAAACATTAATAAAAATTGAGAAAAAAAGAAAAAAAGAAGAAAAAAGAGTGCTCACAGTTTGATGAGCATAGTATATATATTTAGCCAAACAGCAGCAGACATTACCCTCCTAGGGCTCATAACTACCCCTGCATTTATTTATTTTTTATGTGGTTATAATTTATTTTCCAAATAATACTGATTAAAAATATTTACACACCTACTTTAAGCCCACAGTTCAGTACTCTTATTTGTATGGCTTTAAAAATTATGGCACAAAATCTTTAATATTAAGGAGTGGGGGAAAAAGAGTCCACTCAAAACAAAGCCTGACATATTAGATATGTATTTTTTCTGTACTTTATTTTAAATACATTAATTTTTAAATGATACTCATCTTTTGTTTGTCTCATCTGGTGGTAAAATACTAGTGAAACTTCTTATCAAAATAATGTTTACCACAGGTGTAAATGAATTTTCCCAATTGAAAATGGCCCCCTAGCTGCCATTAAATGAAAATTTTCAACATAACTTAAATGAGAAATTGGCAGTCATTATAAAGAAAACTGGGGAAAAAAAAAACCCATTGTTTACATTGTTCCTTACAACACAAAATTTGAAAGAACCAGAGATGCTTTATAGAAGCTTAATTGGCTTTGAAAAGGCACATGGATGGGTTTTTTTTCTGTTTTTTTTTTTTTTTTAAACATTCTAGAAATTTTGCCACCACCACTCTATTTGTTGCCGAGACAGTATTTGTGACCACTGGGTAGACAAGAATGTTGTTCAAAAGAAAGCCAGACCCAAAATTTAACTGCACAGTAACAATACACTTTTCTTCATGCAGCCTTGTTTCTTATATTCAATTGTCTAACATGCATAAGAATACATAAGCTTGGATTCTAATTACTTTAATGTCTGATTTTACGCTATGGAAGAATCTAAGGAAAGACAGGACCTGGGGAAGAGAAAAGGGAGACCTTTACTCACAAGAAAGTAGATACATTTGTACCCAACTATATAGTAAGAATATAATCCATTTAAGTTATCAGCAATATACTTCTTGAAGCTTCCATTGGTTATGAGAAATAGCCCCACTCTGTGGCATTAAGTGGAAGGAGGGGCATCAGTTTCAGTAAAAACAGTTTAGCACAACAAGAAATAAGTTGGCTTTGGTCCACATATCTGTTAGCTGAAGGACAAGTCACATACCAATTATATTTTATGGAAAAGTTTAAGAAGCATCAGTGTTAGTTCTTTCATGAAAGTCTGGTAAAATTCACCAATGAATCCATCTGGGCCTGGACTTTTTTTAGTTGGGAGATTTTTGATAACCATTTGGATTACCCCTGTATTTAAACATTTTTTTGGTTAACATGTAGTAATTGTACTAATTTATGCAATACACCATGGCATTTCTGCACATGAAAACATGTTTTTCAACTATTATTATTGTTTTATTTTTCAAGGGAGAGGTTCACTCTAGCCCAGACTGACTGGAATTCACTAAGGAGTCTCAGACTGGTCTCGAACTCACAGCAATCCTCCTACCTCTGCCTCCTGAGCACTGGGATTAAAGGCGTGCACCACCATGCCCAGCTCTGGATACAATATGTTACTGATCAAATCAGGCTAATGAACATCTCCATGTCCATGTCATCACTGTGCTGAAGGCTTCAAGCTCCTCTCTTCCAGCGATTCATAGAGCCAAGAATACTGCTGTGAAGTCTTGTCACCCGCTGCACTACTTTTATTCCCATTCTACAGATGAGAGAAAACTGAGGCTCAGAGTGCACAGAAGCCGCCCCGAGGACAAAACTGGGATTCGCACTAGGCTGTCTGGACCTGAGCTCTCATCTCCTTTTAGCTCTGTCACACTCTGGGAGGCAAGTATCACAATCCGCACGCTAAAATGTTTGTCCCAAATCACAAACCCATCAAGGAGAGCCAGCACTCATGGGCTGCCAGCTCAGGGCGGGGATTCCTGGGACCTTCCTGAAGATCTGAGTGTGTTCAGGAGGGGGCTTCTCAGATAGCTCTCGATACCACTTTCAGATGTTCTCTGCCTTTACCAGAGGGGATGGGGAGGCGAGGCTTAGTGGAGAAGTGCTTGCTGTGCAAACACGATCTCTGGTGCCCATGTAACATGCAGGGAGGACATGGTGGTACATGCCTGTAATCTCAGTGATCAAGAGGGTAGACAGGAGAAGCCCCACGGCTTACTCACCAGCCAGCAGCGAGAGAATTTGTCTGGAAGAATAAGTGGAGAACAATTGAGGAGGACACCCGATGTTGGTCTCTGGCCTCCACACGCACACATGCATGCACACACATGTGCACCCACTCACAGATGAACACGCATACATACTTGCACACCACACACACACACACACACACAGCTCTACTCTGCTGTGTAGAAATCACCAGGCTTTTTATTTTGTTTGTTTGTTTGTTTTGTTTTTTTGTAGGTAGGGTCTCACTCTAGCCCAGGTTGACCTGGAATGTAGTCTCAGGCTGGCCTCAAACTCATGTTGATCTGCCTACCTCTGCCTCCCAAGTGCTGGGATTAAAGGCGTGTGCCACCACGCCTGATTGAAATCACCATGGTTATTATTATTATTATTATTATTTTGGTTTTTTGAGGTAAGGTCTCACTCTGGTCCAGGCTGACCTGGAATTAACTCTGTCATCTCAGGGAGGCCTTGAACTCATGGCGATCCTTCTACCTCTGCCTCCTGAGTGCTGGGATTAAAGGTGTGCGCCACCATGCCCAGCTGAAATCATCATGTTTAAGACAGTGATAAGAACGGCAGCGCTGTAAAGAGACCCCTGCATTATGCCAGCTGCTTGGTATCAAGGCTGCACCTGTCACAGTTTTGGTGGCACGGCATGTTCTCTTAGAATAGAAAATGATTTCCCGTCGGGAACACTGCTGCTTAGTGTGAGCAGAGCCCTTGTGGGTGGAAAGAAGACGTGCTGGGTGGGCTGATTGCTGGGACCCTTTCAAGTGGGAAACTTTTATTTATTTTTTGTTTTTTCGAGGTAGGGTCTTACTCTAGCCCGGGCTGACCTGGAATTCACTATGTCGTCTCAGGGTGGTCTTGAACTCACAGTGATCCTCCTACCTCTGCCTCCCGAGTGCTGGGATTAAAGGCGCATGCCACCATGCCTGGCTATTTTTTTTTTTTTCGAGCTAGGGTCTCACTCTAGCCCAGGCTGACCTGGAATTCACTATGGAGTCTCAGGGTGGCCTTGAACTCATGGTGATCCTCCTACCTCTGCCTCCCAAGTGCTGGGATTAAAGGCATGCGCCACCATGTCCGGCTCTCAAGTAGGAAACTTTTTTATTATTCCAAGCTATTGTTGGGTGTCTTTTTCCTCTTCTCCAGTGAAATGCTTTTTCCTACCACGAGGTGGAAGGTTCTTTCCAGCCCTGATTCTCCAGACCCCTCTTGATAGGCACTGTTGCCACTACCGTGCTAAGCTGGAGGGACTGTCTCCTCTCTTCCCAGGCTCGAGGGTAGAGCAGGACCTTCCTGAACCTTCTGTGATTTATTGAAATTCACAAGAGCGCGGAGCTGTCTTGGCCAAAGGTTTAGAAGGAGCAAAAGGAAAGATGAGGGACACAGCTCAGCGCACATGCCTGTCATCCCAGCACTCAGGAAGTGCGGCAGGACAAACAGCAGTGTTTGATTGTCCTTGGCTACATATTGAGCTCTAGGCCAGCACAGAATACCTGAAACCTTGTCTCAAACAACAAAGCCTGGGCTGGAGGGATGCCTTAGTGGTTGAGGCATTTGCCGGCGAAGCCTAAGGACTCCAGTTCAAATCCTCCAGATCCCACGTATAGCCTGATGCAACAGTGATGCAAGCACACAATGCCATGCATGCCCACAAGGGGGCACCCACTGTCTTCTCTCTCTATTGAAAAAAAGGAACAATCTAGGAGCTGGAGATATGGCTCAGTAGCTAAGGCATTTGCTTGCAAAGCCTAATGACCTGAGAGTGGCATGTGCATCTGGAGTATGCTTGCAGCACCTGGAGGCCCTGACATGCCCATTCTCTCTCTCTTCTCTCTCTTTGCTTGCAAATAAATAAATCGGGCTGGAGAGATGGCTTAGCAGTTAAGGCCAGGTTCGATTCCCCAGTACCGACGTATGCCAGATGCACAAGGTGGTACATGAATCTGGAGTTCATTTGCAGTGGCTGGAAGCCCTGGCGTGCTGTGCTCACTCTCTCTCTGCCTCTTTCCCTCTCTCAAATAAATGAATAAAAATAAATATTTAAAAGGTATTAAAAAAACTAAAAAGGCCAAGGAGGCAAAACACTTGCTGTGCAAGCATGAGGATGTGCGTTCAGATCCCCAGAGCCCACGTAGGTGCAGTTGTGTGCGCCTGTAAGGCCAGCACTGCTGTGGGGAGACGTGAGGCCAAAACAGTCAAATCCCTGGAAACTCACAGGCCAACTGACCTGGTGCATGCAGTGGTGAACAGGAGGAGACCTGCTTCAACGAAAGTAGAAGGCAAGAACTAACACCGAGGTTGTCATCTGACCCCCCCCTCACTAAATGGGAATTATATTAAAAAAAGAAACTGGGAAGCCAGGCATGGTGGCACATGCCTTTAATCCCAGCGCTTGGGAGGCAGAGGTAGGAGGATTGCCATGAGTTCAAGGCCACCCTGAGACTATAGAGTGAATTCCAGGTCAGCCTGAGCCAGAGTGAGACCCTACCTCAAAAGAAAAAAAAAAAAAAGGTAAAGAAAAGAAACTGGGCTGGAGAGATGGTTTCGTGGATGAGGTGCTTGCCTTCAAAGCTTAAGGACTGGGTTCAGTTCCCCAGTACCCATGTAAAGGCAGATGCACAAAAGGTGCATGTATCAGGAGTTCGTTTGCAGTGGCTAGAGGCCCTGGTGTTCCCATTCTCTCTGCTTATAAATAAAGAAATTAAAAAAAAATCAACTTATAACTGGGTCAGCCTATCTATCATCTACCCATCCATCTATTTTTGGTTGAGATAGGGTCTTATTTTGTAGCCCTGATTGGTCTAGAACTCACTATGTAGACCAGGCCCTCTGGTTTGTGAGGATTCTTTTGACTCTGACTCCCGAGGACTGGGTGGACAGGCATGTGCCATGATGCCTGTCTTAAAACTGTGTCTAAGCTTTGTGTTACACTTGACCCCATCTTTCTCTGTACTTTCCTTGAAGAAGCCTTGATTTCCAGCCACTGCTGCCCTCTTGTGGTGAAAATTCCCTTTCCCTATCGATTCCACCATGTTTTTTTTTTTTTTTTTTTTTTTTTTTTTTTTTTTTTTTCAGTCTGTCTCTCTTGAGGGTTCTCAATGTTTTCCAACCCAGGGACTGCCTTCTCCTTAGATAACCGATGGGGGGGATGAATACCCCTTTCTTTCAGAGGCTACCCCATCTTTGAGTTCTTCCTAGTCCAGGCGTCAGATCCCAACAGTCCAACGTTACTTACGGGCAAAGTGTGAGTCTCCCGGGGCAACTGCCTCCACGTACTTCCTGCCTCTGTTGATAAATGTAAAGAGAATCCCAGTGGCACGAGGAAAATGGCATTGTAGGAGGGGCAGGATTTACACTGGCAGGAGCACAGGCAGCCAGGCCAGCCCAGCTACATGCACGTAAAGCCAGCAGTCATATCTGAGGTGACAGATCTTGTGTTGTTGTTTTGAGGCAGGATCTCACTCCAACCCGGGTGGACCCAGGAGTCCCTCTGTAGCCCAGACTGGCCTCAAACTCACGGCGATCTTCCTACCTCTTGAGTGCTGTGTTTACAGGAGGGCCTTACTCTTGAGCTGTTGAGCCTGGTTTGTAGACATATTAGGCTTTGACTGAGAAGTGTTTTAAGAGCCAGAAAATAAAACCAGTGGACAGCCATTAGCTGCTGGAGGACAGCTCAGACACTTTCCCAGAGACGCTATCTTGCATTACCAAAAGGAGACCAGCAATCACATTCAACCCAGCTCTTCCATGATTGATCGCCTCAGTCCTAAGCTCTCTGTTTTGCACTCAGACTCCGTGAGTAGCCATCTCCCTAAACCCCAGAGACTTTTATCAACCAACCTCTGGTTGTGTCAAAGAGGGGTCTAGGGCTGGAGAGATGACTCAATTAGTTGTGCTTCCTGCACAAGTATAAGGGTCTGAGTTCAAATCTCCACATCCCATGTAAAATAGCTAGGCACTGGGCTAGAGAGATGGCTTAGTGGTTAAGATGCTTGCCTGCTAAGCCCAAGGACCCAGGTTCGATTCCCCAGGACCCAAGTAAGCCAGACGCACTAGGGCACATGCATCTGGAGTTCGTTTGCAGTGGCTGAAGGCCCTGGCGTGCCCATTCTCTCTATCTGCCTCTCTCTCTCTCTAAAATTTAAAAAATAGCAAGGCATGGTCATATTAGCTCATAACTCCAGTCTCACAGGGAAGCTGAGACCCAAGGGTCTTCAGAGCCTGGCAAGCTTTGGAATTAGCAAAAGAGTCTTTGGCTCAAAACATGACCAGGTAGAAGAGGCAAAGGCTGGGACACCTGATGCGCCACTCCAGCCAGTGCAGGTGAGCCTACGGGGTGCCGCAAGGACACATAAATGTGCATACACCACACATGCACAACTCACCCACAACCCACCACCCATACCACATTACACACACGCACACACAAAATCAAAACCAAAACAAGGTGGGCTAGTTTGTCCTCTAAATCTCAACAACACGTAAACTCATTGATGATGTAAATAAAAATTGAGTGGCTGGAGGCCCGAGGAGATGGCTCAGTGGTTAAAGATACTGTCCTGCTGACTTGCAAAACCTGCTGACCTGAGTTCAATTCACCAGCACCTATTTAAAGCCAATGTGTTCCGCAAGAAACCTTAGCATAAATACATAAACGAATAAATAAATGAACTGGGTGCTTGTAGCTGAGCATGGTGATGCCCATGTTGTAGAGGTGTGATCCCAGCACTTGGGATGTAGGGCAGAAAGATCAGGGGTTCATGGTCATCTTTGGCTACATAGTGACTTCAAGGCCAGCAGGGACCCTATTTCAAAAAAAAATGGGCTGGAGAGATGGCTTAGCGGTTAAGCGCTTGCCTGTGAAGCCTAAGGACCCCAGTTCGAGGCTCGGTCCCCCAGGTCCCACGTTAGCCAGATGCACAAGGGGGCGCACGCGTCTGGAGTTCGTTTGCAGAGGCTGGAAGCCCTGGCGCGCCCATTCTCTCTCTCTCTCCCTCTATCTGTCTTTCTCTCTGTGTCTGACGCTCTCAAATAAATAAAAAATTTAAAAAAAAATGGCCTGGAGAGATGGCTTAGCAGTTAAGGTGCTTGTCTGTGAAGCAAAGGACCCAGGTTCGATCCCCCAGTACCCATGTAAGCCAGATGCACAAGGTGGTACATGCATCTGGAGTTTATTTGCAGTGGCTGAAGGCCCTGGCGCACCCATTCGTTCTCCCACCCCCACTGCCTCTTTATCTCTTTCAAATAAATAAATAACATATTTAAAAAATTGTATGCTTGCTATCCAAATGCAGCTTAAGTGTAGACTTCTCTCTCTCTCCCAGCAGCTTGGCCCCAAGTCCCTCCTATGGACTCCTCCAAGTTCCTACCATAGACAGCCAAAGTTCCTGCTGCCGAAGCTCAAATGCTTTGCTTTTTCTTCCATGTGTGCATCACATGTACAGATGTGCAGGCGTGCAGAGGTCAGAGGACAACTTCAGGTGGCCGCTCAGGCACTATCCACCTTTTTGTTTGCATGTTTGGTGTTTCGAGGTAGGGTCTCGTTTTAGCCCAGGCTGGCCTGGGATTCACTGTGTAGTCTCAGGCTGGTCTCGAACTCACAGCGATCCTCCTACCTCTGCCTCCTGGGTGCTGGGATTAAATGTGTGTGTCACCATGCCTGCCCCCCCCAAAAAAAAAAACCCTTTTTATTGACAGTTTCCATAAGTATCGATGAGAAACCATGATGAAACCACCTCATTTCCATTCTCCCCTCTCAAATCCAGCCTTCGTTGAATCCTTTCTTCTTTCTAATTAGTCGCTTCTATTTTGATGTTATCTTTTTTTCTTTTTTGGTTTTTCGAGGTACGATTTTACTCTAGACCAGGCTGACCTGGAATACACCGTGCAGTCTCAGGGTGGCCTCAAATTCACCGCAATCCTCCTACCTCTGCCTCCTGAGTGCTGGGATTAAAGGCGTGCGCCACCACACCTGGCTGATGTCATCATTTTCCCCTCCTATTGTGAAGGTCTTGTGCAGGTAACATCAGGCACTGTGAGCTCATGAATATCTAGGCCATTTTGTGTCTGGAAAAGTGAATTGTAAGTAGTCCTATCCTTCCTTTGGCTTATACATTCCTTCTGCCACCTCTTCTGCAATGGGGGGTGTGATAGAGATGTCTCAGTGCCAAACACTCCACTGTCACTTCTTTACTTTTATTGTTTGCTTTTGCTTTGTCGAGGTAGGGTCTCACTCTAGCCCAGGCTGACCTGGAATTTACTCTGTAGTCCCAGACAGGCCTCAAACTCACAGTGAGTTTTCTATCTCTGTCTACTCAGTCCTGGGATTAAAGTTGTGCGTCACCGCGCCTGCCTCCACTGTTCGTTCTTCTCAGCACTATTGTGACTTTAGGAAATTTTTTTTTTTAAATGTTTATTTATTTATTTATTTGAGAGCGACAGACACAGAGAGAAAGACAGATAGAGGGAGAGAGAGAGAATGGGCGCGCCAGGGCCTCCAGCCTCTGCAAACGAACTCCAGACGCGTGCGCCCCCTTGTGCATCTGGCTAACGTGGGACCTGGGGAACAGAGCCTCGAACCGGGGTCCTTAGGCTTCACAGGCAAGCGCTTAACCGCTAAGCCATCTCTCCAGCCGGAAAATTTCTTTTTTGTTTATTTTTATTTATTTGAGAGCCATAGAGAGAGAAAGAGGGAAAGAGAGAGACAGAGAAGAGAGAGAGAGCTAGAGAGAGAATGGGTGCGCCAGGGCCTCTAGCCACTGCAAACGAACTCCAGACCCGTGCGCCCCCTTGTGCATCTGGCTAACGTGGGTCCTGGGGAATCGAACCTCAAACCAGGGTCCTTAGGCTTCACAGGCAAGCGCTTTTTTTGCTAAGCCATCTCTCCCGCCCTATTGTGACTTTTGAGTCACTTCAGTGGTCACCCCATCTGAAAAGAAAAAAAGTGAGAGTAGCAATAATATATGGACATAAACATAAGTGCTTAGAGGGCAATTTAGTGGGCATAATACATGCATTTGGTCAGACAACCTCAGGCATTACCTCCCAGGCATGTGTTCTCTCCTGTGGAGCAGGCCTGTAGTTCAATCATAGAGCAACTGGTTTCCCCCATAACAGACACGATGCTATTGCACCAGTTGGCATATTTGGCCTGGCTGGCCAGCCTGAAGGCTTACAGGGTCCACTGCTATTTAACACTGTGGGTGATTTCTCTCCCTCAAAAGGATGTGTTCTGCATAGTTCTTTCCAGCATCCTGACAGCTAGTCAACACGGAGGAGGCTTCCAGCTCAGTTCCAGCTTGATTTCTCACTGACCTTCAGCCCAAGCACACGGAATCTTACCATCTAGTTCTGGTGGGAAACCTCGGTGCTATCTCCCTTTGTAGAGACAAGGTCTTTTACTGGCCTAGAGCTTGCCAAGCAGGCTAGACTGTCTGGCCTGTGAGCTCCAGGGATCTGCCGGTCTCTGCTTTTCCACGCCTGGGATGACAGTTGCATGCTACCATATCGGGCTTTCTGTGGGCAGGGCTCAGATGGGAGGTGTGGTCTGAGGTAGGTTTTTATTTCCCTTAATCCATCCCATTCCTTCAGCTGTGGAGACACTTTGCTCTCTGGGCTGAGAGCTCCTGTGTTGGACTTACTTTTCTGGAGCCTCAGGTAGGAAGCTGTTGCTATTTGGCTTTTTGGCAAAGGATGCTTGACTTGGGTTTGTTTTAGAATTTCTGTGGGACCTGAGGGTTTTTGCTGGACTGACTGGCTTCCTTTCTGTGACCCTGTCCTTACCTCTGACCTCCTACATGGCTGCAGTTGGTGATACGGAGGTCACCCACAGTGTTAAATAGCAGTGGACCCTTTAAGCCTTAAGGCTGGCCAGCCAGGCCAAATATGCCAACTGGTGCAATAGCATCGTGTCTTCATCCTTCTTTCAGTACTTTCCTGTCAGGAAGCCATGGTTGACAATTCCCCGATAGTGTCCATTTCTCACCCCTCAGCTTACAAATAGTGGTGGGGAGAGAACCTGCTAAGGTGTGTGGGTCTGAATGAACTTACTCTAGACCTGGAAGCCAGGGGGGAAGTTTGAGAGGTTCTTTAGCTCCCCCAGACTGCACATGAGAAAATGGGAATCTGGGGGGTGGGGAAGAGGCCCCAGTCACGAGAGAGAGAGAAAGAAGAGAGAGAGAGAGAGAGAGAGAGAGAGCAAGTAAGCACTGGGTGACATGTCTCCTCATTTCTAACCTGGGTAACTTCCTCCTTTCTTTTTCATCATTTTCTTTTTCCTTTTTTTTTGAGGTAGGGTCTCACTCTAGCCCAGGCTGACCTGGAATTCACTATGTAGTCTCAGGCTGGCCTCAAACTCATGGTGATGCTCCTATCTTGGCTTCCCGAGTGCTGGGATTGAAGGTGTGTGCCACCATGCCCATCTGTCTTTCTTTAAAATTTTTAAAATTTATTTACTTATGAGAGAGAGAGGGAGAGAGAGAAAGATTGATAGTGAGACTGGTCATGCCAGGACCTCCTGCCACTGCAAGTGAACTTCAGTTGAATGGGCCACTTTGGGCATCTGGCTTTATATGGGTACTGGAATATTGAACCTGGGTCATCAGGCTTTGAAAGCAAGTGCCTTTAAACACTGAGCAATCTCTCCAGCCCAATCTGGGTAATTTAAAAAAGCTTCCAGACTGTTCTGTGGAGTGCCCTGGGGTTGAAGCTCTTCAGGCAATCTGTGTGGAGAGAAGCAGAAGCATCGTACCAGTGGCTCAATGTTTTTTTTTTTTTTATTTTTATTTATTTATTTGCAAGCAGAGAGATAGAGAGAAGAGGAATAGACACACACAGAGAGAATGAGCATGCCAGGGCCTCTAGCCACTGCAAACAAACCCCAGATTCATGCACCACCGTGTCCATCTGGCTTATGTGGGTCCTGGGGAATTGATCCTGGGTCCTTTGGCTTTGCAAGTGAATGCCTTAACCACTAAACCATCTCTTCAGCCCCCAATGTTTTTTAATTTTTATTTATTTATTAGGTTTTGGTTTTTTTGAGGTAGGGTCTCACTCTAGCCTAGGTTGACCTGGAATTCATTAGGTAGTTTCAGGGTAGCCTTGAACTCATGGCAATCCTCCTACCTCTGCTTCCAGAGTGCTGGGGTTAAAGATGTGTGCCACGATGCCTGACTTCAATTTTTTAAAATTCTTTTTTGTTTTTTCAAGGTAGGGTCTTGCTCTAGCCCAGACTGACCTGGACTTCACTATGTAGTCGCAGGCTGGCCTCGAACTCATGGCGATCCTCCCACCTCTGCACTGCAAATGAACTCCAGATGAATGGGCCACTTTGGGACTTCTGGCTTTATATGGGTACTGGAATATTGAACCTGGGTCATCAGGCTTTGAAAGCAAGTGCCTTTAACCACTGAGCAATCTCTCCAGCCTAATCTGGGTAATTTAAAAAGCTTCCAGACTGTTCTGTGGAGTGCCCTGGGGTTGAGGCTCTTTAGGCGATCTGTGTGGAGTGCTTGGGATTAAAGGCATGTGCCACCATGCCTGGTTTAAATTCTTTTTTTCAAAAAATATTTTATTTATTTATTTGAAGAGGAAGAGGGAGGGAGAGAGAGAGAATGGGTGTGCCAGGGCCCCTTGTGCATCTGGCTAACATGGGTCCTGGCGAATCCAACTTGGGTCCTTTGGTTTTGCAGGAAAACACCTTAACTACTAAGCCATCCCTCCAGCCCAAGTTCTTTTTTTTAATATTTATTTATTTTCAAGCAGAGAGAGATAGAGAGAAGAGAGACAGACAGAAAGAATGAGAATTGGTGCGCCAGGGTCTCTACTCAGTGCAAATGAACTCCAGATGCATACATCCCCTTGTGCATCTGGCTAACGTGGGTCCTGGGGAATCGAGCCTTGAACCAGGAACGTTAGGCATCACAGGCAAGCGCTTAACAGCTAAGCCATCTCTCCAGCCCTTGTTTTGTTTTTTTTTTTAATATTTATTTTGAGGCTGGAGAAATGGCTCAGGCTAAAGGCACTTGCTTGTAAACCTGATGGCCCAGATTTCATTCCCCAGTACCCACATAAAGCTCATGCACAAAGTGGCACATGCATTTGAAGTTCATCTGCAGTGTCAAGAGGCCCTGGCGTGCCCATTCTTTCTCCCCCACCTGCATGAAAATAAATAGATAAAAATGTGTAAAAATTATATGGACCAGAGAGATTGCCCAGTGGTTAGGGCTCTTGCTTGCAGAGCCTAAGGATCTAGGTTCAATGCCCCAGTACCCATGTAAAGCCATATACACAAGGTGGTACATGCATCTGGACTTTGTTTGCAGTGGCTAGAGGCTCTGGTGTGCCTATTCTCCCTCTCTCTCTCTGCCTCTTTCTCTTAAATAAATAAATAAATATTAAGAAATATTTATTTGCAGAGATGGTTTAGCAGTTGAGCACTTGCCTGTGAAGCCTAAGGACTCCAGTTCGAGGCTTGATTCCCCAGGACCCACGTTAGCCAGATGCACAAGGGGGCACATGTGTCTGGAGTTTGTTTGCAGTGGGTGGAGGCCCTGGCACGCCCATTCCCTCTCTCTCTGCCTCTTTCTCTCTGTCTGCTGCTATCAAATAAAAAAATAAAAATAAACAAAAAAAAATTAAGGTCTGGAGAGATGGCTTAGCAGTTAAGCGCTTGCCTGTGAAGCCTAAGGACCCCGGTTCGAGGCTCAGTTCCCCAGGACCCACGTTAGCCAGATGCACAAGGGGGCACATGCGTCTGGAGTTTGTTTGCAGTGGCTGGAAGCCCTGGCGCGCCCATTCTCTCTCTCTCTCTCTCTGCCCCTTTCTCTCTGTGTCTGTCACTCTCAAATAAATAAATAAAATAAACAAAAAATTTAAAAAAAATTAAAAAAAGAAATATTTATTTGCAAGGAAAGTCAGGGCTTCTTGCCACTGCAAATGAATGCAGGTGCATGCATCAGTGTATGCATCTGGCTTTAGTGGGTGCTGGGGAATTGAACCCTGGCCTTTAGTCTTTGCATACAAGCCCCTAAACCCACTGAGCCATCTCTTCAGCCCCTCAATGTTCTCACCCCTGCCCCAATGGCAGGGTCTCATTCTAGCCCAGACTGACCTGAAACTCACTCCATAGTCCCAGGCTGGCCTCGAACTCACAGTGATCCTCCTACCTCTGCCTCTCCAGTGCTGGGGTCAAAGGTGTGTGCCACCACTACACTGGCTTACCCCATGTATTTATTTTTTTTTTAAGTATTTTTATTTTTATTTATTTATTTGAGAGAGAGAGATTGAGAGAATGGGCACATCAGGGACTCCAACTACTGTAAATGAGCTCCAGACATGTGTGCCCCCTTGTGAATCTGGCTTATGTGGGTTCTGGGGAATGGAACCAAGGTCCATTGGCTTTGCAGGCAAGAGCCTTAACCACTAAGCCATCCCTCCAACTCTCCCAGATATTTTTGACATGATGTTTTCAATGATGCCGGGTCTTTGTAGGCATAGCCCTCATCATCAGTTGAGGCACACTGTCCAGCATAGTGCCATCTCTTGTGATTACTTCCTTCTCCCCATAGATTTTCAGGAGAAACAAGAATCAGGGGGCACACAAGAGAAATCAAGTACAAAGGGACACTTGGAACTAACCTACCTCCTCCATTTTACTGAGAGCTGGCCCACTCCTGAATATGCAAGGCCAACCCGATGGCCACATCTGAATGTAGGGGCCTGGCTGAGGTCAGAGAAGGTTGAAGGGGGCAAGAGGTCGAATTGAAGTTGAGGTGAAACAGCTGTAGGGCCAATGCTCAGGCTGGGTTTCAGAGAAGTTTCATGGCGCTGGGAAGTCATCTCCGCCGGAAACTCAAATAGAAGGCACACGGGTGAGTTCTAGACAGAGCAACGGAAAAACCGAGTATCACACAGCCTTCATGGGAATGACTTCAGCTGAGTTACTAAATCACACTCCTTTTCTTTTTGCACGTGTGCATTTATTGTATGCGTGTTCATATGTATGTAGGCACATGTGTGCGTGCGTGCGTGCGTGTGTGTGTGTGTGTGTGTGTGTGTGTGTGTATGTGTGTGGGTTGCCAGAGGACCCTTGGGTGCGGTTCCTCAAATACACCACTCACTTCTTTTGGAGAAGGGGGGTCTTTTCCTTGGCCTGGAGCTCACCAGTTAGGCTAGACTGGCTGGCCAGTGAGCTCCAGGGACCCTCCTGTCTCTGCCCTTCCAGCCCTGGGATCATGAGCTGCCACGCTCGGCGGGTTGACATTGGTCCTCGTGTTTATGAGGCAAGCGCTAGACTGACTGAGTTGTCTCCCTAACTGCACTAAGCCACGACTCTTTCCTTCTAACCTTTCTCCTAGATTCAAGCATGGCTTTTCTCTGGATTAAATTTAACCACTCCTGGGACATGTTTGACTATGATCTTGAAAACATCACTGGCGTGCCACCCCCGGATGCTGATTTCAGGCCCTGCAGCGCGACTGCCTGGGCCACCAACAAGAACGCTGTGGTTGCCTTCTACATCCTGGCATTCCTGCTGGCCTTGCTGGGGAACTCCCTGGTGATCTTCGTCATCCTGTATAACCGAGTGTCCCGCTCTGTCACCGACGTCTACCTGTTGAACCTGGCCATTGCCGACTGGCTCTTTGCCCTGACCTTACCCATCTGGGCCGCCTCCAGAAAGAAGGGCTGGGTCTTTGGCACCCCCCTTTGCAAAGTGGCCACACTCCTGAGGGAGGTCAACTTCTTCAGCGGGATCTTGCTCCTGGCCTGCATCAGCGTGGACCGCTACGTGGCTATCGTCCATGCAACGCGTACACTGACCCAAAGACGCCACTTGGTTAAGTTCGTGTGTCTGGGCATCTGGGGACTCGCTTTAATGCTGTCCCTGCCTTTTGTCATCTCCCGCCGGGCCTTAAAAGTGTTTGGTTACCTCCCAGGCTGCTACGAGGTCCTGGGGGACAACACAGTCTACTGGAGGTTGGTGCTGCGCAGCCTGCCTCAAGTCGTGGGCTTCCTCCTGCCGCTGCTGGTCATGCTGTTCTGCTACGGCTTCACGCTGCGCACGCTGTTCAAGGCCCACATGGGCCAGAAGCACCGGGCCATGAGGGTCATCTTTGCCGTTGTGCTCGTCTTCCTGCTCTGCTGGCTGCCCTACAACCTGGTCCTGCTCGCAGACACGCTCATGAGAACCCGGGTGATCGCCGAGACCTGCAGACGCCGCCATGAAATCGACAGGGCCTTCGATGTCACCGAGATCCTCAGCTTCCTCCACTGCTGCCTCAATCCCATCATCTACGCCTTCATCGGCCAGAATTTTCGAGACGACTTCCTCAAGATCCTCGCTACCTGTGGCCTGGTCCGCAAGTTTTTGGCAAAGCATCGGATTGCCTCTTACACTTCTTCTCTCTCTGTTCCTTCAAATCTCTAAGCACTATGAATGAAGGGATGTCTCATCTTCAAAGGGAACAATAACTCTAGCTCTGAGGCATTTTTTTTTTTTTTTTGCTTTTTGTTTTGTGTGTGTGGCCTGCTTTGGACGGATGCAACTGGGGTGTGGGAAGATGACAGAATGTGTGGACGTTGGGGACTGGTATCTTCAGGGCCCACACCTACTTTCTGAGCAAGTGCTGCTGATACAACTCTAAGAACTGGCTTTATACTTCCATACAAAGGCACGTCACCATTTCTGTTAAATTCATGCATGTTTTTTAAATTTTTTTCTTTTTCTTTTTTGTTTTTTCAAGGAAAGGTCTCACTCTAGTCCAGGCTGACCTGGAATTCACGATGTACTCTCAGGGTGGTCTCGAACTCATGGGGATACACCTACCTCTGCCTCCCTAGTGTTGGGATTAAAGGCGTGCGCCACCATACCCAGCTTTCTTTTTTTAAAAACTGTTTTTTAATTGACACCTTCCATAATTATAGACAATAAATCATGACAATTCTCTTCCCTTCCCTTCCCCACCTTCCCCTTCACAGATTCACTCTCTATCATATCTCCTCCCCACTCTTAATCAGTCTCTCTTTTATTTTGATGTCATCATATTTTTCTCCTGTTATGAGGATTTTGTGTAGGTATTGTCAGGCACTGTGAGGTCATGGATATCCAGGCCATTTTGTGTCTGGAAGAGTGCATTGTAAGGAGTCCTACCCCTCCTTTGGATCTGACATTCTTTCGGCCACCTCTTCTGTAATGGACCCTGAGCCTTGGAAGGTGTGATAGAGATATTTTAGTACTGAGCACACCTCTGTCATTTCTTCTCAGCACTATGGTGCCTTTTGAGTCATCCCAAGGTCACTGCCATCTGAAAAGAGAAGCTTTTCTTTTGAGATCCTGCAACTAAGATACAATGGTCATTTATTTTCCTAATAAAGCTACTGCTGTTAAAAAAAAAAAAAAAAGGGATAGAAGCTTCTCTAACCAAAAGGGAGAGTAGCATTAATATATGGGTATGAATCTTAAGAGAAGTGCTTACCAGGCAGTTTGGTGAGCATAATTTATGCATTCAGCCAGACACCAGCAGGCATTACTCCCCTAAGGCTCATGACCTCCCTTCATGCATCTTTGACTCATGAACTAGGTAGTTAGCAGGGTCACGTGTGTGACCTGACGTTAGAGCGAAGAGCTTGAATCTGACACTAGACCTTAAGGGGCTGACCCTGTCTGGAACATCGTACTCCAGTCAGTCTGTTTGGCAGATCTGTGTCCTCTGATATGAGCTTGAGAAACTTTTTCCCATCTCGAGAATGTTACAGTGTCTGCTGGGGACATCAGGTCAAGTTTTGCGGAAACAGTCAAGTCCCCAGGTGGCCTTGTGATGGAGCTGGGGAACGTCTTCCCCTTAGCTGTTGTAGGTGGATAAAGGGTGCTTGGAGAATCAGACCTAGTCCATAAGAATCCCTTTTACCCCATGACCAGAGACACAGGCAGGATAATATGCATGTTGGGTACCTGCTGAGCCAAGGTTGGAGCAAGATTAGCAGCTTTAGGGCTGGAGAGATGACCCAGTGGTTAAGGTGCTGGCCAGCAAAGCCTAATGACCCAGCTTTGAGTCTCCAGTATCCATGTAGAGCCAGATGCAAGGAGTTCATTTACAGTGGCTAGAGGTCATCAAACACTCATTCTCTCTCTCAGTATTTTTTTTTTTTTCTTTTGGTTTTTCGAGGTAGGGTCTCACTCTAACTCAGGGTGACCGAAAATTCTCTATGTAGTCTCAGGCTGGCCTTGAACTCATGGCGATCCTCCTACCTCTGCCTCCTGAGTGCTGGGATTAAAGGCGTGTGCCACCATGCCCATTTTCTCTCTCTCCCTCTCTTTCTACTTGCAAATAAATAAATGAAAAAATATTTTTTTGTAAAAAAAAAAAAGGTTAGCAGCTTTAACCCTTTCCCTTTTGGCACTGTCCATGTAACATGGTGCATCAGCAACTGTGTAAGTTCATACCCAGCTGTCAATCATCCGTTTCCAATAAAGTTTCTGTCTCCTGTTTGTCCGTGTGGATGTGTCTTGGGTGTGGCAGAGTAAAAGGTATGCATGGGGGCTGGAGAGATGGCTTAGCAGTTAAGCGCTTGCCTGTGAAGCCTAAGGACCCTGGTTCGAGGCTCGGTTCTCCAGGTCCCACGTTAGCCAGATGCACATGGGGGCGCATGAGTCTGGAGTTCGTTTGCAGAGGCTGGAAGCCCTGGCGCGCCCATTCTCTCTAAATAAATAAAAAATTAAAAAAAAAAGGTATGCATGGAATATCTTGGTTTTTCTGTGCTTGTGGTGGGAGAGGCTCACCCCACAAAGCTTCATGGACTGGTGGGCACTTCCTTGGGCTTTAGCCCCTGCTAGAACAGTCTCTGGAGGCACAGCCTCATGTTTGTCCTCAGACCTCATATTCAGAAGACTGCCTTTGCTCAAACGTGAAAGGAGATGTCCCTATAGCATTCAGCACCATCCCAACTTAAACAGCATCGCCTGGATGGACCTGGCCTGGCCTGGCTCCTTCCACCCATGTCAGCTCAGTTCTCACTTCCTCAAGAGCTTTCCAGGAATTGCAGCCATCTCTTCATTGGTTTTCCTCTCACAAAGGCAGGAACCTGTTTGTTTTGTTCACTCTGTGTACCTGGGGTCTGACCCCATTGTCTAGAGCCCGTTAAATGCTCTGTAAATATATGTATGTATGTGTGTATGTATGTATGTATGTATGTATGTATGTATGTGTATATATATATATATATATATATATATATATATATATATATATATATTTTTTTTTTTTTTTTTGGTTTTTAAGGTAGGGTCTCACTCTAGCCCAGGCTGACCTAGAATTCACTATGCAGTCTCAGGGTGGCCTCGAACTCACAGTGATCCTCCTACCTCTGCCTCCCAAGTGCTGGGATTAAAGGCGTGCGCCACCACACCTGGCTTCTGTAAGTATTTATTGGATGAATGAGACTAAAAAAGCCTGAGCTCCTGTGTCGTCCATCTGCTCAGCCGCCCCTACATACTCTCACATTCATCTGTCTGTATCCTGGGCATTTCACTAAGCTGAGCTTTGTGGTCCTTTTTGTTTTTGTTTTTCCGAGGTAGAGTCTCACTCTGGCCCAGGCTGACCTGGAATTCACTGTGTATTCTCAGGGTGGCCTCGAACTCACGGCAATCCTCCTACCTCTGTCTCTGAAGTGCTGGGATTAAAGGCGTGAGCCACCACGCCTGTCTTCTTTGCGGTCCTTTTAGTTGCATTTTTAACTGTGTAAAAGTGTCTCAAAGGAGTGGAGGAGGCGCCTTTGCTCACTAACGGTAGAAACTGAACTCCCACCGGCTTGATGCACAGCTACGGCGCTGGTTTGTGGGGGATGGGTGAGCGTGGGGGGTTCAGGATGGCCTGAGGTCGACTTGAGTCAAGGACTTGAGTCAAGGCTGAGACTGGGATCTATGGCTGACGCTGGAGTGAGGACTGGGATGGCAGCTTGGCATAAGGAAAGGTAGGGTAAGGTCCATAAGGGCGAATGTTAGGAATAGAGAGAGATCCAGACATGGAGGAGACTGAGGGTGGGGAGTGAGGCAAAAGAACCCGGTGAGGGTTGGAGGCAGGGAGAGCCCAGCGAAGGTTGGGACCGTGCTGCAGATCGGTGTAGGGCTGATGTAATGGTGGGGATGTGGAGAGATGTACCGAGGGGTGTCAGAAGTGGAATGGATGTCAGGGATGGGTTGGAGGGATTGACAAGGTCACTGTCCTTTCTGGAGTGTTGTGAAAGACGCGCTTCCAGGGCCAGGCCAGATGCTCCTTGGCCTGGCCCACTTGAGGGTCTCTGGGCAGTCTGCTGAGTGAGCTGGGTGGGGGGAAGCCGGCTGTTCCAGCTCGATTGCCCTACGCTGCTTGAGCTCTGTCCGTCGGACGAGCCTGTCTTACATTTGGCGCAATGCTGAAGCGTGTGCTACACTGGACTGCTGCAAACTTGTTACGACCAAAGAACTCCAGACGAAGGCAGTCAGCATGCTGTATTTGGGGAAATTTAAGGCACCCTGCAGGGAGCTGGGGGATGGCTCAGTGGGTAAAGTGACTGTCATGAAGGCGTGAGGGCTTGGGTTCAGATCCCCCGTGTCCATGCGAAATGTCCCACGTGGTGGCATGGAGCCCCTCATCTGAGCACAGACAGCAGAAACAGGTGGCTCCCTAGGGCTTGCTGGCTAGCTAGTCTAGCTGAATTGATGAATGAGACACACTATCTCAAAAAAACAAAACCAAACCAAACCAAACCAAACCAAACCAAAACAAAACCAAACCCATGGAGTCTCAGGGTCCATTGCAGAAGAGGTGGCGGAAAGAATGTAAGAGCCAAAGGAAGGGTAGGACTCCTTACAACGTGCTCCTCCAGACACAAAATGGCCTGGGTATCCATGACCTCACAGTGCCTGACACTACCTACACAAGCCCATCATAAGAGGAGGAAAAGATGATGACATCAAAGTAAAAGAGACTGATTGGGAGGGGAGGGCATATGATGGAGAGTGGAGTTTCAAAGGGGAAAGTGGGGAGAGGGAGGGAATTACCATGGGATATTGTTTACAATTATGGAAGAAGTTGTCAATTAAAAAAAATTCAAGGGGGGAGGGAGGATATTACCATGGGATATTTTTTACAATCATGGAAGTTGTTAGCAAAAAAACGTAAAATTAAAAATAAACAAAAAATAAAAAACAATTAAAATGTAAATTAAAAATTCAAAACAAAAAAATTCTTTACACAAGAAAATAGTAACATGGAGAGTGACTATGGAGGATACCCAACCTCTAACTGGTCTCCACACCTACATGCATGAGTGCCCACACATATATGAGCGCACATGCATGCATCCACACACACCTTAAAACAAAAAAGAAATCCAGCAGGGCCTGAGCAATGTCCACACTAGATGTTTGGGTAAGAAAGGGAGAACACTAGCTGGAGGGATGGTTTAGCAGCTAAGGTGTTTGCCTGTGAAGTCAAAGGACCAAGGTTTGATTCCCCAGGACCCACATAAGCCAGGTGCACAAGGGGCGCATGTGTCTGGAGTTCATTTGCGGTGGCTAGAGGCCCTGGGGTGCCCATTCTCTCTTTATCTGTCTCTCTTCTCTATCTCTCTCTGCTTGCAAATAAATAAATACATTTTTTTCTTTTCAAATTTTTTTATTAACAACTTCTATGATTATAAAAAAATATACCATGGTAATACCCTCCCCTCCCCACACTTTCCCCTTTGAAACTCCATTCTCCCCATCTCAATCAGTCTCTCTTTTATTTTGATGTCATGGTCTTTTCCTCCTATTATGTTGGTCTTGTGTAGGTAGTATCAGGCACTGTGAGGTCATGGATATCCAGGCCATTTTGTGTCTGGGGGTAGCACGTTGTAAGGACCACTACCCTTCCTTTGGCTCTTACATTCTTTCTACCACCTTTTCCGCAATGGACCCTGAGCCTTGGAAGGTGTGATAGAGCTGTTTCAGTGCTGAACCCTCTGGTCACTTCTTTCCAGCACCATGATGCCTTCTGAGTCATCCCAAGGTCACTGACATCTGAAAAGAGAAGATTTCTACCAAAAGTGAGAGTAGCATTAATATATGGGTATGGACATTAAGAGAAGTGCTTACTGGGCAGTTTGATAAGCATAGTATATACAGTTAGCAATACAGCAGTAGATGTTACACCTGTAGGGCTCATGACTACCCCTGTTTTAAGTTTTCAGTATCAGGGATGTATTCCCTCCCATGGAGTGGACCTCCAGTCCAATTAGAGGGCAGTTGGTTTCCACCATGACAGATGTGCCACTATTGCACCCACTGGTTCATTTGGCCTGGCTGCCTAAATATAAGGCTTTCAGTGTCCACTGCTGAGTATCTTCACTGGTGATTTCTCTTTCCCATTGAGCTGCATGCAGCATGGCTTTTTCCAGATTTCTGTCAGCTGGTCTACATGGAGGAGGTTATCAGCTCAGTTCCAGCAGGATTTCTCAGTGGCCTTGCAGCCCAAGTATGTGGAGTCTTCAGTAATAGGGTCTTACCATCTATTCCCAGTGGGAAACCAAGGGCCTTGGCAATGGCCTATAATGTTTTGGGGGCATCTGGGACCTCCCTGGCCAACAACTCACTGGAAGGTATCCCATCCCTGTCACTGAAAATTTTCTAGCAACAATCTACAGCTCCTGAGTGTTTTTTTTTTTTTTTTAAAGAAAGAAAAGAAAGGGGCAACACTGCTGGCCAGCCGGTGAATACAGAACTTGAAGAGCCTTGGGCGTTTTGTTCAAAATGTCTTTCAGCCGGGCATGGTGGCACATACCTTTTATCCCAACACTTGGGAGGCTGAGGTAGGAGTGAGTCTGAGGCCAGCCTGAGACTACATAGTGAATTCTAGGTCAGCCTGGGCTAGAGCGAGACCCTACCTCAAAAAAACAAAACAAAACAAAAAAAAAAACACCCCACAAAAAAACAGCACGGGTGGGGACTGGAGAGAAGTCTTAGCCATTAAGGTGCTGACCTGCAAAGACTAAGGACCCAGGTCTCATTCTCCAGTGCCCATATCAACCAGATGCACAAGGTGGCACATGCATCTGTAGTTCATTTGCAGTGGCTAGAGACCTTGCTGTGCCCATTTTCTCTCTAATGAGTAGAAAATAAAATAAATAAAATATATTTTTTTAAAGCCTGACTTTTTTTTTTTTTTTTTGAGGTAGGTTTTTACTCTAGTCCATGCTGACCTGGAATTCACTATGTAGTCTCAGGGTGGCCTTGAACTCAAGGTGATCCTCTTTGTGCTGGGATTAGAGGCGCGTGCCACCAACGCCTGGCCTGACTTTCATCCTATGGGAAAATTATTTTTCTCCATACCACGACCAGCTCTGGGAGAGTCTGAAGCATGTCACCATACAGTCTGATGGCTCCCAGGGCTGTTAATGAGCTGAGTGGGGCAAAGGTTCAAGGCAGGAGTGTGACGAGGAGGCAGTAGCAGAAATGGCGAGGGTGTGGACAAAGTAACCAATGTGGTGGAGGGAGAGAGTGGGCTTAGAGAACCTTCTGGGGGAGACCTGTGGGATCTGGCTATCACTTGGGTAGAATTGGGTAAGAAGGGGGATCAAAATGAATTTATCAGCTGGGCATGGTGGCTCATGCCTTTGATCCCAGCACTTGGGAGGCAGAAGTAGGAGGATCACCAATAATTCGAAGCCACCCTGAGAGTACATAGTGAGTTCCAGGTCAGCCTGAGCTAAAGTGAGACTCTACCTCAAAAAAACAAAACAAAACAAAATGTCTCCATAGTTTTTAGCAATCCCAACACTGTTTAAAAGTTCAAAGCCCAAGATCTCATCTGAGACTCAAGATTGTCTCTTTTATTTATTTATTTATTTGAGAGCGACAGACACAGAGAGACAGTTAGAGGGAGAGAGAGAATGGGGGCGCCAGGGCTGCCAGCCTCTGCAAACGAACTCCAGATGCTTGCGCCCCCTTGTGCATCTGGCTAACGTGGGACCTGGGGAACCGAGCCTCAAACCGGGGTCCTTAGGCTTCACAGGCAAGCGCTTAACCGCTAAGCCATCTCTCCAGCCCAAGATTGTCTCTTAACTGTAAGCCTGTGAAATGAAAAGTGTAGTTAAATACACATAATGGCAGAGAGTAAACACATTCACATTGCAAAAGATGGCACTGCAAGGAAATTAACCAACACAAGATCCAAAACAAGTAGGGAAAACATAATCCAGCCTGCAGCTCTAGGTCCATCTGGGGTCCACAATGATACCTCTGGGATTCCAATCCTGCCCCTCCAGCTGGGCTTCCCACAGCCAGGAGAAATCGCCATCCTGAACCAGCAGCTGTCCCACAGTTCTGGCATCTTGAAAAATCCTGGTATCTCCACTGCAACCAAAGGTTCATCATTATGGCTCCCCTGGGTCTCCATGTAGGGACTCCAGAAACCCTGCCTCCCATTGCCCAGTTCCAAAAAACAAACTGCATTTGAAATCCAGTGACCCTTTCTTTTCTGCATTTGTTGAACTCCCATGGTACCAGGTGACTTCTTGCTACTGCAAATAAACTCCAGATGCATGCACCACTTTGTGCATCTGGCTTAAGATGGGTATTGGGGAATTGAACCAGGGATGATAGGCTTTGCAAGCAAATGCTTTAATCACTGAGTCATCACCTCAGCTACTATTACATTCAATTAGTTAACTATTTTGTTTCAATGTAGGTCTCACTGTAGCTCAGGCTGACCTGGAACTCATTCTGTAGTTCCAGGCTGGCCTCAAACTCAAGCGATCCCCTTACCTCTGCCTCCCTAGTGCTGGGATAAAGGCGTGCACCACCATGCCCGGCTTTGGCAGCATTTTCTATACAAGATATGAACTCATTATGTAGCCCAGGATGGCTTTGAACTCGTGGTAACTTTCCTATCTCAACCTCTCAGATGTTGGGATTACAGCCATTAGCTACTACACACAGCCCAAGATAATATCATGTTAACACATTTTCTTTTATAGCAATCTTTATTTATTGTATAAAAATGAAGTGAGATAAATCTGAGATCTCTTTCTCTTGACTGTATCTTCCTTTGGTTCCACTCCTCCCCTCCCCACCTTCTTGTGCCCAGAGCAGAAGTGGCCTTCTGTTCTTTCTGTTAAAGTTACAACAGAGAGAACGAGAAAGAAAGATAACACTCTCCAAGGGCTAGCAGCTAGAGAGGGAAGAGACCCAAATAACACGGGAAGCGCAGGCATAGAGGTATACACCTGTCTCCCAGCACTTCAGAGGTGAAGGCAAGCAGTTATCATGTTCAAGGCCAGCCTAGTGTGCATTGTGAAACCTTGTCTCAAAATAAAATAAAATAAATCCACAATGAGATAGCACTTCATATCTATTAGGATAGCTGCAATATAAGTAAAAAACAAGAGTCCAGAAGAAAGTTTGAGAAAATTTCAAAGTAGGAAGAACTACGCAGTGAGTTCATATCAGGCAATGGAAAGTGAAGTATGATAACAGAAGGTATCATTATATCCAATACAGATAGGAAGAATCTAAATCGTACCCCCAACACCTGGTGATACTGTGACATGGTGACAATATAACATTATAAAAAAGTTTCAGGCTAGAGAGATGGCTTAGCAGTTAAACTGCTTGCCTGCAAAGCCAGAACCCAGGTTCGATTCCCCAGGACCCACATAAGCCAGATGCACATGCATCCAGTGGTGCATGTGTCTGGAGTTTGTTTGCAGCAGCTGGAGTCCCTGGTGTGCCCATTCTCTCTCTATATAGATGCCTTTCTCTTTGTCTCAAAAAATGCTGGAGGGTGGGCTGGAGAGATGGCTTAGTGGTTAAGCACTTGCCTGTGAAGCCTAAGGACCCACGTTCGAGGATTGATTCCCTAGGACCCATGTTAGCCAGATGCACAAGGGGGCGCATGCATCTGGAGTTCATTTGCAGTGGCTGGAGGCCCTGGCGTGCCCATTCTCTCTCTTTCTCTATCTACCTCTTTATCTATATGTTGCTCTCAAATAAATAAATAAAAATAAACAAAAAAAATTAAAAAAAAAATTCTGGAGGGCTGGAGAGATGACTGAGTGGTTAAGGTGCTTGCCTGCAAAGCCTAAGGACCCAGGTTCTATTCCTCAGATCCCATGTAAGCCAGATGCACATGGTGGCACATGCATCTGGAGTTTGTTTGCAGTGGCTAGAGGCCCTGGTGTCTAGGTATGCCCATTCTCCCTCCTTCTCTCTTTCTTTTTCTTTTTCTTTTTTTAGTTTTTTGAGGTAGGGTCTCACTGTAGCCCAGGCTGACCTGGAATTCACTATGTAGTCTCAAGGTGGCCTTGAACTCACAGTGATCCTCCTACCTCTGCCTCCCAAGTGCTGGGATTAAAGGCATGCACCACCATGCCCAGCTTCTTCTTTCTCTCTCTCTTTTTGTTTGTTTGTTTGTTTCTTTCTTTCTTTTGTTCATTTTTAGTTATTTATTTGAAAGTGACAGAGAGAGAGAGAGAAAGAGACAGATAGAGAGAGAGAGAAAATGGGCATGCCAGGGCCTCCAGCCATTGCAAATGAACTCCAGATGCATGTGCCCCTTGTGCATCTGGCTCACATGGGTCCTGGGGAGTTGAGCCTCGAACTGGGGTCCTTAGGCTTCACAGGCAAGCACTTAACCAGTAAGCCATCTCTCCCTCCCTCCTTCTCTCTTTCTAATAAATAAAATTTTAAAATGCTGGAGGCTGGAGATGGCTCAGCAGTTAAAGGCACTTGCTTGCAAGGCCTGACAGCCTGGGCTTGATTCCCCAGTACCCAGGTAAAGCCAGATGTGCATGTGGCCCATGCAGCTAGTGTTCTTTCGCAGTGGTAGGAGGCCCTGATGTGTGTTCTCTCTTGCTTGAAAATAAATAAATGATAATAATAATAATAACAATTATTATTATTATTATTTTGGTTTTTCGAGGTAGGGTCTCACTGTAGCCCAGGCTGACCTGGAATTTACTCTGTAGTCTCAGGGTGGCCTCAAACTCACAGCGATCCTCCTACCTCTGCCTCCCAAGTGCTGGGATAATAATTATTTTTTTATGCTGGAAGGCCAAGGGTTATGATACATGCTTTTAATCCCAGCACTTGGGAGGCTGAAGTAGGAGAATTGACATGACTTCAACTACAGCCTGGAGCTCCAGAGTGAATTTCAGATCAGCCTGGCTACAATGAGAATCTGCCTTGAAACAAGCAAACAAAAATTTGGAAGGTTTTCCGCTTAGTTTTGCTGAGAACCTGAAAAGGAAGTTTTTCTTTTTTCTTCTTCTTTTTTAAATGATGGAAGGAAATGAGCAAAAATACACACTGTGGTTGACTTGCGGGTAAAGAGACCATTGGTACTTTTTTTCTTGCCTTTTCTTTTTTTCTTTTTTTAGCTCTAACTCGGTGTCTGCATGCTCAGCATTTGGCTCAGCACCTTAGGACCTCAGTCTTCAGATCACCATGCCCTGGCTCTGCCTGGGCTTTTGCCCAGCTGATCCGAGCCCCTTCCATCACTGTCCCGTAACCCTTAGCATCTTTAGCAGCTCCATCGCCCTGTCATGGGGGCGCGATTCCCAGGCCCTTAGTGTCCCCCGCCCACCCCAGGTATGGTCTCACTCTAGCTCAGGCTGACCTGGAATTCACTATGTATTCTCAGGCTGGCTTCAAACTCACGGCGATCCTCTGACCTCTGCCTCCCGAGTGCTGGTATGAAAGGCATGCGCCACCACGCCCAGCTCCCTTAGCTGGTTTTAACCCCAGCACCCAACTCCTATTGTCCTCCCTATCTCCCTTGCCACCAGCTCTGAGCCGCCACCTTCTCTAGGCTTTCCTGTCCCCTTGACATGACCCGATCCATTTCTTCCGGAAGTCCAGACTGCGTGAATCCCAATGTGGCCAGGCTTTAGTGCACCCTGAGACTCTTCAGTCATGGGGCTCGAAGCTTGGCTGTAAAGAAAGCACAAACAGGGTCACAGTTCTGGAATCAGGGGAGGGTGATCATGAAACAGGCTGTGTGCTATTGGGGTGCAGCCACCAGGAAAAGGAAAAGTGGGTACAGGAGGAACACGAAGGACACTTATTTCCCCTTCCAACTTTGTCTTTTCACCTCAAAGCAGTCCATTGCTTAGTTAGTTTGTTTGTTTTTCAAGGCAGGGTCTCTCCCTAGCCCAGGCTGACCTCAAACTCACAGCAATCCTCCTACCTCGGGCTCCCCAGTGTTGGGATTAATTGTGTGAGCCATCACGCCTGGCCTTTTTTTTTTTTCCTCTTCAATGTATAGTCTCACTCTAGGCCATGTTGACCTGGAATTCACTGTGTAGTCTCAGGCTGGCCTTGAGCTCACAGCAATCGTCCTACCTCTGCCTCTCAAGTGCTGGGGTTAAAGGCGTGCGCCACCACACCCAGCCTCAGTGGTTAAGGTGCTTGCCTGCAAAGCCTAACGACCCAGGTTTTGGTTCCCCGTAACCCACATAAAGCCAGATGCACAAGGTGGCACATGCATCTGGAGTTCATTTGCAGTGGCTAGAGGTCCTGGCATGCCCAATCTCTCTCTATCTGCTTCTTTCTCTCTCTCAAATAAATAATAAATAAATTTAAAAAACTAAAAAGAAGAAGCTGTAGTCTGACTTGAAATCAGGTATTTGACACCTCCAGCATCTTTTTTTGCTCAGGTTTGCTTTGACTGTTTGAGGTCTCTGTGCTTCCATGTAATTTTATGATCGTTTCTTCTAGTTCTGTGAAGAATGTCACTGGAATTTTCATGGAATTGCATTGAATTTGTAGACTGTTTTTGGCAATATAGTCTTTTATTATTATTTTTTTCTAAGGAAGGATCGTGCTCTAGCTCAGGCTAACCTGGAATACACTCTGCAGTGTCAGGCTGGCTTTGAACTCACAACAATCCTCCTGCCTCTGCCTCCTGAGTGCTGGAATTAAAGGTGTGCGCCACCACGCCCGGCAATATAATCATTTTTAAGATATTAATTCTGTTTGTGTGTAAGCATGGAAGGTCTTCCTACCATCTTCTAGGATCTTCTTCAATTCCTTTTCTTTCTTTTTACTTGTGAGTGTGTGTGGTGTGCGCATTCCCTTGCAATGCCCCATGGGTTCACCAGCAGGAGGTTGAGGCTCTTATGGGGTCGCACAAGTAAGATCATCGACTCACGGAATGTGAGGCAAAGTTTTATTGGGTAAAAAGGAAGGAAAAGGAAAAAAAAAGATAGTCTGGTATAACAGGGCTATGACCCAGAGGGCATCTCAGGGGGACAGCAGCCTTGAACTGTTCAGAGTGTCAGCTTTTATTGGAAATAACCACATGCTGTTAGATCTGTTGGCCAGTTACAGGAAGCGCCAGCTGGGGGGTGCAAGGTAAGCTTGTGACCAGGAGTCCTGCTTATCTTAAGGAGTTTGCTCAACAATGCAGGCCCCAGGAAATGCTGTTCATCCCAGCAGAGCCTCCCATTTGTCTGCCATCAACAGAGCCTCCTGACTTCTGTATTTCTCTAGGCTAGGTATAAGGAAATGTAGAGAAATATAAGTTTTTGCTCTCTTTACAGTGGCCAGAGCAGAATGTCAGGTGTCCCACTCCATCACTCTTCTGGCCTTACTTGTGTGAGCCAGAGAAGTCTCTTACTGATCCTGGAGTTTGTGAGCGCCAGTGATTCCTCTGTCTCTGCTCCCCTATTGGACTGGCGTTACAGGTGTACCTGGCCATACCCAGCTGTTAATATGAGTTTAGGAGATTTGTTTTATTTATTTATTTATTTTATTTATTTATTTTTTTTTGAGGTAGGGTCTCACTCTAGCCCAGGCTGACCTGGAATTTATTCTGTAGTCTCAGGGTGGCCTTGAAATCACAGCGATCCTCCTACCTCTGTCTCCCGAGTGCTGAGATTAAAGGTGTGCGTCACCATGCCCGGCAAATTTAGATTTGAACTTGGGTGGGCTCGGGCCCCTAAGGCTCTCATACTGCAGGAAGCACACAACCATGGACTCATCTTTCCAACTTTCTCAATTTCTCTTGTTTTGAAGAGTTTTAAATTATATATTTATTTATTTGAGAGAGAGAGGGAGAGAGAGAGAGAGAGAAAGAGAGAGAGAGAGAGAGAGAGAGAGGGAGAGAGAATGGGTGTGCTAGGGCCTCAGGCACTGCAAAAGAGCTCCAGAGGCATGTGCCACCTTGTGCGTCTTGTTTTATGTGAGCATGTGGGTACTGGGGGATTAAACCTAGATCCTTAGGCTTTGCTGGTCAGCACCTTAGCCACTAAAACACCTCTACAGGCTCAAAGGGCTTCTTTTTTTGGGCGGGGGAGGAGTTCTAGGTATGTCTCACTCTAGCCCAGGCTGACCTGGAATTCTCTGTGTAGTTCCAGGATGACCTCAAACTCACACCCAGCGATCCTCCTGCCTCTGCCTCCTGAACACGGGGACTGAAGGCACGCACCACCATGCCTGGCCTTAAAGTTTTCATTGTAGAAATCTTTCACTTCCTTACTTAGGTTTATGACTAGCAATTTTTTGGCTGTTGCTAATGGATTTTTTTCCCCCAATTTCTTTTTTGCATAACTTTTACTGATATATAGAAAAACTACTGATTTTTATATGTTGATTTTGGACTCTGTTACTTTGTTGAAAGTGTTTATCAGATCTAAGAGTTTTCTTTTTTTATTATTGACAACTTCCATAACTACAGACAATAAACCATGATTATTCCCTCCCCTCCACTCCCTCCTACACAGGTCCACTCTCCATCATATTCCTTCCCCCTCTCAATTAGTCTCTCTCTCTCTTTTTAAAAAAGGAACCATTTAAAAAATATTTTATTTTTATTTATTTGAGAGAGAGAGAGAGAAATCCAGAAATAGGCAGGGAGAGAAAGAGAGAGAGAGAGAGAGAATGGGCACTGTAGGGCCTCCAGTCACTGCAAATGAATTCCGGATGTGTGCGCCCCATTGTACATCTGGTTTATGTAGGTCCTGGGGAATTGAACCTTGGTCCTTAGGCTTCGCAGGCATGTGCCTTAACTGATAAGCCATCTCTCCAGCTCCAGTCTCTCTTTTGTTTTGATGTCATCATCTTTTCCTCCTATTATAATGGTCCTGTCTTCTTTATTTTTTTAATTTAAAAATATTTTTGTTTGATTGCAGAGAGAGAGGGAGAGAAAATGGTCACCAGGGCCTCTGGCTGCTGCTAATGAACTCCAGATGCATGTACTACTTTGCGTATCAGGCTTTAGGTGGGTACTAGGAAGTCAAACCCAGGGCTGGCAGGCTTTGCAAGCAAGCATCTTTAATTGCGGAACCATCTTCCTAGCCCCTAAGAATTTCCTGGTGGAGTGCTAAGGATATTTTAAGAAGAGGCTCATATAATCTAACAGTGGGGATGATTTACCTTATTTATATCTGTCATTTCTTTCTTTTGTCTTATTGCGCTGGTGAAAAATGGGGAACTCCAGGCTGAGTGAGGGCTGTGTCTTGGAAATAAAGCGGAAGAGTGATTGAGGAGGACAGCTGACAGCTTCCCCTGGCTTGTACATGCACGTGCATGAGGGTTATGCCTCTGCACACACACGTGCATAAGCCACTTCTCTCACACACCGAGCGCGGAGAGTGGACATCCCGCCTCACTTCTGATATTAAAGAAAGCACTTCAGCTGCTTCACCATTTAAACCAACGTTATTTAGCTCAAGGTTTGTCACATACAGCTTTTTTTTTTTTATATTTTATTTTTATTTATTTATTTGAGAGTGACAGAGAGAGAGAGAGAGAGAAAGAGAGAGGGCACGCCAGGGTTTCCAGCCACTGCAAACGAACTCCAGACGCGTGCGCCCCCTTGTGCATCTGGCTAACGTGGGTCCTGGGGAGTCGAGCCTCGAACCGAGGTCCTTAGGCTTCACAGGCAAGCGCTTGACCGCTAAGCCATCTCTCCAGCCCCACATACAGCTTTTACTATGCTAACTTATGCTCCTTCAATTCCTAGTTTCTTTTTCTTTTAGAGAACCTCTCATACAGCCTGGGATGGCCTCAGACTCACTATGTAGCTGAGGATGACCTTGAACTTCTGATTCTACTATCACCACCCCCATTTTATGTGGTGTTGGAGATCGAACCCAGGGCCTTGTGCATGCCAGGCAGGCGCTCTACCAGCTGAGCGCCATCTTTAGTGTGGGAGGCTTTATTACTGCCTCAAGTTTACTGTTCATTATAATCTACTCTTGCTTTAATTTGAGCAGGTCATATGTGTCCAGGAATTTGTTCATTTCTCCTAGATTTTCCAGCTTCTGGGTTACATATTTTGAAGTATTGCATGACAGTACTTTGGATTTCACTGGCGTTTGTCTCAGTGCCTCCTTCTTCATCTCTAATGTTGTTAATTTGGATATTTTCTCTTCTATCTGATTAGTTTGGGTAAAGGTCTGACAATATTTATGATTTAAAGAACCGATCTGTGTTTCATTGATTCTCTATTATGTTTTTTTTAAAAATTAGGTGTTTATTTGTTTGAGGAAGAGAGAGAAAGAGGTAGATAAAGAGAGAATGGGTGTGCCAGGGCCTCTAGCCACTGCAAATGAATTCCAGACACACGCGCCACTTTGTGCATCTGGCTTACATGGTCCTGGGGAATCGAACTTGGGTCCTTACGCTTTGCAGGCAAGAACCTTAACTGTTAAGCCATCTCTCCAGCCCTATTATGCTCTTTCTTTTGCATACGTGTACTATGTGTGGTGTATGCATGTGTATATACTGATACAGCACCTTGTATATTCACTTGCTGTGCCCATGGTCTCATCTGAGAAGGCAGGAAAAAACATCAGATGACCCTCTCCATCATTCACTGCCCATTTTCCTTGCAACAGAGTCTCTTACTGATTCCAGAGCTTGTGGTTTGCAAACCCCAGCAGTTTCCAGTCTCCACTGCCCCACAGGACTGGGGTTACACAAGTGCATGACCACACGCAGCTGTTCATGTGGGTTCTGGAGATTTGAACTCAGATGGTTTGAAGTCCTTTCAGGCCTTCAAGCTCACACAGGAAGACACACTTAAACTGCTGAGCCATCTCTCCTTTCTCTTCTCCTCCTCCTCCTCCTCTTCCTTCTTCTTTTTCTCCTCCTCCTCCTTCTTTTTTTTTTTTTTTTTTTTGTCAGGGTCTCACTCTAGCTAAGGCTGACCTGGAGCTCACTACATAGCCCAAGATAGTCTCAAACACCTGATGCTATTTCTACCTCAGCTGAGTGCTGGGATTAAAGGCACCTGCCACCATACCTGGGCCCTCTTTAGTTTTTTTTTTTTTTTTTAGTTTCCATTTATTAATTTCTGTCCTGATCTATATTAAAATATTTTACTTATTTATTTATTTGAGAGAGGGGGAGGTGAGGAGAGAGAGAGAAAGAGAGACAGAGGGAGAGGAAGAGAGAGAGGGAGGGGCATGCCAGGACCTCTAGCCACTGCAAAAGAACTCCAGACGTGTACGCCACCTTGTGCATGTGGCTTTGCAGGCAAACGCTTAACCCCTAAGCTATCTCTCCAACCCTATATTATTTCTTTCCATATACTGATTTGAGTTTGGCTTGTTCTTGCTTTTCTAAAACTTGAGGTACATCCATCACTGAGTCATTTATTAGAGTTTTCTATTTTTATTGCATGTATATGTGTATGTGGCACGCATGCATGTATTCATATTCATATATGTGTGTGAACATACATGTAGAGACAAGAGGTTGGTATTGTCTTCTTAATTGTCTTTCCACATTATTATTTTTTTTTTAAAAAATTTTTTGTTCATTCTTATTTATTTATTTGAGAGTGACAGAGAGAGAAAAAGAGGTAGAGAGAGAGGGGGAAAGAGAGAGAGAGAGAGAAAGAAAGAGAGAGAATGGGCATGCCAGGGCCTCCAGCCATTGCAAATGAACTCCAGATGCTTGCACCCCTTTGTGTATCTGACTAACGTGGGTCCTGGGGAACTGAGCCTTGAACTGGGATCCTTGGGCTTCACAGGCAAGTGCTTAACCGCTAAGCTATTTTTGTTTTTTTGAGGTAGGGTCTCACTCTTGTCTAGGCTAATCTGGAATTAACTATGTAGTCTCAGGGTGGCCTCGAACTCACAGAGATCCTTCTACCTCTGCCTCCCAAGTGCTGGGGCTAAAGGCGTGCGCCACCACAACCCTACTCTATTACTATTATTTTTGAGGTAGGGTCTTGCTCTAGCCCAGGCTGACCTGGAATTCACTATGTAGTCTCAGACTGACTTTGAACTCAGTGATTTTCCTACCTGTGCCTCCTGAGTGCTGGGATTAAAGGTGAATGTCACCATACCCAGCTTACTATTATTACTTTTTTAAAAAAATTTTTATTTATTTATCTTTATTTATTTGAGAGCGACAGACACAGAGAGAAAGACAGATAGAGGGAGAGAGAGAGAATGGGCATGCCAGGGCTTCCAGCCTCTGCAAACGAACTCGATATGCGTGCGCCCCCTTGTGCATCTGGCTAACGTGGGACCTGGGGAACCGAGCCTCGAACCAGGGTCTTAGGCTTCACAGGCAAGCGGTTAACCGCTAAGCCATCTCTCCAGCCCTATTATTACTTTTTGAGATAGTGAACCTGAGAAGTGAAAACTTGGCTAGACTAGCTAACCAGTAAGTCCTGGGTATCAGTCTGTCTTCCTTTCCCCAAAGGCTGGGGATTCAAACTCAGGTCCCTACGCTTGTCTAACAAGCACTTTATAGACTGAATCAGACCCCTAGCTCCTGAATTTTTTTTTTTTTTGTCTTTCAAACTATGGTCTCACTCTAGCCCAGGCTGACCTGGAATTCACTATGCAGTCTCAGGGTGGCCTCAAACTCACAGCAATTCTCCTAGCTCTGCCTCCCCAGTGTTAAGATTAAAGGCATGTGCCACCATGCCCAGATCCCTGATTTGTGTGTGTGTGTGTACCATGTTTGTGTGTGCATCTGGGTACAAATGTCTGTGGGTGTGCATACACATGTATGCATTAGTGTGTGCATGTGGAGGCCAGAGGTTGATGTTTGGTGTCTTTCCTTATTACTCTCCATTTTATTGATTGAGGCAGGGTTTTTCTGCTGAATCCAAGTGCTCAGATCCCCTTGTCTCTACCTCATAACTGCTAGGATTGTAGGTATGCCGTAATGCCCACCCAGCCATTCTGTGGGTGTCTGGAATCTGAACTCCATCCCCAGGCCTGTGCAGCAAACACTTTATCCACAGAGCCATCTTCCCTTGTCTTCCGAAGTTTTAGTCATAAGCACTCATACCTATCAATTTTCCTTTGCTGTGTCCCCAAAGGTTCTGATAAGTTGCGTTTTCATTTTCATTTGATTCCAAAAATTTTTAATTTCCTCCTCATTTTCTTTAATGATACATTGATGATTCAAGAGTATACTGTCTAGGGCTAGGTCTTTCAACCTCAATTAACCTGATCTAGGAAATCCTTCTCAGGCATTCACAGAGATATCTCTCCTAGGTGACTCTAGATCCTGCCAAGTTGACAGGATTAAGCATCACAAGTCCAACCCTTGTCAAGCTGACATTCGCACATGTCACTTTTAAGCCATACCTTCCACCCCTTGCCCTCTTAGACTTCTGACGATCTCGTAATGAAAATGCATTCAGCTCAACTTCAAAAGTTCCCATAGTTTTTAGTAGTCCTGACACTGTCTTCAAAAGTCCCAAATCCAACGTCTCTTCTGAGACTCAAAGCAATTGGTTAGCTGAAAGTCCCTAGGAACAACATATACTTCTAATACATAATGGTATGGACGTCATGCTCATCCGTAGCAGGACAATCTTTGCACAGGCCAAGCCTGGGGACATGGAAAACTATGTACCTTGGGTATGATTGTCTAGGACACAAGGAACTCAACAGCCTCTGTAAAGATTTCTTGAAGTGATAAGCATGTTCCAAAACAAAATGTTTGAGTCAACAACTTGTGATCTGCCTTATGCCCAGGATAATAAACATTTTTTCAATTCAGCCTAAATTCCCCATAACTTTTACTGCCTGAAACCCTCAATAAAAGCTGTGAGTAAAGTCAGCTCTGGGCTTCACTCCAGTGGAGACCTCTGGCCCTCCTTCTGATTCTGTCGTGTGTGTTACATGATCATTTCACATCCCCCAGATATGTAGGATGGTACCAACACAATAGTGCCAAGTAAACATTCCCATTCCAAAAGAGAGGGATGGAGGCATGGCAAGATCATATTGCACCACAGCAAGATCAAAACCCAGGAGGGCAAACAACAAATCCTGAAGTTTCATGTCCAGCACCTTGGGTTCATGATATAATCATCCGGGCTTCAAGGGGCTAGGGTATCCCTGTCCCCTAGCTCTGCTCCCTGCAGCCCACAGAGCCTCTTTCTTGGGCTGGCTCCATTCCACATATTCAGCTTTCCTGGGTGGACATCCCTTAGTGCTGGCATCACCAACATCCTGGGGTCTCCAGTGCAACTTAGGCATCACCCTCACAGCTTCACAGTGGTCTTTCCTAGAAGGAAATCTGATCCTGCTCACTTTTCTTGGTCTCGGTGGCCTTCTGGAATGTTGACGCTTGTCTCCATGATCCCCTCACCTGCATTGATCATGCCTGTAAACCAGTAGCATGAAGACGGTGCTGCCAAGTTCTGTTCCTGGCTTCAGATGCAGTCTAGACCCCTTGGGTCATAGTTACATTACCTCCACGTGCCTTCCAGGCTGACGTTGGGAACACACTTCCCTAGGTTGTTTTTGAGCAGGGAACCCCTTCAGCAGCAACTCTCATTTTAGGTTCTTTTTTGAAATGAATTTGGATTTTCACAAGATGGATCCTTCCACAGGTGAGGCCTTACCTTCAGGGCACCTTTTCTGTTGTCCCAGGGCAGAGCAGGACTTTCCTCTTTAATGGTGCTGATCTCTGACCATCACAGCTGCCTTTTGTGTTTTGATGCTCTTTTATTTATTTATTTTTCCTTTGAGGCAGGGTCTTGCTCTAGCCCAGGCTGACCTGGAATTCACATGTAGTCACAGGGTGGCCTTGAACTCACACTAATCCTCCTACCTCTGCCTCCTGAGTGCTGGGATCAAAGGTGTGCACCACCAATGACCACCTTGCTTTTTAAAATATTTTATTTACAACATATTTTATCTGGGTACATCATGTGTTGGTTCCCTCTTATCCTTCATCCCTGCCTTCATTCCCTGGGGACCCTCCTCAGTGGGGTTACAGGTATTCCCCCTGGGGTTGTGGGATACATGTTGTGGAAGCAGTAGTTTTTCTTTTCTTTTTTTTTTTCCCCCCTTTTTTCCTATAGGTAGTGAGGGAATGCCTCTTAAGTAAGGAAAGGTTTATTTTGGTTCACAATTTGAGATTAAAGTTCATTATGGTGATGAGGCACGGTGGCCTAAGGCAGAGCTGGTCTCCTCAGTGTAATCTAGAAACCCCCTCACAAATATGCACAGAGATGTGGCTTCTAGGTGATTCTATGACCTGTCAAGTTGACAGAATCACAGAATGTACAGTTGAGCTTGACAGACCTCTATGCTCTACCAACCCTAAAGATAAGAATGCTATATGATAACACCCAGAACCTACTGAGGAGATTCTAGTGTGGAACATGCCATTCAGAGTACTTTTAATCCATGTTCCCAAGAAACTTGACTCAAAATAAACTATAGTCCTATGTATTTTTATTTATTTTTACATTTATTTATTTATTTTTTTTTTGAGGTAGGGTCTCATCCTGGCCCAAGCTGACTTGGAATTAACTATGTAGTCTCAGGGTGACCTTAAACATAGCAATCCTCCTACCTCTGCCTCCCAAGTGCTGGGATTAAAGGCGTGCGTGACCATGCCCAGTTTATTTGTTTATTTATTTATTTTTTATTGACAACTTCTACAATTATAGACAATAACCCATGGTGATTCCCTCCCTCCCCCCATCTTCTCTTTGAAACTCCACTCTCCATAATACCCCTTCACCCTCTCAATCAATTTCTCTTTTATTTTGATGTCATGATCTTTTCCTCCTATGTAAAAAAAAATTTGTTCATTTTTATTTATTTATTTGAGAGTGACAGACAGAGAATGAGGCAGATAGAGAGAGAGAAAGAGAGAGAATGGGTGCATCAGGGCCTCCACCCACTGCAAATGAACTCCAGACACGTGCGCCCCTTGTGCATCTGGCTAACGTGGGTCCTGGGGAATTGAGCCTGGAACTGGGGTCCTTAGGCTTCACAGGCAAGCACTTAACCGCTAAGCCATCTCTCCAGCCCCTTTTCCTCCTATTATGCTGGTCTTGTGTAGGTAGTGCCAGGCACTGTAAGGTCATGGACATCCAGGCCATTTTGTACCTGGAGGAACATGTTGTAAGGAGTCCTACCCTTCCTTTGGCTCTTACATTCTTTCTGCCACCTCTTTCACAATGGACCCTGAGCCTTGGAAGGTGTGATAGAGATATTTCACTGCTGATCACTCCTCTGTCACTTCTTCTCAGAACCATGGTGCCTTCTGTCCTATTTATTTATTTATTTGGTTCTTAGAGGTAGGGTTTCACTGTAGCCCAGGTTGACCTGAAACTCACAATGTAATCTCAGGGTGGCCTCAAACTCAGGGCAATCCTCCTATCTCTGCCTCCTGAGTGCTGGGATTAAAGGCATGCACCACTATTCCTGGCCCCATTTATTTATTTTTAAAATATATAATTTTTATTTGTTTGAAAGTGAGAAAGAGGCAGAGAGAAAGAGAGAGAGAGAATGGGCACATCAGGGCCTCTAGCCACTGCAAATGGACTCCAGATGCATGCGCCCCCTTGTGCATCTGGCTTAGGTGGGTCCTGGAGAGTCAAACTGGGATCCTTTGGTTTTGCAGGCAAATGACTTAACCACTAAGCTATCCCTCTAGCCCCATTTATTTATTTTTAATGTGCACAAAATAGTCAGTTCAGGGCTAGAGAGATGGCTCAGTGGTTAAAGGAACTTGCTTGCAAAACCTGATGGCTTGGGTTTGATTACCCAGTACCCATGTAAAGCCAGATGCATAAAGTGGCACATATATCTGGAGTTCATTTGCACTGTGGCAGGAAGCACTGACATACCCATACTCCTTTCTCTCCCCATCTGCTACTATCTCTCTCTAATAAATAAATAAAATATTAAAAGAATACACTCTATAAAAATATTCAGTACACATATATTTACAACCATTATATCTTTTTGATGATTTTGTTTTTTCAAGGGAGGGTCTTGCTCTAGCCTAGGCTGACCTGCAATCCACTATGTAGTCTCAGGGAGGCCTTGAACTTACAGTGATCCTCCTAACTCAGCTTCCCAAGTGCTGGGATCAAAGGCGTTTGCACCATGCCTGGCTCCAGTTTTCTTTAATAATATGTAGTGACCTTTTTTTTTTTTTAAAAAAAAATTATTTATTTATTTATTTATTTGAGAGTGACAGACAGAGAAAGAGGCAGAGAGAGAGAGAGAAACAATGGGCATACCAGGGCCTCCAGCCACTGCAAATGAACTCCAGATGCGTGTGCCTCCTTGTGCATCTGGCTAATGTGGGTCCTGGGGAGTCAAGCCTTGAACCAGGGTAGGCTTCACAGGCAAGTGCTTAACCACTAAGCCATCTCTCCAGCCTTTTTTTTTTTTTTTCCTAGGTAGAGTCTCATTCTAGTGCAGGCTGACCTGGAACTCACTCTGTAGTTCCAGGCTGGCCTCATGGTCATCCTCCTACCTCAGCCTCCTGAATGCTGAGATTAAAGGTGTGTTCCACCATGCCAGGTTGACCTCCTCCTCCTTTCCTTCTTCTTCTTTTTTTTTTGACACAAGCCCAACACACTGGCCTTTTTTTTATGCAATAGATCGAGGGAGAGGGAGAGTGTTAGTGCCTCCAGCTGCTCTAATTGAACTCCAGACTTGTGTACCGCTTTGTGCGCATGTGCGACCTTACACGTTTGCATCACCTTGTGTGTCTGGCTTATGTGGGATCTGAAGAGTTGAACATGAGTCCTTAGGTTTTGCAGGCAAGTACCTTAACAACTAAGCCATCTCTCTATCCTTGACCTTTTCTTTTGTTGTTTTTGTTTTTGTTTTTTTGAGGTAGGGTCTCACTGTAGCCCAGGCTGACCTGGAATTCACTATGGAGTCTCAGGATGGCCTTGAACTCATGGTAATCCTCCTACCTCTGCCTCCCAAGTGCTGGGATTTAAAGGCGTGCGCCACCACGCCTGGCTCCTTGACCTTTTTTTAAAAAATATTTTTTAATTTTTATTTTTTATTTGAGAGAGGAAGAGAGGAAGAGGGAGAGAGGAAAAGAGAGAGGAGTAGCCGGGCGCGGTGGCACACGTCTTTAATCCCAGCACTAGGGAGGCAGAGGTAGGAGAATCGCCGTGAGTTCAAGGCCACCCTGAGACTACAGAGTTAATTCCAGGTCAGCCTGGACCAGAGTGAGACCCTATCTCAAAAAACCAAAAAAAAAAAAAAAAAAAAAAAAGAAAAGAGAGAGGAGGGGAAACAGGGAAAGAATAGGTCTGCCAGGGCCTTCAGCAACTGAAAATGAACTCTAGACACATGTGCCTCCTTGTGCATCTGGCTTACGTGGGTCCTGGGGAATTGAACCTGGGTCCTTTGGCTTTGCAGGCAAGTGCTTTCAACACTAAGCTATCTCTCCAGCCCTCTGACCTTCTTTTTATATTCTGAATAATTTTGTCTTGAAGTCTACCTTGTCTGATATGAGTATACCTACCCCTATTTTCAGTTTCCACTTTCTTCCATCTTTTCACTTTTAGTCTGTATGCCTTTGCTTGCTAGCAAGGTGTGTTTCCTGCAGATAATAAATAAATCCTGTAGACTATTTATTTATTTATTTTGGTTTTTCAAGGTAGGGTCTCACTCTAGCTCAGGCTGACCTGGAATTTACTCTGTAGTCTAAGGCTGGTCTGGAACTCACAGTGATCCTCCTACCTCTGACTCCCAAGTGCTGGGATGAAAGGAGTGAGCCACCACGCCCGGCTTTGTTTCTTTTTTCTTTATCCCCTAATCAGATCAGAGGTTTGATGCTTTCCTGTGTTGAACATGATTGATTCCCATTTCTCGTTTCTTCATCCGGTTCTCTTATGAAATTTATTCTTTCCTGTGTTCTTGTAATTGAGATTTTCTTCCTTTTTGTGTATAGTGTTCTTTAAGTATGTCCTGTAGTGCTGGCTTGGTGATCATGAATTGCTTTTTTTTTTGTACCCAAGTAGGTTTTGTTTTCTCCATTATTTAAAAAAGATCACATTGCTGAATATAGTCATTTTAGTTGGCAGTCATTTACTTTCAGGGCTTGAAATATATTACTGCATGTTTTTCTGACTTTTAGGATTTTTTTTTTTTCTGGTTTTCCGAGGTAAGGTCTCACTCTAGCTCAGGCTGACCTAGAATTCACTCTGTAGTCTCAGAGTGCTGGGATTAAAGGTGTGTGCCACCATGCCTGGCTCACTTAGGAACTTTTAAAAAAAAGATCTTATTTTTATTTATTTATTAGAGACAGAGGGGAGAGAGAGAGAGAGAGAGAGAGAGGATGGACACACCAGGGCTAGCCACTGAAAACAAACTCCAGATGCATGTGCTACCTTGTGCATCTAGGGATGGACATGAGACCTGGAGAATCAAACTGGGATCCTTTGGCTTTGCAGGCAAATGCCTTAACCGCTAAGCCATCTCTCCAGCTCTAAATATTTTATTTTTATTTATTTATTAGAGGGAGAGAGAATGGGCTCTCTTTTGGGATTAGAAAGTATTTTATTTTTATTTATTTGTTTATTTGACAGAGACAGAGGGAGAGAGAGAGATCAGGCGCGCCAGGGCCACCAACCACTGCAAACAAACTCCAGCTGCATGCGCCTCCTTGTGCATCTGGCTAATGTGGGTCCTGGGGAATTGAACCTGGGTCTTTTGGCTTTGCAGGCAAACACCTTAACCATTAAGCCATACCTCCAGCCCAACTTTTAGGATTTAAAAAAATAGTATTTTATTTATTTATTTGCAAGCAGAGAGAGACAGACAGAAAGAGAAAGACAGAGACACAGAGAGAATGGGAACACCAGGGCCTCTGGCCTCAGCAAACAAACCAGGTGCATGTACTTTGGGCATTTGGTTTTACATGGGTACTGCAGAATCCAACCCAGGTCATTAGGCTTTGTAGGCAAGTGCCTTAATGGTTATGCCCTAGCCCCACTTTTAGGATTTTTTTTTTTTCTTTTGGGTCTCACTCTAGCCTAGGCTGACCTGGAATTCACTATGTAGTCTCAGGGTGGCCTTGAACTCACAGCCATTCTCCTACCTCTGCCTCCTGACTGCTAGTATAAAAGACGTGTGCTACCATACCTAGCTTTGGGATTATTATTTTACTTATTTACTTATTTGACAGAGAAAGAGAGAGAAGGAGAAGAGAGAATGGGCACACCAGGGCCTACAGCCACTGCAATTAAACTCCAGACGCTTGTACCCCCTTGTGCACCTGACGCTTGTACCCTCTTGTGGATCTGGCTAACATGGGTCCTGAGGAATTGAATCTAGGTTCTTTGGCTTTGCAGGCAAACACTCTAACTGCTAAGCCATCCTTTCAACACCTGGACTTCTTTTTTTGAAAAAAATATTTTATTAATTTGTTAGAGAGAGAGAGAGAATGGGTGAGCCATGGCCTCTGGGTACTGGGGAATTGAACCTGGGTCCTTAGGCTTCTAAGGCAAGCACCTTATCCAATAAGTCATCTCTCCAGCCCAGGATTTATCTCTTCCATTCTCCCCTCCCCTCCTCTCCCTTCCCTTTTTTTCTTCTCCTCCTCCTCCTCCTCCTTCTTCCTCTCTCTCTCTCTTTTTTTCTTTCTACCCCTCTCCCCCAGGTGGGGTCTCACTGTAGCCCAGGCTGACCTGGAATTCACTGTGTAGTTGCAGGTGGCCTTGAACTCACGGTGATCCTCCTATCTCTGCCTCTCAAGTGCTGGGATTAAAGGCATGCGCCACCACACCCAGTCTTGGCATTTTTTTCTTGTAGATTTCAATGGTTTTTCTTTGCTCTGTGGTCTTTGGAAGTTTAATTCTAGTGAAAAGATTCTTTTTTGGTCATGTCTATTTGGGGTTCTAAATATTTCAGGCTGGGCTGTCTGCTTGATTTCCTAGATTTGGGGGCATTTCTATTATAACTTCAACTACTGAGTTGAACTCTTTCTCTTAAATTAGAAGCATTTTTCGTAATCTCCAAGTTCAGACGGTGGTACACAAGGAACCCCAAAATGATGTCCTTATTCCTGTCACTCTATAGGGAGTTTCACGAATCCTTACATGTCCTTCATTCGAAGGTTTCCTTTGTCCTCCTAGATTTCATTTCCACAGGACATGACTTTAAGGGCCACACACAATGGATAGATGCAAATAAACTTTGTTACATAACTATGTAACTCATTATTTAATTCTTGATTTTTTTTTGGCTTTTCAAGGTAGGGTCTAACTCTGAACCCAGGCTGACCTGGAATTGACTAAGTAGTCTCAGGGTGTCCTCGAACTTACAGCGATCCTCCTACCTCTGCCTCCTGAGTGCTGAGATTAAACAGTGTGCCACCACGCCTGGCTCTAATTCTTGATTTTTTTTCTTTTGGGGGGTTGTTTGTTTTGAGGGAGGATCTCATATAACTAAATAGTTGAGAATGACCCAGAACTCCTGATCCTCCTGTCCCTACCTCCCAAGTACTAGGATTACAGACCTGCAGAGCAGCACACCTGGCTTGAAGCTTGCTTATTTAGGGGTGGCAGCAAGCACAGGGGTGAAACTGCTGAGGACGGTCAGGCTCCCCGCTAAGGGGCGATCTGGACACAGGCGAAGCGGGCCCCACACTACGTGCTTTTAGTCTAGACTTGCTTGGTTCCCCCCTAACCCCCCACAACATCTTCAAACTGGAGCAAGGCCAGCCTTTTCAGGAAGACAGATCTTGTTTACAGAATGGGAACCAAGGGAGAGGTGCGGATGTGGCTTAGGTTTCTGTTGGGCAACATGATTCCTTCCTACGTCGGAAGTGACTGGTTTCTTCAGAGGCTCCGCCCCACTTACCTTCAAGACCTTTCTTCTTCCACCTAACCTAATTTGAGCCTGGCTAAGAGAAAAGGGTCAGATTTCTGGGAAATTGTGGGTTCATTCACAATTTCCCACCCGCACTCACATATATCCATGCAACATACATGTATGTGCTGGGCCACTTAAGAATCTGGTCAGTATCCTCTAGGTGGGATTTTTGAACCCAGGACCTTGTTCATACCAGTAAAGCACTCTACCACTGGGCTAGACCCACAATCCTCAAACTGATGCTTAAAATTTACTGAAGGTTTTTTCTTAAATTTTATTATTATTATTATTATTTTGGCTTTTCAAGGTAGGGTCTTGCTCAAGCCTAGACTCACCTGGAATTCACTATGTAGTCTCAGGGTGGCTTTGAACTCACAGAGGTCTCTACCTCTGCTTCCCCAGTGCTGGGATTAAAGGCATGTACCACCGCACCCAGCTGAGAGAACGTTTTAACAATGCTGATCATTATGGAAAGAAGTTAACGAACAAGAAGGGAAGTTTTATTTTCTGATTTGACATTGTGTTGATTTCCAGTCATGATGGCAGAGTGAGGAGACATAGAAAGCAACGATACCTCAACACACATGCGCACGCGCGCGCGCGCACACACACACACACACACACACACACACACACACACACAGTCTAACTAACTTGAAATGATAATGTACAGTAAAAAATTTAAAGTAACTATCTAAGACTAAATGTAAAACAAAGTGAAATTGTTTTAATTATTATTTTTTTATTTATTTGCAAGCAGAGAGAGTTAGAAAGATGAAAGACAGAGAGAGATTGGGTGTGCCCTGGCCTCCAGCCACTGCAAACGAACTCCAAATGCATGCACCACTGTGTCTCAGGGTGGCCTTGAACTCATGGCGATCCTCCTACCTCTGCCTCCCGAGTGCTTGGATTAAAGGTGTGTGTGCCACCATGCCTGGCAGCATTTCTTTTAGTATATGTCAGAAACTAGATAAATAACTGAGTTATTAGACTGGAAGAAAAGATAGATTATAAAGACAGCCAAAGAACTGTCTACAAACATATTAAAAACTATAATATGGAGCCAGGTGTGGTGGCGCATGCCTTTAATCCCAGCACTTGGCAGAGGTAGGAGGATCGCCTTGAGTTCAAGGCCACCTTGAGACTACATAGCTAATTTCAGGTCAGCCTGGGCCAGAGTGAGACCCTACCTTGAAAAACCAAAAAACAAACAAACAAAAGAAAGGATTATACTAAGTGAGGTAACCCAGGCCCAGAAAGCCAAGAGTTTCAAGTTCTCTCTCATATGTGGATCTTAGCTACAGATGATTGGACTTCTGTGTGAATAGGAAGAAAACTCAGTAGCAGAGGCCAGTAAGCTAGAAAAGAAATATAAAGGGAAGAAAAAGGAAGGGATGGGGTTACTTAATAGGATGGTATTATATATATATAAGTAGAAGAATAGATTAATGGGGTGAAAAGGCCCAAGTGAGGTCAGGGGAAGAGATTGAGTAAAGGAAAGGTGGAGGGAGGGCTACTCAAAAACTAGGAGGATATAAATAAATCATATAGAATCCTACTTTTTTGGACAATGGAACACTTATGAGCCATAGATTGTTGCTAGAAAATTTTCAGTGATAGGAATGGGATACCTTCCAGTGAGTTGTTGGCCAGGGGGTCCCTGATGACCCCAAAACATTATAGGCCATTACCAAGGCCCTTGGTTTCCCACTGGGAATAGATGGTAAGACCCTATTACTGAAGACTTCACATATTTGGGCTGCAAACCCACTGAGAAGTCCTGCTGAAACTGAACTGATAACCTCCTCCATGTAGACCAGCTGACAGAAAGATGGAAAAAGCCTTTCTGCATGCAGTTTAATGGGAGAAAGAGAAATCACCAGTAAAGATACTCAACAGTGGACACTGCAAGCCTTATATTTGGCCAGCCAGTCCAAATGAACCAACGGGTGCAATAGTGGCATGTTTGTCATGGTGGAAACCAACTGCCCTCTAATTGGACTGGAGGTCCACTCCATGGGAGGGAGTACATCCATGATACTGAAAACTTACAACAGGGGTAGTCATGAGCCCTAGGGATGTAACATCTGCTGCTGTATAGCTAACTGTATATACTATGCTTATCAAACTGCCCAGTAAGCACTTCTCTTAATGTTCATACCCATATATTAATGCTACTCTCACTTTTGGTAGAGAATCTTCTCTTTTCAGATGTCAGTGACCTTGGGATGACTCAGAAGGCATCATGGTGCTGGAAAGAAGTGACCAGAGTGCTCAGTACTGCAATATCTCCATCACACCTTCCAAGGCTCAGGGTCCATTGCGGAAAAGGTGGTAGAAAGATTGTAAGAGCCAAAGGAAGGGTAGTGCTCCTTACAACACGCTCTCCCAGACACAAAATGGCCTGGATATCCATGACTTCACAGTGCCTGACACTACCTACACAAGACCATCATAATAGGAGGGAAAGATCATGACATCAAAATAAAAGAGACTGATTGAGAGGGGGAGGGGATATGATCGCAAATGGAGTTTCAAAGGGGAAGAGGGGGGAGGAAGGGTATTACCACAGGATATTGTTTATAATCATGGAAGTTGTTAATAAAGAAAATTTGAAAATTAAAAAAAACAATAAAAACCCAAAACAACCAACCAAACTAATAAACAAAAACCCAATACCCCCCTCCACAATATGTTGGTTTAAAAAATAAACAGAAAATGATACAAATGTTATGTGGACATTGAATACCCCAGTTAAGAAGGACTTTCAGAAAAGAGAATAGGGGAAATAAGTCAAAATGTCTAAGAAATAATAACAGAAAATTTCACAGTGTCTGTTCTCAGATTTAAAAGGACTTAGTGGCGTCCAGTGCAACTTGAGCTCTCTCACCAAAGCACATCATCATGCAATGCTGAACGTTCCCCAAATCCCCAACAGACAATCCAGTCTTTGGGCTGGGAAGGTGCTTTAGCAGCTAAGGGCACTTGCTGTGCAAGCCTGAGTTCCCGAGTTCAAATCTGGGCGTGGTCAGGTATGCCCCAGTACTGGGGCAGGGAGAGTAGAGACAGGAGGATATCTGGAGCTTCTAGGTCCTTAATGAGACTAACGAAACAGGGAGCTCCAGGTTTACTGAGAGACCGTGTCTCAGGGAAATCAAGTGGGAGAACGATTAGAGGGTGGCACCTGCTGTCCTCTGTCTGTGCCTGTGTCCATGGAGTGTGTGCATGTGCATGTATACCACACATCACACACACACACACACACACACACACACACACACACACACACACACGTCTAGCCTTATACCAAGAATCACGAATTAGAATAGCATCACAAATCTCAATGGCAGAGCTGGGGAAATGGTTTAGTGGTTAAGGCATTTGCCTGTGAAGCCTAAGGAACACGGTTTGATTCCCCAGGACCTATGTAAGCCAGATGCACAAGGGGGTGCACACATCTGGAGGTCATTTGCAGTTGGCTGGAGGCCCTGGCGTGCCCATTCTCTCTTTCTCTCTATCTGTCTTTTTCTCTGTCTCAAATCAATCAATCAATCAATCAATTAATCAAATGTTTAGCTGGGTGTGGTGGCATAGCCTTTCATCCCAGCTCTTGGGAGGCAGAGGTAGGAGGATCACCATGAGTTTGAGGCCACCCTGAGACTACATAGTAAATTCCAGGTCAGCCTGAACTAGCGTGAGACCCTACCACCTTGGGGAAAAAAAAAAAAATCTCAATAGCAACCCTGGAAGCCAGAAGAAACTGCAGAATTCTGAAAGAAAATAAATCCCAACCTAGGCTTCAATACCCAGCCAAAATACCAACTCCGTGAAGTAGAGTAGAGGCAGTTTTGGAAATGCAAAGTCTCAATAACTTTATTTCCTATATATTCAATAATCTTACAAAAGAAGAGCGTAGGACCAAAGAATGATGACAGCTGGTATTTAATGGAACCTGTGGTATTCTATGCATTCTTCTAAATGCCAAATGTACATGCATGTAGATCCGTACTCATTTATTTTAATCCCCTGCGCAATTAACTGAGCTTTATTTTTAACTACAGTGTACAAAGACATAGAGGGAAGTTAAATGATTTTTTTCCCTCTAAATCAGAAAGTTTGGAGCTGCAGAATTGCCTGCAAGCAGCAAAAATCAGGCCGTTTGGCTCTTCCTGTAAAAGAAAGGAAGAGTTAACACCCACTCGTGATTTAAAATTTTTAATGCTCAGCAAGCTAGAAATAGAAAACAACTTTCTCAACCTGTAAAAGGTCTCTGAAGTATCTGTAGTTAGCAAAATATTGACTAAAGATTTAATGCTTTAAGACCATGAGCAAGGCAGAGCTAATGTGGTGACTCATGCCTGTTCTTGTAGGATTTAGGAAGCAAGAGGGTGAAGAGTTCAAAGCCAGCCTGGGGAACATAGCAAAACTTTGTCTGAAAATACTATCGTTATTCTCAGATGACATGATTGTATACACATAAAATCCAAAAATAATCTTTAAAAAAGTCTACTAGAACTAACAAGTGGATTTATTAAGACCACAGATCACAAAGTCATTATACATAATGCAATTATATTGCTGTATACTAGTAACAAAAGTCTAGAAAATTCCATCATTTGGGAGGCTGAGGTAGGAGGATCCCTGTGGGTTTGAGGCTTTCTTAATAATGACTACATAGTGAATTCCAGATCATCCTGGCTAGACTGAGACCTTATCCCCCCAAAACAAAAAAAATTAGAAAATGGAAAGTTACAAATATCATTTACTTATTTATTTATTTCATGAGAGAGAGAGCAAGAGTGAGAATGAGCGAGCGAGAGAGAGAGAGATTGGTACACCAGAGCCTACAGCCACTATAATCAAACTCCCTGGCACAAGACCTGGATTATCAGGGAGCATTTTTTGCTGGAATGTTCAAGAATAGGCTCCTGAGCAGAAGTCCAAGGGATAGTGACAGAGATGGTTGATCAAGGGGCAACTACTCTAAAGGGAAGTGGTAATTTTTACATTATTATTGGAGGTTAGAACCAATCAAAGAAAAATTTTAAAAATATATTTTATTTATTTATTTGAGAGAGAGAGAATGGGCACTCCAAGGCCTCTAGCCACTGCAAACGAACTTCAGAAGCATGCGCCTCCTTGTGCTTCTGGCTTACGTGGGTCCTGGAGAATCGAACTGGGATCCTTTGGCTTTGCAGGCAAATGCTGTAACTGCTAAGCCATCTCTCCAGCCCTAAAACAAATTTTAGTTGGTTTAAAATAAGTAAGCATTGTGCAGAACATAATTAAGTTTTGTTCGTTGTCTCCTGCCTTACCCTTATATGCACCCCCATTCCTCTCCTGACCATCTCCCATTTCTGAATCCTACTTCTCTTTAAATTTCTCCAGTCCTAATCCCAACCCCATCCTAGACACGAGTTCCTCCCCATGGTGGGCATCTCCCTGGCTTTGACCAGTCATCTAATCATAGCCGTAGCCAACAGCTAAAATACTAGTGTCCCATATTGCAATACTCAAATGTTACTAAAAAAGAAAAAAAAAAACACCAATCCTAGCATTCTTCAAAATCTGAACTCTATGGCTGGGGAGATGGCTCAGCAGTTAAAAGCTCTTGCTTGCAAAGCCTGTCAGCCCAGGGTTCAGATCCCCAGAAACCACATACATCCATTTACACATAGTGACACATCCATCTGGAGTTTATTTGTAGTGGCTAGATGCCCTGGTTCACCCATTTGCAAATTTATTAATTAACTAATTAATTTAAAAAGGGTGTGGTGGCACACACCGTCATCCCAGCACTCAGGAGGCGGAGGCAGGAGGAGGGCTGTGAGTTTCAGACCAGCCTAAGACTACAGAGTGAATCCCAGGTCAGCCTGGGCCAGAGTGAGACCTTACCTCAAAGACAGCAGCAATAACAACTATATATGAATGTAAACTGCCATTTTACAGTTGATTGAAAAGAGATTTAACTGTAGCATTTCTTCTCTCCCTTTCTTTTGAGACAGCATCTCACTGTATAGACCAGGCTGGCATGGAGCTTGAGACCCTCTCGACTCATCCTCCCAAATGCTGGAATCTCAGGGGAATACCACCAAGCACGGTTATCTACCTTTTTTATTTACATTTTAAAAATATTTAATTTTTATTTATTTATTTGAGAGAGGAAAAGGGGCGGGGAAAGAGAGAGAGATTGAGAGAGAGAATGGGTGCACCAGGGCCTCCAGCCACTGCAAAAGAACTCCAGATGCATGTGTCACCTTGTGCATCTGGCTTACGTGGTCCTGGGGAATCCAACTGAGGTCATTTGGCTTCACAGGCAAGTGCCTTAACTGCTAAACCATCTCTCTAGCCCTTTTATTATAATTTTTGAGACTCAAATTCAATATGTAGCCTAGGATGGCCTTGAACTTCTGATCCTCCCCAGGTCTGGGATTACGGCATGTGCCACCACACTGGCCTTTCCTTTAAAAAACATTTCTAGGGAGATGGCTCAGTGGTTAAAGGTGCTTCTTTGCAAAGTCTTCTGGCCAGGTTTGATTTTCCAGCACCCACATAAAGCCAGATGTGGAGTCGGGCATATATGTGGAGTTTGTTTTCTGTGGCAAGAGGCCTTGATGTACCCATACTCTCTCTCCAGTAAATAAATAAACTTATTTTAAAAATATTTTGTTTATTTACTGGGGGGGGGGGGAGAGAGACATTGAGAGAGAGAGAATGAGTGCACCAGGGCCTCCAGCCACTGCAAAAGAACTCCAGATGCATGTGTCACCTTGTGCATCTGGCCTACGTGAGTCCTGAGGAATTGAACCTGAGTCCTTAGGCTTTGCAGGCAAGTGCCTTAACCACTAAGCCATCTTTCTAGCTCTAAATAAGTAAAAATGTTTTGAAACATTTCCAATTATTTTATTTTATTATCATTTCCCAAGTTCTCCCTGAGGTCAACCTCCTTTCTATATTTGCTGGTCATTTGTACTTCCCTGGGCCCCGTCTAGATTTTCATTTGTGAAGCCCTGTGGAATTGTCCTTGAGGTGGCTACAGTGCAGGAGAAGGAAGCTAGAATTTAGGGAAAAGATGAGGGGGCTGGGGAGATTGCTCAGTGGTTAAAAGCATTTGTTTGCAAAGCCTATTGGCCTGGGTTCGATCCCTTAGTATCCTCGTAAATCTAGATGCAAAAAGTAGTGTGGCGTATGAAGTCGAGCGTGGTGGCTCACTCCTTCAGTCCCAGAACTCTGGAGGCAGAGGTAGGCTGTGAGTTCAAGGCCAACCTGAGACTACATAGTAAATTCCAGATCAGCATTGGCTCGAACAAGACCTTACCTCAAAAAAAAAAAAAAAAAAAAAAAAAAAATTAGAAACAGGTGGACAGGGCTGGGAAGATGGTTTGGTTAAGTGCTTGCTGCACAAGCATGAAAATCAGAGTCTCGGTTCTTAGAACCCATGTAAAAAGCTGGGCATGGGCCCATGCATCTCTAACCCCAGGGCTGGAGAAGCAGAAACAAGAGAATCCCTGGGCCTTACTAGCTAATTAGTCTAGCTGAGTTGGTTACTCCTGGGTTCAGCAAGAGACCCTGCCCCTATCTCAAAAAAATAAGGTGGACATGTATGGTGGCTTGCGCCTATAATCCTAGTACTTGGGAGGTTGAGGTAGAACAATCTTCATGAGTTATATGGGTTATAGAGTGAATTCCAGGTCAGCCTGGGGTAGGGTAAAACACTGCCTCAAAAAGAACTGGAAAAAAAAAGGTGGAAGAGCAATTGAGGAAGGACGTCTGACATGGGCCGCTGGCCTCCACAATCAGACAAGCGCACACACATGAACATGCACACACACGTGCAAAACAAAAAAAGGTGGACCGCTGAGGTTGTCCTCACACACATCCACATGTATACCCACATATACGAATACACACATGCATACATGCGCACAAATACACATGAAAATAATGGGGGGGGGGTGACAGGGCACTGGGGAGCAGAGAGGAAGAGAGGCTAAACATGGGGCAGAGCACCTGAGAGGGACCAAGGCTCAACCTACTGCTGGGTTAGCTTGGCACACAGCCAGCCCGGAGGGGAAGCTGTCCCCACTGCTTATGGTCAGAGGAACCTGACTGACATCACACTTTGCAAGGCCCTGTTGAGAAATCGGCGCTGTATCCGGCTTCAGCTTCTCTGGAAAGGTGGCATGTGCCCAGCTCCAAGGTGGCTGGGGGAAGAGTCTTGGGTTGGGGCCGGGACTTGACCTATAAATCGACCTTTGAAGCAGGAAGCCCCCTTTAGATGTGGATGACTTGCTTTATGCCTGTGTGCAGTACATGTGGAGTGGTGGGCGGGTGAGGCGTGTGTGCACAGATGGGCTCCTGGTGTGCAAGCAAGCATGCACAGGCCAGAGGAGGGCATCCGGCATCCTGCCGCCTTGCTGATGCACACTGACTGTGTCTTCGAGACAGCGTCTCGCAGTGATCCCCGAGCAGCCAGTTTGGGCTTGAGTGGCTGACCAGGGACCGCCTCCCCCCGCAGCAATCCTCCTATCTCCACTCCCCACAAAACTAGGGTTACAGGTGTGTGTGAACACACTCCATTTTTAAAAATTTATTTGAGAGAAAGAACGAGGCAGATAGAGAAAGAGAATGAGTGCATCAAGGCCTCTAGCCACTGCAAACCAGCTTCAGGCCCACGGGCCACTTTGTGTATCTGGCTTTATGTGGGTACTGGGGGGTTGAACTTGGGTCTTTTGGCTTTGCAGGCAAGCATCTTAACTGCTAAACCATCTCTCCAGCCCCACACTCACCTTTTTTTTTTTTTTTTTTAGGTAGGGTTTCACTGGAGCTCAGACTGACCTGGAATTCACTATGGAGTCCCAGGGTGGCCTCGAACTCACAGCGATCCTCCTACCTCTGCCTCCTGAGTGCTGGGATAAAAGGCGTGCGCCACCATGCCTGGCTAACTTTTTTTTTTTTTTTTCGAGATAGGGTCTCACTCTAGCCCAGGCTGACCTGGAATTCACTATGGAGTCTCAGGGTGGCCTCGAACTCACAGTGATCCTCCTACTTCTGCCTCCCGAGTGCTGGGATTAAGGCTGTGCGCCACCACGCCCGGCCACACTCAACTTTTTTCATGGGTGCTGAGAATAAAGCTCAGATCTGCATGCTTGTTCAGCGAGTGCTCTAACCCCAAATGTGGGGGACTTTTACAAGTGCTGCTACATGGACTGCAATGCTGCCCAGTTCTTGGTTCAATGGAAACATGTCCCTTTGTTGCCTAACTTATTGGAGATAAAGGTGATGTTTTTCAACTTTACTAAGAAATGAGGTGAAAAGAGACTAGAGGGATGGCTCAGTGGTTAAAGGTTCTTGCTCATAAGCCTGATGGCCCCCGAGGTACAGCTCTTCAGTACCTATGTAAAGTTAGATACACAAAGTGGCAATGCATTTGGAGTTTGTTTGTAGTGGCAAGAGGTTTCAATGTGCCCATACTCTCTCTTTTTCAAATAAATAAAAAAGAAAATGAGGGTTGGAGAGATGGCTTAACACTTAAGGTGCTTGCCTGCAAAGCCAAAGGACCCAGGTTTGATTTCCCAGTACCCTTGTAAGCCAGGTGGCACATGTGTCTGGAGTTCATTGGCAGTGGCTGGAGCACCCATTCTTTCTCTCTTTGCCTCTTTCTCTCTCTCAAATAAGTAAATAAATAATAAAAATAAAAAGAAAGAGAAATGAAGTAAAAAGAAAGAAAGGCTAACAATTGTTCAGTGAGAGAACAGACAGTAATAACTGTGTCCACGAGGCCAGCCTCTTCATCTGAAGGGAGCCTTTCTCTCACACCAACCTGGCAGGCCACATCCAACTGAGCCTCTGTATCTTCGTGTTTGGAAAAATCCAGTCCCAATTAAATAAATGTCCAACTGTATAAACTAATGAGGAATACTACTGCCTTTCAGTTCCTCTCTCCTGCAGTGATTCCTACTGACAACCTGCTGTGCAGTCTCTTAGACATTCTCTCTCTCTCTCCCTCTCCCTTCCTTTCTCTGGCTGGGTCTTATGTAGTCCAGGCCAGCTGTCCTCAAACTCACTGCAATCCTCCTGTCTCAGTCTAGGATTATAGACATGTACCATTTTCCTGACCATTAGTATTATAGCATTATATTGGCCTGGATTTGATTCCCCAGTACCTACGTAAAGCCAAATGCACAAAGTGGCACGTGTGTTTAGAATTTGTTTGCAGTGGAAAGAGGACTTGGCATGCCCATTCTCTCTTAAATAGCTAAATAAATATTCTTTTTAAAAAAGAAAATAGTAAAAAATGAAACCTGTAGGTATTAGTCCCATTCTTTTTCTTAAAGTTTATCTTTATTTAAGGGCTGGAGAGATGACTTAGCAGTTAAGGCATTTGCCTGCAAAGCCAAAGGATCCTGGTTTGATTCTCCAGGATCCAGGAAAGCCCAGATGCGTAAGGGGACACATGCATCTGGAGTTCATTTGCAGTGGTGGAAGGTCCTGGTACACCCATTCTCTCCTTCTTTATTTACCTCTCTCAAATAAATAAAATCTATATATATATATATTTTTAATAAAATCTATATTTAAAAATTTATCTTTATGTATTTGAGACAGAGAGAAAGAGAGTAAGAAAGAATGGGTGTGCCCAGGCTGACCTGGAATTTACTCTGTGGTCTCAGTGTGGCCGTGAACTCATAGCAATCCTCCTGCTTCAGTCTTCCAAGTGCTGGGATCAAAAGCATGCCCCACCACACCTGGCTAAATTTTTCTTTTTGAGGTTATAGCTCACTCTGTGGCTGACCTGGAACTTACTATGTAGCCTAGGCTGGCCTCTAATACAAGGTGATCCTCCTGCCTCAACCTCCAGAGTGGTGGGATTGTAGGCATGAGTCACTATGCCCAGCTGCATGCTATTTTAAAACTTGTTTCTAAACCAGTGTATTCGACACATTCCATAGTGTGAATGCACTTTTATGATTTTCCTAACCACTTTCTGATAGATGCTCACGTTGGTTGTATTTATGCTTTGGCATTTATAAATAGCACAGGAAGGCCCAATGGGCACAGTGTTTGTTGCACAAACATGAGGTCCTGAGTTCAGATGAACCCACATAACAATGTCAGGTGTGGGGCTGGGCAGACGGTTCAGCATGTTAGGTGTGTTTCCTGCACGGGCACGGAGGCCTGGGGCCACCTGAAACTCACAGCTCCCATCTCCAGATCCTGTGTTAGGTCGCTGGTTGTAGCCATCTGCTCCTGGAGCCTCAGCCTCACAGGCGAACAGAGAGCCGAGAAACTCTGGAGGCCCACAAGCTCCAGAATGTGTAAAAGGAGACTCCAGCTCAAAAGACCAGGTGGGGGCTGGGAGATGGCCTAGCACTTGCCTGAGAAGCTTATGGACCCAGGTTCGATTCCCAGGACTCACGTAAAGCCAGATGCACAAGATGGCGTATGCATCTGAAGTTCGTTTGCAGAGGCTAGAGGCCCTGGCCCACTCATTCTCTCTCTACCTGCCTCTCTCTCTCTCTTTCTGTCTCTTAAATAAATAAATATCAAAAAAATTTTTTAAATTTTTTTGTTCATTTTTATTTATTTATTTGAGAGTGACAGAGAGAGAGGGAGAGAAAGAGACAGAGGATGAGTGTGCCAGGGCTTCCAGCCACTGCAAACAAACTCCAGACGTGTGCGCCCCCTTGTGCATCTGGCTAATGTGGGTCCTGGGGAATCAAGCCTCGAACCGGGGTTCTTGGGCTTCACAGGCAAGTGCTTAACCGCTAAGCCATCTCTCCAGCCCTCAAAAAAAATTTTTTTTAAATGCCCAGGCAGAAGAGTGAAGGAGAGGAGCGCCCTACGTTGTACTCCAGGCGCCACAGATGAATGACGCTCACGGGAGAAAATGGGCTGCTGCAAGGGCACGTACACGTGCAGATCTCTCTCTCTCTCACACATAGCACATTACACAAACATACTCTTGCAAATACACAAGCAAAAAAAAAAAAAAAATTACTGAGTGCGGTGGCATGCATCTGTAATCCTAACACTGGGGCAGGGGCAGAGACAGTTGGATCCCTAGGGCTTACTAGCTAATTAATCTGGCTGAATTGCTAAATTATAGGTTCAGTGAGAAACTCTGTCAAAAAAAAAAAAAAAAAAGATAAGTAGCTGGGCGTGATGGTGCATGCCTTTTATCCCAGCACTCAGGAGGCTGAGGTAGGAGGATCACCTGTGAGTTCGAGGCCACCCTGAGACTACATAGTGAATTCCAGAGTGAGACTCTACCTTGAAAAACCAAAAAAAAAAAAAAAAAAAAAAAAAAAGACAAAAAGACAAAAGAAAAAAATGAAGGTGGAGAGTGACTGAAGAAGACATATAATATTGATCTCTGGCATCTACATACATGCACACACATGTACACCAAACCCATACAAGCCTACGTACACACAGACAGCAGGCACACATATGTATGCCAAAAACAGCACTTTGATAAGTCCTACCCACGTGTCCATCTATGTGTGTATTAAAATATCATCAGTGAGGCTTGAGACACACACCTGTTATCCCAGTGCTCAGGAGGCTGAGGCAGGAAGATTGTGAGTTAGAGGCCAGCAATCCTCCTACCTCTGTCTCCTGAGCACTGGGATTAAAGGTGTGCACCACCATTTCTTGCTTGGATAAGATATAGATTTTTTTTTCACTAGCTACTTTATTGCTTGGAACCTCATTAGACACAATTTTAAAATGGAACATGATATACTCAACAAAAGCACAATGTAGGGCCAAGTGACCAGGGTTTTATCTATCCAAAGACATCCTGAGGATGAGAGATAATGAGAATTCTGATTAGACCCTCTAACCTCTGAATTTTTTTTTCCTGTTATAAACTTGAAATCATACAGAATTCGTGAGAGTTCATTTATTTAAGTTGGTTCTGCCCTGTGTGTTTTTGTACAATTATAGGAGACACAGGCTTGGACTCAAATCTTCATCAACTTCTGACCTCCTTCCCCACTTTAGTTAGATGTCCTTTTCTTCTCCTAAACATTCCAAAGCACGACTGTCACGCTAGTCACATAAAAGACACAGTCAATGAGCTAGTGACAAACTTCTGGTTAGCTGTATCTTTTTTTGTAGATTCTTTTTTAAAAAAATTTTTTATTTATTTATTCGAGAGTGACAGACACAGAGAGAAAGACAGATAGAGGGAGAGAGAGAGAATGGGCGCGCCAGGGCTTCCAGCCTCTGCAAACGAACTCCAGACGCGTGCACCCCCTTGTGCATCTGGCTAACGTGGGACCTGGGGAACCGAGCCTCGAACCGGGGTCCTTAGGCTTCACAGGCAAGCGCTTAACCACTAAGCCATCTCTCCAGCCCATGTAGACTCTTTTTTTTTAAACATTTTTATTTATTTATTTGAGAGAGAGAGAGAGAGAGAGAGAGAGAGAGAGAGAGAGAGAGAGAGAGAGAATGGGAGCGCCAGGGCCTCCAGCCAGTGCAAATGAACTCCAGACGTGTGAATCTGGCTAACATGGGTTCTGGGGAATCGAGCCTCAAACTGGGGTCCTTAGGCTTCACAGGCAAGCACTTAACCGCTAAGCCATCTCTCCAGCCCCCCTTTTTTTATAGACTCTTGAAGGACTATAGGGATGAATTTCTAAACATGATAAGAAAATGATTTCACAGGCTCTGTGCATTGTCACAGGCTAAGAAAGATGCTCTGGAAAGGAAGGACCAAAGATGGAGGGACAAAAGAACTTCTTCCAAACACCTTGCACAAGAGCAAAAGGAGCAGAAATATTTCTAAGTCATCTCCTCTGACGTGTTCAGTGGGGGTGTCTATTGGTGCCCCAGAACCCCAAACATTTTCTCCTACTATTGTGCTGCTGTGTCCATAAAGTGACAGTTGGGAGCCTGTGTGTCTTTTAAAAAAATTTATTTTTATTAGCTACTGACATACTTAGTATGTGTGGTGGTTTGATTCAGGTGTCCCCCATAAACTTAGGTGTTCTGAATATTAGGTTCCCAGCTGATGGATATTTGGGAATTAACACCTCCTGGAGGGAGTGTATTGTTGGGGGTGGGCTTATGGGATTTATAGCCAGTTTCCCCATGCCAGTGTTTGGCACACCCTCCTGTTGCTGTGGTCCATCTTATGTTTGCCAGGGGGTGATGTCCACCCTCTGCTCATGCCATTGTTTTCCCCTGCCATCGTGGAGCTTCCCCTCGAGCCTGTAAGCCAAAATAAATCTCTTTTTCCCAGAAGCTGCTCTTTGTTGGGTGATTTCTACCAGCAATGCGAACCGGACTGCAACAGTAAAGTGGTACCAGAAGTGGGGTTGCTGCTAGACACCTGACTGTGTGGCTTTGGCCTTTTGGAGCTGATTTTCAAGAGGAATGTCGGAGGATTTAAAACCTTGGCCTAAGAGATGCTTTGCAGTGCTGTAAGTACAGCTTGATGGTCTATCCTGGTCAGAGCTGAAAGACCTGAAGGCAGTAAGAACTATGGACTGTGAGGTTTGGCTTATGAGGGTGAGAAAGAGCTTTGCTTGGACTGGGCTAGCAGTTTGTGTGAGAAGCTTGCTCTTGTGCCCATGTCATGAGAAGTTGTGCAGGGTTGCTTTGCGTAGAAATGAACTGGTGTGTGCAGAGGGATATGGCACAGAAAGAAAAATCTTTGGGTGAACTGCTGCCCGTTCAGCTGCAACTGAGAGATTACAACCTTTGAGACTGGGCTAGCTGACCTGCGCTGGGGCAACAAGAAGAATGTCGACTCTTTAGAAGGGGCCTGAATGCTCAAGGAGTGTCCTGTTCTTCAAAGTCTGCTTTATTCCCCCCCTGGATTAACAAATTGGCACCCTACCTGGTATCGTGGAGTATAAGAAATGCTGGAAAGAGGGTCACTGAGTTTGCAACACGGTCTTGTGTTTTGGAAATGGCCATGGGCAGTGTGAAGCATGTTTGCTGGTTGCCTGCATAGAGACCCCATGGGGCCATGAAGATGAACCGTGGCTTGCAGTGGAGACCCAGTGGAGATGCCGGGACCATGAGATGGCTGCCGAGGAGCTGCTGGCCCTGATGAAGTTTCCCAGGACTGTGAGTAGCCTAGCTGGAGGGGCGGAATTGGAATGCCAGAGACTTGTTGCTGGTTAGAATTATCGGACTTGAAGATTTGTCACTGGTTTGAGTTGCTGGACTAGAAGCTACAGAGTTTGATATTAGCCCTGGTTGTTTTAAATCTTGTATTGGTTGAATGTTTCTTTACTATGCTCAATGCCATCTATTGCAGTGTGAATATTTATTCTGTGCCATTCTGGGTTTTTTGAGCTTATATTTTGGTATTATGACTCAGTTAAAAGATCTTGAACTATGGGGATGTATGAACATCATTGGGATTGATAAAAACTATGGGGACTTTTAAAATCAGACTGAATGCATTGTATTTTACATCATGTATGGATATCAGTTTATGGGGGCCAGGGGCGGAATGTGGTGGTTTGATTCAGGTGTCCCCCATAAACTTAGGTGTTCTGAATACTAGGTTCCCAGCTGATGGATATTTGGGAATTAACACCTCCTGGAGGGAGTGTATTGTTGGGGGCGGGCTTATGGGATTTATAGCCAGTTTCCCCATGCCAGTGTTTGGCACACCCTCCTGTTGCTGTGGTCCATCTTATGTTTGCCAGGGGGTGATGTCCACCCTCTGCTCATGCCATTGTTTTCCCCTGCCATCGTGGAGCTTCCCCTCGAGCCTGTAAGCCAAAATAAGTCTCTTTTTCCCAGAAGCTGCTCTTGGTTGGGTGATTTCTACCAGCAATGCGAACCAGACTGCAACAGTATGTAAACAACCCATTTTGGTACCATCCTTTCTCTCATCTCTGCCACTTTTCGGAAGGGTCCCTCCTTGTTGGGGAATGCAAGTCAACCCCATGGGGAATGTGGGTTGTGCATTGTGGGGGCCGCATGAGGGAGTTATGGGGAGAGGCAACGTCTCTGTGCATAATGTCCCAACTTGTGGCTCTAACAATCTTTCTGCCCCCGTCTTCTGTGAAATTCCCTGAGCCACGTTGGGTGCATTTTAAGTCTACTTCAGTGATGGGCTCTTAGGAGCCTATGGATCTCTGGTTTGTAGGTGTTGAGTGTTCTCTGTGTCTATCTCCTTCACCCTGGTGCTGATATCAGGTTCACCAAGACAGTGGCACTCTTGCTGATTTCCCCAGTTCCTCTGTGGTTTCAGCTGGGGTCAGGGTGGAGTGCGCTGCGTCGTTGGCCTCCCCCGGTACCGCTCCCGTTCCACACCACTGCGCCCATCCGCACACTGTGGATAAGATGTTTTTATGATGAATAGCATACATACTTACAGAAAACTTAAATTTGCAGTTTAAGGAATAAAATAAGGAATACTAGGCACACATCATCTAGGACTTAGATCCTCTTAAAAAATGTATGTATATTATTTATTTGCCAGGAGAGAGAGAGAGAGAGAGAGAGAGAGAGAGAGGTGCTCCAGGGCCTCTTGCTGCTGTAAATGAACTCCAGATGCATTCACCACTTTGTGTCTCTGGCTTTACATGATCCTAGGGACTTGAACCTGAGCCATCGGGCTTTGTAAGCAAGTGCCTGTAACTACTGAGCCATCTCTTCAGCTTTGGATCCTGTGTGTGTGTGTGTGTGTGTGTGTGTGTGTGTGTGCATATGCAGGCCCATGCATGTGTACGAATGGGTGGGCATGCGCGTGTGCACATGTGCATTTGGAGGCCACAGAACAACCTCATTCCTCAGGAACTCTGTCCACCTTTTTTTTTTTTTTTTGACCGGGTCTCTCATTGGCCTAGAACTTGCCTAACTAGGTTAGTCTTATGGACTGATTGACCCCTGAGCTGCAGCGATCCACCTGTCTCTGACTCTCCAAGCACTGGAATTAAGAGTGCACCACCACACCTGGCTTTTAAAAATGTTTTTATTTGTTTATTTGAGAGAAAGAGATAGATAGATGGGGCGAGCCCCCTGTCCTGCAGGAGAACGACCACCAGACGAAGATCCTTCTTGATCACACTTTATTGGAGAGCCTCTTGGTTAACAGGAAAGTTGATGGCGAGGGGCGCAGGAGTGTAGTTGCTTTTATAGGGCAGAGTACTACGGGGCACCTGCTGATTGGCTGCTATAGGTTCACCCGCCCACAGGAGCCACGGGATAGGCTCAGGACAAGGTGCGTCAAGTGCATGCGCAACCTCAAGCGAGGTTGGCGCCAAGGCGCTGCCTGAATAAGGAAGTGTTTACCTCAAGATTGGCAGGAAGCCAGCGCCATCTTGTAATGGCATCTGCATTAGCTCCCTACAGATAGATATATATAGAGAGAGTAGGTACACCAGGGCCTTCAGCCACTGCAAACAAGCTCTAGACGCACAGGCCACCTTGTGCATCTAGCTTATATGGGTTCTGGGAAATAAAACCTGCATTCTGAGGCTTAACTGCTAAGCTATCTCTCAAGCCCCATATCTGGCTTTTGAAAATGTGGCTTCTAGGACTTGACTCAGGCCCTCATGCTTGCAAGGTGAGTTATCTCCCAAGCCCCTAAGGCAGATTGTTAACTTAGATTCTAGATTTACAAAGAGGACCTTATTATTGCCCCAGGAGCTCTGCCTGCTAGGAGGCGCCCCTCCACCCCCCTCAGTGACCTCTACCTGAAAACATGTGCTCACCACTCCCTCTATTTTATTTTATTTTATTTGGTTTTTTGAGGTAGGGTCTCACTCTAGCCCAGGCTGGCCTGGATTCACTTTGTAATCTCAGAGTGGCCTCGAACTCACAGCAATCCTCCTACCTCTGCCTTCTGAGTGCTGGGATTAAAGGCGTGCACCACCACATCCGGCTTTTGTCACTCCTTTTTTTTTTTTTTTTTAGCCTTTTCACTTGCATTTGTGTGGAGGGCTTGTGTTGAGTCACTAAGATGGAATTGTCTTCCCAACTTTTTCTTTTCTTTTTAATTTTTTTGTTTATTTTTATTTATTTATTTGAGAGAGAGAGAGAGAGAGAGATTGAGAGAGAGAGAGAGAATGGGCGCGCCAGGGCTTCCAGCCACTGCAAACGAACTCCGGACACGTGCGCCCCCTTGTGCATCTGGCTAATGTGGGTCCTGGTGAGTTGAGCCTTGAACCGGGGTCCTTAGGCTTCACAGGCAACCACTTAACCACTAAGCCATCTCTCCAGCCCTTTTTTTGTTTTTTTTTGAGGTAGGGTCTCACTCTATCCCAGGCTGACCTGGAATTCACTATGGAGTCTCAGGGTGGCCTTGAACTCATGACAATCTTCCTTCCTCTGCTGGGATTAAAGGTGTGCGCCACCACGCCCGGCTCTTCCCGACTTTTTTTCCTACTGTACTTTCAGGGGAATGAAGGCCAGCAGGGGCCGTTGTGTGGCATCAGAAAGCCAGAAGGGGATCAGCAGCCTTGTGCTTGTTAAGCTCTGGAAGCGACTCTACGACACGGAGCCTGTTGTCTGTTGCTGCTGGTCTGCTCGCTGGGTTTGTGTGGGACAGCCGCTGGACCCATAACCCATCAGGGGTATGTGTCCCCTCGTGATTCAGACACGGGCTTCTTTAGCAGGCTACTCACATCCTGAGCTTGGAGCAACATGGGTTTCACTGTGTCCCGCTAGGCTCCAGCTTGTCCACGCATTCTCAATTTCATGTTCACCTTTCCCTCTAGGCTGTCCTGTTCCCTCAGGTCCTACAGAAGCAGACATCAGTTTAAGACCACTTCACTCACTCCTACGGCTGTGTGGTGTCACGGCCTACATCCCTCCTCCATGTGGCTGAACCCTGGCTCACACAGCAGGCGTTCTCCAAATAGAGGGTCTGCTTTGCCTGTCTTTGAATTTTAAAAATATTTTAATTTATTTATTTGCAAGGACAAAGAGAGAATGAATGTGAAAATGGCTGCATCAGGGCCTCTTGCTGCTCAAATTAACTCCAGATTCTTGTGTCACTTTGTGCATGCGGCTTTATGTGGATAATGGGGGAATTATGCCTGGACTGTCACATTTCTCAAGCAAGTGCCTGTAACAGCTGAGCCATCTCTCCAGTCCCTGTTTTTGAATTTTGTGTTGAGTTCTGATGGCTTTTAAAAAGTATGTGTTTGATGCATACATATGTTTGTGTACGTGAATTCAGGCGGGCATGTGTGCACAGGTGTAAGGTCCGAGGACAATTTCAAGTGACAGTTTTCAGCTTCTACCTTGTTTACTTAGCTCTGAGGCAGGGTCTCTCTTGTTGTTTGCCAGGATAGTTGGCCCATAAGCTTAGGGATTCTTCTGTCTCCTCCCCTCTTCTCTCAGTAGGCACACTGCAATTAGAGATGTTCATGCCATGTGTTTGGCTTTTCTTGGGTTTATGGGGATCTGAACTCAGGTCATCAGGGTTGCATGGCACATACTTTATTCACCAAGGCATCTCCTGGCCCTCGGATGTCTTTTTTTTTTTTTTTTTTTTTGAGGTAGGGTCTCACTCTAGCCCAGGCTGACTTGGAACTCACCCTGTAGTTCTAGGTTGGCCTTGAACTCATAGTAATCCTCCTACCTCTGCCTCCTGAGTGCTGGGATTAAAGGCATGCACTACCACACCTGGCTAGGGTATTTCTTAATTTCCTCCTCAAATAGACTGGAAGCTGTCTTGATTTACTGAATGAAGAAAGCCCATCCTGCAGAGACTGGGGACTGTGTAGGGAGAGGCATCACCAACTCAGGAAGACAGATAAGGACAGAAGCATTAGTATAAGTGGAGGAACAGAGCTAAGGAACAAGAAAGGGTGGTCCAGAGTGGGCGAATCAAAGCACAGAAGTGTTGGGCCCTTAGACAGTGGGACTCAGGTCCAGGGATGTGGTGGGGGGAGGAATCAAACACGCGAGGCAGATCCATCTTCCCTCTCTCCTAGTGGTGGCTTGGCTGGTTCGTTATTTATGCCAAGACTGTTCATATGAGACAGAGCAAGACAGAGCTAGAGGAAGAGGAGAGAGGGGAGATCAAGGGCTCACAAGGGTGCAATTCAGCCTCAGCCTCACTGGTTCTGGGCTCCTGTCCTCCTGGAAGAACAGTGTTTCCTCCAGGCCTTGACAGAGGAACAGAGAACAGAGACCTGGAACAAGAGGAGATTTGACTCGGCCTCTTCCCTCCAAGAAGCATCCTGGGGAGCCATCTGGCGTGTCTGCCTTGTCCAGACAGCGCTGGTCCCTCTGGCAACTCTGTGTTTGGTAAATAGATGTTCTTCTGCATTTTTCCTCCTGCTGAATCAGAGGAGCGGCTGAGTCACGCTGGCTCCCGCTCCTGAGTTCAGCAGTGTGTGGCGTCGCATGGGCTGGGCACAGGGACTGTGATGCCCAGTTAATCCGGCGTTGAAAGCAGCAGGTAATTCAGTCTCATCCGAAGCACTCTGCTCCAGAACTTTGCTCCCGTCCCCTGGCGCCTGCTCAGCCCAGGGCTCGGGCCTGTCAGAACCATGGGGCACCAGACCCTCTTGCTTTCCTACGCCACCACCAAGGCCCCTCCTGACAAGTACGGCTCAGACACAAGCTCTGTATGTTTTGGGTACTGCTTTATCCCACACCCCTGGAAGAGCTGGCATGCAACACACATTAATGAAAGCATGAAGCAGGGACCAGGGAACTAGCTAGTTGGTAGAGTGCATGCCTAACAGCACTGCATAAACCAGGTGTGGCGTTGCTCACGACAGTCCCAGCACTTTGAGGTGACGGTGTCAGGACCAGGAGTTCAAGATCATCCTTGACTTCATAGTGAGTTTGAAGCCAACACGAGACCCTGTCTCAAAAAAAAAAAAAAAAAGAAAAAATTCAAATCCTTTGTTCCTTCTGGTTGACAAATTACAGATGATTTCTCCACTCTAAACTAGTTCCTTCTTGTCAGACCTTGAATGGTGGAGGTTTTGGAGAGGAGATGGGAGATGGCAAGATGAAGAGGAGAGGGCAAGGTGGAGAGGAGAGGGTTAGGGGAGGAGGAGAGGGTGAGGAAGAGAGGAGAGGGTGAAACAGAGAGGAGAGGGTGAGGTGGAGAGATGGGGTGAGGTGAGGAGGAAAGCGCAAGGTGGAGAGGAGGGGGTGAGGGGGAGAGGAGAGGGTGGAGTAGACTTTTCTTTTTAAAAATTGATTTGTAGAGGTAGGGTCTCACTCTAGTCCAGGCTGACCTTGAATTCACTACGTAGTCTCAGGGTGGCCTTGAACTCACAGTGATCCTACTACCTCTGCCTCCTGAGTGCTGGGATTAAAAGTTTGCACCACCAAGCCTCACCTGAGGTTGACTGTTATTTTTTTTTCAATTTTTAAAAAAATTAACAACTTCCATGATTATATATATAAAAAAAAAATCCCATGGTAATACTGCCCCCTGCCATTTTCCCCTTTGAAACTCCATTCTCCATCATATCCCCTCCCCATCTCAGTCAGTCTCTCTTTTATTTTGATGTCATGATCTTTTCCTCCTATTATGAGGGTCTTGTGTAGGTAGTGTCAGGCACTGTGAGGTCATGTATATCCAGGGCATTTTGTGTCTGGGAGGAGCATGTTGTAACGAGTCCTAACCTTCCTTTGGCTCTTGAATTCTTTCTGCCACTGAGGTAGACTCTTGACGAGAGCTTCTGCTTACAGCCAGGGAGCTCTCTGCCTTCCAGCTTCTCCATGGGGCTGATCTGGTGAATTTCTTTTATTTTTATTTTTTATTTTTTGAAAGAAGGACGGAGAGAGAGAGAGAGAGAGAGAGAGAGAGAGAGAGAGAGAGAAATAGAGAGAGGGAGAGAGGGAATGGGCACACCAGGGCCTCCAACCACTGCAAATGACCTCTAGATGCATGTGCCACCTTGTGCATCTGGCTAACAGTTCTGGGGAATCAAACCTCGGTCTTTGGGCTTTGAAGGCAAGCACCTTAACCACTACACCATCTCTCCAGCCTGATCAGGTGAATTTCTGACCCTCCGTTCCTCTTAAAGTACCCCTGATGCTTCTGAGTAGCATCCACCTAAGGACCTGGGAACACTTGAAGGTCTCAAGGCTCAGTTCCTCCCGTGGCCCATGGCCCGCTGCAGGGCGGCTTGGGCTGGGTGTGAGGGGTCGGGTAGGTGGGTGGGTTTCTGTCTTCCAGTCACACTTGTCTGCATAGACTCTGTAACTAGCAATGAGGGAGTGCCTCCTCTGGAGCTCACCAGTCATGGTTGTGGTCCTATCCATCTTGGGGAAACGTTTTATTTTATTGAGGGGAAAGCATTTGTCCTTGTGAGATCTTCAGTGAGTGCTCTGCTTTAACTGTGAACCGGGTTGGTGCACGATGGGGTTATAACCACAGAGACACAGATAGCGGAGATTGCAAGTATGTCAAAGGTACCTAGTGAACTGGGAGGGGGAACTGGGAGCTCTGGCCTCCTCACTCCACTTGTATGCACTCTTGAGCACCAGGGATCAGGGGTTAGGGAACCAGGAGCTGGAAAGCTGGAGAGTCAGGGGCCAGAGGCCCTTGCACACTCTGGCTCAGAGGACTAGGGATTTGGGAACCCAGGGGCCAGTTAATCAGGAAACCCGAGCAAAAAGCCTGCTTCTGCAGCCCACATGCAGGGACCAGGTCATCTAAAGCCAGCAGCAGGGGTACTGGGACCAGGGAACTGGGAGGTGTGTGTGTGTGTGTTGGGGGGGGATGTGACAGGGAGATCTGGCCTACTCACTGCACATGCGCACCCTCTGGAGCAGGGGATCCTCTGGGAGTTGGGGTCCCAGGGGCCAGTCAATCAGGGAGGCAGAGCAAGGGCTGGGGCTCACCAATTAGTATAGATTGGCTGGCCAGTGTTGAATTTCTCATGAAGATCCCTGTTTCAGGGCCTCTGTTCACCCCCGCCTGGCATTTCTGTAGCATTTAAAATGCTTTTACTTAGAAGTGATGAAATAAATACTGGGCTACAAGGGGTCTATTTTAAAAAGACATTAATGATCACACTTTATAAGAAATAATCGGTAGATATTTTCTGCATTGGTTCAGTGGTTAAAATGCCTTTTTGGGGCTGGAGAGATGGCTTAACGGTTAAGCGCTTGCCCGTGAAGCCTAAGGACCCCGGTTCGAGGCTCGGTTTCCCAGGTCCCACGTTAGCCAGATGCACAAGGGGGCGCACGCGTCTGGAGTTCGTTTGCAGTGGCTGGAGGCCCTGGCGCGCCCATTCTCTCTCTCTCCCTCTATCTGTCTTTCTCTCTGTGTCTGTCGCTCTCAAATAAATAAATAAAATTTTTTTTTTAAAAAAAGCTATTTCAAATGAAGCTTTCCTTTAAAAAAAATGCCTTTTTGGACCCAGCTTTTTATTTTTTAAAACAGGTAAACTATAGATAACAACAATTACTGTCTTGACACTTTTTGAGATGCTGAGGATAAAGCCTAGGGCCCCATGAATGCTAAATTCTCTACCAATGAGCTACCACCCTCCCTTTAACCATCTTAAATGCACAGTTCAGTGGCATTAAGCACTTTCACACTGTTGTACTGTGACCACAATACTCATTTTCTGAACGTTTTCATCATCACAAATGGAGACTTGGCACCCATTAAACACTAACCCCTCGTTCTTCCCTCTGCCAGCCTTTCCATACCACGATTCTACTTTATTATTGCTAATTTTTTTATTTTTATTTTTTTCGAGGTAGGTTTCATTCTAGTCCAGGCTGACCTGGAATTCACTTTGTAGTCTCAGGGTGGCCTTGAACTCACGGTGATCCTCCTACCTCTGCCTCCCGAGTGCTGGGATTAAAGGTGTGCACCACCACGCCCGACTCACTATTCTACTTTCTGTCTCTGTGAATTTGGCCATTCTAGGTACCATTTAAGTGGAATCACAATATTTGTCCTTTTTGTCTTGCTTGTTTTATTTAGTATTGTGGTCTGAAGGCTCATGAATCAGTCCTTTCTTCATTTTTATTTTGGAATGATATCACCTTGCGTGTGTCCCCACATTCTGCTTATCTGTTCCTTTGCTGACCGTCATTTGAACCGCTTTTCACATAGTGTACGTCTTTTGCCTTTGCCTGTGTATTGTGAATGCTGCTAAGAACAGCGGCGTGCGGAGATCTGAACTCTCGCTTTCAATTCTTCTGGGTAGACACCTAGACGCGGATGTGCTGGACCACTAGTGAGTCTATATATAACGCATTAAGGAAAATTGCTATGCTCTTTCCCACTGTGGCTGAGCCTTTTTCCATTCCCACCAGCAATATACAAGAATTCCAGGGCTGGAGAGATGACTTAGCGGTTAAGCACTTGCCTATGAAGCCTAAGGACCCTGGTTCAAGGCTCGATTCCCCAGGACCCACGTTAGCCAGATGCACAAGGGGGCGCACGCATCTGGAGTTTGTTTGCAGTGGCTGGAGGCCCTGGCGCGCCCATTCTCTCTCTCTCTCTGCCTCTTTCTCTATCTGTCTGTCACTATCAAATAAATGCATAAAAATAAACAAGAATAAAATAAAAAAAAAGAATTCCAGTTTCTCTAATTCCTTGCTAACACTTGTTACAAGTAACACTCTCTCTCTTCTGATAATACCCATCCTAGTGGGTAGGAAGTGGTTTTTCATTGTGACTTTAATTTTTTACTTCTTAGAAAACAGAGCGTTTGGGGCCCGGTGGTAGGCTGGACCAAGCCTCTTTGTAAGCGTATGAATGTGCAAGGCGGTGTTGCAATGTGAGCCTGGTGGCCCTGTGGCCTCTGTACCTTCCTATGACCACAGTGGAGGGACCGGCTTGACAAATACCACAAACAAACAGCCTGGGGTCACGAGCTCTCGAGCAGTCAGGCCACTGAAGGTCAGGGAGGAACTGTGCGGGGCTGCAGCTTAGGTGGGCCGGCTTAGCGGGTACTAGAGGTGTTCCCCGAAGAAGAGGCAATGAAGGAAGGCCTGCTTTCTCTGGCTAGTAAGTCCTTGCTGACGAGCCCATAAGTGGCCATGATCTTGAGAAGCCCATAGCGAAACTTTTGGCCGATGAAGGCGTAGATGATGGGATTGAGGCAACAGTGGAGGAAGCTGAGGATCTCGGTGACATCGAAGGCCCTGTCGATTTCATGGCGGCGTCTGCAGGTCTCGGCGATCACCCGGGTTCTCATGAGCGTGTCTGCGAGCAGGACCAGGTTGTAGGGCAGCCAGCAGAGCAGGAAGACGAGCACAACGGCAAAGATGACCCTCATGGCCCGGTGCTTCTGGCCCATGTGGGCCTTGAACAGCGTGCGCAGCGTGAAGCCGTAGCAGAACAGCATGACCAGCAGCGGCAGGAGGAAGCCGAAGGTCTGGGGCAGGATGCGCAGCACCATCCGCCACTTGGTTGTGCTATTTCCCAGGTCCTCGTAGCAGATCGGGCTGAAGGAGGGTGGGTAGATGGCCTTGCGGATTATAAAGGGAGGCAGGGACAGAATGAATGACAGTAGCCACATGCTTAGGCATACAAACTTGACCAAGTGTCGCTTCTGGATCAGCGTGCGTGTGGCGTGGACGATGGCTAGGTAGCGGTCCACGCTGATGCAGGCCAATAGTAAGATACTACTGTAGAAGTTGACCTCCTTCAGGAGGGAGACCATCTTGCACAGGGCGGTGCCAAAGACCCAGCCGTTCACCTTGGAGGCTGCCCAGATGGGTAAGGTCAGGGCAAAGAGCAGGTCTGCGATGGCCAGGTTCAGCAGGTAGACGTCGGTGACAGAGCAGGTGCTGCGGCTATATAAGATGACCAGCATCACCAGGGAGTTTCCCAGAAGGCTCAGCAGGAAAACCAGGACGTAGATTGTGACCAAAGCTTGACTGCTGATTTCAAGGGATTCTGAGCGGCATGGAGCAGATCCAAACGCTTCAGAGGGCAGTTCAGAGCTGTAATTGTAATTACCAAAATCTCCACTGAGGAAATCTTCAATGCTGTACTTCTCCCAGTCGATTTCTCCCATTTTGAGGCAAACTTAAATCCTGCCAACAGAGGAGACACGACGGTTATTGCCTACCTAAGACACAGGGATACGAAAGCTTTGTTGCACAGGTGTGCATGTTACAGGGAGGTAGTTTCCGCTTCAGATTTGTGCATCAGAGAACAGTGAGATTATGAAACAAATTAGTAGTAGGTAGCAAGTTTTATCAAAAGACTAAAGTCCTCTTTAATACCAGGGAAGAATTGTTAGTATTTCCTATGATGTCACCATCACACAAAACTTTGTTGAAAGTTCCCTTTGCATAATCTCTAGTGAACGCTTGTCTTGGGTCCTGCTAAATTTCATAGCCACAGATGTGAGACACCCTTCATTTGGGGAGTAAGCAGGCAAACCTATTGGTTGTCCCTGGAAAAGAATCAAGCTGAAACATTAACGCCCTTGTCCACATTTCTGAAAGTTACAGTATTCTAGGAGTTTGGGGGCATAGCTCAGTGGGTAAAGTACTTGCCTTTCAAGAATGAGGACCTCAGTTTAATCCTTAATACCCACCTAAAATGCCAGGTGTAGTGATGCACACTTGTAAACCCAGCACTGGGAAGGCAGGCAGGTGTAACCCTGAATCCTGTTGGCGAGCCAGTCTAACCTACTCAGGCCACTGAGACACCCTTTCCCAAAGAAGTGGCTATATTCATGCTGATAAGACCTGAGGTTGTCCTTGGCTCCCACACACACCTGCACACACGTGTGCCCACATACGCATGAACATGCATATACATACACACAAAACACACACAGAGAATAGAGAAAAATTAAAAGAAATGTTCTAGAAAAATTGTCTAAACATATCGCACCATGGAATTTATGCTAGCTTATGCTAGAAGAAACTTTGGTCTGTTAACAAAGTCTACTGTTTGTCTTCTGGGAAGAAGGAGGCATGATCTGGAAGTATCTGCCTAGCTTGAAAAAGTGTAAAAGGTAAGCTGGTGGCTGACTGATCCTCCAAGTAAGTGGAAACAGAACAGGTTATTTTAAACTGGTAAGAACAGGTACTTTGCTTGATCTCAGCCAAGGGTGGAGAAATGATGTCGCAGATGATTTGAGAGCTCTGGACAGTCATATTCTACCATGTGAGAATGAGTCAGTATTCTGCTCCCAGAATAAGGGGCAGAGGTGGCAGGAAGTAAGGGAGATAGGTGGAGACACATTGCCCTTGGCATGGTGACTTTCCAAGCATGGTGGGGACCTTTCCTGTCTTACCAGCATAGCTTCTTCTGTCCCTGGCTCCCTGGCTCCGCCACAAGTTCAAGGCCATCCTTGATTATATATGGAATTCAAGGCCAGCCTGGACTACATGTAACTTTGTCTCACAAAAAAGGAGGGGAGGGCTGGAGAGATGGCCCAGTGGTGAGATTGATTGCTGTATAAGCATGAAGGTCTGAGAGGGCCTGAGAGAGTCTGAGTTTGATCGTTAGTTCCTATGTAGAAAGCTGTGTGTGATGGTGCATGCCTATAACCCAGTCTGCAGGGGGAGCAGACAGGAGACACAAAGGGGACAGTCTGACCCCAAAATGGCAGCTCCAAGTTCAGAGAAACAAGGAAACAAGTAGAAGAGCAAATGAAGAGGACCCCTGATGGTCTCCTCTGGCTTGCACACATGTGCATATACCATGCACACATGACACTACATGCCACCCTGTGCGCGCGCACACATGCACACACACACACACACACACAAATTAGCAAGCTTCTTCCTTGTCCTGCCCATCATATGGAGCAAAGAAGAAAGTTGAAGAAAGCAATGCCCTTTTCCTCCAAGAGTGATGGAATTCTTAAGCTCCGCTGCCCCGAGAAGACATTGCTTTCCCTTATCGGAGATGGTGGCCAGATAAATTGCCTCCCTTGCAAGCCAGGACCGGAGAGAGAAGATTGGATCAGTCAGTGAACCTAAACAAAAAAAAAACCAAAGCATGTGATGACGAGGGTGTGGCCTTGCCTGGCCAGAAGGATGGGAGGCAGCGGGAGAGGCAGGTGGTACAGCTGGCTGGACCAGTGTGATTGGCAAGACTTGAAAAAAGTCATTGGTTCTGCAGTCCCATGGTCAAGGGAGAATTTGCTCAGAGAGCTGGCTTAATGGTTAAGGTGCTTATCTGCAAAGCCTAAGGTCCCAGGTGTGATTCCCCAGGACCTACATAAGCCAGACGCATAAGGTGCATGCGTCTGGAGTTCATTTGCAATGGCTGGAGGCCCTGACATGCCCATTCTCTATCTGCCTCTTTCTCTCAAATAATTTTTTTTTTTAAAAAGAAAATTTGCTCAGAGACCAAAGGTAGTGCCCAATGGAGACATAGGGTCAAAAGTGGACCACCTTTGAGAGCAGATGATCAGGGGATCAAGAGATTAAGGGGACGGATGAGCCAAGAGAAGCCCCACCTTGGAGGGAGAAGCAGTGTGTGGTGGATACAGAGAGCATGCTGAGCACAGGCTCGGTGGGGGAAGCCAGGCAGAGGCAGCCAGGGCTGCTGCCTGATGAGGTCAGATGAGACCTGCGGGGCGCATGGCCCGGGCCAGTTCTGCCTCTGAGCCAGTGTTGGGGCTGCAGTGAGTTGCAGGGATGCAGGGGAGCTTCTACTCCACCCAGGCACCAAGCGTGAGGCTTCAGGAGGAGACCATGCAGGTCAGAATGGATGGGGGAAGTTCAGGAGGGGCCTGTGACCTCCCGCCATGGGAGACAGCAGAGTGTTTGTGGCTGGTGTTTCCATTTTAATTTACCAGTCTCTAGAGGGAATGGGCGGGTGGCTAAAGGAACACATGAAAGAGAAAGGATGGGGAGATGACTTATTTGAGATCTGCTTTTTTTCCTTTCTGCATCACCAAGGGTAGGATTAGCCCACTTACTAGTAGGAAGATGAAGCCCAGAGAAGTTCAGCAATGAGTTGGTGATTCTCAGGCTGCAGCTGGATTCCAGTTCCATTTCTATGATTCTTAGTCTATTTTTATTTAAAAAAAATATTTTTGAGGTAGGGTCTTTCTCCAGCCTAGTCTGACCTGGAATTCACTATGTAGTCTCAAGGTGGCCTTGGACACACAGTGATCTTCCTACCTCTGCCTCCCGAGTGCTAGGATTAAAGGTCTGTGCCACCATGCCTGGCTTTTTAGATATTTTCATTTACTTATTTGAGAGAGAAGAGAGTGAGGGAGAGAGAGATGGAGAGAGAGAGAGAGTGAGAGCAAGTATGGGCACACCAGGGCCTCCTGCCATTGCAAACAAACTCTAGATATATGTGCCACTCTGTACATTTGGCTTTATGTGGGCAGTGGGAAATTGAACCTGGGCTATCAGACTTCACAAGCAACCATTTTTAACCACTGAGCCATTTCTCCAGCCCTTGTAATCTATTTTATTTCATTTTTATTATTGAGAACGTCCATAATTATAGACAATAAACCATGATAATTCCCTTTCCCCCACCTTCCCCTTCACAAGTCTACTCTTTATCATATCGCCTCTCCCTCTCAATCTGTCTCTCTTTTATTTTGGTATCATCATCTTTTCCTCTTATTGTACTGGTCTTGTGTAGGTAGTGCCAGGCACTGTGAGGTCATGGATATCCAGGCCATTTTGTGCCTGGAAGAGTGCATTATGAGGAGTCCCACCCTTCCTTTGGCTCTTACATTCTTCCACAATGGAACCTGAGCCCTGGAAGGTGTGATAGAGATGTCTCAATGCTGAGCACTCCTCTGTCACTTCTCCTCAGCACCATGGCACTTTCTGAGCTTTTAATATGTTTTTAAAAGATCATGCTTAGCTGGGCATGGTGGCTACTGTCTTTAATCCCAGTACTTGAGAGGCTGAGGTAGGAGGATTGCTATGAGTTTAATAATAGTCTGGGCTACAGAATGAGTTCCAGGTCAACATTGTCTCGAATGAGACCTTGCCTCAAAAAAAAAAAAAAAAAAAAATGCACATAAAGGTTTACAGCCCAGGGGAGACGGCTCCACTGGTAAGAGAGCCTGCTGTTCAATCTGAGGAGCTGAGCTCTGTCCCCAGACCCACATGGGGACACGCCTGTAATCTCAGTGCGCTGGGTGGCAGAGGCAGGAGGCTCACTGGAACTCCTTAGTCATCCAGTGTCTCCAAAAAATGGCAAGCTTCGGGTTTGGTGAGAACTCTCCTCTGGCCTCTACAGGCATGGGAATCTGCATATGATCACATGCACATACCACATATATTATGAATGCAGACCAAAAAACCTTCAAATTAAAAAAAAAAAAACAGGGATGGAAAGATGGCTTAGTGGTAGGGCACTTGCCTGCAAAGCCTAAGGACCCAGATTCAATTCCTCAGTACCCACATAAGCCAGATGCACAAGGTGGCGCATGCATCTGGACTTCATTTGCAGTATGCCTAATCTGTATCTGCCTTTCTCCCTTCTTCTCCCTCCCTCCCTCTCTCTTGCTCAAATAAATAGTTAAAATAAAATAATTTTAGAAACCATCCTATGTCATATGTTAGGTCTATTTGTTGGTATTTTGTTTTATTCACTTATTTTCTTGCTGAGGATCGGTGCCACATGTTAAACATACACTCTTGCTGCTGAACTACTCTCCTAAACTTGTTTTGTTTTTAAACTTTATTCTAGTTTATTAACTTATTTGAGAGAGAGAGAGAGAGAGAGAGAGAGAGAGAGAGAGAGAGAGAGAGAATGTGTGCGCCAGGTCCTCTAGTATTGGGGAATTGAACCTGACTCCTTAGGCTTTGCAGGCAGATGACTTAACCACTAAGTCATGTCTATAGCCCTACGCTCATAGTTTTAAATTAAGTTCTTGAAATATCATTAAGTCAATGTGGGCATAGTTACTTCTTATTGCTTGGAAGCTTGCCATCTTTTGGCATTCATTATGCTACAAATTAAAGAAAAAGTCGTTGTTGGCCAGGTATGGTGGTATACACCTTTAATCCCAGCACTCAGGAGGTTGAGGTAGGAGGATTACTGTGAATTTGACACTAGCCTGGGACTACAGAGTGAATTCCAGGCTAGCCTGGGCTAGAGTGAGACCCCTCCCCCCAAAAAAAAGTCATTGTTGGAATGGTAAACCAAACACCCTTAAACCGACCATACCACCACATACTCCAAACAGAGCAGGAACCGCGTGATTGAGGGAAAATGCCAGTTTCTTGGTGACTCACAATAGCCCAGACACTCCATAGGTAAGATGAATTCTAGCCAAGTACAGGAAATGCTATAGCATGTGGGCATTGATAAGCTCCCAGAAATTTCAGGTAATATCTAAAAATAACAAATAATCCAGGAATTTTACGATGATTCCAATTCTATTCTCTCAAGAGACACAGTCTACAAAGACTTGCATAGAAATCAGGAGTAGGGGAGTCCACAGTGCCTGATGCAGCCTCAGACCTAAAAGGGTACAGGCCGAGCGAAGACGGTGGTTACATGTAGCCCTGAGTGGTTGCTGAAGGGGGGCTGGAGTTCTTCCTTTGGGGTAGGGAGGTCTAATGAGGAGGGTGGAGGGTGAGGGGCCAAGCCAGGGAGGGGTCATGTGATCTAGATCAGGCTGGGCACTCCGGGATAGAGAGAAAGAGAGATGTTCTCGGTGGTGACAGGGATGTTCCAAGACTCACCAGGACGTGGGCTTTTCACCTGTAGGACGCTTCCAGCAGGACAGCTGTGACCCGTGAAGGGTAGTGGTGGTGAGAACTCACTGGAGGAAGTGAGCGGTAGATTAGATTGCTCAAGCTGGGGAGGAGCTCTGGAGGGTGTGGGATGCTTTTGATATCCTTGATTAATTCATTCCCAGGCCAGCCCTGGGATAGTGTTGCTTCTTGGACTCAGAAGGTCTGGACTGGGAAGTGACGTGGGGAGTTTGCCAGCCAGTCTTTACAAGTTACAAAGGAGGAAACAAAGGCCCCAAAAAAGGGGTTTGCCAGGACCACACTATCTTCCTCTCTTTACCAAGACCTCACAGGCCCTGGTCCTTGCAGCTGACTGGCCTGACTTTCCTCCCCAGCTGCCCCCTGCGGCACCATCTTGTCACTCAGCAGCAGGGTCACTCTCTCTGACTCAAGGCAGCGGAGGTGGAAACAGCTGCTGGCACGTTTTCTCCTTATCTCCCCTCTCCTCTGTGTCCTTCAGGCAAGCACCTTAACTGCTGAGCCTTGTCTTCAGCCCATCCTCCTGATCCTTCAAAAACCACCCAGACTCCTTCTCCATGCCGTGTCTCTTTAAGAATCCTCACCCTGGAGTGACTGGGGCCCCATCCTTCCCTCTTTTGTCTTTTTGTTGTTGTTGTTTATTTTTATTTATTTATTTATTTATTTATTTATTTGAGAGCAACAGATGAGAGAGAAAGGCACAGAGAGAGAGAGAGAGAGAGAGAGAGAGAGAGAGAGAGAGAGAATGGGTGCACCAGGGCCTCCCGCCACTGCAAATGAACTCCAGACACATGCACCCACTTGTGCATCTGGCTAATGTGGGTCCTGGAGAGTTGAGCCTCAAACCAGGGTCCTTAGGCTTCACAGTCAAGTGCTTAACCGCTAAGCCATCTCCCCAGCCCCCTCTATTGTCTTTTGCTTCTCTCCCCAACCATCGGCTCTGACCATGAGCTCACTTTGGGGTGTTGCTCTGCTTTCTTGGCTTACACACCTGACAGTGCGTTTGAGAAGTCCAGCCAGGTAGCACCTCCCACCCACCCACCTTTGGAGCCAGGGCCCTCTGATATGGAAAGACTTCATTTTGGGAAAAAAAATGAAAAATCCCACCTGGGTGCAAACCTGTTTTGAAAACAGCACTGAGTGGCACCAAGAATGTACTCTGTACCCTTTGCAACTGAAAGGAAATGAAATTTGCTACTGCACATGAATGATTACAGCCAGGAACCCTCATTCCCTACTCCCTCCCAAAGACCCTTCAGGGGACCATGCTGCTATCTGACCATCTCTCCTTACAACCATCTCCTGCTTACTGTATTCCAGGGCTGGAGCACACTTGCTGAGATAGCCTACCCTGAGCTCAGGGTTCAGCAAAGATCCCTCAGTATTTGTCACCCCTCTCTCCCCTGTTGGGGAATATGATGGCACCTGGATAGTCCATACTAAAACCAGATAGAGCCTCAATATGCCGATGGGAGCAGAGTGGGGTGTGAATTTCCCTTTCTGACTCTCAGTTTACTTACCTATCACATGGAGCCAATAGTAGATTTCAACTCATCTGGTTGAAATGGCAATGAAATGAGTGATTCCTGGTAAGTACTCACATCTACCCAAAGCATAGTGTTAGCTTGTACTGTGATCTTTGGTATTGACATAGTTTGTGGTGACAGGGTCTCTCCTACCACATCCCCAGTCAAAGTCAAAGTCAGGGGAGAACAATAGCAAGCCTGCTTTTCAGGGTTGACGCCAATGAGCATCTCTGCCCTGACCTGGATGACAGTAGTTGTGATAGCTAAAACTGGAGGTGCCTAAGAGCTCTAACTTTACCTACCTTTGCAGGAAAAGGGCTTTTCAAAATTTATCTTTTGAAATATGTACATATTAATTAAATTAATTAATTAATTTATTTAAGAGAAAGAGAGACAGAGAGAGAGTGAGAGAGAGAATGGGTGTGCCAAGGCTTCCAGCCACTGCAAACAAACTCCAGATGCATGCGCCCCCTTGTGCATTTGGCTTATGTGGGTCCTGGGGAATTGAACCAGGATCCTTTGGTTTTGCAGGCAACAGCCTGAACGGCTGAGCCATTTCTCCAGGCCAGAATCTGTATCTTTTGAGGCTGGAGAGATGGCTCAGTGGCTAAAGCACTTGCCATGCAGGTGTGGAGATTAGAGTTTGAGTTCCCAGAATCTACATAAATGCCGGTGGGTGTGGCCTCCTGCTTCTAATCCCAGTACTTAGGAAGCAGAGACAAGATCCCTGGGGTTTGTCTAGCCAAACTGGCACATAGTTGGCAAGCTCTGGTTCCAAGTGAGAGACCTTGCCTCCTGCTTTGGTGAATAGGTGGAGAATGACTAAGGAGCACACACGCAGACATACACACACAGATTTTTAAAAGTGCCTTGCTCAGTCCTCATGACAGCCCCGTGAACCCCGCTCTTTCTGGAGGAGGAAACCAGGACTCAGGAGGTTAAGCAACTTACCTAGCATGACACAGCTGAACTGGGGTTTTAAACAGCTAGGAAGGGGTTAAGCACTTTCTAAAAGATTGTTCAAAATCTGTTCTTAAATAATCTATTCTGCCCAGTGCTACAAGGAGCTGGATCCCAGCCTTGGGTTTCCTGGCCATATTGTACCTCTGTCCTCAAGAGTCAGATATCATCCGTGTTGGACAAGCATCCAGATTGGATATTTCCCAATTCCCCACTTCTTGTTTTTTTGTTTTGAGAGAAGTCTTGCTGTAGCGCAGGCTGGCCTTGAACTTGCCATCTTCTTGCCTCAGCTTCCTGCATGTTAGCATCCTAGGCATGTGCCACCACCCTTTAGCAACTGCCCTCTTGTTGATGTTCCTCAGGTTTTGCTGTCACCACACTCAATGAATGCATGTGTGTAGGGAAGAGGGAGGGGTGACAAAATGGTTTTGAGGCTGGCGATGTAACCAGGTTGGTAGAGTGCTTTCCTAGTATGCTCAGTGCCCTGGGTTCAATTCCTAGCACCCCATGCACTGGGCATGGTGGCATATGCCTGTAATCCTAGTACTCAGGAGATGGTGGCAGGAATATCAGAAGTTCAAGGTCATCCTTGGTACATAGTGAGTCTGAGGCAAGCCTAGGTTACATGAGATCCTATATTAAAAGAAAGAAAGGGGGCTGGAGAGATGGCTTAGCGGTTAAGCGCTTGCCTGTGAAGCCTAAGGACCCCGGTTCGAGGCTCGGTTCCCCAGGTCCCACGTTAGCCAGATGCACAAGGGGGCGCACGCGTCTGGAGTTTGTTTCCAGTGGCTGGAGGCCCTGGCATGCCCATTCTCTCTCTCCCTCTATCTGTCTTTCTCTCTGTGTCTGTCGCTCTCAAATAAATAAATAAATAAAAGAAAGAAAGAAAGGAAGGAATGAAGGAAGAAGGAAAGAAAGACAAAAAGAGGGTTGGGGAGAAGGCTCAGTGGATAAAATGCCTCTGCACCACTCTGAATATCTGAATTGGGATCCCCAAGCCCCTCATAAAAAAATGCTGTAGGAAGCCAGGTGTGTTGGTTCACACCTTAAATCCCAGCACTTAGGAGGATTGCCATGAGACTACATAGTGAATTCCAGGTCATCCTGGGCTAGAGTGAGACCCTACCTGGAAAGATAAACACACACACACACACACACACAAATCAGAGCTAGAGAGATGGCTTAGTGGTTAAGGCACTTGCCTGTGAAGCCTTAGGACCCAGGTTCCATTTTTCAGGACCTGCATAAGTCAGATGCACAAGATGGCACATGCATCTGGAGTTCCTTTGCAGTGGCTAGAGGCCCTGGTGTGCCCATTCTCTCTCTAATTAAAAATAATAATCTGGAATATGTGCCATGCAGGCAAAATCCAAAATACACTTCCACTCACCCTAAATAAATAAATAATAAATATTTTTTAAAAGAAAAGAGAAAGGAAGAGGGCTGCGGAAATAGTTCAGACAGTAAAGTGCTTGTCTTGCAAGCATGAAGACCTGAGTTCTATCCCTAGACATTTTAAATAGCCAGGCACAGTGGTATGTGCTTGTAATTCTGGGACTGGAGAGGGAGAGATAGGAAGCTCCCTAGAGCTCACTGGCCAGCCAGTCTGTTCTACTTCATGTCAGGGCAGCTAAAGACCTTGTTTCTAAAAACAAAACACAAACAAACAAACAAAAAACAGGTGGGTAACATCTGAAGGGACACCTGAGGTTGTTTACTGGCTTCCACAAGCACGGGCACACAGGTGTACATGAACTCCCCCACATACATATGTACCCCCACACAGACACACCCCCCTGCCAATCCTGTCCTGCCATTTAGGATCAGATTGGGGCATTTCTCTTTAGACCTTGGGAACTCTTCTGGTATACAGGAAGTTGTTCCAGGTCTTTCCTGCCCAGTACAGTCGTGGTAGTCCATCTAGCTCTCTAAATGAAACGTAACTCAAGTAGTTGTTTCAAGGGCTCAGTCGCCAGTGTGACCAGTGGCTACCATATTGGACAGTGCAGTGATGGGACATGCCACACTGTCTGTGCGTGAGGACCTGGTGATGTCAACTCTAAGTCTCTGCAATTCAGAGCCTCAGGGAAGACAGAGGTTTCCAAGGTCCCTTTGACCAGAAATATACCCCAGCAGCCCCAAGACTGGAGGGATCACCTACCTGGGGTTTCTCCACGCTGCTGTTGTAAATGGAGTAGCCACTGACACCCCGGCTGTGACTCAAGGCTTGGTAGCAGTCGCGACTGTGCTAGGGAAGTGAGTGAGTAAGAGGCTTTGATAGGCAAGCGCCTGACCTGGCTGCTGAAGGGGAAGTCCTTTAGGTTCTCAGGGCAGGGTCCCACCCATGGGGGTAGGTGTCCCACAAACAGGCAGCGAAGGTCTGTCCTGGGACTCTTTTCTCAGTCTTGTTAGTAGGAACTTCTTTAGAAGGAAGATGTGGGCACCTCAGCCTCCTGTTGGTGGGTTTGTCTGAACTTACTATTACAATGCCTTCCTTCCTCTCAGGATTAGCATGGGAAGTATATCTTGTATTTCTTTTTTTCTCTTCCCTTCCTTTCTCCTTCTCGCCCTCTCTCTCATCTCTCTGTCCTGTCTTCCTTCTCTCTCTCCCCTTCCCTGCTCCCTTCTTCCCTTCCTCCCTCCTTTCCTCTCTTCCTTCCTTCCTATTGCAAGCCTATGATGAAGTAGAGGGTTACGTTAATTACTGCACTTTATTCACTCTTCACACATGTTCATCGGGCCACAAGTTCCCTGTTGTCCAATCCTCTCAGCTGCAGCCCAGCAACTCACCAGCCAGGACACAGGCCGTCAGTTGGAGGGGTTTGGACCAGCGGGTCTCCTTCTCCCAATGGGGCCTCCCATGGGCTGTTCGTAACGTGGAGTCTGCCTCTGGGTTGAGTGATGGATTCTTCAACTTTTGGTGGGTTCTTATACTCTTTTTCTCTGGTCCTTATATCCATAGTTCTGTTAACCACCTTAGGGTTAGATCATTTGTATATGAGTGCACTGCCGGCTGTGGCCACGGTCACTGGCTGCCATGGTGACGTCATCATTGCTAGGCAAGTGCCTTATTTTATCTACACTTAACTAGTAACTAACTGGTGCTCCTAACTCTCCCCTCTCTCCCTCCTTTCTTCCCTCCCTCCCTCCCTCCTTCCCTCTCTCCCTTCCTTCCTTCCTTCCTTCCTTCCTTCCTTCCTTCCTTCCTTCCTTCCTTCCTTCCTTCCTTCCTTCCTTCCTTCCTTCCTTCCTTCCTTCCATGCTGTGGCTTGAACCTGTGAATCAGACCCAGGACCTTGCTCATACTAGGCAAATGCTTTTCCACTGAACTATGTCCTCAGTCCCACCCCCCACCACCATGTCCCTTCTGTTTCTTTTGAACCATCGTGTACCCTCATCCTTGACAATCCTGCCTTCTGTTCCCCATGTCCCCAGTGGTTCTGTTTCTTTGGCTCTGATTTTATGTGTGTCTTCCTTCCATTCTCTTTGTCCAGGACCCTTTAGTTTTTTTTTTTTTTAAGCTATCTTTTAGCCCCCTTAATAGCCATTTATTGCCACCTCTGAGTCTGCCCTAACATCTTTGTGACTATCAGGTGATCTGGTGAAACCTTTTTGAAATGTACTAGCAGACCATCAGCTGCCACCAACTCCAAAGCTATGCATGCGCCATCCGAGAGCAGCCAGAGCCCAGAGCAGGCACTGAGGAGGTGGCTCAGCGGTCAAAGGCACTGCTTGCAAAGTCTGCCAGTCTGAGGTTCAAGTGCCCAGTCACCCATGCAAAACAGGACAGGCATATGTTTGCAGTGGCAAGAATCATGCGTGCACACACACACATAAATAAATATTTTTTAAAAGCCCAGGGCTGAGATTTCCCTGCTTTGATAGAACTTGCTTACCTGATATTTCCACCAATGGACCTGAGAAGTGCTTCAGTTTATGATTTTTTTTTTTTGTTCTGAAAGTATAAGATAGTCATGAAATTGTTAATACACTGAAACACAGAACTTAGGGTCACTGAAATCCGTGTTCCTGGACCATGGTCACTCATATTTGGCCCCAGAATAAGCTGTCTGTAAGCTGTGTGATTTCTGTTGCCTGTGATCTATGGATGGCTTCCTTTTTCAGGCAAACTCATTGAGAAAGCAGCAGTTGCTTTACTTCCTCCCTTCCCATTCACTGTTCAAAATACACACTGCCGCAGGGTGTGGTGGCCCACGCCTTTAACCCCAGCACTCGAGAGGCAGAGGTAGGAGGATCACCATGAGTTCCTGGCCACCCTGAGACTACAGGTTAGCCTGGGCTAGAGTGAGGCCCTACCTCAAAAAAAAAAAAAAAAAAAAAAACCCCACAAAAATAAATAAATAAATAAACACACTGCAAGGAGCTCTTTCCCATACTGCTCCTTAGAAATGGCCATCACCAAATGACCAGTGATCCCTGAGACAGTAAGGTAGCAAATCTCTCCCTTCAGTGAAACTGATTTCGTGTTACTAAAACAAAGCGTGCAAATAGGAAAGAAGACAAGCAATAACGAAGCATATATGACCAAACTTGGGAGTTTCTCTTTCTCCCTTCATCGTTCACTCTTCTCTTTCCTCCAGATAATTACTATCCACACTTTGTTTTGTTTTTATTAATTTAAGTTTTTTATTTTATTTATTTATTTTTTGGTTTTTCAACGTAGGGTCTTAATCTAGCCCAGGCTGACCTAGAACTCACTATGTAATCTCAGAGTGGACTCGAACTCATGGAGATCCACCTACCTCTACCTCCCAAGTTCTGGGATTAAAGGCATGCACCACTATGCCTGGCTAAAAATTTTTTATTTTTGAGAAGGATGCAGAGAAGGAGAAAGAGAGAGAGAGAGAGAGAGAGAGAGAGAGAGAGAGAGAGAGAGAGAGAGGAAGGGAGGGAGGGAGGGAGAGAGGGAGAGAGAGAGAATGGGTGTGCCAGGGTCTTTCAGCTGCTGTGAATGAACTACGGACATGGGTGCCCCCTTGAGTGCATGTGCAACATTGCACACTTGTGTCACTTTTACGTCTGGCCTTACGTGGGACCTGGAGATTTGAACAAGCGTTCTTAGGCTCTGCAGGCAAACACCTTAACTGCTAAGCCATCACTCCAGCCCTGTTTGTTTTTTCACTTTTTGGTTTTTCAAGGTAGGGTCTAGCTCTAGCCCAGGTTGACTTGAAATTCACTATGGAGTCTCAAACTGACCTCGAACTCAGTCATCCTCCTACCTTGGCCTCCTGAGTGCTGGGATTAAAGGTGTGTACCACCATCCTGCGGGGTGCTTCCTGCCACCGCCAGCTGTTTCTCTCTGCTAAGGATGCTAAAGGGAGCCAGCTTCTCTCAACAGCAATGGAGCGTCCCCTGGATCTGTAAGCCTGAAACAAACGCCTTCCTCCCATAAGCTGCTTCTGGTCGGGTGTTTGTCCAGCAAGACAAAGGTAACCGCAACAGTGCTTTATCCACTGAGCCATCTCCCCAGCCTTGTCTTATTCTTTTTTTTTTAAATAATTTTGTTCATTTTTATTTATTTATTTGAGAGCAACAGACAGATAGAGAAAGAGGCAGGTAGAGAGAGAGAGAATGGGTGTGCCAGGGCTTCCAGCCACTGCAGACAAACTCCAGACACATGCGCCCCCTTGTGCATCTGGCTAACATGGGTCCTGGGGAACCGAGCCTTGAACCAGGGTCCTTAGGCTTCACAGGCAAGCGCTTAACTGCTAAGCCATCTCTCCAGCCCACCTTGTCTTATTCTTGGGAAACTTTTTTTTAAATTTATTTTTAAATTTTTATTTATTTAGTTGAGAGCAACAGATGAGAGAGAAAGAGAGAGAGAGAGAAAGAGAGAGAGAGAGAAAATGGGTGCACCAGGGCCTCCAGCCACTGTAAATGAGCTCCAGACGCATGCTCCCCCTTGTGCATCTGGCTAACATGGGTCCTGGGGAGTCGAGCCTCGAACCGGGGTCCTTAGGCTTCACGGGCAAGTGTTTAACCGCTAAGCCATCTCTCCAGCCCACCTTGTCTTATTCTTTACGATGACTGTGTCACAGTCCAGGCTGTGGAGTCATCCTTTGCTGGGTCACTGTCTCTCGGTGTGTGCATGTGTGGACGTGTGTGAGTGCGGATGCCACAGCACGTGTGGAGGTCAGAGGACAAGTTTCGGGTGTTGGTCTTCACGTTCCACCTCATTTGAGGCAGGATCTCCCACTGTTCCCCACTCCATTCATCAGGCTAGCTGACTCACAAGCTTCCAGGACATTCTCCTGTCTCTGCTCCCTATCCTGAGGTAGGCATGCTGAGTCTGCAGAAACCAGCCTCGGCTTTGGGCTTTTATGCAGGGTCTGGGTATCTGAAGTCAGGTCCTCTCACTTGTGTGGCCAGTGCTTTATCCGCTGAGCCTTCTCTCCAGCCCGGGGAATTATCTTATAGGTGAATATTTATGCTCTTGCCATGTACATGTTGCCTTTGGGAACTTGTGTGAGTGTTTCTGAAGCTTAAAGACAGTTTTGCTGGAGGACATTTATGCACATTAAAAATTTTATTTATCAGGCTGGAGAAGATGGCTTAGTGGCTAAGCTCTTGCCTGTGAAGCCTAAGGACCTGGTTCAAGGCTCAATTCCCCAGGACCCAGGTTAGCCAGAAGCACAAGGGGGCGCACATGTCTGGAGTTCATTTGCAGTGGCTGGAAGCCCTGGTGTGCCCATTCTCTCTCTCTCTCTCTGCCTTTCTCTTTGTGTCTGTCACTCTCAAATAAATAAATAAAAAATGAACAAAAAAAATAAAAAAAAATTTATCTATTTATGAGAGAGAGAGAGAGAATGGGCACTCCAGGGCCTTTAGCCACTGTAAATGAACTCCAGATGCATGCACCACCTTGTGCATCTGGCTTAGGTGAGTCCTGGGGAATTGAACCTGGGTCCTTTGGCTTTGCAGGCAAATACCTTAACCACTAAGCCATCTCTCCAGTCCCCTACATTTAAATTTTGATTACTAAATTGCCTTCCAAAAACACTGTGCCACTTAACTCTGCCATCATGAGTTTCTGAAAGGGCCTGACGTGCTCACTACAAACACTGTATATGATCTATTGTTTCCAATTTAGATAGGAGGAAATACCATCTCATTGCTTGTTTGTACTATTTGAAAATTTCTTTCTTTCTTTTTTTTTTTTTTTTTTAAAGCAGGGTCTCACTCTAGCCCAGGCTGATCTGGAACTCACTCTGTAGTCCCAGGCTGGTCTCAAACTCAAGGCTATCCTTTTACCTCAGCCTCCTGGGTGCTGGGATTAAAGGCGTGCGCCACACACACTGATGGCACTGGCTCAGGGCCTGTGTGCTCAGACAGGGCTTCAGCAAAGAGATGCTCAGGGCTGCATGAGTGTCTGCTGGGGGCATCTTCTATGAACCCCTGCGGGCGTGGCTGTGGTTGAGCATGGCCTTTTGCTCCAGCAGAGCGGATGGGGATAGTGACAATGCTTCCTTGGGGGTGCACAATGTGCAGGGCAAATAATTGCCTTGTCATAGAGAGGGGCCCACATTTCTTCCGAAACAGGTTCTCAGAAGCACTGCAACTCCATGAATGACGGGCAGTTTGCGTAAGCCTTCCTCGAGAGGGCAGGGGAAATGTTCTTGCCTCCCAATCTACTCATCTGTCTCTATCAACCACTGACTGAGTGCACATCCCACAGGGTCACACACAGCTGTCTCCTACTCCAGGAACTCACAGATGGGGCCCAATCAAGTTACCATGATGAATGGAATGGAAGAGCAGAATGCCGCCTGCGTGTGCCTCTTCTGCCCAAGCTCAGATGCCCTGGGGAGCAGCAGGGAGCCTCACATGCAACTGGGGGATGGGGGAGGGTACAACATACGACCTCCCTGCACATACAGGTGGCCCTCTATGGCCATGGGGTTTGTGTCTGTGGTTTCTGTCCCCACAGATTCAACCAGCTGCAGGCTGACGTGTAAGAATTGTGACTACACCTAACATGCTCAGTCTTCTTTGCTTGTCATTATTTCCTAAACAACAGCTATTTACGTAGCACTGACATTGTTTTAGGCATTTTCAATAAGCTGGAGAGAATGTAAAGTGTGGAGGAGGGCATGTGTGAGTTGTATGCAAATACCACACCATTTATGTAAGGGACTAGGGTGTTCTCAGAGTTTGGTAGGGACAGGGACTTCTGAAACCAGTCCCCTATAGATACCTAAGGGACTGTATGTAGGTTAGTAGTTTCTTTAAAGCTACATCCACTCTCGAAGCACCTCCATATGTCCCAGATATTTCATTCCTAAGTGTTTCCACCAAAGAAATACAGTGTGTGTGTGTGCACAAAGACTGGTATACTATGCTCAGAGGAACCTTGTTTCCAATAGGAGCCGGCTGGAAACCACTCAAATATGAAGTGATAGGTAAACACACAGACGCAGCCAGACAGTGGACGACTCCTCAGCAATAGAAAAGGACCACAGATATACGCAACAACCGGGAAAAATCTCCAAGCGATCACACCGACTGGAGGAAGGCAGCACGAAGGAACATGCTGTGTATTTTTATTCATATGCATTCTTGAAAATGCCAATGCTTCCTGGTGACAGGAAGAAGGGTCAGTGTTGCCTGGGTGTGGAGGCAGGAGCTGAGCATGGGCATTTACCAGAGGGCATGAGGAAGCTTTGACTCCAACGGATATGTACATGAACATGGCGCTGGCCGCACGGATGTGTATTCAAGTCAAAACCCACGCATTAGGTAACGTTTATCATATGTCACTGGCACCTCAATAAACCTGTTAAAAGTAAAACAAAATGGACCAAGCACAGGCCCCTGAAGCAGGTCAGCAGGCAGTCCCTGCAGAGCCCACACTATGCAGTTTCTCTTCTCCTTGGGGTGCGAGGTGGGCACTGCGGCTGGGTGAGGCGGGAGTGTGGAGGGGAACCAGCTCTTGTCACAGTCATGGGCTTGCCGAGCCCCAAGGGACTTGATAGAGAAGCCGCAGCCCATCCCCCTCACATTAGACTCAAGCTTCCAGATCCTGGGGCATGTTCCACTCAGCTCTGGGGCCCAAGCTCACTAGCTGCTAGAAGGTAGGAATGAACAGACTGCAGAGCTGGGAAGGACGAAGGCAGCGAGTGAACTGAATGGGGTGGTCTGTCCTTGGCTCATCTTGCTATCTTGGTCAGGTGACCTTGTCGTCTCCTCTCTGGGCACAGGGTGGGCAGCAGCATTCATTCTTCTTGTAGTCAGCCGAGCAGGCATGGCAAACCAGGCCTCCGCAGAGCCTGGGAAACAGACACAGGGAAGCCAGGTGGCCTCTGCAGCTGGCTGGGGGAGTACCCAGGGCCTGCTGGGGGGTCATGAGTGCCAGCATTCTGTGGCCATCTGCTGTTCCTCATCTTCCAGCCAGATGGCCCTTAGTTATCTCAGAAGTCTCCCCTTCCCTAAAGGGCGTCCTGAGAGCTGACCTGGACACAAGCTGTAGCTTCTCCTGCTTACTTATTTCCCCTGCCCTGTTGTCCTGACCCAGGAGAGCAGAGGCAGGTCAGAGAGCAGCTCCCTCTGGGCAGTGATGACCTTCCAGACAGGAGCTCAGCAGGAGATTCCTGAAGGTTACAAAACCCCCATCTGCCAGGACCCCTGCCTTCTAGGTCCCTCCCACTGTTCTGCTTCAAGAATGCTTAGTGGCAGTAGCCAGATGCGGTGACAAGTAGCCCTTTACAAACATCTGGTTCCCATGTCTGGCACAGTAGCACACATCCGTAGTGCCAGTACTCAGAAGGCTGGGGCTGGAGGATCACAAGTTTGAGGTCAGCCCAGGGTCCAGAGTGAGACTGCCTCAAAGAACCAGTCAGTTCAAACTAAGCAAGCAAAGTCCCCCGTTCCTCCTTCTCTGGGGCGGGCAGGGGGCTGCGGCTGGGGTCCCTTCCTTCCTCCTTACCTGCATGGGTACCTCCGCGACAGCCTCCCAAAGATCTTGCTGCAGCCCACGCAGTGTCCAGGGACCAAGGCGGACAGCTGCTGGAGCCTCTGCCACTGGTTGTCCTTCTCGCTGAAGAACCGGGCAGAAGAGGAGACACCCACCCACCCTCAGAGAGAAGGGGATGTGGAGGGGGACAGACAGAGGGACAGAGCCCGGAAAAAGGAAACCGTAAAGGCCAAGCCGAAAGGAAGCGACAGGGAGAGCATTGGAAGGAGGCACAGAGATACGCATGCAGAGATGAAGGGAGACGGGAACGGGTATACACAGGGCAGAAAGGGACGCAGAATTGGAGAGGAAGCAGGGAGGGCAGGGAGCCCTTCCGAAGGAGAGACGGGGAGTTGGAGAGTTGGTGAGGAAAAAAGATTGAGATGCACCGAGCAGGAGACACAGAAAAGTGGAGAGGGAGATGAAATCAAGGAGGAAGAGAGGTGGAGCCCCAGAGCACAGCGATGCAGAGGGAGAGACAAATTAGAGACAGAGAAGGGCAGAGAAAGAGGTGTAAGGCAGAGAAAGAAAAATGAGGGGAGACACTTGTGAGAGACTAAGCAACCTTTGGGGGAAACTGGACAGTGGTCCCCCAAGCTCCCCTGACTCAGCAGAATCTGACCAAGTCCGGTCACCTCCCCAAGGTGCACTCCCCGGTCACAGAAGCCTGGGGTTCTAGCTGTAGATGTATATGACACATAGGGCCCGTTATCTCTGTTTTGTCGCTTGAAACAAACTCCCTTGTGTGCATTTGTTTCTGTGCTTGCAGATCTGTTCTCTCTGTTTTTTTTTTCTTTTCTTGTTTTTTTTTTTTTTAACTTTTTATTTATTTATTTGAGAGCGACAGACACAGAGAGAAAGACAGATAGAGGGAGAGAGAGAGAATGGGCGCGCCAGGGCCTCCAGCCTCTGCAAACGAACTCCAGACGCGTGCGCCCCCTTGTGCATCTGGCTAACGTGGGACCTGGGGAACCGAGCCTCGAACCGGGGTCCTTAGGCTTCACAGGCAAGCGCTTAACCGCTAAGCCATCTCTCCAGCCCTTTTCTTGTTTTTTTCAAGGTAGGGTCTCGCCCTAGCCCAGACTGTCCTGGAATTCACTATGTACTCTCAGGGTGGCCTGGAACTCAAAGTGATCCTTCGACCTCTGTGTCCCAGTGCTGGGATTAAAGGCTTGATCCACCACCCCCGCCTGCCTGGCTCTGGCTCTGTCCTTCCTCACTGTCTTTTAAAAGGAACTTTAGGAATGTGGGTTGCTTACAGTTTTTGTTGAAGTGATACAGACACATGATATAACAAGGAAACAGAACAGAACAGAACAGGGTTCACATCAAAAGACAAATAGGCTCCCTCTGCACTCCTTCCTGTTTTCAGCAATAGACCATTTCTTAAGTTTTAATTCTTGCTTCTCCTTGGTGTTGTTTCCATATTCAAGTAACAGGCTGATATCCTTCCTTCGAGAAAGAACATTTTCTACGGAGTGCTTTCCCACAGTAGCAGACTTTTCTGATTTATTACTATCCTTCCCAATTTCTCCTTCCTCCCAGCGTGGTTAGATCCCTAATTTTGGTTCCTCTGTTGGTTATCGTTGTTATTTGACAGAATATACTCATATATTTATTTTTCAAGGTAGGATTTCACTCCAGCCCAGGCTGACATGGAATTCACTATGTAGTCTCAGGCTAGCCTTTAACTCTCAGTGATCCTCCTACCTCTGCCTCCCGAGTGTTGGGAATTAATGGCATGTGCCACCATTCCTGGCGATTTTTCATTTTATTAACTGTGGGCAATACCTTCTCCCAGTCTGTAATGTGATGTTGCCAGAGTCTCTTTCCTTCAGCTCTTTTCCCCCCTTCTCCTAACTTGTCATTTGTTCCTAAAGCATTCACTATGGGAGCCACTAGCTATATTTTTAATTTAATCTAAATCAAGTAAAATTGCCCCAGCTCAATATTTCAAGTTTACAACCTCTAATTGTGATTGGTAGCTTTCCTGTTGTTCAGCACAAACTTGTGCATTTTCACTTCATGGAACATTCTCTCCCCCTGCCCCCCCTTCCCCCCCCCCCCCCCCCCCGCCGAGGTAGGGTCTCGCTCTCTAGCCCAGGCTGACCTGGAATTCACTGTGGGATCTCAGGGTGGCCTTGAACTCCCACCAATCCTCTGCCTCCCCAGTGCTGCGATTAAAGGTGTGCGCCACCACGCCTGGCTCATGGAACATTCTATGTGAGTCTTTTCTATATTTAGTATTGTAAGGTGGTAATGTTCACTGTTTCTGTAATTCAGATTGTCTCCAGAATGATTCCAAGCATTGACAACAAGACGCTGAGAGTGTAGCTCAGTGGGAGAGAGCTCTCCGAGCCAGCATGAGCGACTGTTCTTAACTGCCAGGACAGCGGAGGACAGACAGAATGAATACAAGTGGAGCGCGTCTGTGTTATTAGATACACAACACAGACATGTTGCTTCCCATAAAGCTATGGTGTGTTTTAAAGCAGTGTCCGTCCTGAAAGGATTTTGTTTTTCCAGGAGCTTCTTTTTTCTTTTCTCTTTTCTTTTCTTTTCTTTCTCTTACTCCCTTCCCTTCCCTTCCTCCATCTTCCCTTTCCTTTCTATCTCTTCCCCTTCCCTCCCCTTCCCTTTTTTTTTTATAAATATTTATTTATTTGAGAGCGACAGACACAGAGAAAGACAGATGGAGGGAGAGAGAGAGAATGGGCGCGCCAGGGCTTCCAGCCTCTGCAAACGAACTCCAGATGCGTGCGCCCCCTTGTGCATCTGGCTAACGTGGGACCTGGGGAACCGAGCCTCGAACCGGGGTCCTTAGGCTTCACAGGCAAGCGCTTAACCGCTAAGCCATCTCTCCAGCCCCTCCCCTTCCCTTTTTATCTCTTCCCTCCCCTTCCCTTCTATTTCTTTTTTTCTTTTTTCTTTTGAGGCAGGGATTCACACTGTAGCTCAGGTTGGCCTGGAACTCATGACAATCCTCTTGCCTTGGCCTCCCAAGTGCTAGGATTACAGGCATAAACCACCATGCCCACCTTTTAGGCTGGGGCGGGGAGGGGTGGATTGTAAATGCCTTTCATGATTCATTGTATAATTTACCTTTAACACATTATTTTCCTTCTTTCTTCATGTGTGTGTATGTTTGGGTGTGGAGGCATACGTGCATGTGGAGAGCAAGGATAACCTAGAGGGTCATCCTTAGAAAGGCTGGCTCCTTTGGGATAATCTCTAATTAGGCTGGAGCTCACCAACTAGACTAGGCTGGAGACCCAGCAGTGCTGCTTCTAAAGCATTGATTCTGGGAGCCACTAGCCATGCTTTTAACTCAATGTAAATTAAGACAGGGGTCCTCCAGTCTTCGCCTCCCAGCACTGGAGTGTGCCCCTGTGCCCAGCATGTTTATGTCTCCATGCAGGTGAGGCCAACAGCTTCACTGCGCTGTCCCCTCAGCCCATCATTATTATCCATTATCATTATTTTGCTTTTTGGTGAGAGCAAAGACAATGTAAAGAATCAGCCTAGCCGGGTGTGGTAGCGCACGCCTTTAATCCCAGCTCTCGGGAGGCAGAGGTAGGAGGATCACTGTGAATTCGAGGCCACCCTGAGCACCCTGAAACTACATAGAGAATTCCAGGTCAGTCTGAGCTAAAGTGAGACCTTACCTTGAAAAACCAAAAAAAAAAAAAAAAGAACCAGAGTAGGGCTGGGGATGAAGTTCAGTTGGTTGTATGTGTGGTGTCATGTGTGCATGCCTATTCATGTATGTGTGGGCATAGGCTCACGTGTGTGTGCAGATGCATGTGCCTGTGTGTGCCCATGCTTGTGAAGGCCAGAGCTTGATGCTTGGTGTCTTTTTTAATCATGCTGTCTCATCTATTGAGACAGGGCTTCTCATCACCTCAGAGCGCATCGATTTGGCCACACTACCAGCCGGTCAGCTTGCCCTAGTGATCCACCTTCTCTGCCTCCTGAGGGCTGGGATTACAGGTATGCCCCATCATGCGTGAGTTATGTAGGTGTCAGGAATCCAAATTCAGGCCCTCACACTTGCACTAGCCCCCTCATTATTAACTTTTTTTAAAAAAATTATTATTTATTTATTTAACAGAAAGGTGGGGGGCTCCAGGGCCTCCAGCCACTGCAAATGAACTCCAGATGTGTTCGCCCTCTTGTGTATCTGGCTAACGTGGGTCCTGGGGAGTAGAACCTGGGTCCTCTGGCTTTGCAGGCAAACGCCTTAACTGCTAAGCCATCCCTCCAGCCCATTATTAACTTTTGAGACAGGGTCTCAGACTGACCTCAAACATGGTCCTCCTGCCTCCGTCTCCCATGTACTGGGACTTCAGGCCTGCACCACCATGCCTGGCCTCCTTCAGGTTCTTCAACATATCACGTATTCTCCCCATGCTTCTGCCCATGTGCCATCTGGGGACTCCCTTTCCTTTCCTCCTAGCTAGGACTATTGTTTCCAGAATCCCACATCTCCTTTCTTGGCTTACTTCCTTTTTATGTTATTTTTTTATTTTCTGGAGCACATCCTTAACTAACTTCTTAAGAAAGGATGTGTGGGAGGTGAATTTTCTGAGACCTGTCTGATTCACCTTGACCTTCTTCACTTAGTTCATGGTTAATCTGGACACTGAATTCTAGGACAAAAGTCAGGTTTTTTTTTTTCCTGACAAGTCAGAACAAAAGTCAGAATTTAAAAACCATTACAGACTCTTGACATATGTTGACCTGTGCTTCTTTTATTGTTACTTATATTTTCCTCTAGATAATTTGAAAATCCACCATGTGGCTGAGGATGACTTTGAACTTCTGATCTTCCTGGCAATGCCTCCTGAATGCTGGGATTACAGATATGCGCCACCATGCCTGATTTATGCAGGACTGGGGATCAAACCCAGGGCTTCGTGCATAATAGACAAGCACTTTGCCAACTGAACTATATCCTCAGCCCTACGGTGATTCATTATGTCTATAGTTCTCTGATGTCTGCCACCTCTCTGTGAATTTTCCCTACTTCCTGAGAGTCAGACTGTCTCATCTCTGTCTTCTAATAATTTTTAGTGATTTTTAACAAATCTGCCTCTGCCTCTCTAGTGTTGGAATTGCAGGTATGAGCCACCATGTGTGGCTAGCAAACACACACACATACTTTTTTTGTTGTTGTTGTTTTTGTTTTGTTTTTGAGGTAAGGTCTCATTGTAGCCCAGATTGACCTGAAACTCACTGTGTAGTCCCAGGCTGGACTTGAATTCACAGTGATCCTCCTACCTCTGCCTCCTGAGTGCTTAAAGGCATGTGCCACCATGCCCAGTGGCCCTGTAATTTATATGCTGTTTGACCTTAGTGACCAACTCAGCCCCTATAACCCTCAGTTCCCTCAACTATACACTGGGTATGACAGCAAGGAAATGAGTTCACATGTGTGAAAAGTCTAGAACCCTGGAAGTTGCTAGCAGAGTAGATTCTTCATGTCCAGCCTCCACCTCCCTTGCCAGTCCCGTTTTGTACCGCAGGTCCTCCCCTCCCACCTCCGTCTTTACCGAATCAGTTCCAGCACCCTCCTCTTCATGGCCTGGACCAGGTCCCGCTGCCCTGCAAGCTCCCCTTCGTACGTGGCATCTCTCCTCTCCGCCTCCTGTCGCTCCTGCTCCAGCTCCGCCTGCAGCCGGGCTTTCTGTCTCTGACACCTGGGCAGGCACAAGACGACGTTCAGTTCTGAAAGGGCCAGCTCAGGACTGGAGACGGGGAGGCCCTGGAGCAACTGGTGGTGCCCCGAAGCTGAAGTCTACACATTTGTGCAATATCTACACACCACCACCACATCCACTCCCCACACACCATACACACCACATCCTGCATCTACCACAAACACCCACCGCTTCATAACACAAATACAAACGCAACACACAGAAGTATACACACTACTCACCAAACACCATCGTGTATGGTCTCAAATCTCAGCAATCAGTTAAGAGAAATAAAAACAAGGGGGCATGACAGGAAAGATGGCTCAGCAGCTAAGGCATGTGCCTGCAAAGCCTAATGACCTGGGTTCAATTCTCCAGTACCCATGAAAAGCCGGGCACATAAAAGTAGCACATGCATCTGGCGTTCGTTTGCAGCAGCTGGAGGCCTTGGCATGCCCATTCTCTCTCTCTCTCTCTGTCTCTCTGCTTGTAAATAAATAAATAAAATATTTTTTACAAAAGAAAAGGGACTAGAGAGATGGCTTAGCAGTTAAGGTCCTTGCCAGCAAAGTGAAAGGACCCAGGTTCTATTCCCTAGTACCCACGGAAAACCAGATGCACAAGGTTACACATGTTTCTGAAGTTTGTTTGCAGTAGCTAGAGACCCTGACATGCCCATTCTCTCTCCTAAATAAATAAATTAAATATTTAAAAGACGGAAGAAAACAAGGGCCCAATCTTGAGTATTCCTGTAGAGGGCGCTAGTCCACATTTCCATTTCTTCCCTCCCTTCATCTCTTGCATCATTCAGCATTCCCATTTCACTCTAGTTAGTTAGTTATGGATTTCCTGGTAGTATGTGCACGTGTGCATGTGTGGTGTACACATAGCTATGGATTTTCTGGTAGTAATGTGTGTGTGTGTGTGTGTGTGTGTGTGTGTGTGTGTGTGTAGTGTACGCATGTGTGTATGCAGATGCTACCCCCGCACTCCGCAGGCCAGAGGAAAACATCAAATGTCTTCCATTGCTCTTCCACCTTATCTCCCCAAGTCAGAGTCTCTCACTGAACCCCGTTTTTTAGTTAGACTGGTTGACCAGGAAGCCCCAGTGATCCTCTTGTCCAGCCCCCCACCCTCCCCCAGCGCTGGGATGGCAGGCATATGCGGCCATGTCCAGCTTAGTTACACCGGCGCTGGGGATCGAACTCATGTTTGGGCAGAAGCACTGTTGTTACCCATGGAGCCATCTCTCCAGCTCAACATTTCCATCTCAAAACAGAATGTTCTGGAAAGGTATGCTCATAATCACGGCCTCTCTCTCAAAGGAGGTGGGTGTGTGGGGATCGAGGCCAGGCACACTGTGGCCAGCTGGAAACAATAAGAGGTGCAGCGGGAGCAGTAGAGGGTTTGGGGTGGTTATTGTGCCTTCATGTATCTTAAAAGTCATCCTATATTCTTTTCCAATTGTAAAAGTAACGGCAAAAATAAGGCTTTTCTAAACTGTTTTCTCAGTTTGGTGCTTGGAGCCTCCTCAGGTCTATTCTTGCTTGTTCATTTTGTCACTAGTGGTTTTCTAGAAGGTTCCAAGAACTTTACTCAATTGAAAATAAAATGGTCCCAGCTTCTTATTCCATGGCTCAGATGAGAGTGTGTCCCTGTGGTGGGTGGATGCTGGCAAGGGTCTCCTGCTCTGAGGGGGTGTGTGTGTGTGTGCGTGCGCGCGCTTGCACATACGCCCTTGACTTTGAACATATTTGAGGAGCAGATGACTGCCAAGAGGTTTGACTGTTTGAAATATTAATTTTTTGTTGAGGCAGAATCTCAGTATAGCCCAGGCTGACCTGGAACTTACTTTGAACCCTGGCTGGCTTCAAACTCATGATGAACCTCCTACTTCAGTCTCATAAATTACAGGCATGAGACACTATGCCAAGCTTGAACTATTAATTTTAAAAACACCTCCATTTACTAGTCTACAAGGTGGAAAGTTGGGTGGTTTGTGGAATTAAACCAATAATGGATAGCCACTGAAATTCTGAAAGGCCAGTCAGCCTTGTGAAAGGCGTGCATGAGGCCATCTCTGGACTTTTAATTTTTTTGTTTATTTATTTGAGAGCAGCAGACAGAGAGAGAAGGAGGGAGATAGAGAGAGTAAGAGAGAAGGGCGCACCAGGGCCTCCAGTCACTGCAAACAAACTCCAGACGTGTGTGCCCCCTTGTGCATGTGGCTAATGTGGGTCCTGGGGAATCAAGCCTTGAATTGAGGCTTCCCAGGCAAGCACTTAACCGCTAAGCCATCTCTCCAGCCCCCGTGTCTGAATATCCTAGACTTCAGCCTCTTCATTTCTTAGCTGATGACTAAATTTTCCTCAGTTATTTTACTTGCATAATGACTCTAGGTTCCTGTGTGTGTGTGTGCGTGTCTGTGTGGTGTGTGCATGTATGTATGTGCATGGAGTCCAGAGGTCAATGTCAGGTGTCTTCCTCGCTCTCCACCTTATTTTGTTGTCCTAACAAAGCTCAGTTGGAGCAGAAACCTGATAGATTTGATCATCTGTTTCTGCAGACTAGGGACCTGTGGCCCACAGCAGAGGAAGCCATTGTCCCAGGGGCCTAGAGCCAGAAACGGTGCAGCAGCAGAAACTCCATTTCTCAGCCTCAATCTGTTTACTCCCTCTGGGACCTGCGCCTGTGGGGTCTCCCTCTCTGTCACTGGATGTGCTCATGAGGGCTTCGGTTCCATCCACCATCAGTCTATATTTTCAAGTCTCTCCAAGAAACATCCTTGCCAAAACCTGAGCACCTGTAGCTAGAGAGTAACCTCAGGCCCCTCTGTCCTCTGCTCTAGCCACACTGGCCTCCTGTCCCCCAGAGCATGTCTCTTTAGCCTTTTTGTCACCATCCTGTCTGCCTGTAGGACTCTTCCCAAACATTGCTAGGTCCATCGCTGGGATTATGCTCCAATGTCACCCCAACCCTGAATGATAATCCAGCTTCCTCCTCTCTCCTGGCATTGTTTTCCCACAGCCACTCTTATTGCCAGACACTGTTCCAGCTCTTTCCCGTTGGTCTCCCCATGTCTTTTAGGGGAGACCTCCAGAGTTTCATTCGCTGTGACACACCCATCTGCTCACAGCCATGGAGACACAGCAAACACAGTTGACGGGTAGAACTGGCCGTGTGGTACTTTGGCCAATCGTGGCTCACTGTCCTAACTTGGTTATCCATAGTCCCTTGGCCCAGCGATGGGCTCCGTGCTGGGCTCTCTGAACCTGAGGACCCAGTAGCACTTGCTCTTCAAGCTCAAGGTGAGCTGCTTCCATCTGCAGTCTGACAAGGCTCTCCAGCAACTCCCAGGGCGTCTTCTTTCTAGAACACCACACCCAGCTTCTTACTCAGCAGCGGCACTGGGACACCTGACGTGGGTCACAGACCTTACAAGCTTGCACAGTAGTAGACTTCCCCATCGCTGCCGATGATGAACCCAACTTTCCAGATGGTGTTTGAAAACACTCAGTCACTCTTGACTTCTCTTTTCCTCTCAGACCCCACATCTAGTCCCTCAGGGAAGCCCTGTTTCAGAGTCCACCCAGAAAGCAGCAGCTGCTCTCCGTCCTCTTCCTCACCCTGTCCTGCTGGACAACAGCTTTGCCAGCCTGCCTGTGGCCAGCCTTGCTCTATGGGCCTTTGAAACTGTGGATCCCTGTAGCTGGAGATGGAACGTAGACTGGGGTGGACTGCTGATGGGCATGGGGATTCTTTTGGGGGTGACAAGAAGGTCCTAAACTTAATTTTGGCGGTGGTTGTACAGCTCTATAAATATACTGAAAATCGCTGAATTAGCAAGTTTAAAAGGCAAGTAAATATGTATTTTTTTAAAAAATGTATATTTTATTTATTAGAGAGAGAGAATGGGCATACCAGGGCCTCCAGCCACTGCAAAGGAGCTCTAGATGCATGCGCCCCCTTGTGCATCTGGCTCACGTGGGTCCTGGGGAATCAAACTGGGATCCTTTGGCTTTGCAGGCAAACGCCTTAACAGCTAAGCCATCTCTCTGGCCCTATATTTGGTTTATTGAGGTAAGGCTTCACTTTAGTCCAGGCTGACCTGGAATTCACTATGTAGTCTCAGGGTGGCCTCAAACTCAAAATGATCCTCCTACCTCTGCCTCCCTGAGTGCTGGGATTAAAGGCGTGTGCCACTACCCTTGGCTCATATTTTTTTTTTTGCTCATATTTTTGATATGTAAAAACAAAAAACCAGGAGCTGGAGAGGTGACTTAGTGATTAAGGCACTTGTATGCAAAGCCTCAGGTTTGATTTCCCAGGACCCACATAAGCCAGATGCACAACAGGGCACATGCATCTGTTGTTTGTTTGCAGAGGCTAGAGGCCCTGTGCCATTCCCCTTCTTTCTCTCTTTCTCTCACCTGTCTCTTTCTCACTCTCAAAATAAAGTAAATAAATAAATCAAATATATTTAAAAACAAAAAAATAAACAAAACCAGTCATGGATGTGGTTAGCTTAGCCCCCAATTTGGGTCTCTAATGGGCTATATCTCCTCCTTTCTCCTCGTGGGCAAGAGCTTTCTATACTTTCTTCCTTTTTCTTCTTTTAATTTAATAAAGTCTCTCTATAACCTTAAAAGTCAATCAAATTATGTCCCTCCTCTGTTTGGAGTTCACAGTGGCTCCTATCTTACTCTGAGTCAAAGCCAAAGTCATTTTAATGACCTTGCAGGCTCTCCCTAAGCTGGCTCTCATTGTCTAGACTTTTTCCTACCTACACTTTCTCCTTCACCTCTTTTCCTACATACACTTTCAGCTGGGCGTGGTGGTGCACACCTTTAATCCCAGCACTCAGAGGCAGAGGTAGGAGGATCACTGTGAGTTCAAGGCCAGCCCGAGACTACACAGTGAATTCCAGGTCAGAGGCTTAGTGGTTGGGGCGCTTGCCTGCAAAGCTTAAGGGCCCATGTTCGACTACAGATCCCACATTAGCCAGACATACAAAGGTGAGGCAAGTACACGGTTGCACATGCCCACTGGGTGGCACCAGTGTCTGGAGTTTGATTGCAGTGGCTGAGGCCCTAGCGTGTCAATTCTCTATCTCTCCTCTCTCTCTCTCTCTCTCTCTCTCTCAGAAAAAGATAGAAAAATAAGTAAGACTCAGATTTGCAGAAAAATGGATGGACCTGGAAAGGATTATACTAAGTGAGGTAACCCAGGCCCAGAAAGCCAAGCGCCACATGTTCTCCCTCATATGTGGATCCTAGCTACAAATGACTGGGCTTCTGTGTGAGAATGAAAATACTTAGTAGCAGAGGCCAGTAAGTTAAAAAGGAGATATAAAGGGAAGAGAAAGGAAGGGAGGAGGGTACTTAATAGGTTGATATTATATATATGTAAGTACAATGATTGAGATGGGGAGGTAATATGATGGAGAATGGAATTTCAAAGGGGAAAGTGTGGGAGGGAGGGAGGGAATTAACATGGGATTTTTTTTATAATCATGGAAAATGCTAATAGAAATTAAACAAAAAGAAAAGAAAAAGAAAACAAATGAAAAAGAAGAGAAAAATACAGTTAACATTAGTAATTAAGGTTGAAATAAAAGAACCTATCATTGCCAAAAAAAAAAAAAGAAAAATAAATAAGACTCAGGAGAATCTCTGTTTGGTGGTAACATAAAAAATAGATTATGAAATAAAAGCTGATATGAGACACTGAGGGAGAGGGTTGTGACAGACAGTGCCTTCTGGGTCATGAGGTCAAGGTGATGGAGGGAAGATGGAGCTGCTGGCTGGAGAGAGGCGCTGAAGGGGAGAGACACACAGAGGGCAATACAGTCATCCCTTTGCTAGTGGAGCCTCTGGATTCAACCAACCATGGGGTGGTTCCATGCAGACAGCACACCATCTCATACAAAGGGCTCTGCTATCTATGGATTTCCATATTTGTTGGGAGCCCTGCAACCAACCTCCTGTAGATATGCAGGGACAACTGTGCCCAGAAACTGGCTGAAGGAGCTGGGCCGGGGGGTGCAAGTCTATACTCTCTGCACTGGAAAGCCTCCAAATGTTCTTCATTTCCTCCCTTCCCAACCCTAACTAGGTCAGGAAGACAGAGTAAATCTACCATGATGGTTAATATTGTCAATTTGATCTAGAATCACCCAGGAGACAAACCTCTGGACATGTCTGTGACGGAGTTTCTAGATTAGGTTATTTGAAGTGGGACAATCCACCCTAAATGTGGGTAGTGCTCTTCCATGGGCAGAAGTCCTGAACTGTATTAGAAGGAGAAGGCAAATGACTGGGCGTGGTGGTGCATAGCTTTAATCCCAGCACTGGGGAGGCAGAGGTGGAAGGATCACTGTGAGTTTGAGGCCTTCCTGAGACTACATAGCGAATTCCAGGTCAGCCTGGGGTACAGTGAGATCCTACCTTGAAAAAAAAAAATTTTTTTTTTTTTTTTTTAAAGGAGAAAGCAAGTTGAGCACCAGCATCCATCTCTCTGCTTCTTGACCGCCATGCTTTCCCCACCATGACGGACTGCACCCTCAAACCGTGAGCCACAAGACACCCTTTCTTCCTTAAGTTGCGTTTGTCTGGTAATTTATCCCAGCAACGAGCAAAGTAACTAATAAACTGGGATAGGAACCAAGCAGATTGGAAAGATAGAGGAGCACCAAGAAGAGGCATCACGAGGCAGAGGTCAGCATGGGAGGGTGACAGGGACAGGCAGCGTGGACTTTCCTGGGGTCTTGGCAGGGGGCTGTGGAGAGAGGTGAGGTGGGAGCCTTGTGGAATAAGGAATACTGCTGTCTTGGCCTCAGCATCCCAGACTTGGGCTCGAGCCAGGCCCGGGTGCTCAGGAGACCCGCAGCCCAGGCTTGCTGGTGTTTCCAGGGTTACCTGCTGAGCTGCTCCCGGAGAGCCCGCAGCTCCTCTTCTTGTACCCGTAGCAGCTGCTCCCGGCCCTGGGCCTGCTCTCTGGCTTGCTGGAGCTGGTTTCGGAGGCCCTGGGAACCACAGGGGGAAGGGAGAGCTAAGGAGGAGGGCCGAGACCCCAGCCCTGGGTGACGTGCCCCACACCCCTATGAGGCCCTAGCCAGGTCTTTGGGTAGAACGCAGGGCTGGGGACAGTGCTGGGAAGCTGGCTGAGCCTGGGGTCACTATTCCTGCCTTCCTTGAAGGATGGAAGTTGCCAAGTTCTTGCACGACTCTGGCTAGGACGGAGGCTGAGGGAAGGCTTGGTGACCACCTTGAGGGGCATCGGAGACAGAAGCAGTGGAGCTGACACTGGGGAGGAAGATGGAATTGGGAATAAATGACTATGTGGAAGATCTGCTGGCAGGGGTCTCTAGCTCAGGGGCACAGCCGAGCTGAGCAGGAGATATCGGTAAGTACAGTGAGCTTAATGGAAGGTAACAGGAGGTGGGAACCGGGAGCTGAAGATTGTGCGATTTTTCACGGGGCATTCCCAATAACCTTAGGACAGTCAAAATTGATCTCTGGAGCAGGGCGTGGTGGCGCACGCCTTTCATCCCAGCACTCGGGAGGCGGAGGTAGGAGAATTGCCGTGAGTTCGAGGCCACCCTGATATTACATAGTGAATTCCAGGTTAGCCTGGGCCACAGTGAGACCCTACCTCAAAAAACAAACAAACAATTGATCTCTGGGCTGGAATGGCACTTGAGCTACCAGTGGGGACCCTCTGGTTTGAGAAGGGACGTCAAATGTTACCTTGACCACCTCCTGCAAGGCCACCTCTGCTGGATCCTCCTGTGTGGTCTCACTGGTTACTTGTGTTGGCTCTTGTGGCTTCTCTGTGGTGGTGGCACCTTCCTTTGTTTCCAGGCCCTGCAGGACCCACGACACCCCCAGAATGCTAAGCCCTTCCTGTCCCTGCCTGCTCTCTGATGTTGCTTTCTCTGTCTTTCCTTGTGTGCTAGAGGCCAGCAACCCCTGGTCATGACCTCAATCCGTATCCCTTTGTGCACCCCGTCTGCTCTTCACTGACCTCCTGTCCCTGACAGGAGCCCTTCGCCTTCAGCCATAATCCCAGTTACCTCCTTCTGAGCATCCTTGGCCTTCCCTCTCCATGGCTGGATCCTGACTACTGAGTTTTCCCAGAATCTCTCAGTCTTTGGGGTCTCATCCTCCTGGTTTATGTGAAGCTCCTTCCCCTCCAGTTCCCAGGTCTTCTGAGGGCAACTGAAATCTTCTCCCTTCTTTTCCAGAAAGGCAGGAAGATGCATGGGTTGTGGGGAGCTGGGAAGGCCAGGCAGCAGGTCTTCTCTGAGTGCATCTTGCAAACAGCTGGCTCCGCTGCTGTGGAGCCCTTCCGGCCGCTCTCTGAGAGGAGTCCGTCCCAGGGCTGCTGACCCCTGTGGAGAATCTCAGTTCTGTCATCTCAGCCTTAGGTCACTGACCTGATGCATGGGGAGAGGACGCAGCCCCGGGCTGCTAGCTTCTTATCATATTCCCAGGCCCCCCACTGGACAAAAGCGCAGTAGAGGTAATTTTAAGGCCTCACTGATCCACCATTTTGAGCTGAGAGTGGACAGCAGGTGTCTCTGTAACCTTTCCTCCCTACTTTCAGCCTGCAGCATTGATCGTCTTCCCCTTAAGTTCCTCACACTCTGTCCTTTTAGCCTTCCCCTTGAACTTGACCTTGTGTTTCAGCTTTCTTGTCTTTAAGATGAGAATAATAATGTCTGGTATGTAAAACTGTGATGAAATGTCAAGTAGATTAACACCCAGCAGGGTGTCTTCTCTCAAGAAGACTTCTGGGGGCTGGAGAGATGGCTCAGCACTTAAGGCGCTTGCCTACAAAACCTAAAGACCCAGGTTCGATTCCCCAGTACCCACATAAGCCTGATGCACATGGTGCTGCACGCATCTGGAGTCTATTTGCAGCAGGCCAGAGGTCCTGGCACACCCGTTATCTCTCTAATAAATAAATAAATAAATAAATAAATAATTAAAATAAAAAAGGCTTCTGGACTGGGGCTATAGCTAAGTGGTAGAGCACTTGCTTAGTATGTGTGAGGTTTTGGGTTCAATCCCCAGCAGAGCAGGAAAAAAAAGTCTTCTGGGGGCCTCCTATGTGTCTTGTTTTGTTTTGTTTTGTTTTGTTTTGTTTTGTTTTGTTTTGTTTTTCGAGGTAGGGTCTCACTCTAGCCCAGGCTGACCTGGAATTCACTATGTAGTCTCAGGGTGGCCTTGAACTCACAGCGATCCTCCTACCTCTGCCTCCCGAGTGCTGGGATTAAAGGCGTGCGCCACCACACCCGGTCTTTGCTTACATTGGTATATTAATGTTATCCCGTGGGAATGGGAGAATTTGGTTCCAGGACCTTAAGTAAATGTCTAAAGAGATGAGCTCACGTCCATTGTATAAAATGGTGTAGGATTTGCATCTAACCTATGCACAACCTCTCATATGCTTTAAATTATCGCGAGATGAATTATAATCCCTTATGCAGTGCAAATGCTATGTAAATAGTCATGGTGCTGCCTTGTTTAGGGAACCGAGAGAAGACTCCACACATGTTCAGTACCAATGCAATCATTTTTCTAAATATTTTGTATCTGTGGTTGGTTGTGTCCACAGATGCAGAACCCACAGATACGGAAGGCTGACTGCACATTTAACATAGATTGCAATGTATTCCTTTAGGCTCTTCCTCCTGGACAGACTTCTTCAGCTGGGAGACTGAGCCCTAACATCATCTGACCAGTACCTACCATGACTAGTGAGGCATGGAATTGGGCTGCAACAGGACCATCTGTGTCTTTAGTCAGTCCCAAACTGAACTAGACCAGCTGCCTAGTGTATTGTCCTCAGCAGAGATCAATCAGTCCCTAGTCATTTCCTGTAAGTTTCCAGTCTTAGCCCCCTTCCCCCCCCCCCCGAGACCACAGCAGCCCCTGGTCTGAGGGCCCCGGTGGCTCCTGCAGGTGGGGCAAGCGCTCCATCGGTCTATGCACCCTCTTCTCACTCCGGGTTCAAGAAATCGCGAGATCTACACACCAGCTTCCCTCCCCTTGGGCCTAGTAACTGCTCAACTTGAGGGTCTGTAATGGACAAGCACGAAACAACTCAGAGTGAGGGGGCAGAGGCACCTCCTTTGGGGAACCTTTGATCTTCCGTTGTCTTCTTCCCTGGGTCTGGCTGGCATTGCAGCAGCGAGACCTGAAAGTGAGACACAGGGCTCTTAGGGCCTTCCCTCTAGCAGCGGGCTTGATCTTGTGATGTGTGTGGGGGGAATCCCAATTCTTCAATGACCCATTCATTCAACCACACTTTCTGCTTCCCAGCGGCCCATCTGTATATTTCCCACTCTCCATCCATGCCACGCTCCCTCTATCCATCTATTCCATCCCAACAGCCTACCGCCATCTTCCTCACCCTTCATCCCACCAGCCAGCCAGTATTTTTTTTTTTTTTGAGGCAAGCCCAAGAGACTGGCCTTTTTTTAATGAGAGAGAGAGAGAGAGAGAGAGATTTGGCATGCCAGGGCCTCCAGGCACTGTAATTGAACTCCAGACACAAGCGCCATCTTGTGAGCATGGGCCACTTTGCATGCTTGCGTCACCTTGTGCATTTGGCTTATACGGGACCCAGAGAGTCAAACGTGGGTCCTTAGGCTTCACGGGCAAGCAGCCTTAACTGCTAAGCCACCTCTCCAGCCCTCAGTCAGTCTTTAGTACTGACCTCAGCATCGTGGACTAGCATGAGAGGATACTGGGGAAAGAGGCAGAGTTACAGAGCAAGAAAGAAGAGAGCAATGGCCGGGCCAGGGGCTGAAAGCCAGCTTACTCTGAGAACATGGGCCAAGCTCCATCCAGGTCTGGCTGCTGCAGGTCCAGGTCAAAGGTCACCCCATTGAGGGCATACAGACCGTCCAAAATGTCTTCCCGGAGCTCAGGACACAGCAGAGGGCTCCGGGGCCCATACCATTCCCTGCGTTAACAGGAGCGAACACACTGGACGTTGCCCCCGCCCCACACATCTCCGAGAGTCAGCACGTGCATGCCACAGGAGACTGTCCTCAGGCGGGGCGGGGCTTTGGGGGACAGAGGCCCAAACACAGCACTCTGTAGGACTCCTGGGCCCTTTCTCCCTTCTGACACTCAGTCCCTCATCCCTGATGGTCATCTGGGGTGAAAGAGGGAAGTGAGCTCAGGTGTCTCCATGGGATGATGGCTCCGTGGCCCGGCAGTCCCACCTGGTGAGCTCTGGGCTCAGGAGACAGAGCTGCAGCGACTCAGCCAGCTGTCCACGGGCGAGGCAGAGGCGGATGAAAGCGCGGCCTTTACCCAGAGGGGTCTTCAGCTGCAGGGTGCACAGGGGCCAAAGAGAGGATGGGATCAGGATGGGAGTGGGGCCAGGTCAGCTAGAGCGCACTGGGGACACAAGGGAAGCAGAAAGCCAGGGCCAAGGCTGGGAGTGGCAAGCCAGGCAGTAAGGGCAGGTTCAGTGAGTTCTGAAGACCAGGGAGTGAGGAAGGTACCTAGGGAAGTGGCCTCATGTTCCCTTCTCTGACCATTCTTGTCAAGTGCCTGGTGCCAGGGCTTTGTCAGGCTTCCAAGGTCCCCCTTCCCATCACCTGGCCCGCATACCTTGTCCTGTGAGCGGATCAAGTGGACCTTCTCTGTGTCTCCCCGCTGCTGCTGCAGAGCAGCAGAGAGGAAGTCCCAGTAATCTCTCCGAGCTCCCAGGAAACTTCTGTGGGCTTTCTGGTCAAACTGAGAGGCCAATGAGAGAAAAGAATGCATGGTGATAGCTCCTGCTGGACCCATTTTGCCTCCTGGAATGCTAGAAAAGCACACAGGAGAGGAAAGGGCTCCTGTGGACAGGTCTAGCTTTAGATATGACTGTCCTTACTGGCCGTGACCAGCAGCAAGATGCTTGATCTCTCTGAGCCTGAGGTTACATTCCTTCATTCACAGACACCTCCTGAGTATCTGTTATAGGCAGGTCTTGCTCTAAGGCCTAGGGACACAGCAATGAACTAATCAATGAGCTTGGATCTTGGTAGAGGACAATGAACCTGTTAAATTAATGGCCCAGTCAATAAAGTGCTTGCTGCACACCAGCATGACAGCCTCAGATCGGATCTCCAGAACCCATGTAAAAATGTTAGATGTAGTGGTGTGTGCCTATAATCTCAGTACTTGGGAGGTGGAGACAAGCAGACCCAGGGCAAACTGGCTAGCTTGACTAGCTGACTTGGTAAACTCCAAGTTCAGTACAAGACGCTGCTCCTAAGAATAACGTAGAGTAGCTGGGCATGGAGGCACACGCCTCTGATCCCAGCACTCAGGGGGCAGAGGAAGGGGATCGCTGTGCGTTTGAGGCAAGCCTGGGACAACAGAGTGAGTTCCAGGTCAGCCTGGGTTAGAGTGAGACCCTACCTTGAATAACATAAAGAATCAGGTGGAAAGCATTGAGCAAGACCCCCTGGTGTGGCCCTCTGGTCTGCACTTGTGCGTGCTCACGTGCACCCTTGTACCCCATGGGTATACACATTCAAAAACATGAATTAAAAAAAGCAAGTGTGTTGTATAAATATGCTCCTGGTGTGTGAGTGTGTGTGTGTGTGTGTGTGTGTGTGTGTGTGTGTGTGGTGTGCATTGAAAATTTAGCCTGAGGTGGCCAGTGAAAGCCTCCAGACCTGAAGGACTTGAGAAGCCATGCCATGAAAACTTCTAGAGAACAGCATTCCAGGCAGAGGGAACAGCAAGTGTAAAGGCCCTGAGGCAGCGGCATTCCTAGTGTGCTCTGAACTGTGACAAGAGGTGAAGTTAGGGGAAGGAGGATGACTACGCTTGTGGGAAGGTCACTAAGCACCTCAAGGGGTTAAATGGGGAGAGAATAAAACAGTGCAAATAACAGGGAGTGCTCAAAAAATCAACCAAGCTAGTCCTTACTTTTTTTTTCCCCCTTAGTCTCACTCTAGCCCAGGCTGACCTGGAATTCACTATGGAGTCTCAGGGTGGCCTGAACTCACTACGATCCTCCTACCTCCGCCTCCCAAGTGAGTGCTGGGATTAAAGGCGTGTGCCACCATGCCCGGCTCAACTAAGCTAGTGATGGTGAAAATATGGGCTCTAACCAGAAGGCCAGTCTTAGTGATGCAAGATTTGGGGGTTTAGGAGGGTTCCCCCAGATTTATGAACCCCAATCTTGAGTCCTGTTCTATTTTTTTTTTTGAATTTACTTATTTATTTGCAATGAGAGAGAGAGAGGAGAGAGAGAAAGAGAGAGAGAGAGAGGGAGGGAGGGAGGGAGGGAGGGAGAATGGGCTCGCCAGGGACTCCAGCCTCTGCAAATGAACTCCAGATGCATGTGCTCCTTGTGCATCTGGCTTAGGTGGGTCCTGGGGAATTGAATCTGGGTCCTTTGGCTTCACCTGAACAGCTAAGTCATTTCTCCAGCCTCTTGTTCTATTTTTTATAAATTTTTAAAATTTATTTTTATTTATTTATTTGAGAGAGACAGACAGAGAGAGAAAGAGGCAGATAGAGAGAGAGAATGGGCGTGCCAGGGCCTCCAGCCACTGCAAACGAACTCCAGACGCGTGCGCCCCCTTGTGCATCTGGCTAACATGGGTCCTGGGGAATCGAGCCTGGAACTGGGGTCCTCAGGCTTCACAGGCAAGTGCTTAACCACTAAGCCATTTTTCCAGCCCTCCTGTTCTATTTTTAACAAAGAATTGATAAAAACAGACTCAAGAAGGATATATTATGAATTATTGAGTTTACTTAGGGAGAAGTCACAAATTGTGGCATTTATTTAGGGGGGGATTAGGACTGGGAAGAAGGCTGGGGGAGGAGAGTCATAACCCATGTGAGGCAGGAGACACACACCCATGTGGAAGACACAGTTCGTGAGGCTCACTTAAAAGAAATGGAAGCCTTTAGGAAAACACTGTGTGTGGGAGTGGACCCACACGCACATGGGAGATGAGACCTATGTACAGAGATTTAGAAGAAACACGCACCTGCAGGGAAGGCTCAGCATGATCTTGCACTTCCCCATGGAAGAACGTTAACAGAGTAAATGGTAGTGGCTTAAGGGGAAATGTCAAAGTAGAGACCAAGAAGTTCAGAAGAGAAATGGGTAGTAAAAGGAGTTATACCCATGGCTGCCCCGAGTTTAGAGAAGGTACGCAGGTGACAGGGCCAGAGTTTAGAGGAGATTTTCATGTGATACATCTAGAGTGTAAGAAAAGTACACTCGTGGTAGATTCAGAGACCAGAGGAAAGTCATACATGTCATTAAAGTGAGAGCTTACCCCAAAGCATGAAACAGAGACAAACACAAAATTACCCAGACCAAGAAACGGTGCTCTGTTCTCCCCCACCCCAGGCAGGGTGGCGGGGGGAGGGTAGGGGCCAGACTCATGTGTATCCCTGTGACCAGAATGAGTCGAGGCAGAGCGAGGGGATGAAGAAAGAGAAAAAGAAGGTGGAAACAGACTTTATAGTTGATTGAAAATGTATTCTGGGCTGGAGAGATGGCTTAGAGGTTAAGGTGTTTGCCTGCAAAGCCAAAGGACCTTGGTTCAATTCCCGGGGACAGATGCATTAGGGGGCACAAGCGTCTGGAGTTTATTTGCAATGGTCGGAGGCCCTAGCATTCCCATTCTCTCTGTCTGTCTGTCTGCCTCTCTCTCTCCCAAATAAATAAAAACTAAACAAAATATTTTAAAAAGAGTTTTTTTTTTTAAAAAAATGTATTTTCAGCTGGGCATGGTGGTTCACACCTCTAATCCCAGCATTTGGGAGGCCCAGGTAGGACTGTTGTGAGTTTGAGGCCTCACTGAGATTACATAGTGATTTCATGTTAGCCTGGGCTAGAGTGAGACCCCACCTCGGAAAAGAAAAGAAAATGTATTCTTTCAGATTCAGGTATGTCAAGGGGAAGACCCAATTGGTTTGTAGACTTAAAGGGCAGGCTCCAGGTCCAGGCCGCCCATCTAGGTATCAAGCTAGACTGTGGGCAGCAGATGTCACCACAGCTCTTCTAGATGAGTCTCCATCAGACTCATCTATTCCATTCCTGGCAAGGTGGGGTAGCATTGGTTCCCTCGTTGGAAGCTAGCTTTCTCCTGCGTCTCTTACACTAGCACACCCCATGGCTCTAAGATTGATTCCCCGCCCCTGGCCTCCCCTCATCCAGTTTTGGATCTCCCCATTCCCAGCCTATAATGACAGTCTTCAGGAGAGAGGTTAGCTGTCAGGAGGGACTTGCTGATGGCCGGAGCAGCAGACAGTGTGGAGTAGCCAGGGGCAGAGTCTGAATCTGGAAAAGCCCTCCCGAGAAACCAGACCTGGGAGAGAAGCGGGGAGGGCAGGGATGAGGCAGGCAGAGGGGCGGGGAGGGCAGGGATGAGGGCAGGCAGAGGGGCGGGGAGGGCAGGGATGAGGCAGGCAGAGGGGCGGGGAGGGCAGGGATGAGGCAGGCAGAGGGGCGGGGAGGGCAGGGATGAGGGCAGGCAGAGGGGCGGGGAGGGCAGGGATGAGGCAGGCAGAGGGGCGGGGAGGGCAGGGATGAGGCAGGCAGAGGGGCGGGGAGGGCAGGGATGAGGCAGGCAGAGGGGCGGGGAGGGCAGGGATGAGGCAGGCAGAGGGGCGGGGAGGGCAGGGATGAGGGCAGGCAGAGGGGCGGGGAGGGCAGGGATGAGGCAGGCAGAGGGGCGGGGAGGGCAGGGATGAGGGCAGGCAGAGGGGCGGGGAGGGCAGGGATGAGGGCAGGCAGAGGGGCGGGGAGGGCAGGGATGAGGCAGGCAGAGGGGCGGGGAGGGCAGGGATGAGGCAGGCAGAGGGGCGGGGAGGGCAGGGATGAGGGCAGGCAGAGGGGCCCACCTGTAGCAGCAACTCCAGGCAGCCGCAGAGTCTGTGCAGCTCAGCGCTGGCGTCCGTCACTGGCCCTCGCCCATCCCCATACCCCTGAAGGATGGCAGAGATGGAGGCTGTGTGGAGGAGTGCAGTCAGCAGACATCTGGACGTCAGGCCTTGGAGGGAGACCTTCCCCAGAGCCCCCACTTCTCCCACAAACTCAGTCCCAGAAAATTTCATCAAGTACACTCACCTTTCAGGTCGTTGGTGACCTTGAGGGCCGCCCTATCTTCTGCCATGGAGACTTGAAAGTGATTTCTTGTGGCCCTCGGGCTGAGCAGCCTGCACTCCTTATAGCTAGGTACAATTAGAGCAAGAGAGCGAGTGGGGACATACCTAGGGCCATCCAGTGATGGGATGAAAAACCAGCCCTTTCTCGAAGGTCAAGATGTAAAGATGTTATCAGATAGCCCCTGGTTCCAGGCACTGTACTCCTTTCTTGACATCTTCGTCTCATTCAGTCTCAACAACGGCCCCATGCAAGGTGAACTGGGCATAGGCAGGGGTAAATCTTACATCTAGAGTCACAAAGTGACAAGCGAAGCCAGAATTGGAATTCTGGTCTGCTCACTTGATGTGAGCAGCCTTATGAATGCCTGTGGACCCCGGCCTTGGGGACAGCCTCAGCAGAAAGTCATCGCCCCGAGAGCCATAGTCATCCTTTCCAGGGCCCCAGACCAGTGGAAAGTGTGCATGTGTCCAGCAGAGGAAGCAGTAGAGTGAGTGTGCGGAGCTGGGACTGTGTCTGATGTTAGGTGTGGGGAGCAGGGTGCTAGGTTTTAAGCCCACTGACTTCTCCTTTGGGACTCTCTCAGCCTGCTCTCCCTGCAACAGGGTCCAGAGAGGGGAGGCTGCAGCCCTTGGGGGCTGGTGAGCCCGATTCCAAAGTCTTGGAGTCAAAGGCAGGCCCCGGGGTGAAAGCCAAGTCCTGCGGCCTCCCAGGCAGCGGCAGGAATGTGCAGGTGGGGTGGGTGGCAGCCCTGTGGATGTGGGTCACAGGGGACGATGGGAGGAGGGAGGGAAGCAAGCAGGATGGAGGAGGAGCGCAAGGAGCCAGAAAGCTCAGGTCCCATCTTGGCCTGGCTACTCACTGCCTGCCCTCTAGCAACTCAATCCTTCTTGAGCCTCAGTTTCCCCATCTGCAGAACCATCCGTAGTTGGACGGAGGCTCTCTGAAGCCCCCTTCTCAGGCTTCCTGTACCCTTGGTCCCTAGTACTCCAAGCCCAGGTCTCTCTTTGCGCTTACCTGCGAAGGCCTGGCTGGTTGGGGCTTGGAGAGTGGGGGCTGCACAGCCTAACTGTGTCCCCAGAGACCACTCTGTGCCTTTCTGGGACTCAGGCCCAGCTGGGGGGCGGGGCGAACCCTGGCCAGAGACTGAATCTAGGACACTGGCACAGTGTCCTTCAGGGTGACCTTAGAGTCAGCGTTGTTTGGTGGTCAAACACAACTCCTGCCTGGTTTGATCTCCATTACTGTCCCTTCTCCAGTTTGGCACCGGCTCTTGTCTTTCTGCCTTGTTGACGCCAGATGGCAGAAAGAGGCCGGGACGCAGGCCGGCCTGTTCCTCCAGGGTGTTGTCCCCTCTGGCACTTGGCTGGAGGTGACACTGGTGGGCAGGGAGGACAAAGTCCCACTAAGTACCTCCCCCTGCCCACCCTAGCCTGCTGCAGGGGCCCTGTGGGTTCGGTGGTGCCCTTCTCCCAGTCCTGGTACCCACTCCCGCGCGGACCGAAGCGAAGCCGGGAGGGGGTGCGGGGGGGGGGGCAAACAGCCAGGTGTGCCGCCGGGGTGGCGTGGCGTGGTCCTCCCGCGCTGGCCTTAGTCGGCTTCCTCTTTCTTTTTTCCAGGCTATGCCGGCCTGGGGTCTAGAACCGGGGACGAGGAACCGAGGAACGGGTACCGGGTAGAACTGCTTTTAAGTGTCCCAGGAAACACCTGCAAACAAGGGCGCACAAGCGATGCCCACGCGTGCTCCGCTCCCCGCCGTCTCCGGCCCCCACGTCCCGTCTCCGGTGTCCGTCTCTCCTTCGCCCTCTCCGGCGACACCATCACTCTCCCACGCACTGTCAACAGAGGCGGGTCCGAGGGGGACCCCGCCGCCACCCGCGCCCTCGGGTCCCCTCCCCGCCGGCTGCCTCGGGCGCCCGGTGTCACCGCCCTCCGCCGGGCCCCGCGCACTCCGGGTTCCTCGGCCACTCGGGCGGGGCGGGCTGGGGGCGTCGCCCTCCCTCCGCACGTCGCCGGCGCCCTGGGCAGAGCGCTTGGCAGGGCTGGGGGCGGGCCGGCTCTCCGGGTACCCGCGTCCCCGCCCCGGGCCCGTGGGGCGCCCGGCCGGATGGGCTGCACCGTGAGCCTGGTGTGCTGCGAGGCGCTGGAGCCCGCGCCCCCCGGTGGTGGCCCGCAGCCCCCGGGGACCCCCTCGAGCCCGGAGGGCTGGGAACCCGGGGGTGCGGCGCGCGCCCACAGGAGGCGGCCGCTGCTTCAGGTAGGGAGCTGCGGGCTGGGTGGGGAGCGCGGGCCCGAGGGTGGGGTGGGGTGGGGAGTCGCCTAGGAAGGTGCCAGGTCGGGGCGAGGGAAGTGGCCTGGCAGCCGGTTTCATGGAGGTCACACCTGGGCCTCTGGTGCCCTTGAGACCAAGGAGGGTGCCTTGGCAAACAACTGCTGCGGGGCGCTGCCGGCTGGTCTGTGAGCCCAGCTCTGCCCATGAGATACCGAGGCAGGGCATCTCAGGGTTGCATTCCAAGACTTGAGACCCTAAAAACAAACACCGAACCAAACTGAAAACAATAACCCCCACGCCCACCCCAAACTGCAAACCAACCCGCAGAAACATACAAACAAAAAGGAAGGAAAAGAAGGAAGGAGGGAAAAGAAAGAAAGAGAAAGAAAAGCTCCATGAAATCTCAGAGCCATCCACAGGTGCTGCTGGGCAAAGCCGGGGAAAGTTAATTTCCCTGTACTTGGGGTGCAGGCGGGTGGAGGTGACTCTGAGAGCCAGCAGGACCCACCAGCTGGGTCTGAGGAGGCATATGAGACCCCCCCCCACACACACCCCCACACTAAGAGTAGCTATGACCCCAGGTAGGTTCTTGTTTGGGGTGAGCTGATGACTGGACCCTCCGGATCTGACAGGGGCTCTGAATTCCCCAGGGAAGAGAGGGGAAGAGGAGGTGCTTGGGGTCAATGAGGAATGGTTGAACCCCAGCTTCCCTCACCACTTGGGAAAGAATAGCCTCTGGGACTTGTGTGCTGAGCGTCGCTCTGGATTATGCTGGGAATTCATTCACCAGAATTCTCCACCTGTAGGACTGAGGTGATTCCAAACTCACCCTACAGCCCCATGCCAGCGCTTCCCTGGGGCAGCAGGGAAGCCAGTCTGCGTGTGCCCGTGTGCACATGTGTGTGGTGTGCACAAGAGACGCCTCTGCCCCACTCTACTGGGTGTCCCTTTGGGACAGACAACACCACGGTATTTAGGCATAGGGCTGGGCACTTGTAAACAGAATGTTCCATTCTGCAAAGGGCTGTAGGCAGTGACTGGTTATGCTGAGGGGCAGGTTGGGGGTGGAATTTTTTCCTCTGGCCTCTGAAGTGGCTGATGTCTTAGTCAGATTCTCACAGAGCCTGCGGGGGGGAGTGTTTGGGGGTGGTGGTGGGGATCTTGAGAGTGTGGATTGGGTATCCAACACGATGGGTCCTGGCAGAGACTTGAGGTGCACGGGAGAACTCTCAGACTGTAGGTCCTCTCAAGTCACCAGGGTGCCTGCCCCAGCTCAGAGCCCCATCAATCCAAGGGGCGGGCAGGGTGTGCTGACAGGGGCCTTCTCAGGCTCCCAGAGGGCTTTTCCTCTGGGAGTCTCTTCCTTGGTATGTGGGGGATTGAAATAGAAAATCCTGGGAGGTTATCTCTGACCCCAGGACCCTCAGCATCTTGCTGTAGCACCTGCTCCCTGGTTTGCCACCAAGCTGACACCATCTTACCTCCTTGTTTTATTTGCAGTTTCTGGGGTATGGAGCCTAAACCTTCTCAACGCCTTTAGCCTATGGGCTCAGGACTCCTCCTCATGCCCTAGAAACCAGCCTTGCCATGGACCGGGTACCTGCTGGCCCATGGGAGGGTGGGCAGGCATGGGGCAGTTAGAGCTGAGGTGGGGAGGGGGAACCATGGCCCCTGGAGGTGGGCAACTGAGGGAAGAAGGCAGGCAGGGGGAGGGGTGTGAGAGCGCTGGGGACCAGGATGGGGACGAGTGTCTGTCTGCATTCAGATGAGCTGGTTTCCCAGTGGCCTCCAGGGAGAGCTTGCTGTGACTCACTCCCTTATCTGCATGGATGAGGCTCCGTCCTAGCCATGCGCCCCTGCCCTGGCTCCAGCGGGGGCTGCAAGAACTCTTCCCCCCCCGGCCAGGACCCGCTTCATAGCAGCTCCTCGGAGACTGTATGGCCCAGGAAAGAGCAGCTGGCCACCTCTCACCTGGGTCCTCTCTGGAGGAGGAGGAGGAGGAGGCGTGATCCCCACGTTCTTGTGGTAGATAAACATCTCTTGGGCATTCACCCCCTCAGGAGCTGAGCTCAGAAGCTACCAGGCATCTGGGCCGACAGCCAGGACCCTCCTACTGCCACAGACACGTGCCAGCCACCATTCCTGCCTGGGCCATCCCATTGGCCGACCTCCCAGCCCTCCCCAGCTAGGCTGGGCTCATGTTCCTGAGTCCCTAATTCCCTTCTTGGCCTTGCCTCTCCTCTGCCTAGGCTGTGTTTATTCTCTTTGCCTGCCATGGTGTGTGTCTCCCCCACTTGCCAAGATGCCCTGCCCCTACTGCCTTCACCATATTTCTCCTGGGCCTGAGTTTGAGACCCGCTGTCCCTCCTTGCTGGGTGGAGGCTGCCTTCCTTGGCTGCCAGGCCTTGGGGTCCCAGCTCTGCACTATCAGAATGAGGAGCCAGGTGTTTGTCCCCCCCCCCACCCGACCTGCACAGTTCCCTGCTCTCTCAGCCCTCCTTCAGCCCCACATGCCAGCATCAGGAGCAAGGAGGGTGGGGCTCAGCACCCCTTCCTGAGGATTCCCGCCAAACTTCTCTGACCTGGGTGCCAGAGGGCCTGGAGGGCATCTTCAGGTGCCAACCTCGCCTCCTCGCTCGCTGCTGCATCAAAGACAAGCGAGTACTTGTCTGGGTGGTGGGAGCCCAGAGAATTCTGCCTCCTGCCTCCTGGAGCCAACCCTGGGGTTTGTTTGTCTGGTCTGTTTTTCCTAGCCCCTTGAATTTAGCAGCTCTCAGGGGACAGAGCCTGTGGTCACCCCTGCACTCCTGCTGTGGGGTCTTTTATTTATTTATTTGTAATTTTTTTAAATTTATTTTTATTTATTTATCTGAGAGCGACAGACAGAGAAAGAGGCACATAGGGAGAGAGAAAGGGCGCGCCAGGGCCTCCAGCCACTGCAAAGGAACTCCAGATGCATGTGCCCCCTTGTGCATCTGGCTAACATGGGTCCTGGGGAATCGAGCCTCAAACCGGGGTCCTTAGGCTTCACAGGCAAGCGCTTAACTGCTAAGCCATCTCTCCAGCCCTTTATTTTTTTATTGACAACTTCCATAATTGTAAACAATATCCCATGGTAATACCGCTCCCCCAACTTTCCCCTTTGAAACTCCATTCTTCATCATATCCCCTCCCCCTCTTAATCAGTCTCTCTTTTATTTTGATGTCATGGTCTTTTCCTCCTATTATGATGGTCTTGTGTAGGTGGTGTCAGGCACTGTGAGGTCATGGATATCCAGGCCATTTTGTGTCTGGAGGGGGGAGCACGTTGTAAGGAGTCCTACCCTTCCTTTGGCTCTTACGTTCTTTCTGCCACCTCTTCCACAGTGCACCCTCTGCTGTGGGGTCTTAATGTGCAGATGGATTCTGGGTTGAATCCAGCTCTGCTCCTGTGGAGTTGGTTACTTCCTGTTCCACTTTCTGAGGCTGTACAGGACCCTAGACCCCAGAGGTGAATCACACCCACCTTGCTTAGGGGTTCTGAACCTGATGAGGCCACAGCTCCTGGTAAGAATGGGATGAAAGCTACCGATGCTTTTTTTTGCACGTAGATCCCACAGAGGAGCCACTGTATACACAAACACATGACGACACATACCGCTCCCGGACCACCTTCACCCCGCTCCATCTACCCCTGCGTTTCACAGATGAGCACCCTGAGGCCCAGGGAAGGGAAGGGCCTTGCCCTGGGTTACACTACAAGTGAGTAGTAGAGCTGGAGTCACACCCGGGTGACCTGGCCCCAGAGGAGTGGGAGTTTGTCCCCAAATGCAACTATCTCTTTCCTCAGAGGCTGCCTACAAGGCTGTGGGGGGGGGGGGGCTGGTTGTTCATTTGTTCCACACTGACTCAGGCAGCTGTGGATGTGAGCTAGAAGCCAGGCATTGGGCTGGGGACAAGGCAGGGGTCAGATAACCCCTGCTTTTGCTCGTAGGAGAGGTGGAGCAGACTGCAAATAAGGAAACTCACAAATGGGCGCATTCCTGGAAGTAGTGCCAGGGAGGAAAGCCAGTGATGTCATGGGACAGGGCTGAGGGACTGGAGGGGAGGAGGAAGCGGCGCTTCGGTGGGGAGCTAGAACAGCGGCAGGGGGAAGAGGGAGGAATGTTCCAGTGTCTGGAGCACCTTGCTTGAGAGTCCTGAGATGGAGAGTGGTCGGGAACCCCTGGGGGATGTATATAGACTTCCTCCAGCTGCTCGGGATCCAAACCCTGCCACTGTGTAGGTAGAGGGTGGTGCAAGGCGAAGCCAGGAGCCCAGGCAGGGGAGGAGGTCCTCTGGGAGGAGGTGATGGTGGCCAGGGCTAGTGGGGCTGACCTGGAGGAGGCTGATTCTGGGGAGCACGGAAGGGGTGTGTGGAGGTGGCTTGAAAGTGGTTGTGATAGGAGGTGATTCCTCATCTAACAAAGACGGATCATCGTGAGGCATTCCCCAGTTCTTTTTGTTAAAGGATTTCATAAACAGAGATGTATACAAGCTTCCCACCGACTTGACCGTCTGTGGACAGCGCTCAGCATTCAGAGTTAAGAAACAGAGCCTTTGGCATGGCGGTGACCCCAAGTGTCAGGGAGGCTGGCGCAGGCGGGATTGTGAATTCAGGGCCAATCTGGATTATATGGTGAGATCTTGTTTCCAAAAGGAACGGGGTGGGTGTTGGCGAGATGGCTTATATGTCAAGGCACTTGCCTATGAAGCCTAAGGACACAGGTTCGATTCCTCAGTACCCACATAAGCCAAATGCACAAAGTGGTACATATGTCTAGAGTTTGTTTACAATGGCTACAGGCCCTGGAGCACCCATTCTTTATCTCTCTGCCTATCTCTCTTTCCCTCTCAAATAATAAATAAATAAAACAAGGAGAGACAAGCACCTTTTTTTTTTTTTAAAAAAAAAGAGGGAAACTAGGTGTGGTGACACAAGCCTTTAATCCCAGCATTCAGGAGGCAGAGGTAGGAGGATCACTATGAGTTTGAGGCCAGCCTGAGACTACATAGTGAATTCCAGGTCAGCCTGAGCTAAAATGAGACCCTGCCTTAAAAAAGGGGGGGGGTGTCTACAGATCTAGCTCAGTGAGAGAACATTTGCTGAACGTACAACCAGGCCTGGAGCTGATCACCAGTACGGAGGCAGGAGGAAAGCACAATGCCTTGGGGTCCCCCTTCTTGCCTCCTATCTCATTAATTCCCCCAAAGCTTATTCACTATTACGACTTTTTGACTTTAAAACTTTACTTATTTTTTTTTATTATTTATTTGAGAGCAACAGACAGAGAGAAAGGCAGATAGAGGGAGAGAGAGAGAATGGGCGCGCCAGGGCTTCCAGCCTCTGCAAACAAACTCCAGACGCGTGCACCCCCTTGTGCATCTGGCTAACGTGGGACCTGGGGAACTGAGCCTCGAACCAGGGTCCTTAGGCTTCACAGGCAAGCGCTTAACTGCTAAGCCATCTCTCCAGCCCTAAAACTTTACTTATTTGCATGTGGGGAGCTGTGCAACAGGAATTTTTGTTCCTGCAAATGAGCACCAGATGCTTGTATCACTTTGTGTTTGTGTGTGTGTGTGTGTGTGTGTGTGTGTGTGTGTGTGTGTGTGTGTCTGGTTTACAGGGTGGCTCAGGAATTGAGCCCAGGCTGGCAGGATTTGCAAGCAAGTGAATTTAATCGTTGAACCATCTTCCCAGCCCCAGTCTCCCTATTCTGATTTCTAATGGAGGCTGACCCGGTGTAGAATTTCTTATATGTGGAATGTCTTCTTTGTGCCCACTTTCTTTGTTCCACCCTGTGACTGTGAATTTATCCACATGCCTTAAAAATTTTTTAAATTTTTTTTTTTGCTTATTCTTATTTATTTATTTGAGAGCGACAGGCATAGAAAGAAAGAGGCAGATAGAGAGAGAGAGAGAGAATGGGCGCGCCAGGGTCTCCAGCCACTGCAAACGAACTCCAGATGCGTGCACCCCCTTGTACATCTGGCTAATGCGGGTCCTGGGGGATTGAGCCTTGAACTGGGGTCCTTAGGCTTCACAGGCAAGTACTTAACCACTAAGCCATCTCTCCAGCCCTAAAAAAATTTTAATTTATTTATTTGAGAGAGATGGATAGAAAGAGGCAGAGAGGTGGGGAGGGGGGATGATCACGCCAGGACCTTTAGCCACTGCAGACAAACTCCAGATGCATGGGCCACCTTGTGCATCTGGCTTACGTGGGTCCTGGAGAATCAAACCTGGGTCCTTTGGCTTTGTAGACAAGTGTCTTAATTGCTAAACTGTCTCTCTAGCCCCCATCCATATTCTTGTGCATGATTGTGGGTTGTTCCTCCATGCTGGATGGCTTTTAACTACTGTGGGAAGATATACTACCAAGGTACACACCCTGCTGTGGACAGACATTAGGGTTGTTTCCGGTTTGAGGCTGTTGTGCATAGAGCCACTGTGAAGGCTGGTGTGTGTGGCTTTTCCAGGTCACGTGTTCTTGAGTCGCGGAGAGCGCGGCGTGAGGGAAGCGCCCGCACCTGGCTTTTCCTGCGGCTGGAGCCGAGCCTGGCGGCTTTCCGGTGCGCTGCCGCCGCCGCTTTTGCCGGCCTGTGCGGGCTCTGGATGCTCTGGATCTCTCCTACTTCTCTGCTGCCGCTTCAATTTCCTATACACCTCACTTTTTAGTAAAAGTGTGTATTTTGCTGAGGTTTTTCGGTCTTTTACCCCCCTAGGCTGCTTTGGCGTGGTGCCTACGCCGCCATCTTAACCGGAAGTCCCAGACCATGTGTTCTAATGTCTGCTGCAGACATGTGTGCCTCCCGTTGGTGGTTGTTGGGAAGACCCCCCAAAAATCAGAGGCTTTGTTTTGTAGAGGAAGTGTGACAGCTGTCTTTAATTTTTGTTTGTTTTAAAAAATTATTTATTGGGCTGGAGAGATGGCGTAGCGGTTAAGCGCTTGCCTGTGAAGCCTAAGGACCCCGGTTCGAGGCTCGGTTCCCCAGGTCCCACGTTAGCCAGATGTACAAGGGGGCGCACGCGTCTGGAGTTCGTTTGCAGAGGCTGGAAGCCCTGGCGTGCCCATTCTCTCTCTCTCCCTCTATCTGTCTTTCTCTCTGTGTCTGTCGCTCTCAAATAAATAAAAAATTTAAAAAAAATTATTTATTTATTTTATTTATTTGAGAGAGAGGGATAGAGAGGCAGATAGGTAGGTAGGTAGGTAGATAGATAGATAGATAGATAGATAGGGAGAAAATGGGTGTGCCAGGGCCTTCAGCCCCTGCAAACGAACTCCGGAAGCATGTGCCACCTTGTGCATCTGGCTTACGTGGGTCCTGGGAAATCGAACCTCAGTCCTTTGGCTTTGCAGGCAAGTACCTTAACCACGAAGCCATCCCTCCAGCTCTGTTTTTGTTTGTGTTGCTGCTTTCTGAGGTTGTGTCTAGCTCTAGCCCAGGCTGACCTGGAATTCACTATGTAGTATCCGGGCGGCCTCCATCCACCTCCCTCTGCTGGGATTGAAGGTGTGAGCCGCCATGCCTGACCGTTCAGCTGTCTTGACAATCACATGAGCAATATCCTAGGGAGGAAGAGAAGACTTCTCGGTATCCTCATGTGTCCCCTTGGAGTGACTCTTCTCAATCTGCCTGCTCCTGTGTGGCCCCAGTGTGGGACTCAGGAGGGGAAGGAGGAAGAAGAGCTGGACAGCTGCACTGGGGTGCATCAGGTAGGGCTCTGCAGACCACCTCTGTCTCAGCCAACCATATGTACTGGCAGGGGCAGGAGGGTGCAAGACTGAGGATAAGGCCTCTACTCTTTCCCTCTTTTCAGCAGGGTGAGAAGCCAGCCAATGCCTCCTTGCTTGCTGCATGAACTTGCCAAGAGTGCCTGGCAGAGCGTGGTGCCAAGGGCAGGCAAGCTGAGGCAGCCCTGAGGGGGGAACCGAGAGGAGTGGAGGCTGTCATCTGCGCGGAGGTGGCTGGGGCCCAGGGTCCCGATCCCTTTCTGACTGTCCTAGCTCTGCGTTCTTAATTTCCTCCCCGCCGCTGCCCAGGGCCTTCTGGCCAGCCTCTTCCCCTCCCAGCCTGAGTAGTCTGGGGGTCGAGAGCAGGAAGCTGGTTCTCTGCTTCTGGGTTCCTTTCTGGCCGGGGGCAGGAGACTGGCTGGTGCTGGCCGGTACTTCTGAGGATGCTTGTTCAGAAGTCTGTCTCTCCAGGGTCAGGTTTCAGTGAATTTGCACCACTTTTTGTTACAGGCTTTACATGCGTGCTGGGGAATTGAACCAGGATTAGCAGGCTTTGCAAACAAGCACCTTTAATTACTGAGCCATCTCCCCATCTCCCTGAGATGACTAATTTTAAAAAATATTTTATTTTTATTTATTTATTTGAGAGAGAGAGATACAGAAATAAGGAGGGAGAGAGGGAGAGAGAGAGGGAGGGAGAGAGAGAATAGGCGCGCCAGGGCCTCCAGCTACTGCAAACGAACTCCAGATACATGCGCCCCCTTGTGCATCTGGCTTACGTGGGTCCTGGGGAGTCAAACCTGGGTCTTTTGGCTTTGCAGGCAAGTGCCTTAACCGCTAAGCCATCTCTACAGCTCTTTTTTCATTTTTTTTTAAATTGACAACTTCTATACTTACAGACAATAACCATGGTGTTTCCCTCCCCTGCCCCACTTTCCCCTTCACAACTCTGCTCTCCATCATACCCCTCCCTCTCTCTTTTAATTTGATGTCACTGTCTTTTTCTCCTATTATGAAGGTCTTGTGAAGGTATTGGTTGGCACTGTGAGGTCATGGATATTGAGGCCAATTTCCGTTTGGACACCTAGTGACTAGTTGCATTGCAAGGAGTGGTACCCTTCCTTTGGCTCTTACATTCTTTCCGCCACCTCTTCTGCAATGGGCCCTGAGCTTTTGAGGGTATGATAGAGACGTGTCAGTACTGAGCACTCCTCTGTCCCTTCTTCTCAGCACTGTGTTGCCTTTTGGGTCACCCCGGTGGTCACCTCCCTGAGACAGCTAATTTTTTTTTTTTTTTAGCTTTTTAAAAAGAATTATTTATTTATTTATTTGAGAGAGGGGGGTGTGAGAAAGAGCAGAGAGAAAGTGCACACCAGGGCCTCCAGCCATTGTGAACGAGCTCCAGACGCATGTGCCACCTTGTGCATCTGGCTTTACGCAGGTAAGAAGCCCAAAGAAGACACAAGAAGATGCCATTATGTCAGACCTGGCAAAACTGGAACTTGCATCTGAGCCTGTCTCATCCAAGGTGGCTGCCAGCAACACTCCCCAGTAGAAACTTTTGGCTTCTTCCTCAGCTCAGATTCTCTGGGTCAGCCCCCAAGTCCATGAACCAGTCAGGTCTCCCCTTACACACCTGCAGAGGAGACAGCTAATTTTTAATGAATAGACATTTATAGAGATGCGTGTCTCATGGTTCTGAAGGCTGGAATGAGCAAGTTTGGAGGGCGCTCATCTTTAAGGCAAGGAAGAGACAGAGAATTGAACTCACCCTTTCACAGGAGGCTCATTCCTGAGATGGGACTATTGTGATGACAATGGTTGTAGTTCGTTCAGGTGGGCAGTGCCCACTGGGAATCAAGTTTCCAGCGCATACACTTTGTGAGACATAGCGTTACATACTCCTTCTGTCCTGGGCGGGGGGGTGGGGGGGAGGGGCATGGTAAGACACATCTGGAAACAGTGTGCTTAGAGTACCAGGAAAGTGTGTGTGTGTGAGTTGTCTCCTCAGGGCCTGAACTTTTCTGTCCGGGACCATCTGGCAAGTCTTCACAGAGGAAGTGACATTTGCGCACACATGTGCCAAGGCCAGAGGAGGATGCTGGGTGTCCTCTTCTCTCCCTCTTTTCTGCCTTATTTCCCCCGTGACAGTCTCTCACTGAGCCTGTAGCTCCCTGCTTTTTAATTAGCCTGGCTGACCAGGAGGTTCCAATGAGCCTCCTGGCCCTGTCCCCTCAGTGCTGGGGTTACAGGCATGCCAGGCTTTTGATGTGACTCCTGGAGATTCAACTTGGATTCTCATAAAATCATGGTAAGCACCCTTATTCACTGAGCCATCTCCCCAGCCTTGGGGAGGTGACATTTTGTTTTATTTATTTATTTATTTATTTATTTATTTAAGTTTTTTCAAGGTAGGGTCTTACTCTAGCCCAGGCAGACCTGGAATTCACTATGTAATCTCAGGGTGGCTTTGAACTCACGGCGATCCACCTACCTCTGCCTCCCGAGTGCTGGGATTAAAGGCATGCGCCACCACGCCTGGCTTGTTTTATTTTATTTTTAAAGATTTTATTTATTAGAGACAGAGAGAGGGAGAGAGGGAATGGGCACGCCAGGGCCTCTAGCCACTGAAAATGAACTCCAGATGCATGTGCCACCATGTGCATCTGGTTTACATGGGACCTGGAGAATTGAACCTGGGTCTTTAGGCTTTGCAGGCATGCGCCTTAACTGCTAAGCCATCTCTCCAGCCTGGAGGTGATAAATAGAGCCCTTAAAGATAAGTAAGTGTTCACTGACCCAGGAGGGAGGAAAGCCATCTCAGAAGGCTTCATGGGTCAGAACAGGAGGCGAGGGGCAGGGTCAGAAGCTGGACAAGAGTGGCCTCATTGGAGGAGCCTTGAAGGCTGAGCTAGAGTTTGGCCTTCAGACTTGATGTGCGGCTTGTGAAGAGGACCTGGAGCTCACCAGTGGCAGTGATGGTGGCTCTGTGTTTTAACCTGTCTTTGGTGCAGGGTAGAGGATACATGTGTGGCAGACATGGGGTGACTAGAATCTACTGATAGGTCTTTTTCATATGGCTGGACCTCAGAGAGGAGCGTGTATATATGTGTGTGTGTGTGAGAGAGAGAGAGAGAGAGAGAGAGAGAGGTTGGGGGGATAGGTGTGTTGGTCATAAGTTTCTCCTCCCTTAGTGGACCTCCTGGACCCTGGCTGGCTGTCCTGTGCCCAACTTCACCTGTACCAAACCCATAGCCCCTCAACTCCCATTGTTCAACCAGGGAACGTGGGCCAGACAGCCTAGGAGTTGAGCCAAGAACTCACGTACTGTGGCTGGCTCTTGGCCCTGTCCTTTGGCTCTGTTCACCTGCCGCTCAGCAGAGGCATCACTCCCATGGATGATGAGGCAGGGGACAGGCCTGGCTTTGTTGGGACCCTGAGACCTGTGCCAAGCCTGGGGAGGCAGAGATGCAGGATGGGAATGAAGGGGTGGGTGGGAGCTGGGATGCCTGGACTTAAGCGCCCGAGGGAGCCTGGGTGCAGAGGTCCTGGGCTGGGTACCATGAGCCGCCTCACCGCATCCTTAGCAGGGTGGAAATGGAAGAGCTAACTGTGTGTGGTTGAGGATGTCCGGGAGTGAGCCGGTGGGAAAGGGTGGCTTCCAGTCACATTGCCTTCCCCGCTGCCCTGGCCCAGCACGCCAGCCTGCGCCTGCTCAGGGAGGCGGAGGCCTTAGGCCTGCCTGGGTGCCGTGGGGCAGATCCTGGTCTCCTGGGGTCTTTCAGCCTCCTTCTGCCTTCTTTCTCAGTGCCAGCCTCTGCACTGTATCTGTTCCCTGCTGTGGGTCTGTCTTGCCACTTCTCAGGTCCTTTTTCATCTCTTCCTTCCTCCAACTGCCCCCCCCCAAAAAAAAACCATGTGTCTTTATTATGTGGCAAGCTGGGTGGGGTGGTGGGTATTCTATGCTTTGGAGTGATTCTGAGTCCGACTTCAGTGTTTAAAATATTTATTTATTTATGAAAGAGGGGGAGAGAGAGAGGGAGGGAGAAAGAGAGAACGAGAATAGGCACACCAGGGTCTCCAGCCACTGCAAATGAACTCCAGATGCATGTACCACCTTGTGCATCTGGCTTTAGGTGGATACTGGGGAATCGAACCTGAGTCCTTAGCTTTCGCAGGCAAGCACCTTAACAGCTAAGCCATCTCTCCAGCCCCAGCTTGGGTTTTTAAGCTGCTTAAAGGCTGTGCAAGGATGAACATGTTATGTAACCTCCCTGTGCCTTAGTTTCCCCCTCTGCCCTAAGAGCCTCTAGTGTGATACGGAGCATGTTAACAGCATGTGGTAAGGAACAGCTGTCCTCATGACTGTTGTGTAACGCTCTGAGAGGCTGCCCTAGGCTGGGTCCTCCGGGCAGTAATGTGGCTCAGACAGAGGCGTGAGGAAGAGGTAGGAGGTCAAGAAACTCAGATTGCTGCCAGTCTGATCCTACGGTGAGGAGAGGGAGGGGGTGGGAAGGACCCCCCCTCCCCCCAGGGGAGTTCAGCAAAGCTGGCCCTGCATTTTGCCAGTGTGGAGGGGTCCCTGGGAGGCTGGGCCTCTGTAAACAATGGGGTGGATCTGCAGTGGGTCTTCAAATCTCATTTTGCTGGCCCAGGAAGCATCTTGGGCCATGGAAAGAGGGGCAAGGGCCTGTGGTCTGGGGGTCTGTGGAGGGTTGGAAGGGATGGAGGGGAGCCTGGCATCTGGAAGACGAAGGCGGCAGCGTCTGCCTGGACTGTCCTGCTTCTTTTCAGGCCTGGTCTGCTGGGCTGGGTCCTGGCTTCCTGGGGTGAGGCCCTAGCGTTTGCGTGGACGACGTCCTCTGGCTCCCTGTGTCATCTGCATGGCTGACTCCACCAGGCCTCTCACACCCCGGGGTCTCTGTTTTCCCCACTCTTCCTTTCTGCTTGGATGCCTCAGTGCTAAGGGGCACACTGGGACATACCACTACTGGCCAGGGAGAATTCTGGGTCTTTGCACTAGCCTTCTCTTCCCAAAGCTATGCTCTGGGAAGGATGGTGGCCTTATGTGACCCCCTGTCACTCACCTTGACTGTTCTCTAGGCTGGCTGAAGTGTGGGGCAAGGGCGCCTGGTGCAGCTACCAAACTGCAGCACCATTAGGAAAATGAAGTTGGAGAAGGAACAAATGCTTCTGGGCACTGAGCTGAGGCCATCTGTGGGTAGCCAGCTCAGGCCCAGCCCGGCCAGGCTGTCCCCCACCCAGCTCCCACTGCAGCATCTGGCAGACTGCACTGAGATGCGGGAGGCACCCAGACGGCCTCCTGACCCCCCGCCGCTCACCGTTCTAAGCAGGACTCGTTTATTGCTTTGCCTCTTCATGGAGCTGCGAAGGGAGGAAGGGGCGGTTCTCTGTGATTCTCTTGTGTCCTTCTACACAACTCCTCTCCTCGTGTGATTGCACACCACTTCCTGAGGCTCACAAAGGAAGCCGTGTGGCTGAGGAAACAGGGACCTGGGCACAGGGCAGCTTGGATAAATCCTTTCTTACTGCTTCCGAGCTGGGTGACTCGGTGTCTCTGGGCCTCAGTGACCTCAGCCCCCTCCTATAGGCTGCTGGGACGAGCCAGCTTCACGGGACATGCCAAGCTCCGGGACACAGTGGGTAGGCGGCACTGTCCGTGCCTGCCTGCACTCTGTCCTGCTTGGCATCTCCTTTCTTTCTGTTGTCACCCTCTGCAGTCTGCAGTCGGTCGTGAGTGCTGAGGTCAGCTGAGGATGGTGAGGGAGGAGGGGGCTGGGTTGGGAGCACCTCTCTGAGGATCAGGCACGGGGTGAGGTCTGGTGGCAGACTAACTCACAGCATCTTGGGGACAAGATGAGGAGAGGCTAGTGGTGAAAAAGTGTGTGTGTGTGTGTGTGTGTGAGAGAGAGAGAGAGAGAGAGAGAGCGCACGGGGAGGCAACCAGGCTGATCTGGTGGCAAGTGTGAGCTCTACTGAAGGTAAATCTGGGAGCCTGGCGTCCAAGTCTGGAAAATGGGAAGGAGAACACCTGCCTTTGCTGGTTTACCGGGGGGGGGGGTGGGAGTGAGGGGCTCAGGCACAACCCAGAGCACTGTAGGTGCCTAGAAACCATGCTTCCTTCTCCTTCTGGAAGGGCCTCCTGGGTCACTTGGTTAACCCCTCTGTGAGCAGGTGTGGCTGGCGGAGGAGAACCCTGGGCTTGGAGGTCGCTCTGACTTGGCAGGTGGGTTAGAAGTCAGTCAGTAGTAATAATAGTGATGTCTTTTTTTTTTTTTTTTTTTTTTTTTGGTTTTTCGAGGTAGGGTCTCACTCTGGTCCAGGCTGACCTGGAATTAACTCTGTCATCTCAGGGTGGCCTTGAATTCATGGCGATCCTCCTACCTCTGCCTCCCAAGTGCTGGGATTAAAGGTGTGCGCCACCACGCCCGGCTGTGATGTCTTTTTTTAACTTTATTTTTATTTATTGATTGGGGGGGGGGGAGGGAAGGAGAGAGAAAATGTGTGCACCAAGGCCTCCAGCCACTGCAAACGAACTCCAGATGCATGCGCCCCCTTGTGCATCTGGCTTACATGGGTCCTGGGGAATCTAACCCAGGTCCTTTGGCTTTGCAGGCAAACTCCTTAACCGCTAAGCCATCTCTCCAGCCCCAAGAGTGATATCTTTAAAAATGGTCCCCCTGTCTCAGAACAGCTCTGTAAAATGACAGGGACAGTCACGATTACCTTTATGTCACTAGATGGGAAGCTGAGGACGGGAAGGGCCAGCCCAATGTCACTTTTAGTCGAGACCCAGATCTCTGACCAAGGTCTGTGCTATCCTGGGCTCATCTTAGCTATTCTCCTGCTGAGCAGGGCAGCCCTTCTGCCTGGACCTTTTAGTGGGGATGAGTGATCTTGGGAGCAAGAGGTCAAGGTCTTGCCTGATAAGCTACAAGTTCTTCCCCTGGGACCACTACTTAAGCCTGGCCTGTAACATTAAGTGCATTTGCCTCTGCTCCTAGCTGGCCTTGCAGGAGGAAGGCTGTGGCCACCGCTTCCTTTGTGGTTGGGTTTGGGTTAAGTTTGTGGCCCCCTTGCCCAATAACATCTCCCTTAGTTGCCACCATCAAATTGGGGCTCTTGGCCTCAACTTTCTCCCCTACCCACCGAGAGTGTGAGCACGTCCCCCTGCCAGTACCCCTTCTTGTCCTTGCGGTCCCTGCCCCTGAGAGTTTCAGCTGTGAGAACAGCTTCCATCTTGCTTCTCAGACCCGCCCCCCCCACTGCGTTTTCAGCTCTGGGGTCTCCCCTGTCCCCCTCCCCCTCTCCCCATTTATCTCCCCCTCTGGGATCCAAAGGCTCTTTGTATAGGGCTTTGTGTGGTTCTGAGCTCCCAAGCCTGCAGGGGTACAAAGGGACACCCTTCTCCCCTCCGCATTGACTACTCTCTTCCCAGGAGGCCCTGGGCTGGCATGTGTGTGCGTGTGTGCATGCGTGCGTGCGTGTGTGTGTGTGTGTCCATCTGTACCTAGTCCAGCTTGATGTATATTATATATAACTCTGGGGCAGGGGATGCTTGTTGAAAGGATTCAGGGATTCACAGAGGTTTTGAGACCCTCGACTGAGTCTGAGTGTCCCTAGAAGGAGAGAGGGGCCTGGGATCCTTTGAGGAGGAAGTCGTCATGCCTGGGGGTGGGTGAGACGGGGTCAAGCTCCCCTACAGCCCGGGAGTGGATGCCGCTACCCCCATCACCTTCCTCGCTCTCTGCTCCCGGCCCGCTCTTCCCGCCCCTCGTTCTCGCTCTGCTGGCTGCTTTTCCTTGGTACCTAGGAGAGGCCAGGCGGGTCCAGTCCCAGGGCACATGTGCCCCCCACCGTTCTCTGTTGTCTCGACTTTTGTCCCATTCCCCTCTCCCTGCCTTGCCTCCAGCCTGCAGGGCCTTCCCCAGGGGTGCTGTCTCTCTCCCTTTGCCCTGGCCAACCCAGTGACCCCACAGTCTAGAGTAACCCTAGCTGGCTGGCTGCCCATCAGCGCTGGCTAAAAAATAGATGCAATTAGTGCCATTTGGGCAGACTGGGGCAGTGGCAGGGACCAGGCCGCAGGGTTCCTCATGACCTCCCTGGAACACAGGTTCTCCTAGTGCCTTTCTGAGGAAGGGACTTTGGACATGCGTAGTCTTCTGGGAGGAAACCTCTGGGACTGACTGGTGGGTGACATGGGCAGAGAGACAAGGCAAGAGCAGAAGTGACCCTGGATCCCTAAATGTTGGGGTCCTGAATCCAAGTGCAGCCCCGGCCACTGCAGGCCCTGTGCCATATGCTCTAGGCCATGGGCGATGGCCTGGCCTGCAGCTTGAATGGGCAATGGCCCAACCTGTGTGAGCAGCTGCTTCTCTGCTCAGAGGATGGAGGCCTTTCAGCCTCTGCTGGGTGAGTGGGCAGCAGGACCTGCAGGACCTTAAGTCCCTGGGCCCTTCACTCTCTGACCTTTGCGTGCCCCACCTGTGTCCAGACCTCCACTCCCCTGCTGGTCTCCAGATTGTGGCCAAGCTCTTGCATGGGAGCTCTGGGACCTGAGTGCTCTGCCAGGTCCAGGTCCGGGAGAGGAGCGTCTTGCTTTCTGCAAGGGCCGAGCCTATACGGGACACAGTCTCAAATTAGGAACTGAGACTTTGAGGGTCTTGAGATTCCCAACAATTTCAGATCCCCCAAAGGCCCCTCTTGTTTAACGGCATCCTGTTCTTGTTTCGTGGGTGTGCTTTCTTCTCCCCCCTTGTGGAGGGCATTGTTACTATCTTGAAGTCCTCTCCTTGTGTTACACTTGCTTCCTTCAAGTGCCTGTGACTTTCCCAGTCCCCCAGGGCATCTAGGTTCTCTGCTCAGGGTTAAAGGGGTTCCAAAGGTGGTTTGTTTGCCCTTAGCTGCCTGGCTGTGCTGTTTCGTGGGAGAAAATTCCGGTCAGGATCTGTGAAGTTTCTACTACAGAAGTCCCCACTTTTCTGCTAGGGGCAGGATCGGGTCTGGCTGCCACTCAAATCAGTGAGCGCAACCCTTGTCAGTCAGTGCCCAGACCCTTGACTGTGCCTGGCATCCATAGGCCTGGGCTTGTCTCATTCTTTTTAAGAAATAGGCCTCCTGTCTCCCTCGAGTTAGGAGACGATCTGGACTGTGGTGGCTTCCTCGGGGTTCTTCCAGTCTTACTCTTTCAGGCTCACATTCTTCTGCCACCAGTCTGGAGACTTGGCGGGTGGGAGTGGGGCCACAAGAATCTGCCTGTTCCCCAGACAGCTTGGTGTTCTAAGTGCCTGGGCTCCTGGTCACCGCTTGCCCCACAACCCCCAGCATCCTGATGTTTGACACTGGTTGATCATGAAAATACTTTGCAAGCGATCCTGGGGGTGGGCTGGGAAGCAGTAGTGGGGCCCCTGTGGAGTGCTGAGCCAGGGGATGGTCCTTTCCTAGTGGGATGGGGAAGCCTGGAACCTTGGGAGGTGGCAACATGGCGGCTTGCCCATTGAGTTAGAAGTTCCCCAGCTGCAGCTGCTTCCCTTCCTATTATCATCTTCTCCCCTTCCCCTCCTCCAGACCCTATGCTTTAATTAAAAAGGGCTGGAGAGATGGTTTAGCCATTAAGGCGCTTGCCTGCAAAGCCTAAGAACCAGGGTTCGATTCCCCAGGATCCACGAGAGCCAGTTGCACAAGGGGCTCACGCGCCTGGAGTTTGTTTGCAGTGGCTGGAGGCCCTGGCGCGCCCATTCTCTTTCTCGCTCTCTGCCTCTTCCTCTTCCTCTCCCTTTTTTCCCCCAACATAAACAATATATTTATAAAAAGGTAAAGAAAGAAAAGAGAACATGAAAGGACTCTTGTGCATCTGGCTGACGTGGGTTCTGAAGAACTGAACCTGGGTCCTTTGGCTTTGTAGGCAAGTGCCTTAACCGCTAAGCCATCTTTCCATCCCAATGAAAGGACTTTTTTTTTCTTTTCAGTTTCTTTTTATTAACAACTTCCGTGATTATAAACAATATAATATGGTAATGCCATCCCCCTTCTTACTTTCCCTTTTGCAACTCCATTCTCCATCATATCCCCTCTCCCTCTCAATCAGTCTCTTTTGTTTTGATGTCATGATCCTTTCCTCCTATTATGATGGTCTTAAGTAGGTAGTGTCAGGCACTGTGAGGTCATGGATATCCAGGCCATTTTATGTCTGGAGGAGCACGTTGTAAGGAGTCCTACCCTTTCTTTGGCTCTTACATTCTTTCTGCCACCTCTTCTGCAATAGACCCTGAGTCTTGGAAGGTGTGATAGAGATATTGCAGTGCTGAGCACTCCTGTCACTTCGTGAAAGGACTCTTTAGTGGGCTTTGAGAGAATGCAAAGACCACAGCAGTGTGCAGGTGCCCGGTGCCAACAGGAAGGCTCCTCTACTGCGTGCCGCTGGGCTCTGGGTTCCGTCTCACGCACCTGTGAGTGGGGCAAGGTGGAGCTGGGGAGGCCCGGGGGAGATGAGGCCAGTAGCAGCCGCTCTTCTGGCCATGTGCACTTGGTGGGCCCCAGATGTAGCCTCTGACACCCTCTTCTCAAGGGGGTACAGCGGCTGGGATGGCGGTGTGAGGAAGGGCAGGCAGTGGGAAGAGCCAGGCAGTCCCTGCCTGCCTGCAGGGGAGGGTAGTTTGCCCACTTCCTCTTTGGAGTCTCTTGCTTTCCTCACTCACAGGAGGCTGGAGGTCAAGGGTCAAACCAGCTATAGGAGGAGAGAATTTGGGGAAGGCGACAACAGGAGGATTCTGAGTGGGAGACCTCAGTATGGGAGAGGCCCAGAGGTCTCGTGCCCAGGATGCGAATGGGGTTTTCTCTGGGGGACTGGAGGCTCTTGGAAGAGGTAGAGATAAATCTTACCCCAGAGCCACCCAAACTGTCATATACAGCCAAGGCAACAGGTTAAAAATCCCTGGCAAATCATGCAGAGACTATTTTGGGAAGCTACCTAATGCATTTTTTTTTCTTTAAAGAGAGTGAGAACAAGAGAGTTAGAGAGTGAAAGAGAGAATTGGCACGCCAGGACCTCCACCCACTGTAATTGAACTCAATATGCCTGCGCCACCTTGTGCATCTGGCTTACGTGGGCACTGGGGTATTGAACTTGGGTCCTTTGGCTTTTCAGGCAAGTGCTTTAACTGCTAAGCCATCTCTCCAGCCCCCCCCCATATATATATATATATATTTTTTTTTCTTTTTCTTTTTCTTTTTCTTTTCTTTTTTTCTTTTTTGAGGTAGGGTCTTGCTCTAGCCCAGGCTGACCTGGAATTCACCATGTAGTCTCAGGGTGGCCTTGAACTCATGCGAACCTCCTACCCCTGCCTCCCGAGTGCTGGGATTAAAGGCGTGAGCCACCACCCCTGTTTCCACATATGCTTTTTAAGACTATAAAATCTAGCTAAAAATTAGACACCACTTTTTCAGAGATGATTAATGGACAGCCTGGTTTATTTAAGGCTTTTTTTTTTTTTTTTTTTTTTCGAGGTAGGGTCTCACTCTGGTCCAGGCTGACCTGGAATTAACTCTGTAGTCTCAGGGTGGCCTTGAACTCATGGTGATCCTCCTACCTCTGCCTCCCGAGTGCTGGGATTAAAGGCGTGCACCACCACGCCCGGCTTTTAAGGCTTTTTGATATCTAAAACTTTATAAATGGAATGATTCCATCAATAGGCAAGGTGTATCCAAAACCTGTCTTGATCCATAGTATGTGATTTCTTCATAGGTCTCTGTTTAGTAAAGGCATCACTGTATGCTGGTCAGAAATCTTGCTCCAATAAAGAAACAAAGATTTAGGGAGGTTACTGAGGTAGGGCCTCACTCTAGCCCATACTGACTTGGAACTCACTCTGTAGTCTCAGGCCGGTCTTGAACTCACAGCAATCCTACCTAGAACTACAGGTGTGTGCTACCTGGCTCAAAGATTTTTCTTTTTTGGGAAACAAGCAAACAAACAAACAAACCAAAAAGTACCTTGCAAGCAGTGCATTTGCCTGTTCTGTATCTGGGTGTTATGTCAGCACTGTCACTGGGTTCAGAACCAACCAGGCAGCTTCTGGTTCCCAGTGCTTTCCATTTCTGTTCTTCTCTGTCCCAGTCCCCTACTCTTGGCTTTGTCCTGTGCACCCAGTGGGCCCAGAGCTCTATGAATCTGAGTGTGTTAAGGGCGGGGAGGGCCCCACACTCTAGGCCAGGAGATTGGCTGGCTGGCTTGCTTGCTTGCTTGCTTTCTTTCTTTCTTTCTTTCTTTCTTTCTTTCTTTCTTTCTTTCCTTCCTTCCTTCCTTCCTTCCTTCCTTCCTTCCTTCCTTCTTTCTCTCTCTCTCTCTCTCTCTTTCTTTCTCTCTCTCTCTCTTTCTTTCTCTCTTTCTCTCTTCCTTCCTTCCTTCCTTCCTTTTTTTCAAAGTAGGGTCTCACTCTAACTCAGGCTGACCTGGAATTCACTATGTAGTCTCAGGGTGGCCTCGAACTCATGCGATCCTCCTACCTCTGCCTCCCGAGTGCCGGGATTAAAGATGTGCGCCACCATGCCCGGTGAGATTGGCCTCTTTCTTCCTTCCATCAAGCACTGGGAAGTGGGATTCCTCCAGTCCCCCAGGTGGCTTCAGCCCCTTCCCACTGGCACCCCCAACCTGTGCTCTGCCTGCCGTGCTCTGAAAGCCTGAGGAAGGGACAGTCTGGCTTAGACGGAGTCAGGTGTGAGACTCCCAGGTGCAGCCTGGCTGGGAACCATTCAGAGGGATGAATAGCTGTCTGAGTAGAAAGTGGCCTTGTCCCCTGGGGCCCGCCCACGATGTGGAAAATAAATGTAGATTCTGAGTTCTGCAGGAGGATTTATGCAAGGCTGAGGGCTAAGTGAGACTGGAGACTCTGGGACTAGGAGCCAGATTGGCCTGTCTTCTGCTAAGAGAGAGAAACAGAGACAGAGAGAGAGAATTGGTGTGACAGGGTCTCAGCCACTGCAATTGAACTCCAGATGCTTGTGCCACCTAGTGGGCATGTGCAACCCTGTGCTTGCCTCACCTTTGTGCATCTGGCTCACATGGGATCTGGAGAGTTGAACATGGGTCCTTAGGCTTCACGGGCAAGCACCTTAACTACTAAGCCATCTCTCCAGCCCATTACTGAAATTTTATGCTAACATTAAAGATGCAGGTTTAGAAGAAGTTTAGGAGAGGAACATGGGGGTAGTATAAAAACAGAGGCCTCTCTGGTGGTGTGGTGCCTCACTGAGGTTTCTTTTTTTGATTTTTAAAATATTTTTTTTATTTGCGAGGACAGAGGGAAAGGGGGGAGGAGAGAGTGTGTATGGGTGCGCCAGGGCCACTGCAAACAAACTCCAGACACATGTGCCACTTTGTGAATCTGGCTTTACATGGGTATTGGGGAATAAACCCAGGCCAGCAGGTTTTGTAAGCAAGTGCCTTTAACTGCTGCGCCATCTCCTTAGTCCCCTTATTAGAGACCTACCTGTTGTCTAATTTGAGTATTATCTGCTCCAGTGCTGTCCCATTTCCTTCTGTTCACTTTTCATTAACAGTGGGGTTGAGGGGTTCAGGAGTTTCTTGGTGGGCTTCCATTCTTCTCTGACTGGGAAGTATCCTCCAAGTCTCCTTTCTTCTTGGGTCCCAGCCTCTTCCTGTGTTCCCATTCTCTCTCTCTTCTGGCCCCACTTTCCCACCTCCTGCCAGTGGTATTTGGTGTCCTGCTGGGATGCCTGGCTCCTCTCCCACATGTCCGTGCCTGGCCTGGGGTACGAACTGTATGTTCCACACACGGTGCTTTGGCTGGGGCCTTTGGCGAGCGCACTATCTGCTAGGGCAGGCATGCGCGGCTGGCCCGACCGGCAAGGCCTTGGAGAACTGGCCCAAGGGTGCCTCTTACGGCTTTGGTATATGAGGTGCTCATCCAGGGAACTCGAGAGTTGCCCTTGGTGTGTCAGGTCAGTGACAGGCATTTCCACATTGAATTTACTCCTCACACTTCCCTGTGAAGTCAGGCTTCGTGTCTTCGTCTTATAGAGGACATGACAGTGGGTCAAGATAGGGGCAGTTCTCCAAGGTCACGCAGTTATGCGCGCCAGGGGCCAGGATTTGGGCTCTCATCTTTTTGAAGCCTTTGTACCTAGGGTCTTCCCTGGGAAATGAGAGGGGGCAATTGAGGTGAGGACAATGAGGCTTCAGGAGAGGGTGGGCCCCAGGCTTGTGCATCCACAGGGCCTGATGGGGCCTTCTCCCCTCTGACCTGCTGGAGCTTGGCCAGGCCTGCTCTGTCCTGAAGCTGCCAGGTAGGCTAAGGATAGTATGTGCTAGAAGGGGTTGGAGAGATAGTTTAGTCTGTAAAGTGCTCACTTCTCAAGCTTGAAGTCCTGAGGTCATTTCCCGGGACCCATGCCAGGCGCGGTGGTGTGTGCTTGTCATCCCAGGGCTGAGGAGGCAAGGAGATCCCTTGGGGTTCACTGGCCACCCAGTCTAGTGTAACTGATAAGCTCTAGGCCAATCCATGTCTCAGAAAACTTGCATGCTAGCCACGCGTGGTGGTGCACACATTTAATCCCAGTACTTAGGAGGCAGAGGTAGGAGGATCGCCATGAGTGTGAGGCCACCCTGAAACTACATGGTGAATTCCAAATCAGCCTGGGCTAGAGAGAGACCCTACCTCAAAAAAAAAAAAAAAAAAAAAAAAAAAAAAAAAAAAGTGGATGGTGTTCCTGTGGATGTCAGAGGCCAGTTCTCTGGTCTATACATGTATGCGCACAAACAGGAACATACACACGTGAACATGCAAAAACGAATGAATGGATGGACAGATGGATGGATAGATGATAGGTAGGTAGGTAGGTAGATGGATGGATATAGATAGATAGACAGAGAGACAGACAGACAGACAGATAGACAGATAGATAGATATAGTCAGAAGCTAGGCTCAAGTGTATTATAAAAGGTATTTAGGAGCTTTCAGGTGGGGAGAGAGGAAGCCAACTTGTACCACTCAGGTCCGACCTGAGGAGCACGTCTGGGACAGGTCCCTCCAGGGCTTCCGTAGAGTGGTGAGGGCCTCACATGTGACTCTCTGGGAGCTTTTTCTAGATCTGACCTTTGACTGTGAGGATTGTAGCTCAGAGAAATCACAGCCCACTGTGGTCCGGCATGCATGTGGGAAGGCCCCGCCCTGCTGCTTCTGCAGAGAACAGGTGGGGCTGGTTTTGTGCCTCAGTGTCCTGGGCTGGTGGGCTGAGCCATCTCTCCTCTTCCAGGATCTCCGGCGTCCCCTCCTGTCCTCTGCTCTTTATAAGAGGGAGGAGCTTCTGACTGTCTTTCTTCTCCCCATCTACCCCCTCTCTTTCTTTCTTTCTTTCTTTCCTTCCCGTGTGTGAGTGGGAGGAATGCACGTGTATGTGTGTGCACGTGCACGGCGAGGTCAGAGGTTGGAGTCAGGTGCTTTCCTCAGTCTCTCTCCACCCTATTTCTAGAGGCAGCACCTCTCACTCGAACCCAGCGTCTAGTTAGTTACCTTGCCCTGGGGCTCTCCCGTCCCTGCCTCCCCAGGGCTGGGATTACAGCAGGGGGAGACACGCTTACCTGGCAATTCCATGTTACCTGAATGCAACGGGCCTCAACCTGGTCCTCTCTTTTGTATGGCAAGTGCTTTGTCCGATGAGCCGTTGCCCTAGGCCTTTCTACCCCTCCGATGCTCTCACTGCTCCAGTTTATTTATTTATGTTTTAGTTTTTAGTTTTTTTTCGAGGTAGGGTCTTCCTCTAGCCCAGGCTGACCTGAAATTCACTACATAGTCTCAGGCTGGTCTCGACCTCATGACGATCCTCCTACCTCTGCCTCCCAAGTGCTGAGATTAAAGGTGTGCACCACCAGTTTGTTTATTTTATTTATTTAAGAAGAAAGAAAGAAAGGGGGGGGGGGAGAATGGGTGTGCCAGGGCCTCTAGCCATTGCAAATGAATTCCAGATGCATATACCACCTTGTATATCTGGCTTACTAGGGAATCAAACCCTGGGTCCTCAGGTTTCACAGGCAAGTGCTTTTATTATTATTTTATCATTATTTATTATTATTATTATTATTTGCTTTTTCGAGGTAGGATCTCATCTCTAGCTCAGACTGACCTGGAATTCACTATGTAGTCTCAGGGTGGCCTTGAACTCATGGTGATCCTCCTACCTCTGCCTCCCGAGTACTGGGATTAAAGGCATGTGACACCACACCTGGCTTATTTTTTTTTGTTGTCATATATATATATATATATATATATATATATATATATATGTATATGTATATGTATATATATGTAAATGAATTATTTTGTTGCCATATATATATGTATGTATATATATATATGTAAATGAATTATTTGAGACGCTTCTTAGCTTCTTCCCTTTCCCATCTTGGGTCTCTCTAAGGGGCCATTTCCTCCCTCTTGTCCTCCTGCCTGCCTTGCAGCCAACTGAGTTCTGTCTAGATGACCCGGCTTCCCTGTCCACTGTTCCCAAACTTTTGCAGAGCTCATATACTAAGGCAGAAGGGGGAGCAGGGGGTCCCTGAGGTCCTACTTCCAAGACCCCCTTCCTCACACTGCAGGAACATGGTCTGGAAGTGATGAGGTGAGCGGGCTGCAGACGTGTGAGCAGGGAAGTGGGGCAGGAGAGGGGTCGTGGGTGGCTGGACTCAAAGTCCTCTGTGTCTGCACTCGTCTGTGCCTCCTGGTACATCAACCCTCGGCCAGTGCTTCCTGCTGCCTTTGCCTTTCTGGGTTCCTGGGCTGGTTGGGGGGCCAAGCTGCCAGCTGCCGGTTTCCCAGGAGGGGAGCGGCTGTGGAGGTGGAGTGGGGTGCACTTCGATTGAAGCAGCTTTCCCAGATGGATTCTCCCTGGCCTTCCTCTGCCTCCCATCCTTTCTCTCCTCTGCACCCTCCTTTCATCTCCCTCCCTCTCCCAGTTCCATCAGAATCAATGGGCAGCCCCCATTGCAATCTCATTTTAGGGCTCCCACTCCCGCCAGCCAGCTGGGCTTGTAGGCATGTCGTCTCCATGCTGAGCCCTGCCGGGCTAACCCCATGGGCAGAGGGGTGACCAGGGTGACCTCAGAGCTCTTCGTCCTCCCTTCCCCACCCCTGGGGTCCCCGGTAGATCGATAGCCACCATCCTGCTAGGCCTGTCCCCACTCCTCCCCCACCCAACATTTGTCAGGCCCCTGGCAGCCGAGTGGTGATGGAAATCACTTGGAAAGGGGCCCAGAGGACCTGGATTCTCAGCCTAGAGAACAGAGAGGAATGGGGGTAGGGAGAAGAGGGGGCTTGAATAACATGCCGCCGGCGTCTGAAGGCATTTGATTGTGCAGGCGAGTGTGGCAGGTCTCTTCTTCCCCAGTAAGGCAGGCCAGGAGGAAACAGTCTGGAATTTGAGAGTAGGAATGGAGGTTAGCTATCAAGACGAACTTCCTGCCCAGCAGAGAACAGAAACCTGGGTTCGTGGTGAAGGGAGAAAGGGATGCACCAGCCTCCTTGAGTTACCCCTAGGGGGACAGACATTGTCCTCTCCGTTCTGTTGTGCAGTGTGAAAGTAAGGGACAGGAACAGAGGCCTCTGCCACTTACCGGCTGATGAGCCCCAGCAAGTCATTTTACTGCTGAAGGCCTCGTGTTCCATGGAAAGCAGGGATAAAGGAGAAGTTTTTATTCTTTTCATGTTTAACTGAAAATCAGTATTGGGCTGTTTCAAAACAGGGTCATGGGGTCCCTGTCAGGGTAGATGGAGTGGAGACGAGACATATAGGGATCTTCTTGGGCTGATTGCAGTAGAGGCAGAATCCTGAACATGACAGAAGCCAAGCAATGGAGGGATCTAGTAGATCTGGAAACAGGAAAGAAAAAACAGGAAAAAACAAAACAGACAAACTGGAAACAGGTCCCGTTCCCTTTCTCACTACAATTAACCAGACAATTTACCAAGGAGTTCATCTGCCCACATGCCAGACCCTGTGCTGGGTACTAGCGAGCGGCCTGGGCGCCTCTGGCAGGCCCCTAGAGCTGCCCGTGTGGCAGGACAGATGGTGAGACTGTGAAGAAGTGAGCTAATATATCAACCAGGGGTGGTGAAATGGGCATGCTAGTGACACATGGGAGGGCCGGGGGGAATGGGAAGACTTCAGAGGGGTGGGCAGAGGAGACTCCGCTGACAGCCATCACCATTGGAACGCACCTGGGGTCAGGCCAGCTCTATGAGGTCGCCCTCTTCTGTAGAGGGCACAGTGCCCCTGCCGAGTGTGGGCGCTGTACCTTGGCCCTTTTTACTGGGTAGTTCACCTTTTCAGAATGGCTGGGAAGACTCATCCTGGTGTGGAGAGCCCAGTCTGTGATGTGGCACTCAAGGGGGAGCCGCCAGGATGCCGAGGGACCACAGCTAGCTCTCTGGGTGCGAGCGGGTGGCAGGTGGGGACAGAGGGGGGCTCGCAGGTCCCAGGGGAGCTGTGTCTGCGCATCTTTCTCTGGGTGTGAAAGTGAGACCTGGAGCCTGGGATCAGGTGCCCTGGGGATTCTCCCCTAACAGGAGCTGCCTTTGTCCCTGCAGACAAAACCAGCCAAGGGCGCTGCAGCCCTGATGTTGCTGGCACAGAGGAGGCTCTGTCCTTCACTGGCCTGCGGCCCCTCCTCCCGCCGCTGGCCCCGGGGTGCCTGGGCCCTGACCCGCTCTCTTGTTTCCCAACACCTGTGCTGGCCCCTATGGGAAACGTCTCCTTTGCTTGCTACTCTGTGGGAAAAAGGGGGACTTTCCTGGCCCTGACCCTGGAAATATGTGCGGGAGGGCAGGACACACATGGCCCTCAGCCCACCTGGCTTAGAACTGGGTCCTGTTCCCTGACCTGGGGCCAGAACCCAGGCCTCAGCCACACAGACATGAGTAGGGAGTGCGGGCATATGAGGTGCTTTTGTTGTTGTTGCTATGATCAAATACCTGACCCAAACACCTTGTGGTAGGAAGGGGCTGATTCTGACTCCAGTTCAAGGGGATACAGTCCCATCATGGTGGGGAAAGTGAGGCCAGCAGATGGGTGAGGCAGCTTGCGTGTGGCATTACATCCACAGTCAGGAAGCAAGGTAGAGCTGCCCATTCTCCTTTTCTTCAGGCCAGAACCCCAACTGATGGAATGGTGCTGCCCTTGCTCAGGGTGTGTCTTTCCACCCCAACCAAATCTAGAAACTCCCTGTCAGACATGCCAGAGATTCGTATATATTCTGGGTGATTCTTTCAAGTTAGCAATATTAACCATCACAGTGGGCGAAGAAGTTTCTGTCCATTCCAGTCCCAGCTGGACCCATGGCGTGGTGCCCCATCCTGTGTCTGTAGGTTGGGGAGATGGAGAGGAGAAGCAGAGGGTGTTCGAGCTGGAAGATGGTGTCCTGGGTGTACAGGAGCCTGAGGAAGGTCATATCACTTGCACAGTGGAACGAGGAATCTTCAGTCACTCTCTGTATGGTGACTAGTTCTTTGAAAGTATCACTGGGCAGGGAGAGGTGAGGAACTGGTGAGTGTGTGTTGGGGGAACGGTTGAGTCCCCAGATGGGGCAATAGAGAGACCTTGATATGAGGGTTGATGTGAGGTCCCTCTGACAGACAGGACCTACCCCGGAAACTCCAGGCCCTCCCTAACATCATGCTTTGACCTCTAATCCTGGGTCTGTACATCTAGTCCTTTAATGAGGAAGCTAATCTGTGAGGCTCAGAGACCTGGAAGGAAAGTGGGAGGGATGAACAGAGTGAGGACAGGAGGGAGGAGAGAAGGAGGGAAGGAGGAGAGAAGAAAGGAGGGAGGAGAGAAGGAGGGAGGGAGGGAGGAAGGGAGGAAAGTGTACCATATAGCTTTGGTGGACTGGATGCAGTTTATGGTACACTGTCCTGAGGGAACAAGGGAATTCTGACTGGGAGGAAATCTTTAAGAATGGGAAGCCCCCCAGTTTCCCTCCACAACTTTTGGCAAAAGAAGAGGGTCCTTGCTAGAACCTTTCAGGAGGTTCTGGAATGGCTTCCAGAGGGTGTGGACAGTTTATAGCTATTATCCTTAGGATTCTGTCTCTCCCTAGAGGTGGAATTACAACACAGATATTTTATTTTATTTTTTATTGACAACTTCCATAATTGTAGACAATATCTCATGCTAATTCCCCCCCCTTCCCCACTTTCCCCTTTGAAATTCTACTCTCCCTCATATTGCCCCACCATTTTGAGAACACAAAAATTTTTTAAATTTATTTATTTATTTGAGAGAGGAACAGAGAGAGGGAGGGAGGGAGGGAGGGAGGGAAGAAGGGAGAAAGAGAGGGAGGGAGGGAGAGAGAAAGAAACAGGCACACCAGAGCCTCTAGCCACTGTAAGCAAACTCCAGCTGCATGCACCACCTTGTGCATCTGCCCATGGAACCAAACCTGGGTCCTTAGGCTCTGCAGGCAAGTGCCTTAACCACTATGCCATCTCTGCAGCCCTAGAATGGAGGTTTTGCAGAGGATTTTCTTGACCTCCAGGAGTTGAGGCACCTGGCATGAACCTCCTTGAGGCATTACAGTGGCAGGAGGGACGACTGTCCAGGCAGCAACAGGCCTTGCTTTGCATCCGGTGGGCCACACTCTTCTCTCTTGGGATGGTCACTGGCCTAAGGCGCCTTCTGCTGGTACAGGCTGGAAATGAAGGGCTGTCCAGCAGGGTCCCAAACTCCAGAGGGCTGGGTTCCGCCATCCCTCCTGGAGTGTTTCATCCTGTTAAGTGCTGAGATCCTTTGAAGAAAAAGACACTTTGCTTGGGCTAGACAGGGCCACATGTTAGCCAGTCCCAACTGAGGAACCCCCATCTTTAAGAATTCAACAAGTGGGCTGGAGAGATGGCTTGGCCGTTTTGCATTTGCCTGCAAAGCCTAAGGATCCCGGTTTTACTGCCCAGGACCCATGTAAGCCAGGTGCACAAGTGGGTACATGTATCTGGAGTTCGTTTGCAGTAGCAGGAGGCCCTGGCGTGCTCATTCTCTCTCTTTTTCCCTCTCAAATAAATAAAAATAAAAAAGAAAACAATCCTTAAAAAAAAAAACGAATTGAGGAAGTGATTCCTTTCATCCCATTCACAATGGATTAAGCTCCATTCCCTCCCTTCTCATGCCAGATCTGCTTCCTGTGGTTTCCAGGGGCTGAGGCTGTGGAGGGTGAGGGCTTCCCACCAGGCCTGTCTGAAATGGGATGAGACACCTCACTGGGAACAGTGGAACCGAAAAGGCTAGCCAGCTCTTTTCTCTCTGGCCGTATTTCGTGAGGTCACATCACGTCTCCCTCCAGGTTTCATCATATGTGTGGGGGATCCCTCTTTTCTTTTGAATTGTACGGGCTGAGGGTCTGTAACGTCTGCCTATCCATACACCAATAGTGTCTTCTCCGTTCTCTCTGGCCAGCCTCCTGTGGTTCTTCCCTCTTGGCCCCCTGCCTTGTCTGGTGTGGGCAGCACCCCTCCCCAGAAGTCTGCAGTGGGTGGGTGGGGGGCGACTAGGAATCTGGGGTTAGGGCTCGCTAGCAAGATGCTCTCAGGCCCTCAGCCCCCAAGTTGGGGAAAGAGAGACCTCGGGTGGATCAGGGAAGGAGGAAGACAGGGGAACGCATCACCAGGAAAGATGGCCCTGAGGTGGGGCTAGGGGAAGCCCGGGATTGCGGCAGCGGGAGTGGGGGCAGGGGTCTGGCCGGGCCCCTGTGGCCTGTTGCTGCGGAAGCCGCCGCAGCTCCCGCCCCTTTTCTCTCCAGGCCTGGCCGCCTGCCCTGCGGGCTTCTCAGCAGACGCAGGCTCGGGTGAAGCTCGCGGAGGGCTGCGGCCACTCCCCCGCTCTGCTTGCGGGATCTCCGCCTGGCGCGCTGCCTTTGTCTGCCTGTCCCTCTGCCCCTCTCCTGGGAGCTCAGTGCCTCCGCGTCCCCGCCCGCTCCCCTCTCTTTTCCTCCTTTCCCCCACTCCATGGTCCTAGTGTGGCAACCCCAAGCACTCTTTCCAGAGGACCCCTACACATGGATGTCTTGCGTCGGGCCGAGGCAGGGAAGGTCTCTGAATCCGGCGGCGACTAGTGCACCCGGGGAGGAGAGGCGCGCTGCGTCCCAGCCGGAGGGAAGCGCGCGGTCCTTCCAACCTGTTGGGATGCTTGGCATCCTCCGGGCGCGCTCACCGCCCGCGTGCGTTGGAGAGAGATCCCCGCCGAGGAGGGTGTGGCCGGGCCCCGGGGGTAGCGCTCGGGAAGGGACCGTGGCTCCGGCGTCCCCGTGTGCACGCCCGGCGGCGCGAGGACGTTTCCGTGGGACGGTGGGAGCCGGCGGCCATCCGTTGAAGAGAATTGCATTACGCTCCGGGCAGCGACGTGGGGGAATCGGAGAGAGGACCGGAGGGCGTCCGCGCGCGCACACACCCGCGAGCTCCCCCGCAGCGCCGAGCCCGGGGTCCGCGCCTGTCCTCCGCGTCGGCGGACGGAGAAGCCAGGCAGCGCCGAGGAAGTCCCCCCCTCTCCCGCTCCGGGGGTGCAGCCGCTCCGCCCGCACGGGGTCCCGGGGACTTGCAGCCAGACTAGCGCCGAGCTGAAGGGTCCGTCGTCCGGTTCCTCACGCTAGAGGGGGCTGGACACTCCTCCGGCTGCTTCTTTGGGGCCGGAGGCGAGGTGGGGGGGGGGGGTTTGGAATCAAAACCCCGGGAGACCTCAGGTTCCCCCAACTGCACGCCCAGACGCAGCCAGTCCTCTCGCGACTCGTGTGCTCTGGGTGGCCCCGGGGGTTTGGCATCAACTGTCCCGGGCAAACATGACTCGGCTGAGCTGGTGCTTCTCGTGCGTGATCCGCTGGGGCAAGTACCTCTTCTCGTGCCTCCTGCCCCTGCGCCTCTGCCTCCGCAGCCAGGTAATGCCACCCGCCACCCCTGGCCCCCGGTAGCCCTCTCGCCGACTCCTCCTCTCTCCTCCCTCTCCCTCCACCCCAGCTCCCCTAGGTTTGTTTGATCATCTCCCTTCCTCGGGGACACGCAGTCTTGGCCGTCTTCAGTTAGGCTCGCACCCGGCTGGGGACTCCCTGGAAGCCATGGCCCATGGCTGGCGACTCCAGGAGGGGGCGGCGGGGGGCGGGAGAGTAGCTGTGATCCACACGCTCAACGTCGTGGATTTGGGGCAGAAGTCAGAAGGGATAACGTGGAATCTTTAAGAGTGACGGGGAGATTTGGGAGTTTAAACACCCCTCTCAGATTTCTGTGGAAAGGGAATTTCCGTTCCTGGAAATGCACACCCACTCGGATCCCAGAGGCCCCTGGAGTCAAGGCTGGGTGGTAACGAAGTGAGCTGCGCACAGGCATCGGGAATGGCATCAGATGGCTTTCAGGGAGGACTTCCCACCTGTGCAGGGGGGTTGAGGGACCTGGCAACTGGATGCGGGAAAGGATGGGGTTCCAGGGAGGGTGCAACAGCCGGGTTCTTGGGGAGGGGGTCTGGCAGACTTGCTGTGCGGAAGGTGGGTGTTCTGGTGGAGCGTCTAGTCTCTGAAATGCCCCCAGAGACTCTTGCCAGTGGCGTCAAAATGGGTGAGGATGGGACGTGGTCCAAGTAGGGAGTGTGCAACAGTGCCAGCAGCCACAATGTCTTTTCTGGAGGGGCAGAAGGACCCCACAGCCTGACTAGACCCTCTAGTGAGCCGACAGCTTCCAGGGGCTCAGGGTCCTGGCTTTCTGAGTCACTTCCTTGGGGTGTCAGATCAACCCTCAAATGGTGGGCACGGTAGACCATTCCGGTTAAGGGTGCCAGTGATGGAGCCAGCCTGCCTGGCCTTGAATTCTGTCTCTCCCTGTTACCAGTTAAAGATCTAGGCCAGTTCTATAACCTTGCCTGTATTAGTTTTCTCATCTGTAAAATGGGGTTAATAAAAATAATCGCATTATTAGATCACTGTGTTAAGTAAGGTAATTTATGTAAGGTGTTTAACAATGTGCCCACTCCATATGAGGTGTTCAATGAAATGTAGGGATGTTTTCATTGTTATTAACTGTCCCTTTTTCAGTAGGACTTTCCTCTTGCCTTCTTAAGGCAGGCTAAACATGGAAAGATGTCTCCCAGTATCAATTTTTCCCTTCTTCCTCCTCCCTTGGGAACTTGAACTTCCTCTCGCAGGTGCTGCCTCTGAGCCTCAGTTTCCCTCTCTGCCATTCTGCAGTGAGGAAAGGTGCCAGCAGGCTTCTGCTCCAGTCACCCGAGATATGCTTTGAAATCTTCCAGCAAAATGCATCCTCCTCAGGGATTGGCTGGGAGGCAGGCGCTGCAGCTGGGAGTGCAGGCTGGAGTCCCAGCCGCTTTCCCGTGGGCTCTGAGTTCAGATGCTACGGAGACTGGATTTCAGATTTGGAAACAGGCACTCCGCAGTGAGAAATGGCCAGCCAGGACAAGGTCAGTGCTCCCCAGGTTGCCCAGCCATTTCCCAATTCTGAGCTGCGGAGTAGGAAAGGATCCATCCACCTTGTCCCACTCACCACCTCTTCCTGGGCTGGTACTGAGCTGGGGGCTAGGGATGAGGCTAGATAAGCAGCCGCAGCTGTCTCCTGCAGCCTTTGAGGGCTCGAGTCAGGCAGGAAATTAGAACTGGGGAAGAGATCAAGATCGCCGAGCTGAGCTCCAGGAAGGAGCTTATTAAAAATGACCAGGATTGGGCCCAGACACTGTCCTCACCCAGGGCACCGGTGGAGGGGAGGTGGGGGAAGGGCAGTGAGGGATGATTTGTGTTCCTTCCTGTGTCAGCTGGGGAAACTGAGGCTTCGACAAAGCTGGGTTGTAACTCTTCCTTCCCTTCCAGGGAGCATCTAGATTTTTGCAGTGCAAGGCAGCAACCTTCATCTCAGAAGGGTGGTGGATAGAGGGGCATGACAGGGCCTCTCCTAGTGCACGAAGAGCATGGGTGGGCATCAGGATGGGGTGCCCGATGCTCCAGGCTGGTGCCTCAAGCCGGAGTTTCATGAATGGGACATGGGGACGTGGGTGGGACTTGAGCCCCCATTGCCCGCGCATGCACTTTTGTGCCACGCATGCTCTGTATGACGGTGTGTGGCGGCTCTGCCTGAGGTTCCAGCGCCTCAGACTTCAAAGACTGAAGATATGTGGGTGAGGGAAGCACAGCTTGGCTGAAAGGGAGAGCCTAGGAGCGGCAGGGCCCAGACTCTATCTGCACCCAGCTCTCTTCTCTTCAGCAGCCCGCCTATGTGGTAGGAGCACTGGCATAGGCTTTCTTCTATATGCCCACTGAGTCCGACTTGAAGCTGAACTGCTGAGCCCCTTCCTGGAGCTGCAAGCAGCCCTTGGATGAGGAGTGGAGAGGACAGCTAACATCACCATGATATGGGAACATGACTCCCATCCCTTGGTGACTGACTGCAAGGCTACAAGACAACTCTCCATCCCCAGAGATGGGGAATCAGGCACCTGGGGCTCCATCATAGCTGACATCCTTGGCTCACACCCTACAGTCATGTGACTCCTTTAGCTTCTTACCCACGTAAGGCAAGCATTGTTGGGAGGCTTCAAGAGGACACACAGGCGCTGTTGGTTACTGCTGATCTTTCCGGGGGCAGAGGGCAAGTGGCAGACAGAGAGTGTGGATCCGGCAGCTGAGGGCGTGGTGTGCCATGGGAATCCACATCTGGGTGACCCTCAACATCTTCCCCCAGCTAGGAGAGAGGTGGCAGAGTGTGTGGCTCCAGAGGGAAAGGCATGGGCCGAGGTCCTCAGAAGTCTTAGGGTCACCTTTGGCCTATTGTGTCTGTTGAGCATGGTATTAGGATAACCTGGAGACGGGGAGTTATCCGCCTAATGTGGCCCCTGAGAAGCTGCACCACCCTCCTGGAGCTCAGTGTAGTTATATCTGTCCAATAGGGGCTGGGATGAGGTGAGAGGTGTTATAAAAACCAGGCTCTCCTGACAGATGCTTACGTTGTTCTTGAGAGTTAAAGACAAAAAGCCAACCCTTTAAAATGAGCAATTCCCATACTTTGTAAACAGTTTTTATGTCAGAGTGTAGACCTGGAGCGTCTCTCTATCCAAAGAGCTGATGATGGGTGCACATCAGGGTGGCTGGAGCTCAGGTCTACCTGTCCAGGTCCCCGAAGTCCCTTCCTTGCTTTTCCGTCTCACATCCTGAAGGCTCTTGCTGTGACTCTCAGACAAGCGCTGTCTTTGTGACCTTCAGACTCTTTGATGAGTGAGTGGGGGCAGGGATGGCTCAGTGCCGTAATGAGAACTGGGCGAGACACCGGCAAAGACCTAATGGATGTGTTTCGGGGCGGGGGGGGGGGGGACTTGAGGATGGGTTGGGTGAAGCTCTTTTGCCCTGGGAAGCTCAGCAGAAGGTGGAGATGGGAGAGACCTTGGAGGTTATCTACCTGGCCATTTTACAGGTGAGGAAACTGAGGAGTAGAGAGAAGGAGAGCCGAGACAGTCTACCAAGGCCGTTAGCTCCCCCTTGCACTTGTGGACCCTCCTTGGGTCTCAGGCACCTTTTGCTGGCCCAGTGCCTGCACAGATGGAGGCGCTGCAGAGAGGGGCTGAGAGATCTCTATTGCAGAAGGGAGGCCGAAATGAAGCCTGCTGCCCAGCTGTAAGGAAGGGGACTGGGGGGTTGGCGCAGGGTGGCCACTGGACTCCCACGCTCCCGCAGTCACCCTCAGGACACTTGGCCAACGCACCAGTGTGTACTCGGTGCCTGCTGTGCGTACTCCACACAGGGCCCAGGCAGAGGATGACGCTCCCAAGGTGAGCAAAATCTCTGGGGCGCCTGCTCCCCAGTAGAGCAGAGGCTGGGGCTGGCAGCAGTGAGAGTCAGGTAGCTGCAGATGGGTGGAAATTTCAGGCTTGGGCAAAGGTTGCAGGCAGGGCTGCTCAGGCCTCGTGGAAGAGACAGAAGAAAGGTCTGGGAGACAATGGTAGATGCTAACCGTAGAAACAAATATGTTAGGACCTGTTGACTGATTGGCTGATTCATCCATTTTTCAATTGGGCCCTGGCACCTGCTATCTACCAGGTTCAGGTGAAACAAACCCAGGGCACGTTCCTGTCCAAGGAGCTCTCCTATGTGTGAGTCACGGAGCAGATATCTGACTGGGAAGGAGGAATCATGAGCACCAAGCCAGGAGTAAGGGCATCACATAGAGCGTGTCCTGCAGAGTTTAACGCATTCAATAAAGATGAGGGTTAGGTAGCAGGAGGGACTTCCTGACAGGGAGGGGTTAAATATAGGAGAGACCCCCCATGGGGTCTTGAAAAAGTGGGATGGGGATATTTGGAAGTAGGGTTCTTCAAAGTGGTCCCCCAGCACTAGAGTTCTCGGTTTGCATTTTCGGTCCCAGGGGAAGGGATGGTGTAGGGCCCCTCAGGGTGCATGGAAGGTCAGACAAGTTGGTGTCTCTGTGACCAGGTGCTTGGCTTGATTTTTTTCCAGCCTTTCTGAGAGGCTCCAAGGTGATTTCTCAGAACTCCTAAGATCACAGCTGGGAGGATCCTCTTGGGTGAAGGCAGCGGTTGTGGGCTGCTTCCATGGGTCCAGCTCCCATGGGTGCGGTATACAGTACACCTGAGCATCTGCATGCGTTCACCATCTCTCTTCCTTTTTGGAGAGAGTGTCTTTCTCTGGACTGTGGGTTGGATATCAGCACACCTGGCTGGCCAGGTCCCCGTGACGGGAGAGCTGAGGCGTGCATTCACCCCAGGGTGCTGCTGTATGTAGGGCTGACAGAAGGGAGCGAGGGATGGGCCTGGGTGGGTGGGAGGCAGCAGGGGCCCTGGGACCCTCTGTCTGTGGAGCTCAGGCATGCGGCGCACTCATATGCGTCCAGAGGAACCCAGGCCAGAGGACTTTCTCGCTGAGTGACTCAGTCCAGACAAATGGCCTCCAAGTGCCTACCCTGGGCGGGGCCCTGCCCTTGGCCTGTGTGTGTTTGTGAGTTGGGCTGTGTTCTGCTGTAGTTGTGTCCACAGAGGGTGTGGGCTAAGCCCCTGTCCTTCTCTGGACAGCTCCAAGGCAGAGCGGTGATTCACAGCCCCCACCCACCCTGACTTGGTCTAGCCAGGCCAGAGCTCAGGGGGAAAAGAGGTTTATTATTTTTGGGGGGAAGGGAGGTGGGTCTAGTCAGTGGGGGGCTGGGAGAGATTTTTGCTGGATTCTTGTGCGGGGCTCCAGGGGAATACATTTGGATTCTGTGCCCTGTCTTTTCCCCACCTCTTTGCCCCCCTCCCTTCCTCCTGGGCAGAGGTGGGGGAGCAGGAAGGGATAGGGTGGGGGGCAGTGTGGGGAATGGTGGGAAGGCGAGAGAGTTGGGCCCAGGAGGGGTGGAGGGAGGAGGAGGAAGTGGGGAAATGCAAACCAAATGTTGGCCCAGCGTACAGTCAAGAAAAACAGACTCTAGCGGGAGCCTACAGCGCGCTCCCTTTCAGAAGGGCAGGAAGGGCTGGGACAGATGTTTGGAGGAAAGAAAGAAAGAGGAAAAAAACTGGGATGAAATCCACAGCCTGGGGGCAGGGCCATGCCTGCCCATCACCAGTTTCTTTGGTGTCAAGGCCTGTCCTGTCCTGGGCCTGGAGCTTGCCCGTGGCAAGGGGTCTGTCCTAGCTGTGTGCATGCAAATGAGTGTGTATTACAAGGCCAGCCTGCTCAGAGCCAGGAGAGGAGCACCCGGTGTGCAGACTGAGCTCCTCTGGATGGGTCTGTCTGCCCAGTGATGTTCAGAAAGGTCCCGAAGCGGTGGCCCTGCAGTGATCTGCAATGTACAGTGAAGACCCAGGATCAGGAGGAGGCCAAAGGGCTACAGAGGCTCCCAGAGGTGCCTATGTCTGGGGAGGGTGTGGCTTTGCAGGGTCCTTTCTCGGGGACACACTCCTTGGCCCTGTCTTCTTCATACCCCCTGCCAAGCTGAGCTTCTGACCCCCGGGCCACCAGTGGAGCCTGGGAGGAGAGAAGAGCGGGGAGGCCGGGACGAGGGGGAGGAGTGGGGGGGAAGAGGAGGAGGAACGGAGGCGGAGGCTCTGATGCTGGCTGAGCCAGCCACAGAGGACTTCGCTGAGCTCCCTTCTGCCTGCTTGGTGGGCACGGGCGAGCTCAAGGGGGCCCTTGGCAGGCCCCCTCCCATCCCGCATAGCCCGAGGCTCAGGACCCTCCGAAGATGACGTGGGTCTGTCTGTCCTGCATGCTCTGGGTAGGTTCTAGAGCTCCTGGCTCTGAGCTCGGCACCCCTGTACTTCATCTGAGAGCCTGCAGTTTGGGGGTGGGCTGGGGTGGAGGGAGTACTCACAGAAGGACAGACTGACTGAGCAGCAGGACCCAGGCTCTTGTTCTAGGGGTCCCTCAGGTCCCCATTCTTCCAGGCCTCCGTGGAGTCCAGGGCTGTGTGAGGAGAGGAAGCCGTGGCGAAGTTTGTTTTCTTTCTAGAGCCTCTCCTGTCCCCCGCTCCGAGGTGATCGTCTTCACTCTCCTCAGTGACAGGAGCATGAGGAGAGGTCAGCCATGGTGGCCTGGTGGACACAGAATAGTCACCTGGAATATTAAACCCGGAGAAGCTGCGCGGGGGTGGGTGGGGGGAAGGGAACCTCTATTTCTGTCACTTTTGTCCCTTCTGGATTTATCTTCCGTTCTGCCTTCCATCCCTTCCTTTTTCCATAGTCTCCCATCCTCACGGAGACTTCCCTGTCCCAGGGGACAAGACTGTGGCCTGCTCTTGCCCTGGCTCTCTTTTGGGAAGGCGTGTGCAGGGCCAGGGGCTCCTGAGGTCTGCCGACGGATGGATCTGGGGACCACGTGGACAGGGCTAAGGCTCGAGGTGGCCATGGGCTGAGGCTCCTCAGGAAGGGGGATGGGAGAGGGCCCGCTGCTGCAGAGGCTGCGGGTGGAGGCGGGAAGGGACCCTTCCTCAGAGGGGCTCTGTCGGGGCTGCCGAAGGCTCGCACAGGGGTCAGGAGGGTGAAGAAGTCATCCCTGGCTGGGGGTTCTCTGGCCTCAGAGAGCCGTGGTTGGCATGGGGGAGGGGGCTTTAGGCTAGCATCCAGATGTGGCCCTGCCTGCCCCCTCAATCTTCCAGCCAGGCTGTCTTTGGGAGGCTCTGCAAGCCAGGGCTGAGGACAACTGCAGGAGGGACTGGATGGCCAAGGGCACTCGGTGGAAAAGGGCTGAAGTCAAGGGGTTTGGGTGGCCTGTGGCTAGCTAGGCACAGTGAGGGCCCTGAGTTTTAGACTGGGGAGGTTGGAGTATCCCATAAGGATTGGCTGGGCTGCTGCCATCTGTACTATAGGACCCTTGGCCAAGTTCATGTCTAGGCTGAGGGTGCTGATAGGTAAGGAAGGAGTTCTGAAGTAAGGGCGCAGTTTGGTTCCCAGATATGACATGGAGAGGACTTATAGACACTTCCGCCGAGGTTTGGGAGAAAGGACCTATCCCAGCAGGCCTCAGTTTCTCCATGGGCAGAGAAAGGGACTTGCAGAGAGGGCAGCAGGAGATGGTGGCCCGGGGCTCCAGGTAGCACCTGGCACATGGCTAGGCCCAGTGAGTGTGGGTGCCCTCCTTGGGAGTGGGGCCTGATAACCAGGGCAGGAGTGGATGATGCTCCTTGGATTTTTTTAATTTATAGTTTTGGTTTTTCGAGGTAGTGTTTCACTCTTGCTCAGGCTGACCTGGAATTCACTACAGAGTAGTCTCAGGGTGGCCTTGAACTCACTGCGATCCTCCTACCTCTACCTCCCGAGTGCTGGGATTAAAGGTGTGCACTACCGTGCCCGGCTTTCCTTGGACATTTTTTGAGATGAGCTGAGCCTTTGTCTTTTCCTCCATCTCTTTCCTCAGGATCCCAGCACCCCCCCCCCCCCCCCCCCGTCTCCACTGCTGGCCCGTGTGCCCTTCACCAGGGGAGGGCGCGCTCAGGCAGAGGAAACATTCTGGCATGTTGAGGTTCTGCCTGAGGCAGCTGTCCTGGCACCCTTACTTGTCCTGGCTGGGACTTGGCCAGGCTGAGGTGTGTTGGTAGCAAGGGATGAAGGATTTAGTGGCACCCGTCATAGAGGAGAGGCCTGGAGGTCATGGAGCCCTTCCAATGACTCTGCTTGGTGGTGGGAAGTGCATGGATGCCAGGCCAGGCCGGCTCACATCCTAGCTCTGTCGTTTACCGGATGGGCACTGTGAGGTAAGGCAACTCTGACCCCAAGCCTCAGTTTCCTTATTGGTGAAGTGGGGGAGAATAACACCCATTTTTTTTTTTTTCATGAGAGATGAGAGAATGCCATCAAAGGGTTGTGGGACCTGGCAACTCTGTAGGTATTGACTTAAATGATGGCCCCTCCTTGACTTCACACCTCCTGCCTGGCTCAGGGGATTCTGTAAACTAGTCATGATGAGGCTGGATATCCCTGGGAAGGGCATGGTGGGACAAGACTGTGTTGGCGGTGTCTCTCTTGACTGTCCAGGGACTCCACCCAGCTCTTCTGGGGCCAACAACTGGCTGGCTCTGTAGCCTCGGGGAGGCCAGTCGAGGCAGGGTCCTGAGGAGACAGGTCTTGTGCGTGCGGGCGTGTACGTTCCCATGTTCCCTTTTGGGAGAGCTGCAGATGTTGTGTCCGCGAAGCTGCGCATCTGCAGCACGGCATTCTAGCAAGCCCTAGGACTCAGCATCGCTTTATTTGCTGAGGAGCATAGCTATGTATTATGCATAAGTGGATTTTCTCATCAAATGCTTCCACTTGCTCTTACATAGTCAAGTAGGGTTTATTTAGCCAATAGTTACATGACTATTAATTGAACATGTAGGTGTGGGGTGGTGGAGGTAGACTGCAGCCTTTCCTTCTAGATGCCCACTGTCTCTCAGCATGGAGAGGGGCGCAGGCTCCGGGCAAGGATTGGGAGTTAGCACTGGCCTGGCCTTGCCCTGAGAAGGCTGTGTGGTTGAGGACTGATCTCTTGCCTTTTCTGGACCTCAAAGAAACTTGGACACCATTCTCGTTCCCTAAGGCCACCTTCAGTCATAGACAGTGATGGGTCATGCTTTCCGGAGCTGGTGTCCTGCCCGGTGCTAAACATACGTTTTGGTCAGAAGGCTCCCTGTGAACCCCGGAGTCCCTTGAGCAATTCCAGCAAGCATCTCCTAAGCCGACCTTCTGCTCCAAGCACTCTTTCTTTACTGTGCCTCCTTTGCCTGACGGAGAGGGTGGGACCAGGCTGCAGGACCCTAACCAGTGCCTAGAAGTGAATGCTCTCCTCTTGTAAAAGTTCTTAAAAATGGCATGTGAGGCACACAGCTGGGGAGAAATAATACGCTGTCTTTCTGAGGGGCCAAGTAGAAGAAAGTGCTGCATGCTGGCTGAGAGGAGTCGCCAGGTTTAATCGTGATCCTATCATGTGGCCACGCTTAAGTGAAATACATCTTTATGCCTTGGGGTTTTTTTTTCTTTTCATTTTACTTATTATTATTATTATTATTGGTTTTCTTGAGGTATGGTTTCACTCTAGCCCAGGCTGACCTAGAATTCACTATGTAGTCTCAGGCTGGTCTTGAACTCATGGTGATCTTCCTACCTCTGCCTCCAAGTGCTGGGATTAAAGGTGTGTGCCACCATTCTTTTTGTTTGTTTTTATTTATTTATTTGAGAGTGACAGATAGACACAGAGAGAAAGAGGCAGATAAATAGAGAGAGAATGGGCACTCCAGGGCCTCTAGCCACTGCAGACAAATTCCTGATGCATGCGCCCCTTTGTGCCTCTGGCTTATGTGGGCCCTGGGGAATCGAGCCTCGAACCGGGGTCCTTAGGCTTCACAGGCAAGTGCTTAACTGCTAAGCCATCTCTTCAGCCTCCATTCTTTTCTTTTTAAATATTTTATTTATTTACTTGAGAGAAATGGAAAGGCACAAATTTTATATATATATATACATATATATGTGTATATATATATATATATATAATATATGTGTGCATATACATATATACATGTATATATATAAGGTAGAGAGAGTCAGAGACAGAGATAGATGGATAATGGGTATGTCAGGACCTCCAGCCACTGTAAATGAACTCCAGACACATGTGCCACCTTGTGCAGCTGGCTTACATGAGTACTGGGGAATTGAACCTGGGTTCTTAGGCTTTACAGGCAAGTGCCTTAGCCGCTAAGCCATCTCTCCAGCCCTGCCTTTGGTTTTTCTACCTTACCTATAGGGCTGTCAATTAAAAAAAAAATATTTTGTACCGCTGATGATAGAACTCAGGGCCTCATACAAGCCAGGCCAGAGTTCTGAGCCATGGCCCCCAGCCCTGATGGCTGGGGCACAGTACATCGTCAAAGGCATCTAGAAAGTGAGTTGGGATTGAATCTGATCTCATGTCTCTATCCAGGGCTCTTGATGATCTGGGAGTTCTTCTGGGTAGAACCTTCAAGGTCAATGTGAACAGGGTCATACGAAAGATACAAAGGCTCCCAAACGTGCAGGCCTTCTGCAGTGGTCACAGTATGACCTGCCTGGGCGCAAGTGTGGGCCCTGCTGCTGACTAGCCTGGGACGCGGGGAAGAGCGTCTCAGTAGCCCTCTTGGCCTCTCTGGACCTCACCATGTATGTTTCCTTGAGTGGCCCAATTTCCTTTGAGCCTCACTGTGATTCTGTGAGGTAGAAAGGGATGACAAGTCTAGAGTGGGGAGAGAGGGACTTGTCCAAGAACACCTGGCCAGTGGGCCCAGTGTCCCTGAAAAGCAGAGGGGTGGAATGGGGAAGGGGATCTTGAGCTCCTGTCCATCCACTGCTCCATAGTTAGGGGAGACTTACTTGCTACTTGCAGCTTGTAGCTAGTGACCAGCTGGTAACACACGTGATGGAGAATGGGGGGGCGGGGGTAACCTGAACCAGGGAGGGGAGGGACTAAGAAAGACCTCTAGGAGATATGTTTTTGCATTATTTTTTGTTTTTGTGAGGTAAGGTCTCACTCTAGCCCTGGCTGACCTGGAATTCACTATGCAGTCTCAGGGTGACCTTGAACTCATGGTGATCCTCCTATGTCTGCCTCCCAAGTTCTGGGATTAAAGGTGTGTGCCACCATGCCCAGTAAGTTTTTGCTTTTTAAAAAATTCTAGTTATTTATTCTTTTGTGCATGCAGACATGTGTGTGGATGTCAGGGTCTCTAGCCATTGCAAACAAATGTCATATTCATGCACAGCTTTTTGCATCTGTCTTTACATGGGTACTGGGGGGATTGAATCTGGGCTAGTGGGCTTTGCAAGCAAGTGCCTTTAACTGCTGAGCCATCTCCTCAGCTCCTAGATGATGTCTTTCCATGTAGCCCAGGCTACCCTCTCTAACTGACTGTGTAGCCCAGGTTTGCCTTGACCATGCTGTCGCCTTTTGCCTCTTCCTGCTTCCTGAACCCTGGAATTGCAGGTGTATATCACCACACCTCAGAGATGAAGCTGATCTCTCAGAATCCACATGAAAAGACTGGAGGATAGGAAAGACCAGGTGATGGGCCAGTAGGTAGGTAACTCTTGAGCCAGGGCTGCTGGCATGATGGAATGCCAGGTCCCCCTGTGATTCTCACCACAGGCAGTTGGAGATTCCAAGGTCAGAGGTCATGTTGAGTGTAGGGCTTGGGGACTTCAGACCTGCCTTCAACAGACTTGGAATCCAGTCTTTGTTGCTATTTGCCCCACTGGCATAGCCTAGGGCCGGTTCCTCAGCATGTCCCTTTGAGGGTTAAAGGAGGACACTGTGCCAACCCTGCCCCCCCACATTCCTGGCTCTGTTTGTGGGCCTCAGACTGTCCACATCACTGTGCTTCGTTCAGGTCCAGCAACTGAGTTCACTCAGGGCAGAAGAGGGTTTTGTTGCAGAAATGCCAGGGACCGAGTTATGAAAAACTCGACGGGGGAGGGTAGAGAGCACAGGAAACCAGGAGAAGAGAGAGAAGAGAGGAAGAGGATGGAGACGGGAGACAAGAGATTGGAGGGAGGAGGAGGAAAGGAGGGGCAGAGGAAGAGAAAGAGAAAAGGAAAGAGAAAAGAGAAGGGGAGAGGAGAATGAGAAAGATGAGGGAGAATCAAGAAAGGGAAGGGGAGAGCGGAAAAAGGGAAGAGAGGGAAAGAGAGAGAGGGAAGGGACATGAGAGAAAGAAGAGAGGAGGAGAGGCAGGAAGAGCAAAAGAAAACAGGAAGGAGAAAGAGGCTGATGGAAAGATATCAGTGGCAGAGGGCCTCCAGCTTGGGTCTTGAGCCTCACACTGCTCTTCTGTGAAAAGGAGGGATCTCAGGAAATGCCAGTGCCTGCCCTCCACTTCTGTGGAGATCCAGGGCTATTGGCAGTCAGAGGGTTCCTCTTCAATGATGCCAGCACCTGCTGTGTGAGGCTGGTAAGGAAAGGGACCCATGTTCTGTCCCCTCAAGACGGCCCTGGAAATGGTATGTGGGGCGTATGGATGCTTGCAGGGACTCTTGAAAGCCACTTGGGGCTCATACTGCCCTGGTTAGAGGACCGAGCAGGAGACAGGCAGGCTCCGCTTCCCCAGACTACTTACTTTGTGCGGGGACAGTTGTGTCACTTGCTCCTTACTGCCACCTATGGGCCGTTCCTGTTACTAGCTCACCGAACAGATGACCGGGGCTGAGCAGCTCGTGGGACGCATCCGGCTAGTGGCAGAAGAGCAGTTAGATTGTACAAGCACCACACTGGGGAATCTTTTAAATTTAGGGTCTTAAATACCAAAAGCATCCCTTCAGTGATTGGGAGAGACATAAGAGGGCAATAAACGTGTTGATTACTTTTGGGGCCGAAGGGACTTAGGATGCACTCAGGGCCACACAGAAGCGATATCTTTCCATCAGGAGCACAGGCAAGGAGGGGAACAGTGGGCCTGTGGGCAAGGCTTTTGCTGGGACCCTGGCCCTGTCCAAACAGGCTCCCCGGGGAGGGTTCTAGTTAGAGAGTTTAAAGCAAGCAGGTATGGGTTACAGGAGGTCATAGTCTGGTGGCTTGGTGGCTCCTGGGCATGTCTGTCAGGCCCATGTGGGACCACATGGGAGGGTCAGCAGGGTCAGTCGCATGGAAGAGTGTCGCTGTCTCACAGGGAGGTGGCTATCAGGAGGATGCTGGACAGGACGGTCATCTGGGTAGACCACACTGAGGAACTAGGGTTGGCGGTTGGACCGGAACTAGTGTCCCAGGGCACTGAACTTTGCTATGGTATGAGAAAGCTAAACTTGTGCTTAAATTGACGCTAAGGAGAATGTAGCTTCGTGGTAGGGCACTTGGTTAGAATGCACAAGGGTGCGGGTCGTTAGGAAAAGGACAGGCGGCTGTTCAGGGCTAGTCTGCAAAACTGCCGTCTTGGAACCTTTCAAGCTCTCGATGTTAGGAAAGGCAAAAGCCAAGCACAAGTCTACAGTCTGTAATCCCAGCACCTGGGAGGTTGAGGCAGGAGTATCATCAGTTCTAGACTAACCTGGGCTCTATAGCGAAACCTTGCCTCAGATAACAAAGCTAACCAAAAGACAAATAAAAATATGGGCGATGGGGCTGGGGAAATGGCTTAGCGGTTAAAGCGTTTGCCTGTGAAGCCAAAGGACCCAGGTTCGATTCCCCAGGACCCACGTTAGCCAGCTGCACGAGGGGGCGCATGCATCTGGAGTTCGTTTGCAGTGGCTGGAGGCCCTGGTGCACTCATTCTCTCTCTCTCTGTCTGTCTGTCTCTCAAATAAATAAAATATTTTTAAAATATGGATGATGTATTCAGGTTAGAGGGTGACGGAGAACCAGTCGCTGAGCATGGTGCAGCTGCCCTCGGTGGACAGCAGCGAAGGGATTGTATGAGTTGAGCTGTGTACTGGACATTAGGTTGTGCCCATGCTGGACTTCTCACAGTGGGCCGTGGTCATGTGCTATGTGGTGGTGGGCATGGGAGAGGGGTGGGGGAGGGCAGCACGCCATGTGGCTGGTTGGGCATTTCAGGACAAGGGCATATGCAAGGCAGTGGGGGACTCAAGGGGAAGACTAAATCTGAAAGTGGTCCAGGAAGGGGGTCTAGGAGAAACCTCCGAGGGAAAGAGCTTTAAAAACTGCCTAGCCATGGGACGGGCAGAGAAGGAGGAAGGGTGTTTCAGGAGGAGCAAAGAGCCTGACAGGGACAATGGGTGGGCTGTGTCTGGGGTGTGTGTGTGTGTGTGACAATTGGCATGCATTTAGGGCAGGAATTTGGGAGTGGGTCTGGGACATGGAGCTGGCCAGGAGAGATGGGTAGGGATGAAAACTGCTGCTTCTGCTGCTTCTAGCAAGCACACAGTTTAACCAGTCAAGGGGTGAGTGGGCTGGCATGGACCCCGCAGAGCTAACGTGTTGCTCCCGAGGCTATTGCAATAGCCCTAGGAAGAAGTGACAAGGACAGGAATGGGCACAGACGGTGGGATTAAAGAGTACAGGAGGGACATGGAGAGAATTAGGAGGCAAAAGTCACAGGATCTGGCGACTTGCTGCTGGGAGGCGCCGAGAGTGACTCAGAGTTTTCCAGCAGGGATGACCAAGAACACGGGCAGGCCGAGGGCCCGGAGGGCAGGGATTCTGTGCCGCGCAGGCGAGAGGCGCCTGGTGGGACTCTCAGCCTAAGGGCAAGGGACCTCGAGGACTGGGTGGCCAGGAAGCAGAGGGAGGGAGGCAATAGTCTTACGTTTTAGTCACTCCTCCCTCCCACGCTCCTTGATTGGCAGCTTTCTACCCTCTCCCCATCAACCAGGGGCTGCTCGGCCACAAGGAGTCTGCCCCCCCGGGGCAGAGATGGGGGAGTTTCTTGTGAGGAGCTCATGGGTCCAGGAATCCCAGACTCCTTTCACACACCATGCTCTGACACACTGTCCCGTGGGACAGGGAGGAACCCACAAGCAACTTTTCCCACCCAGGGCCAGAGCTGCTCGGCCAGCCTTGCCACACCCCTCTAGCTGGCTGCATGGGATGACCTGGGCCCCTGAGAGCTCCCTGCTGCTGGGGTCTCACCAGCTTCTGGCTGGGCCTCTTCCCCTCCCCTGGCTCTGGTTCATGAGGGAGATAGGACTGGAGCCACCAGGTCCTGCTGCCTTATCCAGCCCCTGAGTTTACCCACTGATCCGGGGAGGGAAGGGCCTGGACGTGCTCCATGTGGCTGTTTGCCACCAGTCAGGAAAACAGTGATCTTTGTCGTAACAAGCCATTGCCCTTGGATGGCATTGTGCATTTCATTGACTTTGTGGGGTTCACTTTCCTCTGTCTGCACCCAAAGAACAGCCCTGAATAGGGGGAGTAAGGCAGGGTGGCAGCCACACTCGAATATAGGAGAGCTGAGATGGCCTTTGTCTTGGCAACCAGCTCTGCCTCTACCCTGATGGTCAGCATAGGTCGTATTGGGTTCTTTCTCCAGTGACAGCTCCTTTAGGTGTCCTAGACAGGGGGCTAACCCACCGTGGAATATCTCCTTTATCCAAGCACCCGTTTCCTCACGAGGAAAGCTGAGCTTAGTAAAGTTGTCTGTTCTTCCCACAGGCTTTTCAGGCCGTCCTCAGAGGCCTGATGTGTCTGTCCTTAGACATTCTGCTCCCTGCCACTATCAGCATGCCCTTTCATCCCAGGGGAACTGTCCTGTTCTTTCCCCTCTGTGTACATCAAAGTGTCTGGGACTTTGAGGCCCAGAGAATGCAATGGATGCTGTCAAGGCCACACAATTAGGAAACAGGTCTGCAGATCCCTGACTCAGTGCAGAGCCTGGCAGGGAGGAGATATGCAGGGGGTGGGGTGCCCAGAGCTGCTTAGATTCCCCCTGAGGAAGGTCACAGTGTTGGGACCGGCAGGGCCAGAGTGGAGAGTTTATACACTCAGGTTTCATGAGGCTGGGCAGGCCAGATGGGCAAAGCCTGGTGCTAACTTAACAGTCCAGAAGGCCCCACCCATTCCTGTCTGCTCCCTGGTTTAGCAAGGACTCTTTTGGGGGATGCTACTGCCTAACTGTTTCCTTGGGTGAAGACTTTTTTCCCTGGACTTTGGGTGAAGCATTGGCTTGGGGTCGCGGAGAGCTAGAATGAGAAGATCTATCACTGAATGGGATGAGAGAGAGGAAGGCGTTGGGGCTCTTTTGGGTTTCTTTTCTGTTTTCCCTGGATGGCTGGCTCGGAGTTCTATTTCTGATCCACCCCAGGCTAGGGTTGAGGTCCCTCCCTGGAATGTCTGTGACAGAAATTGCCTAGGAAGTATCAAAGATGGGAAAATAGGGGCGGGGAAACAGCAGAAGGAGGGACTTGTCTTCTCCTCTGTGTGGGGTGGAGGACTCTGAGACAGTCCCAGAAATTGGGCAGTGAGCTGCCCTCACCAGATGACAGCTATCTGGAACAACAGATTGTGTGTGTGTGTGTGGGGGGGGGGTGGGGAGGGCAGTGAAGGAGGGGATACCAGGTTCTTCTGCTCATCCTGACCACCAGGTGGTGTTGCTGGGCTCTGGATCAAAGTCGTGGCTTACAATACCTCTTTAGACTTCTCGTCTCTGCTTCCCCTTTTCAGTCTTTAAAAAAATATGTATTTTATTTGTTTGAGGGAAAGAGGGAGAGAAAGAAAGAGAGATAGAGATAGAGAGAGAGAGAGAGAGAGAGAGAGAGAGAGAGAGAGAGGATGGGCACGCCAGAGCCTCTAGTTACTGCACATGAACTCCAAACACATATGCCACCTTGTACAGCTGGCTTATGTGAGTACTGGGGAATCTAACCTGGGACCTTAGGCTTTTCAGGCAAGAGATATAACCACTAAGCTGTCTCTCCAGCCCCAGGATGACCTGGAATTCACTATGTAGTCTTAGGGGGGCTTCAAACTCATGGTGATCCTCCTACCTCTGTCTCCCAAGTGCTGCAATTAAGAGCATGCACCACCACTTGCAGCCCATTTCGGTCTTTTTGAGCTTTCTTTGTGTGTGTGTGTATCTCTCTCTCTCTTCTTCCTCTCTCCCTCCTCTCTTACTTCCTTCTTTCTTTTCTTTTTCCTTCCCTCCCTCTCTTCCTTAGTTCCTGTGTATGTGTGTGTTCAGTGTACATGGATGCAAGGCTAGAGGAAGAAACGGAGTGTCTGCTTCTGCTCTTTCACCCTATTTTATTGACAGCTTTTGTGCATATAGACAATATATCGTGATCATCGTCTCCTTCTACCACCCTCCTTTTTCTTCCTCCTGAGTCCCTCCTCCACAGAATCCCTTCTTTCCAACAAGTTTCTCTTCTATTTCGATATCATAATTTTTTCCCCTCCTATTATGCAGCTCTGGTGAAGGTAGTGCCAGTCACCGGGAGTCCATGAGTACCATGGCCACTTTGTGTCTGGAAGACAGTATTGTAAGCGCTCCTGTCCTTCCTTTGGCCCTTACATTGTGTGGCGGTTTGATTCCAGTGTCCCCCATAAACTTATGTGTTTGGAAAGCTAGGTCCCCAGTTGGTGGCACTTTGGGAATTGGAGCCTCCTGGAGGCAGTGTATTATTGTTGGGGGAGGGCTTATGGATGTTAAAGCCAGCTTCCCCTTGCCAGTGTTTGGCACACTCTCCTGCTGCTGTTGTCCACCTGATGCTGGCCCAGGAGGTGATGTCCACCCTCTGCTCATGCCATTGTTTTCCCTGCCATTGTGGAGCTTCCCCTTGAGCCTGTAAGCCAAAATACCCCCCCCCCCCCCAACAAGCTGCTCTTGGTTGAGTGTTTTCTGCCAGCAATATGAAGCTGATTGTAACACATTCCTTCTGTCACGGTCTCTGAGACCCGGAGAGTATGATAGAGGCACCGAGATAGAGTCTCTTACTAAACTTGGAGCTCATAGTTTTTCAGTTAGGTTGACTGGCCAGTGAGTCCCACAATCTTGTCTCCATCCCCTCCCCCAGCACTGGGGTTACAGGCTTGCACAGCCATGCTTGGCTTTTTCCATGGGTGCTGGGTATCAATCTTCAGTAGTCTTGCACAGCCCTCAGAGCCATCTCCTCCAGCTCTGTCTTTTTGTATTTCTGAAACTTTAGAAAGGTTGCAAATACATACTGCCTGAATTTTATGAAAGCTCCTGGCATGATGGTCCACCCCAAATACTTTCCTGGCCGTCCCACAAACATTTACCTCATAGGAGACAAACATCAACATCAGAAATTGGCATTATTCTCTAATACTCAGAGCCATGGAGTCTCATTGGGAGTCCCCACGAGTACCAAAACGATCCAGTTCAAAATCAGCCAGCGTGTTTATCTGCCATGTCTTCAGCCTGGAAATCTCCATCTTCCCTTAACTTTCATGACCTTGTCACTTGTGAAGAAGATTCCAGGCCATTTAATTTTTAGACTGTGCCTCAGTTTGGGTGGACTTGATGTTTCCTCTTGATTAGATTCAGGTTGTGGCTCTTGTCAGGAATACCACAAAGTTACATTTTGTCCTCAGTCACCGCCTCCCAGGTGCGCGACCTCCACTCATCCCAGTGCGGGTGCTGGAAACTTTGATCGCTTGATTGAAGTGGAGCCCGTCAGGAAAGGCCACTCCCCGCACTTGGGACAGCCACCCCTGCTGCATGTTCAGTTTGGGACAGTGTCCTTCTCTGTAGCCCAGGCTGGCCTTGAACTTGAGGCAGTTTTCCTGCCTCAGCTTCCCGAGTGCTGAGACGACAGATGTGAGCCAGCACGGCTCTCTTCGTCCTTTGTCACTCCTAAGCATGGTGTGGGGAGGTGCTTTGAGGTTGTGAATATTCTATTTTCATCCACCTTTCAGTTTGTACTTGTTATCTCTCCCACAGGAGACTCTCAGAAGCCATTGCTATCACACCGTATTCTGATGTTTGGATCTTCCCCAGTGTGGCCTTTGGGAGCCCCTGGTCCTAATGTCTCTCTGTTCCTCTTGGGTCTTGGGTCTCCTTTTGCTCTGCCCGTCTCTCTTCTCACGCTCGTTCTCTGCGTGTTTGCGCCTTGCTGTTCCCTCCTTGCCGTCACCTGTTCTTCCCTTCCACTCTGCCTACCTCGCTGTGCCTTTTCTTCTTCTGTTTACTTCCTTTCCCTCTCCTCTGCCTTTCTGTCGCTCCTTGCCTCTTCCTCTCTATGGCTTGCTGTCTCTGACCCAGGTGTCTGCATCTCTCAGTGTTTTGTGGTGGCTGCTCCACCTATAATCAGAAGTACATCCCCGACTTGCCCTCTCTGTGGCCACTCTCCCTCCTCAAAACACATAAAATCATCCCCTGTGGCTCTATCTCAGAGCTGGGAGGCTTTGGGAAAAGATGCATGGTGGTGGTGGTTGGGGGGGGGATCCTTGAGAAACCAGACACTTCCAGTACCGCAGGGTCTCTGACCCTGTCTCCGTGAGTGTTTACATGTGCTCAGAAGGGGCATCAGCCACAGCTGTGCCCGGGACAGGGAAAAGTCCGGCTACTGGGTCATTGGTCTGGTTGTGGAGAGACCAGAGTAGAAGGGAGCAGGGAACGCCTCCTATGAGAGATCCCAGTGTGTTTCTTGGCTGGGCTGTGTCTGTGAAGCTTCTAGTATGTTCCCACGTGTGGTTACCAAGGACACACTGTGGGGCTGGGAGAAGGCTCCGTGGTTAAAGGCGCTTGTTTGTAAAGCCTGTGGGCCTGGATTTCATTCCTGAATGCCATGTATTCTAGACACAAAAGTTGTGCACACATCTGGTTTTCAATAGCAGGAAACCCTGACATATGCATATATGCCCACACACACAAATAAATAAATGAAATTTTAAAAAAGGACAAAATGTCAGAGCTGCAGGATTGTAGTGCTTTGCAGAGGGTAAACTGAGGCCTGTGTAAGAGTGGAGCTGTGACTGTCCCTGGGGCTACCAGCAAGTAAGACACAAAGGATGGCTTGGAGGGCTGCAGCTTGCTTCTCATGGGCAAGGATGTACCATTTAAAATAGGGATTTTGGCTGGGTGTGGTAGCACATGCTTTTAATCCCAGCACTTGGGAGACAGAGGTAGGAGGATTACCATGAGTTCAAGGCCACCCTGAGACTACATAGTGAATTCCAGGTCAACCTGGGCTAGAGCAAGACCCTACCTCAAAAAAACCAAAATAAATAAATAAATAAATAAATAAAAATAAAATAGGAATTTTGCTGCAGAGTGGTGGCATAATTCTTATAGTCCCAGCACTTGTGAGGTGGATACATGAAGATCATGAATTCCAGGCCATTTTGGGCTATATAGTAAGATCCTGGCTCAAAGAAATAAAATCAAAAAGGACATTTTTACCATACCTTATTTCCACAGGATAGCAGGTAGCTTTTTGACAGAGCACAAGCTTAGTGTGCACAGGCCCTGGGTTTGACTGCCGGCATATATTTTATAATGTAAAAAATAGAAAACAGGGGCTGGGGAGGTGGCTCAGCAGTTTCAGGCACTTGCTCGCAAAGCTGGCCAGCCTGGGTTTGATTCCCCAGCAGTGATGTAAAGCCAGACACAGAAAGTGGAGCAAGCGTCTGGCATTCAGTTGCAGTGGCCAGAGATCTTGGTGTGCATACATATGCGCGTGCACACATGCAAATAAATAAAAATGTATTTTAAAAATCATTCCGTGTCTATGCAGCTTAAGAGCCTGGCAGAATTCCTTTGCGAGAGAAATCCCGGTCGTGCTTCCCTGAGGCCGGTGTTGACTGGGAAGGGTCTGGGAGGGCCTTTGGGTTATGGTTACATGGGGTTAGGCTGTACTGAGCTTGCTGGAACCTGGGGCCTTTCACATGCTAGACAGGTGTTCCATCCTGGCCCAGTAAAGCCACACATTTGAACTTTGTGTGCTGACTGCATTTTTTGACACCCTTAAAATGAAGCAAACAGAAAGAAAATGATGGATGGAAGCTATACAAGGGCCCGTAATCCCTTGGTGTTGGGAAATGCAGTCACTCTTTTGGGTTCTATCCAGTGGCGCTGCTTGCCTTGGAGTTTGGCATGGGTTCTGTCTCCCCCTGCACCGTTTTCAGACCCTGGGTCCTCTTCCCTTTTCAGCCTCATGAAGAGATCTTCCCTCTGTGCGTCCTGCCTACTCCCCCTCTGCCCTACCTGGTCTGACCTCTGCGCCTTTCTTCCCACAGCCAGAGGATCTGGAGGCCCCAAAGACCCACCACTTCAAGGTGAAGACCTTCAAGAAGGTGAAACCCTGTGGCATCTGCCGCCAGGCCATCACCCGGGAGGGCTGCACCTGCAAAGGTGAGGAACCCACGAACTACGGCCAAGGGAAGGGGCGAGTTGGGCCCAGGGCAAGTGGGACCCCCGTGGGGCACATCCTCGGTCTTCTGACCTGCGTCTGGCTCTCTCATCTATTGGATGATGCTGAGCACCCTGGATGGCAATGTGTGGTGGCATGAGATGGCATGTGGCAGGTGGTGGATGGCAGGGAAACGGGGGAGATTGCAAAGGGGGCGAGGGGCCCAAGGTGTGGATGACGTGCAGGTAGCTTGTGGAGAGCGTGTGGAAGATAGGTGCATGGGATGGGGTGGCATGTAGAAGGCATGCGGTTGGTGTGTGGCAGCCGTGAGGAGCCTTTGTGACAGGTGGGTGAGGGTCACATGGGTGCCGTGGAGATTGTGTGGCGGGGGAAGCATGACAACGTGTGGAAGGTACATGGTTGGTGTCGCAGGGGTACTCGCTGGGACAAAACCCCCAGCCAGAAAAAGCGTGTAGAAGGAAAGGGTTTATTTTGGCTTATGGTATCAAGGGGACACTTACTCAGGCCGGGGAAAGCATGGCAGGAGAAGACAGCTGGGCGTCGCTTCTCCTCATCAGCAGGAGGGAAAGTAAACCAGCTGGGACTGGGGAGTGGGGCTCGGTCATAAAACCAACAAAGCCCCACCCCAGTGACGCAGCCCCTCCAGCAAAGGCTCCATGAGCTGGGGAATCCGGTCTAAGGCTTGATCACCAGCGCGTGAAGCTCCCGAGGACATTTCACATTCAGATCACCACAGTGGGTGTGGAGAAGGCATGTGAAAGACATGTGGAAGTCACATAGTTAACGTGTGGAAGGTGTGTAGTAGCATGTGGAAGGCATGCAGGTAGCATGTGCCTGGTAGCACTTGGGACTACTGCCAAGAAGCCAGGCGCTCCTCTTGGGGTAATCTGAGGTACTTTGAGAGTCCCCACATTGGCTGGCTGCTCAGCTTTTCCAGTCAGTCTCGTCATGTGCTTTGGAAGGGCCTGAGGTCTGGCCCTCCCTGTACCAGAGACCCAGCTGAGCTGTCACAGGTCACGGGGGGGGGGGGGGAACCGGCTCTGTAGCAGTCATGGTGACCCCACTGAATGTGGAGGTGGGAGTGTTTGGCTGGAAGTGGTCAGTGAAGTTTGTTCCAGGTGAGGCCTGAGTGGTGAAGGTCAGGTCTGTACAGTCTGCGGGTGTTTGCAATACCAAAATCAGCCACGTGGTGTCAGCCTCCTCCCAAAAGGTTCCTGGTGGGCATCAGGGAAGCTAAGGACTAGGATTGCTGAAGGCAATGGTTCGCAGTTTTAAAATTTTTATTTATTTATTTGCAAGGAGAGAGTGAGGGAGAAAGAGAGAGAATGGGCATGCCAGGGTCTCTTGCTTCTGAAAATGAACGCCAGACAAGTGCAAGCCACTCTGTGCGTCTGGCTTTACGTGGGTGCTGGGGGATCGGAGCCTTTGCAAGCAAGCGCCTTAACCACTGAGCTGTCTTTCCAGCCCGGTTTGCATTTTGGTAATATAATAAATAGCGTCCATCCTGCCCTGTACCTCCAGGTCTCATAATTTAGTTTCTGTCTCCCTCCATCTCCAGTTCCTTCCTTCTGGTGTCTGTGTCTTCCCTCACTCAGCAAGCATCCAGAGGTTCTGTGATCGGAGGACGCGGGAGGCAGGGGTCAAGGGAGTCCTGGGATTCCTTGTGTGACCTTGGGAACATCTCTGACTTGACTTAACTTGAGTGTTCTGATTGACAAGACACCAGGTTTCTACGAGCAAGCTTCTAGGTTCACCCGGATTCCAGGCTAGCCCTGCCAGTGTGCGGTGGAGGCAGTGGGAGGCGTCTGTGAGAGGAAGGCTATGGCTATGCTCTAGCAACACCACTAGGTGTCAGCACTGGGCCATGGAAGGCCAGCGAGCAGGCCTAGCAAGGGAGGAGGGAAAAGCACTCCTGCCTCTGAGGCCCCAGGTCCACCTCCAGCAGGAGGACTGGGCTCAGGCCTGGGGCCATTGGGCTCACTGGTTGGAGATGCAGGAAAGAACAGACTCACAGACTCTGTGTGGAAGCAGGAGGTTGTGGTGGCTTGAGGAAGGTAGACCTTTTACCCATCGCATTCTTCCTTCATTTACCCATCCCATACCTCTATTCATCCATCCATCTATCCACCCACCCACCCATTCACTCTCAGCTCCCACCAGCTCCAAGCTTCTATCAATCCATTCCCCTATCCCGACCATCGCCCATCCATTCACCGCTCTCCCGTCACTCTCATATATCCATTCATTCTCCCCACACACTCATTCAGCCACCTAGCCACCATCTGTCTCAAGCACCTATCCATCCACCCACCCATGCCATCTGTCCATCCACCCGACCACTCACACTATCCGTCGCATCCATCTAGGTCACTAGATATGGCTGTACAAGTTGTCCCCTGGTAGAGGGGCTGTGGTGGAATAAACTCCAGCCTACATCTTATTCACCGAGCTCAACACAGAAGGTTCCCTGGGCTGCCTGTTTCCTACCGGTCTTTGAGTCTTGCCTCTTAACATAGTGAGCACTTGGATCAGTGGCTGGGCAGCTGTCTGTGGACTGGGGCGTGGAACAGCAAGGCCCAGAACTCATTCTCCACAGGGCACTTCTGCCATAGGCAGCCGCCGCGAGGAACCTTGGGTTTGAACACAGGGCATTAGCCATCTGCTTCCCTGGGCCTTAGGATCCACTGTCTCTCTCCCCCCTTCTTCCTCTGTTTCCTACTTGTCAGACAGCTGCATGAGCTGGAAAGGAGTCATAGGGGACACAGAGTGGAACCCTGGTTGTAAGAGACTCAAAGATGGACGAGGGGGTTGGGGAGCCACAACAGACATCTTTGTGGCACTTCCCAGCTTTAGCCTTAGTTTCCCGTTCTGCAAATCTGGAGGCTGGCTAAGGGCGCCCTGGGGAGGGCCTGCAAGATTTGCTCTTTGGGAGTCTAGTCTGTGCAGGCTGGTGTGTCAACCTCTGTGTGCCCATGTGTCTTCCGGTGCTCTGTAGGCCTGACCTGGTGCTGAGTGCTGGCGCTGACCCCTCGCTGCCCTGGGAGGACACAGTCAGGTGGTCACGGAACCTGGGACGAAGCAGGATCTCTTTGGCTCAGCAAAGATCTTGTTAGGCTTCAGCAGCGAGGGAAGGGGTGTGCTGGAGAGGTCTGGAGGGATGTACAGGGTTTCCCACGGGTCCTGGGAGCAGTGCTGTAGGGGAGACCCATGAATATTGGGGGCAGGTGGCTTAGAGGGAGGCAGGATAGACTCGGAGCTCTGTTCAAGAGTTCTCTCAACTGGAGCAGAATGCCCACGTAGGAGCCCAAAGGCTTCCACGTGGGTCTGGTATGGGGTTCAGCCTTAGGCTACTTCCTCTCTCATGCCTTCTGCTCAGCTTGGAAGCAGGAAGCAGTCACGTCACCTGTGGATGCTCGGTCAAGCCTGTCTAGAAGCCCTCACTGGCTGGATTTGGGGAACCTTGTTCCAGGGAACCCTTCCCCATGACCTTCCTGGGGACCCCAGCTTCCTTCTTGTACCCGAGGACCTCTTAGAGTCATCATGGGCTTCCTGTTACAAGGCTGGAAGACCCAGCTTGTCCCTGTCCGGCTGTGTGACCTTGGTGGAAATACTTCACCTCTCTGGGTCTGATGTTCCCTCTCTATGTGAGAGGTTGGAGTAGATCTGAAGCTCCGAACAGGTCTCCCAACAAACTATGCTGTTGCTGGGGGTGCTTTAGGGACCCAGAAGGGCAGGAGAGAAGTGAAATCTAAGGGAAGGCTAAGGGCCACGGTGGTGGAGCCCCATCCTCTTCAATCAGACCAGCTCTTGCTTTAGGAGTTAGATGCAAGTCAGTAGACGGGTGTAATATTATTTTAAAAAATATATTTTTTAAAATTTTTTATTTATTTGAGAGCGACAGACACAGAGAGAAAGACAGATAGAGGGAGAGAGAGAGAATGGGTGCGCCAGGGCTTCCAGCCTCTGCAAACGAACTCCAGACGCGTGCGCCCCCTTGTGCATCTGGCTAACGTGGGACCTGGGGAACCGAGCCTTGAACTGGGGTCCTTAGGCTTCACAGGCAAGCGCTTAACCGCTAAGCCATCTCTCCAGCCCAAAAATATTTTTATTATTTGCAAGGAGAGAGATAGAAGAGAGAGAGGGAGAATATGAGCATACCAGGGCTTCCAGCCATTGCAAATGAACTCCAGATGCATGCTCCACTTTGTGCATCTGGCTTTATATGGGTACATTGAACTTGGGTCATTATAGTTTGCAGGCAAGTGCCCTAACTGCAAGGCCAGTTCTCCAGCCCAGTGTAACATGTTCTGCTCTTGGTGGGGTGTCATGCATTCAAACCCCAGCTGAGCCTGGCTGGCAAGAACTTGGGCAGCTGCTTTATTTCTCTGAGCCTTAGCTTTCCCACCTTTAAAAATCTTTAAAATGAGCCAAACAGCAAGACACTAGGGTGCTGGGGGATGAAAGGAGGTACTATATAGAACCCTCAGATCAGAGCCTGCCCATACTGTCAGCCTGTCCACACCTGCCTCACACAAGCCCATGGCAAGCACTTGAGCAGTTCAGCTGTAACAAAGAGTTTGGGAGCTGTCTATGGTAGTGCACGCCTGTAATTCCAGCACTCGGGAGGCTGAAACAGGAGGATTGCCATGAGTTTGAGGCCGGTCTGTATCATAGAGTGTTACCTATCTCAAATAGTCAAAAATCCAAACCAAAACAAGAAAAAGGAAACTTCTGGGAGCAAGCCCAGTACCTGGTGCTCAGTGCCAGTAATCTTAGCCCTTGGCCAAGTCAGTAAGAAGGAGCTTTCGTGTGTGTGTGTGTGTGTGTGTGTGTGTGTGTGTGTGTGTAGACTTTGTTTAAAAAAAATAAAATCAACTGGATTATCTGGAAAGATTCTTCTTTTTAAAATAGTTTATTTATTTAAGAGAGAGTGACAGAAAGAGAGTGAGAGAGAGAGAATGAATGGGCATGCCAGAGCCTCCAGCCATTGCAAACGAACTCCAGACGCATGCGCCACCCTGTGAATTTGGCTTTATGTGGATACTGGGGAATCAAACTCGGGTCCCTAGACTTCACAGACAAGCGCCTTAACTGCTGAGCCATCTCTCCGGCCCCATAGAAGGCTTCTTCTTGCTGATTCTTTGGAGGCACGGTGTCCTAAGAACTTTCCTGCCCCGAGATAGCTGTACTCTTCAGTGGTCCCAGAGAAACAGGACCAGAGGGATGTGTGTAATTAGAGATGGAAGGAACGGAAGGGAAGGTGGATGGATCGGTGGCAGGAAGGATAGAAGGGTGAGTGGAAGGGTAGATAGAAGGATGAATAGTTGGATGGAAGGATAAAAGAAAGTATAGATGAAAGGGTGGATGAATGGTCAAAAGAAAGGAGGGAGAGATGGAAGGAAGGAAGGATGGATGGTGGGTGGATGGATAGGTAGGTAGATTGATTCGATTTTAGGGACTAGCTCATGTGGCTGGCGGCATGGCAAGTTGTGACTGGCGGGTGGGCTGCAGAGAAGTCCAGACACAGTGACCGGGCAGCATTCTCTCAGCCTTAAGCTGACTGGGCGAGGCTCACCCACACTGTGGAGGTTGCCCGCTTCTGTTCAGAGTACACTGATTTGTACTTCAAAAACATGTACCTTGGCGGGCTGGAGAGATGGCTTAGCGGTTAAGCTCTTGCCTGTGAAGCCTAAGCACCCTGGTTCGAGGCTCAATTCTCCAGGACCCACGTTAGCCAGATGCACAAGACGGCGCACACGTTCGTTTTCAGTGGCTGGGGGCCCTGGCACACCCATTCGCTCTCTTTCTATCTGCCCCTTTCTCTCTCTGTCGGTCGCTCTCAAGTAAATACATAAAAATAAAAATAAAATCATGTACCTTTAACTGTTGAGACATTTAACCGCTGAGACATCTCTCCAGGTCATTGAGGTCATCTTAAAAAAATACATTTGAGGGCTGGAGAGATGGCTTAGCGGTTAAAGCGCTTGCCTGTGGAGTCTAAGGACCCTGGTTCGAGGCTCGTTTCCCCAGGACCCACGTTAGCCAGATGCACAAGGGGGCGCCCGCATCTGGAGTTCGTTTGCAGTGGCTGGAAGCCCTGGCGCGCCCATTCCCTCTCTATCTGTCTCTTTCTCTCCCTCTCTCTGTCACTTTCAAATAAATAAATAAAAATGAACAAAAAAAAACTAAAAAAAAATACATTTGTGCTTAACCACTAACAAAAAAATTTGAAAAAAAAAAAAAACATTTGCAAGCCGGGCGTGGTAGCGCACACCTTTAATCCCAGTACTCGGGAGGATCGACGTGAATTCGAGGCCACCCTGAGACTACATAGTGAATACCAGGTCAGCCTGGGCTAAAGTGAGACCCTACCTTGAAAAACAAAAAACAAAAAACAAAACAAAAAAAAAATTGCAGAAACTTCTAGAATAAAGTTTGACTAAATAATTTGGGTAACAGGATCTAGCCAGGCTGACACACAACACTAGCCATTGCATACCTGCCGCCCAGGCTGTGAGCAGGGCCCACTGAAGTCTGCAGCAGACAAGGGATCTAGGAGGCGCTGAGGCCTGGCCAGGCCTGGGGATGATGGCTGGGTCAGGTGCATACACTGAGGCTCTGCGCTCATTTTCTGCCCAGGAGGAAAAGGCCATTTAGATCCCAACAATGTGGGCTTCCTGTGTTCCCGGGGCCAGAAGCCACCCCAGCCCAGAGCCCTACAGCCCAGCTGAGGATGGAGTGAGCCAAGGGTGGGGTTGGGACTAGCTCGCCATCCTGCTGGTCACTAATGGCCCTCCCACAGAGGCTCCATAGGGCCACACTGGCCCTGCTGGGCAGAGAAGGGTGACCACCTGTGGGCACAGTCTGCCTGTCCAGGGCCTCACCTCACAGGAGGGTGCTGTGGGTGGTTTTGTGCTTTCAGAGCCCTCCAAGGAGTGGGGAGGCCATAGTCTGCCCAGGTGGGGTGGACCTTGACATGTGCTGTGTCTGTGGTTTCCAGGCAGTGGAAAGGACCTCAGGAGACAGATGTCAGGGTCCTGTTTCTCCCTGCACCTCTAAGCCTGCAAAGAGAATGTGTCTTAGAAGAGAAAGTTTCCACCAGCCCCAGGCCAGCTTTTCCACAGCTGGAATGAGTCTTCCGCTCTTCCATGGGAGGGAGAGGGCGGCGGTGACTGAGGGGTGCTTTGTCTGTCCGTGCTGCAGTAACAGTTGCTCAGGCTGGTAATTTACAAACTACAGACATCTGTACCCACAGCTCTGGAGGCCCGAGATCAAGTCACTAGCGGACTTGATAGATAATCCTGAGGGAGGGCTTGCTCCCAGGTGCTGTGTGCACCTGAGGGGACAGTAAGGGACTGGCTTCCTCCGTGTGGCGAGAGTGGAAGGGCCTGGGACCTCTTAGCAGTTACAGAGAGCTTAGGTCCCAGCACAGGGTTCAGGAAGGAGACACATTCCAATCACAGCAGGGAGGAGGGGGTGTGTGGTGCAGGCTCTCCTGCCTGTGAGATCGCTGGGACCCCTCTGATCCAGGTGTCTAGAACCCTGAGGCGAGGCAGACAGATGGGTGATACCACAGGGCATGGCTGTGGTGGGGGTCAGGCCACTGGAGTGATCCAGCCACAGCTGCTGGGGCCAGAGCGAGCGTTCCAAGAATTTCTTCATGTTTGTAAACATTATGCCATCTCATGACTGCAAGGATGCCAAGTCAGAGCAGGAATCTGACCAGAGAGGAGGAGTTGACTTGCTCTAGGTCACACAGCAACAGCATCGTGTCAGCATGGGAACTCAGGTCTTCTGAGTAATAACTGTGGCCACCGGTAACGGACACACTGCTGACCATAGTTAGCCAGCAAGCAGAGAACTCCTATTTACTTCCATCTCACCACCCAAGGTTCCCGTTAGCCACAACCAACAGCGGATCCAAAAATGTTAGATGAACGTCCCAGGAACTAGCGTTTGAACTAGCTAGTGAAATAGTGTTTGGGGATGACGTATTGTTTCGATTGCTCTGTTACTGTTACCCAGGATGCCCAGGGGACTACGCTACCGCGCCCCACTCTATAGTAACCGACCCCTGTGAGGTAGATGCTAATATCAGTCCCACTGTGCAGGTGAGGAAGCAGAAGGTCACAGCGGGGAGGTCACTTGTCTCAGATCACATAGCTGGGCGAGCCAGCTCGGCTGCAGAAAGGACCAAGTCACTGCTACTCTGGGACCCTGCTCGTCCACCCATAGGCTTGGTTGCTGCTGATGGTATGGGCGCTGACCAGCTCCCAGTGTCCTGACTGTCCCCTCAGCAGGACCTGGAGCCCAGGGAGGGCTTGTCTCACCCACGGTGTCTTCTCTGCAGCCCCAGAACTCCAACTTTGTCTAGGAGTTTCAGCTGGGCACAATCCTGACAGTTTAAAGGACACTGTGCCACATTGACTAAGGTTGTACTTCTGGCGGGGGGCGGGGGGACAGGCAGGGGATAATAAGTTGCCACGGGGAAGCATATGGGAGTTGGGGGGGGCGGAGGTGGGAGCAAGCCATAAAGAAATTCCAAGGAGCTGAGGATTCTGGGAGTGCAGGGAAGGAGGGACCATCTCTGAATGCCTGATTAGATAGGGAGGGACGATTTGAACTGGACCACAAAGGACATATTTGAGTCCTCCATTGCAGACTCGAAAAGCCTATCTGGGGACGTTGATGTGGCAGGAGCACGGGCTGGGGATAAGAGTGAGACCAGGCTGTGCTGAGAAACTGAAGGGCGTTATAAGCAAGGGTGTGGTGTGCTGTGCTTGGCAGTGGCCTGTAGATGGATGGGGCAGGAGGCTAACAGGGAGAATGGGCACAAAAAAGGGTGTTGGCATGAACTGGTGTATGGTGGGACCTGGCATTCCATAATGTCTTTGGAGTTTCTTTCTGAGACAAGACGATGGAGTGCTTGACAAGATGAGAAAAGGAAAGGAGTTAGGAGAGGCACATGTGGAGGTGGGACCCAGGAGATGGCTAGTGGTATTGGGTCCCAGCACCAGCCAGCACTGGCCCTGCTTTCTGAAGGATCCTGGGCTCTAGCTTGTATTCTATTCATCTTACTGCTACTGGACCTGGAGGTTTAAATTCAATACAGAATGGCTCTTCCACAGTATGAGGGCCAGGAGTGTGTGAGTGACTTGGTGGGGTGCTTCTGGCTCAGGGTCCCTAGGGGCTAAATCAAGGTGGCTGCATGATCTTGTAGACCCGACGGGGGCACGGCCCACCAGCCTGGCTCCCTCATAGACCAGGGGAGCTGGCTGGCTGCTAGAGTGTCCTTAGGATAGAGCGATTGGCTTCCTTCAGTGACTGGGACTTGAAGTCACACTGTCTATTATGGCTTTACCTCAGAAGTCACACGCCATCAATAGAACTCTATTGGATCATGCTGAATTTCCATCATTGTGACAGAAAACCTGAGATAACCAACTTACAGGCAGATAAGCTAATTTTGGCTCAATTTCAGTCTCTGATGGCTCGGGATTGTGGTTACACAGACATGGCAGCAGCTCATGCTGGAGGAGGCCTGCTCACCTGTAGTCAGAAGCAAAGAGAATCAGGAAGGGGCCAGGCTCCCAGTATCCCCCTCTGGTGACCTAACTTCCTCCTTATGCCTGGGTTCATCCAACTTTCTTCCCTATGTCAAACAAAATACAGCAGAAAAGCACACACTTATCTTGCTCACACTGCAGGGGCATCCGTCATTCATGGCGGGAGGGCGTGGCTGGATAGGGTGGACCACCATAAGGTGACCAGAAGCAGAGGAGAATGCCTGTGGTGTGTGGTTTTCTCTTTCTCCTCTTATTCTACCTGGTCCCCAGTCTCTGGGATGGACTGCCCACATAACCCCTTGGTTAATCCTCTCTGGAAATACAGACAGACCTACCCAGAGGTGTGCTTGATTAATCTCCAGGGGCTTCTCCAGCCAATCAAATTGACATCAGCCCTAACTCCTAAAGGGTCCACCACCTCCCCATCGCATGGGGAGAGGAAGGGTTTGATGATCTGCTGATCCACCGAACCTGAACACACTGACCTGCTTTTGGTCATCAGCCCTAGGCATGAGTTCTCGGAGGCTGGCTGCCGCAGTTTCCCTTCTTGTCCCATCCTCAATCTTGCATTGGTCCGGCACACCCGCCTGGCTGTGGGTCACAGGCCAGTCTGCACAGGCAGTGGGCCTTCCTCTGAACTGCACGGATGATGTCAGGCTCTGGGGTCTGCGGATGCGGCCCTAGCTGAAGAGGCGATGGTGTGAGTGAGACAGGCAAGCTCCACTCTTGAAGTCCGGAGAGTCTAGCGTGGGCAGGTAACGTGGCTGGAAGCTACCCAAAATGACTTCAGACTGTGAACTGCGCAGACAAGGAGCTGGTGAGGGTGCTGAGAAAGACTAATGGATGGATACCCACTTTGATGTGGGTGGTCAGAAAAAGCCTTATGAATAGGAGCCAGCCTTGAGTGGATTCCTGGGGGATAAGAGGAGCTCAGTCCAGTGCCGAGTGAAGGTGAGGATGGAGGTCCCAGGGGTGGGAAATGTAAAGGCCCCGTGGTAGAAAAGAGCTTGTGTTCTGGGAACCATCAGCAGTGTGGAGGGCAGACCCTGGAGCAGGACACGTTTCTGATGATTCTCATTGGGCCCTAGTGTCTAGACTGAGGTGGGAGGTCTGCAGTGGACAGTTAGGGAGTTCTTTTGGTTGAATATGAGGTGAGGTGGTGGTGGGGGGAGGGGACTGAATTAAGAATGGCTGAGAGAGAGTGAGGTGGGGGTGGTTAAATGGTGGGGTGCACATAAGGCTCCAGGGGAGACAGTTGGGTCCAATTCAGTGACTATTTTTTAAAAACATTTATTTATTTGAGAGAGAGAGGGAGAGGGAGGGAGGGAGGCAGGCAGGCAAACACAGAGATGCTATGGGTGCACTAGGGCCTCTTGCCATTGCAAATGCATGGGCATCTGGCTTTATATGGGTACTGGAGAATTGAACCCAGGCTGTCAGGTTTGGCAAGCAAGCACTTTTAACAGCTGAGCCTTCGCTCCAGCCCTCAGTGCATACTTTTAAGTCCCTACTCAGAAAGAGAGATGTACAGAGGGAGTGAGAGACAGGTCCCCCACGCCTTGAAAAAGCTCCCAGAAGACAGTGGGAGTCAGGGCTTTCCCAGTTCTCTCTTCAGAGATCCATGACCCCAAAGAGGACATGGGGGCGGGGCAGGAAGGCTCTGATGTGATAGGAACACCTGGAAGGGAGGGAGCTCTCACCTGGATGGGGGTGAGTAAGCGGTCTGTGGGGGTGCCTGTCATGTGTGGCAGGGGGTGAGGTGGTATTCTGTCCCTGAGCTGTGCTGGGGGCAGCCAGGGTCAGCTCAGCCTTGCTAGGACCTGGTTGAGTCACAGGCCTGAGCTGGGGCCAGGACCAGTTGTGAAATGGTGAGACCAAGGTGACATCCCAAGCTTCACTGGCTGGCTTGTGGGGCGCCCTGGAGCCTCTAGATGGGCTGGGGTTTCTGGACCTCAGACCCCCTGTGGAGACCCGTGGCTGGAAGCCGGACCAGGTGAAGTATGGTAGATCAAATAGCAGGGGTACTGGAGGTAGGGGCTGGTGAGGATTTGGGGTGCAGCCTCTTTCCTCTACCTGTCTTTAACAAGGGTTATGCAGCAGGACCAGGGTTAGGGAAGGGAGTTTGAGGGGGTCGGACAGGAGCGCTCGAGTCAGTGCAGAACCCAGCTGGAAGAACCTCACCCACCCGTGGGACCGGCTCCTGAACCCTCCAAGGAGTGCCAAGGCCCTGGGGGGTGGGGCGGCATGGCTGGGGACATTCCAGGCTTTGGGAACCTGATAGGAAATTTGATTCCAGCTTCTGGTGGTGGGAGGAGAGCAAGTTCTGTGTGTGTGTGTGTGTGTGTGTGTGTGTGTGTGTGTGTGTGTACTTTTACTTACACGCAGGAACTTTTTGAGTGTCTACCCACGTGTCTGTGTCACCGATCCGGGGGGGCTCCGTGGCCTCAGTGTGAGTGAGGCTGTTTGCACGCGGGTCCTGGGCCCTGGGGAGCGTGCGTGGGGGCCGAGACTGGCGGTGCCCTCGGCCCCGCTTGCTCGCCGCCGGGTGTAAGGCGAGAGGCAACCCCCCCCCCCTCCGCCCCGCTAGCTCCAAGGCGGGCCTGGCACAGGGCCTGGGTCCCGGGCCACCTCGGCCCTGGCGGGGCTCCAGCGGGGTCCGCGCACGCCCCCACCCCCGGCTCCCGCCGCGCACCCCTCCCCCTCGCCGCTCCCCCTCCGCGCGCGCGGGGGGCCGGGGTGGGAGGAGATTGCGCCCGAGTTTCCATTTCATACCTCGCGGCTAAAACTTTCTTTCTGTCTCCCTCCCGCAGTCTGCAGCTTCTCCTGTCATCGGAAATGCCAGGCCAAGGTAAGGGGCGGCCGCGGAGGACCGGGGTCGGCGGCGGCGGGGGGTGGGGTGGGGGGGCTCGGGAAGAGGGGGGGGGTGAACGGGCGGCGCCCCTTCTTTGTTTATGCAAAGCGCCCGGCGGCGGGGGGCAAGGTGAAGGCGCAGGCCCGGCGGGCGGGGCGGGGCGGGCTCGGCGACCGTGACCGCGGCCGGGGGCGGGGCGAGGGCACTGCGCTCCCGCCGGCCGCCGCGCGGGGCCCCGGCTCGGAAGGAGCTCGCGTCCGCGGGGCGGGGTGCGTGCCTGCGGGGCCCGGGAGCCGTCGGGCCAATGCCCTACCCCTTCTTAATCGGCCAGGGCCATCTTTTGGCTGCTCCAGTGTTTCTTAGATGCTCTTGCTTAGAGTGCGGGGGGGAGGGGGGGAGAAGGGAAACTGAGGCAAGAAGAGTGGAGCAGTTGCTGGCGGAGTTCCAGCTAAGAGCCCTCGTAGGCCTGGGCAGACAGGGTGATGGGTCAGATTCGGGGGGAGGATCTGGGGCGTTTGGCCAATGGGGGTGGTTGTGGTGCCGTGAGTTTGGAAGAAGGTGTGTGCTGGAGGAGTGGCTCAGCTATGCTCTAGGACATCTCCCCTCTCCTGTAGGGCACTGCCTTGCCCTCCCCTTCCTTGTCTTCGCTTCTCTCTCCTCTTTCTTCTCGCACCATCTCCACCAGGCGACCCGCTCCCTGCCCTTTCACCTGCTCCGGGTGTTCACACTTGATCTGGGCAGTGGCTCAGGGGTGGAGCAGGAAGGGGGCGGAGCCTTCAGCGTTGGAGGTTTAGGGTTAGGAAGTGCCCATTACCTGGGTGGCCTTGGGCGAGTCCTGGACCTCACTGAGTCTGCTTCATCCAATAAGAAAGCCACCTCCTAAAGGCGGATTGAGCTAATGCTGCGGATGTCCAGCAAAGTGCTGGCGCGGGATAGGTGCTGGAAACCTATTTGATGAATATCACCTGTTTCCAGTGAGGGTCGGCGGTGGTAACTTTGGAGAAAGGGTACTGATGGAGGGGCAGGTTTGGGAGGGGTTCCCTCCTGAGAGATCTTGTATACAAGCCGCAAACACTTCTTCCTGGGGGGTGGGTGTCTCCCTGCATGTTAGCTTCAGGTGCAAAGGGCCTGTGGCATGCAGTAGGAATGTGGCCAGGATGGCTTCTGCTGTTATATCCGGTCCTTTTGGCTCCCTGGGCTTTATAAAGGCCTTGCCATTGGTAGGGAGTTTTGTGTTTCTCTCCAACACCCACCAACTTGAGTACATCTATCTAGGTGGGATTTTTCTGCCCCTAATCCCCAAAGTCCCAGATCTCTCTCTCATCTGTCCCTTTCCCACCCCTTTCCTGTCCCAGAGTCTCTTAGTAACTGTGAACATTTGTGCTTTAGGTCTTAGAAAGATGTGTTATCTGATTTTATTCTTGTCATCTCCGAGGCTGGAAGATCAGGTTGTCTCTCAGGTGGGGAAATTGAGGTACCAGAAGGTTGACTATGGTTTCAAAGCCCCTTGTTCCTGAGGACATTTGCCTACCCTTATCTGCCCCTTCCTTAATGTTTTATCTCTTGCAAGCAGCAGGAGATAGTAAAGAAGATAAGGCTCTGAGCTTCCATGGGAAAAAGACTGAGTTGAAGGACTAGGTGGCCCAGAGAGACCCAGGGAGGTGGTAGCCCTTGTTGCACGTGGAGCCAGAGGGACATCAACGGTGACTCTTGGGGTGTGGCCTGTCTGGCGATTCTCATCTGTGCTGGGGGCTTGGAAGCACCAGAGGGCAAGCCATTTTTTCCTGCCCAGCCGGGAGGCCAAGCAGGAGGGGAGTAAAGGGGAGTGGGCCGGGCAGGGCAGTGCCATACAGATGAGGCTCTTTACAGGGTTTTCCTCCATAGGAAGTGTGATCTCCTGGTGGTGTGTGCTCCACCCAGCTGGCAAGACTCTCCCTGAAACCACAGCTCGCACTGCAGCCCTGCCTTTTCCTCCTGCCAGGAAGGGCGGGAAAGGGAGCCTAGCCCCAGAGACAGTTGAGCTCTGTGCTCTGGGTTTAGAACCGTATCCACTCAGTGGTCATTCCGACTTGCCCCTACTTCTTTTTAATTTTAATTTTTAATTTTTTGTTTGTTTGTTTTTCAAGGTAGGGTCTCACTGTAGCCCAGGCTGACCTGGTATTCACTATGTAGTCTTAGGGTGGCCTCGAACTCACGGCGATCCTCCTACCTCTTCCTCCCGAGTGCTGGGATTAAAGGCGTGCGCCACCACGCCCGGCTTGCCCCTACTTCTTGATGGATTCACCGAGCAACTTTCGAGCTCTCTCCCTGGGACGGGTGCTGTTTTGAGGCAACCAGGCAGATAAGAGGGTTAGGCTGGGGTAGCCCAGGGGACTTTATGGAGGAGGTGTGGTGTGAAGTGGGACCTAAATGATGTCACTGTTGATGAGAGGAATGGAAAGAGCAAGGGCAAAGGTCCTGAGGGGAGACAAGCTAGGAAGGTAGGTGTCTAGAATGCAGTGCTTACTGAAGAGTCTTAAGCATGAGACACACGGTCCGATTTCCATCCTGCCAGGCTGTGCTGGCCTTGAGCAAGGACAGGGGCCCAAGAAGCTGGAGCCCACGTGACACTGGATAGTGGCTTAGCCTGGAGTGCTTGCGGAAAGGCGGTAAGAAGGGATAGATCTGGGGTACATCCCCAAGCAAACCCCAGAGCTCTGCTGGTAGGTGGGATGTTGGACTCAGGATGACTCTTCAGACTTTGGTCAGAGTGACAGGGGACAGGAGTCCTTCACTGAGGTGGAGAACTGGAAGACCACTCCAGGGGTTCCTGCATGGATTCTTTCCCCAGCTCTTCCTCTCCCTCATCTGGGAGTCTCTCTTTTTCTCTGATACTGACCATCCCAAATGCAGTGCCACCTTCTTCTGCAGTTTGGCTGGAGGCTTGAGTTCTGCAGCCACCAGGGATCGCTGGATGGAGGGGACTTCTGGGCCAGGACCATCGGTGACTGCAAACGCAGCACGGTGTTCCATTCTTTGGCATGGGAGACAGACTTTTGAGTTGAAATACTGATGGCGCCAGTAACCCACTCTGTGACTTTTGCCAAGTCACTAAATCCGTTTCCGCATCTGAAACACAGTGGTTATGGTGGGGTCTACATCGAGAATAGTGACCCAACTTAAGGAGCTAAGTTGAAACTTCTGTGCTCAACATAATGGCCCGGATACCCATGACCTTGCAGTGCCTGGCGCTACCTACACAAGACCATTATAATCGGAGGAAAAGATGATGACATCAAAATAAAAGAGAGACTGATTGAGAGGGAGAGGGGACATGATGGAGCGTGCAGTTGTGAAAGGGAAAGTGAGGGAGGAGGGAGTTATAATCGTTTATTGTCTATAATTATATGGAAGTTGCCAATAATAAAAAATAAAACTTAAAAAAACCCCAAATTCTGTGCTCAAAAAGTTACTAATCTGGGGAGCTGGGGATGTAGTTCCGTTGGTAGGTGCAGTGCTTGCCTAGAGTACGTGAAGTCCCGGGGTTTGATGACCAGCTCTGCATATATCAGATGATGTGACACATGCCAGTAAATTATCAATCAGGAAGATCAGAAGTTCAAGGTCATTCTCAGCTACCAGTCAGTTTGAGGCCAGCTTGACAGCCTCTCTAAGAAAGAAAAAGGCACTAAATATTGACGTACTCTAGTTTATTTTCTTTTTAATTAATTAATTTATTTATGACAGAGAGAGAGGGGGGAGGGAGGGAGAGAGGGAGAGAGGGAGAGAATGAGCATGCCAGGGCCTCCAGCCACTGCAAACAAACTCTAGACACATGTACCACCATGTGCATGTGGCTTACGTAGGACCTGGAGAATGGAACCTGGGTCCTTTGGCTTTGCAGGCATGTGTCTTAACTGCTAAGCCATCTCTTCAGCTCTAGCTTATTTGTCTCACTGTCCCTTACTGCATGAAAGGTGGGGAGAACCTGGGCTGGCTGTCATGGGGACATCAATGGGAGGTTCCTGGGTCATCAGAGAAGCGTGTCCAGAAGTCTGTTCCCTGCACATGACACCTGAAAGACAGCTGTGGCTGGAGATCTTGTCCGTAGGTTGGAACTACCCGGATGCTTTAAGATGGGCACGCCTCTGCAAGGTTTAGACTAGGCACTGGGATTTGTCAAGTGGCAGGGCCATTTCTTCTTACACAGTTTGTAGACCCTAGCCCTGGACTAGAACTTCCACTGCAAGGAAATGGAAACTTGTTCTCAAGATGACTGGTACACAAATATTCATGGCAGCTAAATTCACAAGAGCCCCAGACTGGAAAGGACCCAAACATTTCACACCGGGTGGACAGGTAAACAAACGGTGATGCAATTGGATAAAGCAATGCTCCCGGGTCATGGAGAGCACGTACTTACTCTTACGCACAGTGGGGTGGATGCGGCTCTGAAATGTGGTGATGACGAGAGAAGCCAAGAACAGAAAAGACACACCTTGGACCATCTGTTTAAATGAATGGACAAAATTCTGGTGGCAAGGGCCAAACTAGTGTATACTAGGATTGAGGGAGGGAGGGCAGTGGAAAGAGGAGCTGTAGACAGGTATGGACAAGTGTTTTTGAGGAGCAGAACTGATAGTTGTCCAGGTATGCTTATATACTTGTCAAAATTTTGGGCTCCTCCCAACACCTTGAAGGCTGAGGCAGGAGGATAACAATTTTGAGGACAACCTGGGCTACATAGACTAAATCAAACAAGCAGACTACTTACTAAAAATTCCCCTCCAAATTCATTCTCTTAAAAGAGATGTAACACCACACCTGTAATCCTAGCTCCTGAGAGGCTGAGGCAGAAAGATTGGGCGCTTGAGGCTAGCCTGGGCTATATAGGGAGATCCTGTTTCCAAAAAAACCAAACCAAATAGACAAGCTATCAGAAAACAATACCTCCCCCTAAGGTCCATCCAGCTGTACTCTTTAAAGTGATATATTCTCACCACTCCATCACACCTATTAATCCCTGTGCTTGGGAAGGTGAGGCAGAAGGCTTGTCATGTGATCTAGGATAGTCTGGACTACAGTGTGAGACCTTGTGTCAAAAAATAAAAAAAAAAAACAAAAAAATAGAGCCGGGAGTGGTGCCACACGCCTTGAATCCCAGCACTCCTCAGGAGGCAGTGGTAGGAGGATCGCCCGTGAGTTTGAGGCCATAGTGAATTCCAGGTCAGCCTGAACTAGGGTGAAACTCTACCTTGAAAATCCAAAAATCCAAACCAAACCAAATACATAAATAAATATTTTTTAAATGGGCTGGAGAGATGGCTCAGTGGTTAAGGTGCTTACCTGCAAAGTGTTAAGGACTGGGGTTTGATTTCCCAGTAACCAGGTGGCACATACATCTGGAGTTCATTTGTAGTGGCTGGATGTCCCGATGTCCTCATTCTTTCCTTCTCTCTCCCTTTCCTTGCAAATAAATAAAAAATATTAAAAAACAAACAAGCCACAGACACAAAGGGATTCATTTTATTGCATATAAATGACATCTTAATAAAATTTATTTAAAGAAAATTTCTCACATGAGTTTCTTTTTCAGACCCTCCCCCACTTTTGAGACAGGGTTCTGAGTGCCGGGATTCCAGGCCTGAGCCACCATGCCCAGCTGCAGCCCCCTTGAGGCTCATGCTTCTGAGATCTGCTTTCCTGGGAGCACCCAGCCACTGGCATGTCCCTCACAGTCCTTCTGGGTTCTGAGACTCTTGCTTTTTCTTTCCTTTTGTTTTCGGGGGGGGTGGGTGTCATGTTCTTAAGGTATAAATCACATAGTTTACCACCCACCTATTTGCAATGTAACATTCAGTAACTTTGTGTGTGTGCCCAGAGTTGTACAAATTACCATGGTCAATTTGGGCATGTTTTCATCATCTCAAAGATCAACCCCAAGCCTGGTATGATGGTTCACACCAGCAGTCCCAGAGTTTAGAGGGCTGACACAGGAAGGCTGCCTTGAGGTCCGGGCTAGTCTGAGCTGCCGAGTGAGAACCTGTCTAAAAAACCAAATCAGAATCAATATAACAACCAAAGCAAAGCCATCAACCCTCCAACCTCCCAGCCCCTTCCCAGCCCTAAGCAGCCTTGAATCTACTTCCTGTCTCTGCGTGTTTGCCTCCTCTGGAGGCTTCCTGTGAGCAGAGTTATGGAGCATGCGGTCTTCCTAGCGTCAGTGTTTCAAAGGACTTCCATGTTATTGCTGCATTTTTTCCCCTTGATGGCAGAAAAGTCTTCCTTTCTATGAGTACACCGTATTTCACTCTTCCATTCCTCAGTTTTGGATAGTCGGGTTATTTTTATCTTGGTTGTTAGGAAGAATGCTGTCATGAGCAGTCATGTTCATTTTTTTTTTTTTTCATGGATATATGATTTCAGTTCTCTGGGGTGTGCATACCTGTGAGTGGAAATGTGGGGGTCAACAATCGCTCTTTGTTGTTTTTTAAATTCATTTTATTTGCAAGCAGAGAGAGGGAGAGAGAGAAAAGTGGGCACTCCAGTCACTGCAAACCAACTCTAGATGCATGTGCCACTTTGTGCACCTGGCTTTACAATGGTACTGGGGAATTGAACCCAGGTTGTTAGGGTTTGCAGACAAGTGCCTTAACCATTGAGCTATCTCTCCAGTCCTAGCTCAAAAAATTAGGGCTGGAGGGATGGCAAGTGCCTTAACCGCTGAGCCATTTCTCCAGCCTTATGTTTAACTTTTAGAGAATTTAGAAATTGTTTTCCAGGGTAACTTGTATTTGTTCAAGAGGGCTATATTAGTTACTTGGCACATTACTGTGACATACTGCCTGGCAGAAGCAGCTTAAGGGAGGAAGGACTTGTTTTGGCACACAGTTTGAGGGCATGTAGTCCTTCATAGTGGGGAAGGCATGGTGGCTGGGTCCGTTGGCATAAGTCACCTGCTCTTCACATCTTGGTGGCTGGGAAAGCAGAGAGCTTGGGCAGGAAGGAAGTGGGCTTAGAATCCTCGAAGGTCCACCCTAGGCAGCCACCAATGTTTTGCAACATTCAAAACAGTGCCACCAGCTGGGGACCAGGTGTTCAAGCACATGAGCATGTGGTGGTGGGGAGGAGGGGATTTTTACATAAAAGAACGCTGTAACAGCCTATCCAAAAACTGGGTGACTTAAACCAATAAAGTCTTATTGTCTCACTGTTCCCGAGGCTGTAAGTCCAACTCCAGGTCTTGTCAGGGCCGTGATGCTTTGAAAATGACGGGGGACAGACACTTCCTTGCCTCTGCTCAGCTCCTGTTTGTTTCCGCACCAACGGGCTTGTCGATGCGTCATTCTGACCCTCCGTCTTCGAGGGCCCTTCTTCCTGTGTCGTCACGTCATCTTCTGTCCACGTCTGTTTCTGGGTCATCTTGCAGTGAAGCCCACTCATGTGATTGCATTTTACTCAGTCACCTTTGTGAAGACGCCATTTCCATATGAACTGGCAGACAGAGGCAGAGGTGGAGGCAGGAGGATCCGAAAGTCAAGACCAGCCTAAGCTACATTGTGAGACCTGTCTCAGAATAACAACAACGAACAAAACCAAACCCCACACAGACCATGTATGTGTGCGTGATTGGAATTAGAATCTCTTTCTATTTTGTTAGTTGTCTTTACCCTTTTTTGAGGCACAAAAGTTTCCTTCTTTATTTACTTATTTTGAGGTAGTCTCACTATGTAACCCTGTATGACCTCAAACTTGCTGTTTTATCTTTCTGCTTTCTACTGATATTATTGGTATCTAACACCAATCCAAGCTAAAAGTTTTGAATTTTTCTTTTTCTTTTATGGCCTGTGCTACTGATGATACCTACAAATCCATTGTCAAATCCAGGGTTATGAAAATTGGGCCTTATGTTTTTCTAAGGGATTTTAGTTTGGGATTTTATTATCTCTGTTTTTAAATTGGAGTGTTTCTTAAATCAAGGCTTTAGGATCTTCTGCACATGGTCATGTTGTTTGTGCACTGAGATAGCTTTGTTTCTTCCTTTTCAGTTTGGGTGCTTTTTAATTTAAATTTGTTATTCATTATTATTATTATTTTTTTTTTTTTGAGGTAGGGTCTCATTCTAGCCCAAGTCGACCTGGAACTCACTCTGTAGCCCCTGGCTGCCCTCAAATTCAATCTTTCTACCTCAGCCTCTTGAGTACTGGGATTCAAGGGGCATGCCTGGCAAAATTATTAGTTTTAATTAATTAATTTACTTTTTGTTCGAGTCTCTTGGATGCATCTACTAATACAGCATTGGCTAATTATGGCAAGGGCAAGTGTCTAGCCTCGTTCCTGATCTTAGGGAGAAGCACTCTGGTATGTGACCGTGATGCATGTAGTGTTAGCTGAAGGTTTCAGAGATGCCCTTTATTAGGGGAGGGCATTTCCTTCTATTTCTTGTTGGTGAATGTTTTTAGTTTGTGCATTGGCCCTGGGTTTTGTCAAATGCATTTGGAGATGATCATGTGCTTTTTATTATTTATTTATTTTTCTTTTCTTTTCATCTCTTTCTTTCTTTCTTTTCCTTTTTTTTTTTTTTTGTCTTTCTAGGTAGGGTTTTCCTTTAACCCAGGCTGTCCTGGAATTCACTATATAGTGTCAGGGTAGCCTTGAACTCATGGTGATCCTCTGCCTCCCAAGTGCTGGGATTAAAGGCGTGTGCCACCATGCTCAGCAATCGTGTGCTTTTGAAATTCTATCAGTAGAGTTGGAGAGATGGCTTAGTGGTTAAGGTGCTTGGCTGCAAAGCCAAAGTACCTCTGTTCGATTCCCCAGGACCCACATAAGCCAGATGCACAAGTTGGTGCATGCTTCTGGAGTTCATTTGCAGTGCCTGGAGGGCCTGGTGCACCTATTCTTCCCCCCCTTTCTTGCAAATAAATAAATAAAATTTAAATTCTATCAATAAATATTTCATGAGTCTATCTCAGATGTTGGGACAACTTTGAATTTCTGGGAGAACTCTCATTTAGTCATGGTATATAATTGTTTGTAGATGTTTTGGATGAAATCTGCTACTATTTTTGTGAGGATTTTTGCATCTATAAGAGAGATTGATATGTAGCTTTATTTTTATTGTAATGTCTTTGTCTGATTTGGGTAACAAGATATATTGACTGAAGAGTGGAGTGACAGGCATTTTCCACTTTTTGTAGCTGCTTTTTAAAAATTTTCTTAATTTTTTCATTTTGTTTTGCTTTTGAGACAGCATCTCACTATGTGCCCAGACTGTCCTGAACCCTTGTACTCAAAAGACCCTCCTGTCTCATCCTTCCATGTGGCTGGGATTGTCGGTATATGCTACCATGCCTGTTCCTTTTTTCTTTTTGAAGAGTTTGTGGACAATTGATGATGATAGTTCTTTAAGCCATTCAGGTCTAGGCTCACTCAATCTTTCTTTTTGTTTTTTTGAGGTAGGGTCTCACTCTAGCCCAGGTTGACCTGGAATTCACTGTGTAGTCTCAGGTTGGCCTCGAACTCATGGCGATCCTCCTGCCTCTGCCTCCCAAGTGCTGGGATTAAAGGCATGCGCCACCACGCCCGGCTCATCACTCAATCTTTTTACTTGTTTTAGATCTGATCAACTTTTTTATTTCTTCTTGGGTCAGACTGGGTAGTTTGTGTCTTTCTGGTTTTTTTTTTTTGTTGTTGTTGTTGTTTGTTTGTTTTTCAAGGTAGGGTCTCACTCCAGCCCTAACTGACCTTGAATTCACTATGGAGTCTCAGGGTAGACTTGAACTCTTACCTCTGCTTCCTGAGTGCTGGGATTAAAGGCATGCATGACTATGCCTGGAAGTTTGTGTCTTTCTAGGAAACTTGTAAATTCATTATAGTTACCTAGTCATCTTTTGCATGAGGTTGTTCATGGTGTTCCTTCCTTCATCTTTTTATTTCTGTAGGGTCCGTCGTGATGTTACCTTTTTCACTTTCAATTCTGGTCATTTGAGTCTTCTGTTTTTCTTGGCCCCTCTAGCTGAAGATTTTTCAATTTTGTCCATCAATTCAAAACCCCACCTTTCTTCCCTCCCTCCCTCCCTCCCTCCCTCCCTCCCTCCCTCCCTCCCTTCCTTTCTTTCTTTTGAAGTGGAGTTTTACTCTAGCTAAGGTTGATCTGGAATTTACTATGTAGTCTCAGGGTGGCCTCAAAGTCATGGTGATCCTCCTACCTCTGCCTCCCCAGTGCTGGGATTAAAGGCATATGCCGCCACCCCTAGCTTTATTTTTCCTTTTTCATTCAACACCACTTATTGAGGGGCCTGTGCACAGTGGCTCCCCGAGTCCTGGAAGCGCCCCACATGAAGCAGGCGTGAAACCACACTGCGAGATGGGAGCACTGGGGTGAAGCGCCTCTCCTGGCGTGCTGGGGCTGTACCAGTGCAGGTCCCAGCACTTGCTCCAGCGCCCGATGGCCCTCATGTGGGGGATCATTCTGCTGAACGCAGGGCCTGTGACCTCGGTGAGTCCACTCCATCGGTAAGAGAAGAGCCTTGGGTCAGGGCTCCCTGCCAGTGAGCATCAGTAGCCCCAGGCTGGCCTCTGAAGTGTGCTCCCTCATCCCGGTACGGATTGGGCCTGCTGGAGGAGTATTCCATCACTTCAGGTATCCCCGTGACTCTGAGACTGTCCCTCACAGCACCTGAGCAACCTATGTTGCCCTTGGAAAGCTCCTGATTCCTCTGCAGGTGGCCCCAGGAAGTGTTAGCACTACAGGGATCTTATTCTCCTCCTGTCTGCTTTGTCTGGGGCTGGGGTCCACGGTGAGGTGGACCCTAGATACTATTTTCTTTCCTATATGGGAAAATATACCCCCCCCCATCTACCTACTTCCTCAAGGTATTTTTCTTTTTTTTTTTCTTTTCTCATTTTTATTAACATTTCCCATGATTATAAAAAATACCCCATGGTAATACCCTCCCTCACCCCCCCCCCATTTTCCCCTTTGAAATTCCATTCTCCATCATATCCCCTCCCCATCACAATCATTCTACTTACATATATATAATACCAAGCTCCTAAGTACCCTCCTCCCTTCCTTTCTCTTCCCTTTATATCTCCTTTTTAACTTACTGGCCTCTGCTACTGAGTTTCTTTTCCTTCTTACACAGAAGCCCAATCATCTGCAGCTAGGATCCACATATGAGAAAGAACATGTGGCGCTTGGCTTTCTGGGCCTGGGTTACCTCTCTTAGTATAATCCTTTCCAGATCCATCCATTTTTCTGCAAATTTCATAACTTCATTTTTCTTTACTGCTGAGTAGAACTCCATTGTATAAATGTGCCACATCTTCATTATCCACTCATCAGTTGAGGGACATCTAGGCTTGTTCCATTTCCCAGCTATTATAAATTGAGCAGCAATAAACATGGTTGAACATGTACTTCTAAGGAAATGAGATAAGTCCTTAGGATATATGCCTAGGAGTACTATACCTGGGTCATATGGTAGATCAATCTTTAGCTGTTTTAGGAACCTCCACACTGATTTCCACAGTGGCTGGACCAGATTGCATTCCCACCAGCAGTGTAGAAGGGTTCCTCTTTTTCCACATCCCTGCCAACATTTATGATCATTTGTTTTCATGATGGTAGCCAATCTGACAGGAGTGAGATGGAATCTTAATGTAGTTTTAATCTGCATTTCCCTGATGACTAGTGACATAGAACATTTTTTTAGATGCTTATATGCCATTCGTATTTCTTCCTTTGAGAACTCTGTATTTAGTTCCATAGCCCATTTTTTGATTGGCTTGTTTGATTTCTTATTAGTTAACTTTTTAAGTTCTTTGTATATCCTAGATATTAATCCTCTATCAGATGTATAGCTGGCAAAGATTTTTTCCCATTCTGTAGGTTGCCTCTTTGCTTTATTCACTGTGTCCTTTGCAATGCAAAATCCTTGTAATTTCATGAGGTCCCAGTGATTAATCTGTGGTTTTATTGCCTGAGCAATTGGGGTTGTATTCAGAAAGTCTTTGCCAAGACCAATATGTTGAAGGGTTTCCCCTACTTTTTCCTCTAGCAGTTTTAGAGTTGCTGGTCTGATGTTAAGGTCTTTAATCCATATGGACTTAATTCTTGTGCATGGAGAGAGAGAAGAATCTATTTTCATCCTTCTACAGATACATATTCAGTTTTCCCAGCACCATTTGCTGAAGAGGCTGTCTTTTCTCCAATGAGTATTTTTGGCATTTTTATCGAATATCAGGTGGCTATAGCTACCTGGACTTACATCTGGGTCCTCTATTCTGTTCTATTGATCTACATGTCTGCTTTTGTGCCAGTACCACACTGTTTTTGTTACTGTGGCTCTGTAGTATAGGTTAAAATCAGGTATGGTGATACCACCAGCCTTATTTTTGTTGCTCAGTATTATTTTAGATATTCGAGTTTTTTTGTGATTCCAAATGAATTTTTGGATTGTTTTTTCTATTTCCATGAAGAATGCCTTTGGAATTTTGATGGGGATTACATTAAATGTGTAGATTGCTTTTGGTAAGATTGCCATTTTCACAATATTGATTCTTCCAATCCAAGAACAAGGGATGTTTTTCCACTTCCTAGTGTCTTCTGCAATTTCTGGCTTAAGTGTTTTAAAGTTCTCATTGTAGAGATTCTTTATTTCCTTTGTTAGGTTTATTCCAAGGTACTTTATTTATTTATTTATTTTTGATGCAATTGTGAATGGGAGTGATTCTCTGATTTCATCCTCTGTGTGTTTGTTGTTAGCATATATGAAGGCTACTGATTTCTGTGTATTTATTTTGTATCCTGCTACATTGCTGTAGGTTTTGATCAGCTCTAACAGTTTGCTGGTAGAGTCTTTAGGGTCCTTTATATATAGAATCATGTCATCTGCAAATGATGATAACTTGATCTCTTCCTTTCCAATTTGTATCCCTTTTATGTGTGTCTCTTGCCTTATTGCTATGGCTAAGACTTCCAGAACTATATTAAATAAAAGTGGGGACAGTGGACACCCTTGTCTTGTTCCTGATTTTAGTTGAAAAGCTTCCAGTTTTTCCCCATTTAGTAATATGTTGGCTGTAGGCTTGTCATAAATAGCCTTTATTATATTGAGATATGTTCCTTCTATTCCCAGTCTCTGTAGGACTTTTATCATGAAGGGATGTTGGATTTTGTCAAACGCTTTCTCTGCGTCTAATGAGATGATCATGTGGTTTTTGTCCTTCAATCCATTTATATGATGTATTACATTTATAGATTTGCGTATATTGAACCATCCCTGCATCTCTGGGATAAAGCCTACTTGGTCTCAAGGTATTTTTGTGTGTGTGTGATGGGATCTCATACAGCCCAGGGGGGCCTCAAACTCTGTATATATGTCTCCAGTGGAGGATGACTTTGGACCTTGTATTCTTCTGCCTCCTCCTACTCGCAAACCTGAGATTACAGGCATGTACTACCACGTTCAGTTTTATGCTGTGCTGGGGATTGAACCCTGGGCTTCATGCATGGTAGGCAGGCACTCTACCAACTGAGCTACATCCTTAACCCCCTCAAATTCCTTCTGATGTAACAGTATGGGACACACATGCAGGAGTCTTGTAGTCTTAGAGTATGTTGTGTGCTCACACACGTCTCCTCTCCTCTGTCCCATTGATGGTGGTGACTGGCTTCTCATGTTCCTGGACTGTGGTTCCCAAAAGCTCTCTTGTTTTTGGATATTTCTGATTCTGGGTTATGTAGACATCACTTAAAGGTTTGTTGTCTCTGAGAGGGCTTAGAAGTTTGGAAGGGAGAGGGTGGGGACCCAGAACAGAGAGAAGCACTGGGAAGACTGGCCTGGGGCTCACCAAGTAAGGTTGCCAGCAAGTCTGGAGATCTACCTATCTACGCTTTCCCTGGGCTGGGACTACAAGTGAGTGCTATTAGACTCAACATTTTTTTTTTTTTTTTCCCCTGTGGGTTTCAGAGATTGAACTCAGGTTCTCATGCTTGACAGGAAAGCTACTTTGGTGACTGAACCATCTCCCTAGCTGAACGTGGTGACATTGATATCTTACTGGTTATGCAGACCTCGAGAGGCTGGTATGAGGATTAGAAAGTATGCAGGTGAAATCCTGGTATATGATATGGGCCCTTGCTCAACAGATGATTCTTGCTGTATTATTCTGAGACCCTAGGATAACAAAGTGCTGAGTGCCCCCAAACAACCTAGTGCTCAGGGCCCCACGAGGCCCACAGTAGCAGGCCAGGGCACCTTCCGCTGACTGCAGCTGCCTGCGGGCCCGCAGCCTCCCCCCTGGTGTGTCTTCCTTTTTGCTCCACCCTCTGAGTGTGTAGAGGCCCCTGCCCCCACTTTCAGGGGGGTTGCTGCTGTCCGGCTTGATGAGTGACTAGGCTAGATGTCCCCTGCAGCGGACAGGTGGGTGGATTTTAGTGGGGGGCCATTAGGAGGAGAGGAGGGTATTATGTGCTGGGCACAGAGTGAGTCACCGATTAACATCCTGGCTTGTTTCTACTGGCACTTGACTGGGGCACCCAAGCGAGGGTGCCAGAGGTGCCTAGGTTCAAACCAGGTTCTGTTCGACCCAGCGGTTAGAAGGTGGGGAGGTCACTTCTGGGTCAAGCATGAAGGGAGGGGCAGCAGAAAGCTCCAGTGCCCCTTGCTATTCATGGAAATTCATCAGGCTTGGATTCCACCCTTGGGACACAGCTTGCGAAGATCCTGTGTCTTTGAACACCCAGTCCGATGCTCACAACTGCAAGGTAGCAGGTAGGAAAGGCAGAAATGTGATCACTGGGGCTCGGAGTGGAAGGAGCCTGGGATAGTCGCATGGCCAGTAAGGCAGCACGGAACAAGGACCCCAGACTTGAAGAGCGCCTGCGCAGACGCTTGGCTTGGCTCGCTTTCTTCCACGCTCACTAGCGGAGACACTGGACAAGTTGCATAGTCTCTTTGTGACTTGAGTTTTTGATCTGTGAGAGGTCTGGACTCACAGATTATTGTCCGGATTAAATGAGTTAATGCATATAAAAATGCTTCGAAGAAAAGAAAAATGCTAATCAACTGTTGCTGACATTCTGCTGTGTCCCGGGGTGGAGGCTGCAGCGGGGTTGGGTGAAGAAGGGCAGTACTGGGAGTGCCAGAGAGATGGCTTAGCGGTTAAGCACTTGCCTGTGAAGTGTAAGGACCCCGGTTCGAGGCTCGATTCCCCAGGACCCACGTTAGCCACATGCACAAGGGGCTGCACGCGTCTGGAGTTTGTTTGCAGTGGCTAGAAGCCCTGGGCTGCCCATTCTCTCTCTTTCTCTCTATCTGCCTCTTTCTCTCTCAAATAAATACATAAAAATAAACACAAAAAAATTGAAAAAAAAAAAAAGAGCAGTTCTGGCTGGCTTCTGGTGCTCGGGGCTAGACGAATGCTACCGAAAGGTCCTCGCTGAGCTGGCCTGTCTTGGGAGGTGGTGAGATCTCAGCAGCCGTCTTGTGTCTTGAGGAAGGCTGGCCTGGAGGCAATCAAGGTCTCTGGTTTTAAGATACAGAGAGGATGACAGTCAAAGTTGATTTCTTTCCTGCCCCCTTAGCTTACACCAGAGTGCCTGGGGCCATTTTCTGCAGTGAGTGACTTTTCGCTGATAGGCTGGGGTCTTACCCACAAGACTGGCAGGACTGTGCGGAGGATGAAGTTGGTCAGGCATTGAGACTGCTTTGCCCGGCACGGACGGTGGCCAGTGACTTGTGACAGGGTGACTATGCTCATAGGATGCTGGGTCTGGCTGTCCGATGATCCCAGAACAGAAACACCCGTGTCCCCGACGCCTGGGCCAGGTGTGTTTGCTACTCTCCCTGGGGGGGGGGGGGCTGTGCCCTCTTAGTCCAGGCAAGCTTGCTGGGTACCTGGGGACTCCTGGGGGGACCTTCTTGGATTGAGCTCTTTCTACCTAAGGACTTAATCTTTTACTGTCTTTTGGTTATGAGGGCCCTAATCTGTGTCTTCTTACCTCTAAGGTATTTTTTCTTTCACCTTTTTAAAAATGTTTTTTTCTGATTTTATTTATTTATTTATTAGAGACAGAGAGAAGGCGAGGGGGGGGGGGGGAATGGGCACGCCAGGGCCTCTAGCCTCTGCAAACAAACTCCAGATGCATGCGCCGCCATGTGCATCTGGTTTATATAGGACCTGGAGAATTGAACCTGGGTCCTTAGGCTTCACAGGCAAGTGCCTTAACTGCTAAACCATCTCTCTAGCCCTTCTTTCACCTTAAAAAAACTATTTTTTTAAATTTTTTTATTTTTGAGGTAGGGTCTCACTCTAGCCCAGGCTGACCTAGAATTCACTATGTGTAGTCTCAGGGTGGTCTTGAACTTGTAGCAATCCTCCTACCTCTGCCTCCCCAGTGCTGGGATTAAAGGCGTGCACCACCACACCTGGCTTTTTTTCTTTTCTTTCTTTTTTTTTGGTTTTTCGAGGTAGGGTCTCACTCTGTCTCAAGCTGACCTGGAATTCACTATGTAGTCTCAGGGTGGCCTCGAACTCTCGGCGATCCTCCTACCTCTGCCTCCCAGGTGCTGGGATTAAAGGCGTGCACTACCATGCCCGGCTTTTTTTCTTTTTTTAAAAAATATTTTATTTGCTGGCCGTGGTGGCACACGCCTTTAATCCCAACACTCAGGAGGCAGAGGTAGGAAGATTGCTGTGAGTTTGAGGTCACCCTGAGACTATATGACTACATAGTTAATTGCAGGTCAGACTGAGCTAGAGCAAACCCCTACCTTGAACGCCCCTTCAAGAAAAACCCAAACCAAATAAATAAAAAATTAATTAATTAATTAACTTATGAGTGTGAGGCAGAGAGCAAGAGAGAGAACGGGCATGCCAGGACCTCTAGCCACTGCAAACAAACTCCAGATGCATGCACTACCTTGTGTATCTGGCTTATGTGGGTACTGGAGAATTGAACCTGGGTCCTTTGGCTTCACAGGCAAGCACCTTAACCACTAAACCATCTCTCCATTCCCCCCTTCTTCCCCTTTCTAGAAACAATGTTATTTTCAGGTGAAATTTGCAGAAGTGGGAAGTGGTACAGAATTTCCACTCACCCTTCACCGCATCGTATTGACGTCTTGCACGGGCTCAGTCAGGTTGTCAAGATGGCGAGGCTCACGTGGGCCTGATCCTACCAGCACATCGGCCAGTGTTTCCCCTGCTGCCCTGTGGTGCAGAACACATGCCATGCAGTGCCAGGGCCTCACGTCTCCTTAGCCTCCAGCTCCTGACAGCTCCTCTTGCGTAGCTTTGGCCATGTTGAAGGAAGGCTAGAAGAAGTTCCTCTTCGGTTTGCTTGATTTTCTATTTCTACCAATGGTGAGGACCTGCCGCTTGTTCCCCATCTGTTTATGTCCTCCACCCTCAATCTGTGCCCACGTGATCTTCACCCTGTAGGTGACCCTGTAGGCTTGTGTGCTTTTCCCTCAGTCACACTGACCCAGCCGTGGCGAGGGAGCTCCTTGAGGTTGTAGGAGGCTCTGTTCTTGTCTCTGTAGTACCAGCCAGTGGGCACCCAAGAAAGATCCATGTACGTGTCTATTGAGGAACTTCTTTTCAGGGGGGTGTTGGGCTGGCCAGCAGTCTACAGACTCTGGCATGGTCGAGGCCTGTTCTTGAGGAGGAATTTCTTGTTGTCTGAGAAACCTCAATGCTTGCTCTTGATGGTTGAAAAGATTGGCAGGAGGTGCAGCCACCTGATGGAAGGTCCTCTGGAGACTCATGTAAGGTCGCTGGTTGTAGATGCCATCCACTTCTTTAACACGCTGTCACAGGCAGCACCTCCCAGACTGTGTTTGATTCAGACACCGAGCTCACCAGCATATTGACTGACTCTTGCTGTAGCAGGTGTGTCCAACCCATGGCCTGCAGGCTGCTGGCGGCCCAGGGTGGCTATGAATGCAGCGCAACACAACATTGTCAGCTCACTTAAGAAATTAGGAGTTTGTTTTTTTTTTTAAACATTTTTCTTTCCTTGGCAACTTGATTGTGTGATTCTCGAGTGTGAACTGTGTAGATGACAATGTTGTGTGGCAATATCAAAAGGTTGTACCTTCGGGGCCGGAGAGATGGCTTAGCGGTTAAGGTGTCTGACTGCAAAGCCAAAGGATCACGGTTCAATTCTCCGGGACTCACGTAAGCCAGATGCACAAGGGGGCGCATGCATCTGGAGTTTGTTTGCAGTGGCTGGAGGCCCTGGCGCTCCCGTTCTTTCCCTCTTTCTCTGTCTCTCTCTCCCTCTTTCTTTCAAATAAATAAGTAAATAACAAATATATTTTAAAAAAGGTTGCACCTTTGAGGAAGTGTGAGAGCCATTTCACTGTGACCATGTGTAGAGGTGGAGGGGTGGGGTCCAGGATTGACTTGGGGGAGAAGTATGAAATTCTGGTCTAGTCCACGATGGCATCAGGACGGGGCTTGTGAATCTCGCTTTGAGCTTGGACCAGTTCCCTTGCGTCCACAGAATGGGATGAGTCCTATTGATTTTAAGTGCGTGTGGAGTCAGCAGGCTCACAAGCGAAGGAAGAGTGAGAATGCCCTTCCATCGGGCACATCTTTAGCTACTTTTAGTCCTGGGGAGGGACTGTTACTCTTTCTGGGGATACAGCTGGGATCCCCTTCCTTTCCGAGGGGGCTGAGGTGCTCTCTCAGTTCCTCTCTGTGGTCTGATCAGCCTGGGAGAGGGAACTAGAAGAGACCAAGGTGGTTAGCCACTGAGCCCAGGCAGGAATTGCGGCCACAGGGTAGGTGTGTGCAAATGTGCCCATATGCAAGCATGAGCAAGATCCCAAGGTGACAGTGGGTAAGGTAGCTGCAGAGACAAAGGGTCTGCTGGGATATGACCCAGTGGGAGGGCCACCCCTGCAGTTCTTTGGGCTCCTGGGAGAGGAAGAGGTGGGCTGGGAAGGTGGTGTGGGAGTGGGATGCAAGGAGTCTCGTAGGGGTTGGGGAAATGGCTCAGTGGTTACAGGCACTTGCTTGCAAAGTCTGCTGGTCCTGATTTGATTCCCAAGCATCCATGTAAAGACATTCATGGCAGCTGGAGACCCTGGCGTACTCCTCTCCCCACACATGTGCAAGAAAACAAAAGATACCTTTTGAGGACTGAAGATATGGCTTAGTGGTTAAGGCACTTGCCTGCAAAGTCTTAAGGAGCCAGGTTTGATTCCCCAGGGCCCACATAAGCCAGATGGACAAGGTGGCACATGTGTCTGGAGTTCATTTGCAGCAGCTAGCGACCCTGGTGAGCCAACTCTGTCCCTCTCTCTCTGTATCTGCCTCTTTTTCTCTAAATAAATAAATGATACTTTTTGAAAAGGGGGGGGGGCTTCATGTGAAGGGGAAAACCCTAAATAGATCGTAAATACTCCACCACATAGCGCTCTGACATCGGTATTAGTTACTTTCATGTTGCTGTGACCAGCATTCCTGAGCCTGTGACAGCAGCTGTCACACATGGCAGACCAGGAAGCTGGGAGTGGGGCAGGAACCAGCAGCCGCTCAGCCTTCAAAGGTCAGCTCCTGGGGTCTACTTCTCCCAGTCAGACCCCACCTTCCAAAGGCTCCTCACAGCCTCTCACAACGCCTCCAGCAGCGGAACACACCTCAAGCCACTTCCTGCCCCTTCTCTGAGTGTCAGCGGTCCTCCTGCAAGGCGAACCTAATGCTTAGGTAGTTGGAGTTTCAGAGGAGGGATGGGCAGCAGTCATGAAGGGCAGCCAGGTGGTTCTCTTGGTTTCCAGTGTTAGCGTATGTGCAGCTGAAGTGGACACGGTTTTCTTGGTTTCCACAGAGGACCTTCTATGAAGACAGGAGGGAGCTGAGTTAGCTCTGAGATGGGTCTCCCAGTGGGAGAGTCTGAGAGAGACTGCGCTTCCCTTCACTGGGATTCTCAGAGAAGAAGGGGTCGTGTGTGGCCATGTGTGGCTGACTCTGCCCCTTAACAGCATGTCATTCTCTGCCTGCTTCCCCTGTCCTCCCCATGAGTTCGGGCTTGGAGGTGGCTGACAGGGAGACGGGGTCAGTTTCCATGAGCATCTTCAGACAGTGGGTTTGGCCACTGCTGCCTCAGTTTCCTTGTCCGTGAGACAATGATGGCGGGAATTGTATCTGGCATGCTGGGCTGCTGGGAAGAGCTGGGTGCATGGTGCTTGTGTGGGTTGGGGCCCACTCCTTGCTGGGTGACCAGTGGCCTCTGTGTGCAGCCGCTTTCCTAACCCCTCACGAGGGAGGTCACAGACGACCAGCGTGGGGTGCTGCAGTGGCTGAGGGCTGGGCAGAGTGGCCCTGTCGAATGTTCCTTGCAGCTACTTGGGCCAACTTTCCCCCTCCCCCCTCACACGTGAGGATGACAACATAAAAACACTGCCAGCTCCAAATAGGGGCTGACCTCAGCGGCGAGGCATGTCCCCCACCCCTCCGCCAGCAGCCTTGCATTCCTGCCGAGGAGGCCTCCTGGCCCCTCTCTCCACAGGCCTCAGGCCTCAGGGCCACCATAGTCCTGCCACCGCTGCCCATCTTGCTATGGCCTCCTAGCCCACCTCTGCAGAGGACTGACCGCTACAGGGCCCCGGGGTGCTGATAGTAGCGACGATAGAGCACTTTTTATTTACTAAGCTGTTATACACCAGGTTTCACATTAAGCGCTTTCTATGGATTATGTCAACAAATTCTCAATGCAGTCCCACGAAGAAGTTACTGTTGCTGTTATTAATCCAGTCTTAGTAGGGACAGAGGAGGGGGAAGGGAGTGGGGGGATGGGGAGGATGGAGGATGGGGAGGATGGGGAAGATGGGGGATGGGGGATGGGGAGGATAAAGAGGATAGGGGATGGAAGATGGGGAGGATGGGGATGGGGGATAGGGAGGATGTGGGATGGAGGATGGGGGAGGGGGGATGGGGAGGATGAGGGATGGAAAGGATAGAGGGGATGGAGGATGGGGTGGGGAATGGAAGGAATGGGAGGATAGAGAGGATGGGGGATGGGCAGGATGGGGGATGGAGGATGGGCAGGATGGGGGATGGAGGATGGGGGAGGGGGATGGGGAGGATGGGGGATGGAGGATGGGGGAGGGGGGATGGGGAGGATGGGGGATGGAAAGGATAGAGGGGATGGAGGATGGGGTGGGGAATGGAAGGAATGGGAGGATAGAGAGGATGGGGGATGGGGAGGATGGGGGATGGAGATGGGGGATGGGGAGGATTGAGAGGATGGGGTGGGGGGTGGAAGGGATGGGGAGGATAGAGAGGATGGGGGATGGGAGGATAGAGAAGATGGGGGATGGGCGGTGGGGAGAATGGGGGGAGAGGTAATTGAAGCTCTGAGAGATGAAGCTGCTTTCCCAGGGTCACACAGCTGACAAATGGATGGATGGCAGAAGGACCTTGGTGATGCTAATGTCCCGATTTTATCACCACCCCCTCCATCCCCCGTACCACCCCATGCCCCACCACTTCCAGCCCTAGTGGCTAGGTCCACTTCAGCCTGTCTCTACCCAGGGCTGAGCGCCGCAGTGCTGAGGCTCGATGCCAGAGCGGGAGGTAGGACGTGGTTACCGCCTGTGTGCCTGGAGCCCGAGAGCTTTGGAAACCGACGCTCTCGTTATTCCACCCCCAGTCTCCGAGAAGGATGAAGTTAGGAACCTGAGACCTTAGAATGCAACAACCAACCCTTTTTTTTTAAAAAAAAAAATTTATTTATGAGAGAGAGAGAGAGACAGAGGGAGGAAGGGAGGGAGGGAGGGAGGGAGGGACGGACGAAGAGAGAATGAGTGCGCCAGGATCTCTAGCCACTGCAAATGAACTCCAGACTCATACGCCTCCTTGTGCATCTGGCTTACGTGGGTCCTGGGGAATTGAACCGGGTTCCCCACCTTCCTCCTTTCTTTGTGTTCCACAGGGTACTACCTTCTTGCCTTTTTCCTATAACTACCATTACTTCAGTCCTGCCTGAATCTCAGGCTCCTGCTATACCTGTTTTTTGGCTTGCCTAAGGAGTTCCTTGAATGTGGTATCGTTGCACGTTCAAATCCTGGCTTGGCCTTGGGTCCTCTCTGCCACATTTTCCCTTGTGTGGAATGGGTGTGATGATTCTTCATTTTTATTTTTTTTAATTTTTATTTATTTATTAGAGCCAGAGAGAGGGAGGGAGGGAGAGAGAGAGAGAGAGAGAGCGAGAGGGAGGGAGGGAGGGAGAGAAACGAGAGTGAGAATGGTCGTGCCAGGTTTTCCAGCCACTGCAAATGAACTCCAGACTTGTGCACCCCTTATGCATCTGGTTAATGTGCATCCTGGAGAATTGATTCTGGGTCCTCTGGCTTTGCAGGCAAGCGCTTTAACTGCTAAGCCATCCCTCCAGCCCCTTCTTTGTTTTTCTTCTTTTTTTAAAAAAATATATTTTGTTTATTTATTTGAGAGAGGTAGAAAAAGAGGTAGAGAGAGAGAGAGAGAGAGAATGAATGGGTGCACCAGGGCCTTCAGCCACTGCAAATGAACTCCAGACGTATGCACCTCCTTGTGCATCTGGCTTATGTGGGTCCTGGGGCATTGAACTGGGTTCCTTTGGCTTTGCAGGCAAACACCTTAACGGCTAAGCCATCTTCTCCAGCACCCCCCCTTTTTTTGAGGTAGGGTTTTGTTCTAGGGCAGGCTGACATGGAATTCACTATGTATTCTCAGGGTGGCCTTGAACCCACAGCAATCTTCCTACCTCTGCCTCCTGAGTGCTGTGATTAAAGGTGTGCACCACCATGCCTGGCGACATCATCTTTTGAGGGCAGTGTGATTGGAGGTGATAGAAGGAGAGTCTGGCCAGGAGCACCCTGGATGAACGGCTGTCGGTTATCATTACCTCATCACTGTCCATGCTGCTGCCCACCCCACCACCAACTTGGTCTCTCCTGTGTAGCTCACGTTTTGGGTACAGCCATACACCTGTGTGTTCAGGACACAAAAAGGAGGGCTTGGGCAGAGGGGCCTGGCTTTCTCTGTGTGTGGGCTTCCCCTGTGGGGAGCTGTCAGGAACTGTTAGATATGTTAGCGCTGAAGCCATCCGATGCTACTATTGCTTCGAGTGGTAAAAACCAATGGGCATTTTGACCTGTACTCATTCTGAGTGATAGGATTCATGGACTTGAATTTATGTTTTGTGTTTTCAGATAGGGTCTCACTATATATAACCCAGGCTGGCCTTGAACTTTCGACCCTCTTGTCTCAGCCTCTGGAGTGCTAGGATTACAAGTGTGTGCTATCATGCCCTGCAATATATTTTTCTTTCTTTTTTTCAATAGATTTTTTTGTTGTTTTTGTTCTTTGTTTGTTTATTTTTATTTATTTGAGAGCAACAGAGAGAGAGAGAGAGAGAGAGAGAGAGAGAAGGAGGGAGAGAGAATGGGTGCGCCAGGGCCTCCAGCCACTGCAAACGAACTCCAGACTTGTGCTCCTCCTTGTGCATCTGGCTAACGTGGGTCCTGGGGATTTGAGCCTCGAACTGGGGTCCTTAGGCTTCACAGGCAAGCACTTAACCGCTAAGCCATCTCTCCAGCTCTATTTTTCTTTTTTTAAAGACTTCTTTTTACTTATTAGAGACAGAGAGGGAGAGTGAGTGAGAATGGGTCTCCGGCCACTGCAAACAAACTCTAGATGCATGCGCCACCATGTGCATCCGGCAAACATGGGACTTGGAGAACTGAACTTGGGTCCTTAGGCTTTGCAGACATGCACTTTAATTGCTAAGCCATTTCTCCAGGTCTCTTTTTAAAAAAATATTTAATTTTTTACATGAATGTGTGTGTGTGTGTGTGTGTGTGTGTGCGCGCGTGTGTGTGCATGTGTGTGTGCATGCATGCATGCACATGCCAGGGGTTTTTGTCTGTTGCAAGTGAATACCTCTCTGGCTTTACATGGATGGCTGGGGAATTGAACCCAGGATGGCAGGCTTTTCAAACTAGTACAGTTAACAATTGAGCCTCTCCCCAACCCCTCTATTTTCTTTTGAACACATAAATTTTTTTTATAAAATATTCTTTTATTTTTAAAAATGAGAACTTCAGTATATGAACATATAGTAATTTGATCATGTTCCCATCCCTTTATCCTTTATTTTCCCTGCTTCCCCATCCCCTATTCCCTGAGGACCCTCCTCTTTCAAGATGGTCCTTCCTCTGTTTTGTTATCTCCTTTCTTTTTGAACACATAAATTTTAAACTAAGATTATTGAGCATGTTTCCCTTTAAGATCACCTTTCATATTATACTTTAGTAAATATGGGATTTAGCATGGGACCCAGTGAAATTCGTCTGTTATCTTTTTTGGGATGTGTACTTGCCAACTTTTATTTTGCAACAGGGTCTCAGGGAGCCCAGGTTGGCCTTGAATTTGCTATGTAGCTGAGGATAACCTTGAATTCTGGTCCTTTCACCTCCACCTTCTGAATGCTGGGGTTACAAGCATGCATTACCACACGCAGTTTACATAGTGCTGGGATTGGATCCAGTGCCTGCTAAGCAAGCACTCTGCCAATTGAGCTACATCCTCAGCCCATTTTTTAAATTAGGTTTTTCTTTTTCTTTTTCTTTTTGCAGGGCTGGAAATTGAACCCATGGCTTCATATATGCTAGGCAGTCACTCTACCACTGAACTACATTCCCATCGCCATTTCTCTCTCTTTCTCTTTTTGAGATACGATCTCCCTCAATCCCAGGCTGACCTGGAATTCACTGTGTAGTCTCAGGCTAGCCTGGAACTCAGGGCAATCCTCCTACCTCTGCCTCCTGGATGCTGGGATGAAGGGTGTGTGCCAGCACACCTGGTTCATTTCTCTTTTTAAAAAAGTTTTTGTTTTATTTATGGGTTTGAGAGCGACAGACAGAGAGAGAAAAAGGGAGGAGGGAGAGAGAGAGAGAGAGAGAATGGGCACACCAGGGCCTCCAGCTATTGTAAATAAACTTCAGATACATGCGCCACTTTTTGCATCTGGCTAACGTGGGTCCTGGGGAATCAAGCCTTGAACCGGGGTCCTTAGGCTTCACAGGCAAGCGCTTAACCACTAAACCATCTCTCCAGCCCCTCATTTCTCTTTTTATGGGAGATTTAAAACATATATAGTAGTAGCAAGAATAGTATAATGACCTTCCACCCCATTGCTTCAACTACTGTTGATTTTTGTGTTGTTTTCATTTCATCTTTTTCATCCACTTTCTCCTCCGCATGTCTGTTATTTTCTGTGGAGTGTTTTTATTTACTTATTTATTTATGGGAGGGAGGGAGAGAAGGAGGGAGAAAGAGAGACAGAGACAGAGAGAGCATGGACACATTAGTCATTGCATACGAACTCCAGATGCATATACCACTTTTTGCATCTGGCTTTACATGAGTACATGGGAATTGAACCTGGGTCCTTAGGCTTAACTGTTGAGCCATCTCTTGGGCCCTGGAGTGTTTTTAAAGCAGACCCCAGACATGATGTCATTGGACTTTAAATACTTCAGCTTATATCACTAACAGATAAGGACCTTTTTATTTCAACATTGTTGCAATACCATTATCCCAGTTAGCACAATTAATAATATTTTCTTGAGTTCAGCTACTGCCCCGTCTGTGTTCAGCTTTCCCCGATGATCTCAAAAGCGTCATGTTTCGGTCTGTTCATCTGGATCAGGCAGAAGGACTTGGCAAAGATGCCCTTTGCATCTGCTCGACTCTGTCTCCTGTGACAACCATCATGTGCTGTCCTGAATCATCACCAGGCAGCTGATCCAATGCGACCACATTCTCCTCTGGGCCTCAGTTTCCTGCTCTCTCGCCTTCTTCTCCTGCCCCTTTCCCTCCAGGCTTCCAAGTGGCGAAATCAAGAGACCAGGTCTGGCCCCCTCCTGTCCCCAGCCACCAGCTCTGGCCTTGGGGCAGTGGGAGGGGAGCAGCACCTTGGGGCGAGTCTGCAGGGAGTGGGAAGGGGGAAGGATTGCACTGCGTCCAGGGTTCCTTGGATGCTAATGAGATGAACATCTGTCCCTGAGATGCCCATGTAAGGCTGATGGCTTGCTCAGAGCCGGGACAGCATGCGGCACTGGGTATGGGTCACTCTGTTCTGGGAAGCACAGCAGCTTTTCGGGGTGGCTTTGTATTCCTACTGTGGCCCTGTCCCCCCCCGCCTCCCCCCCCCCCCCGTGCCTGTACTTTCACCACCAGCCCTGGACCTGTCCCCCCAGCCTGGCTCACTCACGCTTGAAAGCAGTTCTGACCTTCCCTATCTCATGGGTTACCTTGCGGCTGGGAAAATCATGTCCCAGCATCTGCAACCCTGCGTCCTTCCTGGCCTTCTTTTGCTTAGGACATCTCACCCCTTGGGTCATTTGGCTGGCATGGTTGCTTTTGGGGAAACTGAGGCTATGGGGATGCACAGTGTTCCTTATGTGAGAAGCGTCAAAACAGCTGTAGACCTCACTGACTCAGTTGCTTGATGGGGCACTAGAGATTTAGAGGTGTGTGTGTGTGTGCGCGCGTGTGTGTGTGTGTGTACACATGGCACGTGAACATGCACACTGACTTTAGAACCGCAGCCTGGGAACAGGAGAGTAAAGAGACCTGAGCGAAGCCCAGTTCCCTTGGGGTTCTGGACATCTTTTCCAGCTCTGGCCCTGTGGTAGGGCCCGGCTCCATTCTCTCTCCCTGCCTCTCCTTTCCTGAGATCCGCAGATTCCGTTCTCATCCGCAGATGTTCTTTCCCTTCCTCACTGATCTCTGGCGTCCCTGTCCCGCTGCTCCCTTGGTACCCTTGGGATGCTGTGTGTTCATGGCATCCCCTGCGCCCTGCCTGACTTGTTTATCAGGCCCCAGCCTATCTGGACTCCGCCCTCTTGATCTCATGGATGGAGAAGCTCTTTTTGCTGTCTTCATATCTTTGAGCGTTCTTCAGATCCCTCTGCGAGTAAGAGGGCGTATTGCGTGTGTGTCTCCAAGTCATGTTCCTGAAGGTGCTGTCCCTCCTGTACCAAGGACACGAAGAACATGCAATCCAAGAGTAGCCGGGAGGGACGGAAGTTGGTGGTCATGAAAGAGCCCTGGCTTAGGAGTTGGAAGACCTACATTTAGCTGCTGGGACTCTTCCTTCCTGGCCCCGCCAGCTTGGCGAGCTTCAGAGCTGTCACCTGTGGGATGGCCACAACAATGACATCGTCAGGGCTATGCTGAAGAAGCCGGGCATAAATGCCCAAACTCCCTATTGGGAGTGGCTCTCACAGTCTGCTATTGCTGGGCTCTGCTCAGCCTGCCGGTGTGTGGGGCAGAATCGACCGCAGCTGGCTGGTAGAGGAGACGGGGACTTGCTTGCCAGGGTGGCTCCTCAGGGGGAACGTGGGCCTCCTTCCTCCCCCCTCCCCTGTGTGTGCCTCTGAGGGGGCCGTGGCGAGGGAGAGTGGCAAGCCCCTGCCAAGGCGTCTGTGTCGGAGGCGCCGGCTTCTGCGCTCCCCCAGGACGGCGCTGCGGGTGGGTGGAATCCACAGGGGTGAAAACACCCAGGCGGGAACGTGCCGGAGATGTTTGGGGCCGCTTATCTCGGCCAAGAATGCACCGTGGTATTATTAGCTGCAGCCTTTCTCGCCTTGGAATAACCCCCTGGGGGCATGTTGGACACCTGTCCAGCTCTGCCTGCCCAGACAGCCTGTGGGTGCCTGTACCCAGCCAGCCAGCTGCGTGGATGAAGCTACCAGGCATGCCTGTGGAACCAGTGTGCATGCGTGTGCAGCCATGGAGAGTGGGGCTGGGGCTGTGTGTGTCTGTGGATCCTGTGTGTGTGTGTGTGTGTGTGTGTGTGTGTGTGTGTGTGTCTGCCACTGTGACACTTCAGGGCCTTTATGCATGGGAACATCCACACAGAGTGTGTACATGTCAGCACACCAGTGTGTGTGCAGAGGCATGCGAGATTAAGTGCGTGTGCTGTGTGGGACACGTGAGTGCCTGTGATTTAGTTACTTTTTTCTGCTGTCACCAAATACCTGACAAGAAGCAACTTAAGGGAGGAAGAATTTATTTTGGCTTACCGTTGGAGGGGATGCAACATGTTACTATAGGAAAGACCAGGTGGCAAGAGCATGAAACAGCTAGTCAAAAAGCAGAGAGAGGGGCTGGAGAGATGGCCTAATGGTTAAGGCACTTGCCTGCAAAGCCAAAGGACCCAGGTTCTGTTCCCCAGGACCCATGTAAGCCAGATGCACAAAGGTGGCACATGCATCTGGAGTTCGTTTGCAGCAGCTAGAGGCCCTGGTGCACCCATTCTCTCTATCTATCTGCCTCCTTCTCTCTCAAAGAAATAAATAAAATGAAATATTACAAAAGGAAGCAGAGAGAGATGAGTACAGGACTCCAGCCCATGAAATGGTGCCACCCATAATAAAGTGGGTCTTCTGACTTTAATTAGCCTAGTCTAGAAACTTCCTCACAAACACGCTCAGAGGGTTGGCTCCTAGATCCTACCAAGTTGCCAATCCATGTTAACCATCACAATGTGTGTGTTTATTTGGGTGTATAGTATATGGCTGTGTCCATGTGCGCCTTGCTTGAGGGTGGGAAGGATCAATGCCTCACGTAGCTGATGGATAAGAGGCTGCGAGGTAAGTGGTGACCATGAGCAGAGGTGCAGGTGGGGGAGGTGGGCTATGACATTGGGATCTGGCCTCTGCCTTGCCTAGAATGTCCGAGGCTGTGTTGTAAAGAGCCCTGAGGTCAACTGGGATTCAGGGATGCAGACCAGTAATCCCAGCGTTTGAGAGATAGAGGTAGGGGAATCAAGAATTCAAAGCCAGTCTTGGCTACATAATAGGTTTGGGGATAGCCTGGGCTACATGAGACCCTGTCAGAAACCAACCAACCAACGAAGTCTCTGATGCCAGACAGCCCGAGTCTAAGTTCTCTGTCTCCATCCCTCATTCCCCAGTGTTATTAGTAACTGCATTCACTTGCCTAGAGTCAGTTTCCTCACGCACGTCATGTGATTGCCACAGTGCCTGGAACTCAAGAAGAACTGCAGAAATGATCTCCATCACCACCATGATTCTGGAACCCTGGCTGCTCTGCGTCTGGTCCTGGCAGCCCCTTGGTGGGGTTCCTGGGCAAAGTGGGGTGTCCTCAGCTCATAGCAAGAAGATGGAGGCTCAGAAAGGATGTGAAACTGACTGTGGGTCACAGGGGCTCCAGAGTATAGGAGTTATAAGACCTGGGCTTGGCTCCTGGCCATACTGAACACACTGGTCCCTACTTTTCCCTGGTCAGGTTTCCGGGTGATAGTGGCTTGTCAGGCTGGAGCCCCAAGAAGAGAGTGTAGCAGGCTTTCTCCCAGACCAGCTACTGCGCCAGCCCAGTGCATGTCTTCCCACCGGAGCTTCTGCTCACCTCTAACATTGTCCTGGGGCTTCTGAGCTCACTGTGGACCCTGACCATGGAGAACAGAGCTGAAGTCCAGACCAGTACTCAAGGGGCACGGCTCAGTGTTGCCGCTCCTTTGCCTAGACTTGACCTCCTTCCGCTCCTGACTCTAGCCAGATAGGGCTGGAATTCTCCAAAGTACTGCACACCGCCCCCCGCCCCCCACAAGAGTGAGGCTCCTCTGTCCTATGCCCTGCCAGCACTTTCCAAGTCTCCCCCCCCCCCCCCGCCAGCAGGCCACGGTGTCTCCGGCACTGTGGAGGTGGAGTGGGGTGCTTTGGCGCCAGGGCACAGGGGTGTTGGGGTGGAGGAGGGCAGAGGCAGGTGAGTGGGATCTGTGATTTCTCTGGAGGTCAGCTTGGCTGGGTGACTTGTTTTACATAACCTGCTAACTACCCGGAAGGAACAAAACAAAAAACCGCTAACAACAAAAACAACCACTGATTTTGTGTGTGTGTGTGGGGTGTGTGTGTGTGTGTGTGTGTGTGTGTGTGTGTGAAATCTGCAGTTAATGGCTGGTTGGCTGTACATTATTAAACAGGCAGCTGGAGACTTGCCAAGGGAGACTGCTTGAGCCAAGACTCGCAGCCTGAACATAGTGTTCCAAGAAGCAGTCACCCGAGGGGTCCCTGAGGAGGAGCACCCAGAGGGCGGGACTTCAGCGGCTGCCCCTCACTGCTGCCCAGCTAAGGTCCTCTTTCAGAGGCAGGACAGTGCTGAGGCCGAAGCTGAGGCTGCCCCTGGAGCCATGCCATTGTTTATCCAAGCCTTGTGGGTCCCTCACCACCCCAGGGCCTTGAGCCACAAGGTCCCTTTGTATATGTGAAGCTCATTCTTCCATCACAGGTACTCAGGCTAATGCCTCCTCTCCTGGGGACCAGGGGGAGGCAGGGGTCTGAGCTTAGGTCTTGGCTCCATAGGGCATATTGGGGCTCCTTACTTGTCCCCCATGGGCATCACTTCCCACCCTCTCTGAGGGGTTGGGCTGGTCTGATCCCTGATTGGATGGCCATGGGTGAGAGTTGGGTCTGTTCGTGACATCAAGAGGTGTGTCCCAAGCAAGCCTTTCTGGGAGGGGTAGCCACCAGTGCACTCTCAGGTTCAGGGTTCTCTGATTCTCCCTGGCACCCTACTTCAAGGCATAGCAAAGAGATTATTATTTGTAAAGTGGCACCAAAGGCCCCAGGAGGGGTATCTCTAGCTCTGTCCAGCCATACTGTCCAGTTCAAACCCATGGCCTAGCACTTGGGAGGCAGAGGTAGGAGGGTCACTGTGAATTCGAGGCCAGCCTGGCTATCGAATGAGTTCCAGGTCAACCTGGGCTAGAGTGAGACTCTGCCTCAAAAATACCAAAAAATAAAAATAATGGAATCCTGTGGGCAGGGGGAGCACTGGACAAAGAGGTGATTCTAAGTAGCCCCCTGGAGGGACATGGGTCATGTCAGGACGTGACAGGTTTCTTGAGGGGAAAGCCGTGTAGGTGACCAGAGAGGAAGGAGGCAGGGGACAACAGAAGGAAGAGAGTGGCAAGGAAAGCCATCAAACGATTGGTCTTAGGCCAGTGGGCAGCTCAGGACTTTGGACAAGGGCACCCAGTGGGGGCCAGTCCCCCAGGACAACTGAGAAGGGGACTGGGGAGCCCTAGGGGCGAGAGACCAGCTGGCCAGCGTGAGGGCTTGCCTGGGACAGCATGTGCCAGCCAAGTGCCTGGCCACCTGACTCCCAACCCCCTAGCAGTCGGCGTGGTGGCTAAAGGTCAATTCTTGTGGTATGGCTAGCACGCTCCCCAGTGGCCACTGCCCACAGGCCTGGCCCCATCACAAGGCTGTCCCTTCTCTAGCAGCTGCTTCTGGCTATGACCGTCTCTTGGGCAGTCAACAAAGGCTGGGAATGGTCCCAGGCTGTCAGGAGTTCACAGACCCGGGGGCAGAGATGGAAGGTGGCTGTGAGCCATGGGACCAGCCCTTGCTCCTTTCTTGAGTATTTGATCATGCCACTGCATCTTTTCTTTGTCATCTGAAATAGAAGTGGGGTCCTTGTGCTTTTGTTTAGCGGATATTTATTAAGTGCCTCTGATGTCCTCCTGTGCTTGTGGCTGATCATCATGGAGTAGCGTGGAACCTTTCTCTCCTTGGTTTAGACCCTATTTTCCTCCTCCTCCTCCTTCTTTCTTTCTTTCTTTTTTTTTTTTTTGGAGGTAGGGTCTTGTTCTATTAGAGTGACCTGCCTGCAATTCACTCTGTAGTCTCAGGGTGGCCTCTGGCTCATGGTGATCCTCCTACTTCTGCCTCTGGAGTGCTGGGATTAAAAGTGTGCGCCACCACACCTGGCCCTCTCTACTCATTGAGGATATTAGCCGGAGAGAAGTAATCTTATCCCTGCTAATTTGTAAAGTGGGCTCTGCATTTTAATTCAGTCTTAAGTCTTTCTTTTGCCACCTCTCCCCTTTCGTACTTACGCTTGGTAAGCTTCTCTTCGGCATCTGACGCTAGTTTCTGATAAGTATGTTGAACAAGCCAGGGCAGAGGACAGAGCCCTTTGGCAAGTCAGGAAGTTGACATTGATCTATTAATCAACCCTGCTTTGCTTGCTGGCTAGGAATCCACTCCACTTTCTATCTCGCCTCCAAGAATGTCATTGCGATTCTGCCAAAGCCTTCTTGAGAGCCAGATCTGCTGGGCCGGGGGTCCCCGTCACTGAGCAGCCTAGGTTTTTCAGACTATTGGACTGGTGGAGTGGATGATGCTAGGTGAGGGAGAGGCCTTAAGCTTTCTGGAAAGATCCTGGCTGAGGCCTTTAGAATTTGTGGGAAAAGCAGGGAGGGAGTTGGGAAGGGGATACCCACACAGGATCCTACCCTGGATAGCAAAGCCCCAGGGTCCTCCCAGATGTGAAGCTGGGCTTCTGGGCGGGGGGGGGGAGGGGGGGAAGGATGGGGGAGTCCAGGGGTTTTGCACAGTGACATCTGCCAGGGACTGACGTCTGCATAGAAATGTGTTCTCGCACCAGTGGGGGCCATCACCATTGCCAGGTGAAGAGATGGCAGCTAAGAGGGACAGTGACAGTGACTCAGCTTAGGTCCAGAAGGTGCTGGATTCAAGTACCTCTCCTGGCTTGAAACTGAGGCAGGCTAAAGGGAGGTTTACACCCCGGGCCCCACTCCGCCATGCCCGTCTTGAGGAAGGGTTGCTGGCCTGCTTTTTCCGAGCGTTTCTGCACTTCTGACCCTGCCCTCAGACTAGGTTAGCTGGCAAGGTCCCTGTTTCTCCCTCCCTAGGGGAATGCGCCCTTCTTTTTAGGGATGCCTAAAATGCAGCCCTGAAGTCATATGCAGCCCAGAAAGGTGATTAATGTGGCTCAATACTAAATTGTAAAGTTACTTAAAATAGGAGATTTGTTTTTGCAGGTTTTTAAAAAAATTATTTATGAGAGAGGGAGAGAGAGAGAGAGAGGGAGAGAATGGGCATGGCATGGCCTGCAGCCACTGCAAACGAACTCCAGATGCATGCACCACCTGATGCATCTGGCTTATGTGTACACTGGGGAATCAAACCTGGGTGAGAGAGAACGGGCATGCCAGGGCCTCCAGCCACTGCGTGTACCACCTTGTGCATTTGGCTTACATGGGTACTAGGAACTTGAACCTGGGTGAGAGAGAATGGGCATGCCAGGGCCTCCAGCCACTGTCTCCTCCACCTTGTGCATCTGACTTACATGGGTACTGGGGAGTCAAACCTGGGTCCTTAGGCTTCGCAGGCAAGTGCCTTACCTGCTAAACCATCACTGCAGTCCTAGTTAGTTCTTTTTTTTTTTTTTCAACCTGATTGTGTGGTTCTTAAGTGTGAACTTTGTCAACGACAATGTGCCAAGGCCGTCTGGTAGGTGATTTCTATACATAAGATGCAAAGGCAGAGTGGGACCTTAGGTTCTGTAAGGCGAGAAGCCAGCATCTGGAAGGGAGGAAGAGAAGGGTCTTTGGGGAGAGAGAGCTATGTGAAAGTGACTTCAGGGTCACCTCTGGAAGAGGTGCCCAGCAAGGATGTGTTTAATTGGTCACACTGAGATGAAAGTGTCCTGGAGGCAGCTCACACCCATCCCTAGCTGCAGGCAGAGGGCGTGCCTCTCAAGTGTAGACAGTGGTCGGGACCTAGAGTGACCCTGGAACCAGGCTCCCAGCCACTGTGTGGGTGCTAGCAGGATTCAGAGCCTAGAACAGCCCTTCTTCCTCCCAGCACCCCTTGGAGGGAAGGAGAACCACACTCCAATGGGCCCTTTCTTTGGGCTCCATGTATGGGCTCTGCTCCTCTCAGAGTTGGAGAAGGAAGGAGAAAGTAGGGCCCAGGTGCTAGAAGGGGGTGGCTCCCCCAGGTTTGAAAGACTGGGGAGGTGGACCCGCCCTGCAGAAGGATTCTGTCTGACTCTGTGAGTTTGGAGCTCACAGGCCACGTGCCCTCCAGAGGAGCTCTGGGACCAGAGTGCCCAGTTGTGCCCTCTGATGACGGCGTTTGAGTGGGATGTTGGATGCCCTGTCCTCCACTGTGTGGTCTAAGGTCAGTGGCCACTTCCTGAGTTTCCATGGAAATTTCCCGCAGGAAGAAGGTTCCCTGCAGACAGACACGAGATGCAGGGGAAGGACAAGTGAAGGCGGCTCTAGGCTGACTTGCTTCTTTCTTGCTGCCAGCCACAGAGGGGTGTTGGGTGGAGTTGGGCTAAGCCAGGGGATGGGATTCAACTCTTAGGTATTGACTGGTCTTTCCCTCTCTCTCTCTTTTTAATTTTTAAAAATTTATTTGAAAAGCAGGGGGAGAGAATGAACATGAATATGGGGGAGGGGAGCACCAGGACCTCCAGCCACTGCAAATGAACCCCAGATGCACGTTCCACCCTATGCATCTGGCTTTAAGTAGGTCCTGCGGAATTGAACCTGGGTCATTAGGCTTGGCAGGCAGGTACCTTAACCACTGAACCATCTCTCCAGCCCTGTCTCTCTCTTTTGAAAAAGTATTTTTATTTATTTATTTGACAGAGAAAGAGGGTGAGGGCGAGAGAGAGAGAGAGAGAGAGAGAGAGAGAGAGAGAGAGAGAGAGAGGGAGAATGAATGAATGTGGGTGTACCAGGGCCTCCAATCGCTGCAAACGAACTTCAGATGCACGTGCCCCTTGTGCATTTGGCTAACTGGGTCCTGGGGAATCAAACCTGGGTACTTTGACTTTGCAGGCAAACGCCTTAACTGCTAAGCCATCCCTCCAGCCCACCATCTCACTTTTTAAAAATTATTTACTTGCAGGCTGGAGAGATGGCTAAGTGGCTAAGGCATTGGCCTGCAAAGCCAAAGGATCCTGGTTCGATTCTCCAGGACCCATGTAAGCCAGATGCACAAGGGGGCGCATGCATCTGGGGTTCGTTTGCAGTGGCTGGAGGCCCGACACACCCATTCTCTCCCTCTCTCTCTCTCTGCCTCCTTCTCTCTCTCAAATAAATAGATAAAATATTTTAAAAAATAAAAATAAAATTATTTACTTGCACATGCACCCATGTGCACACACACGTGGTTATAGATGCTCCGGGGCCTCTTGCTGTTAGCAAGGAATACTAGGTGTAGGCAAGCGCCCTTAACTGTTGAGCTTACCAGCCCTCCATCAGTCTCTGGTTTTATCCTATAGCCCCATCATTGCTTCTTGTGTCTTTTGTCTCCTTTTCTATCGTGTTGTCCCCTCCTCTTCCAATGGAAGTGCCTGTCTCAGCACCTGGCCTCACACACACCATTCACTTTTCCCTGCCCTTCTCAATGGCCCCTCTGTTATTCCTAAGCACTGTCTTGCCACCCCCAGCTCCCTGCTTTCCTTCTCTGGTTCTCTGTGACCCCTTCTTTGTCTCCCTCTCTTGGTTCTCCTGCCGTCTATCCCCATAGCCTCTGTCTTCGGCTAATAAGCGTGCAGTGAGCCTCAGTAAGTGCCAGGCCCTGCTGTCTCCTTTGTGGGGTCTGAGCCCCCTTACCTCTCACTGTCACCCTCTCTCCCAGCCATCCTTGCCCTAGGCCTGCGGTTCTCCCTTCCCCCAGCTCCACGGGGCTCCAACACTGGTTATTATTCAGTTTTATGAGAAACCTCCAGGCCTGCCCCTGAATGGACCAACCACAACTGGAACCAGATGTGCAATCCTGGCTTGGAGATGGGAGGGAGGGAGGAGAGAAATGGCAGGGCTGGCTGAAGGAGGGGCCGGGGACCAGGAAACCCTGGGAACCTGGTCTTGGGTTCCTGGAGAGGAAGAGGAAGAGAAAAAGGGAGGAGAGCGACAAAGATGGGGAGAAGAGTGACAAGGGACAATGGCTTCTTCAGAAAGGACCCTCGCTCTGTGTGTGTGCCCGAGTGTGTCAGTGTGCAGAGTGTGTGTCTATGTGTGTGTGACAGCCCTGCTAGGTGATGGGCTGTGGCGTGGCTCTGGGAAATTCAGGGAAGGCCTGTATTTTTTTTTTTTTTCCCCCTCAGAAGCCTCTAACTCCTTGAGTCTTTTGGTTGGATTCTAGTAACTTGCTGAGTTCAGGGACTGTGCCCAAATGTGGGAGCAGGCAGGCTGGGGAGAGGGGATGCTGTTGGTTGGAGGAGTAGAGGGAACCTTCTAAAGACTCTGAGGGCAGCTGAAGGTGGGTGGACATCTCACGGGGCCCCCTGGAGCTGCTGCAGACCTGGGGGGTGGGGGGAGGATGAGATGTGTCTGGGATAGTGGTGTAACAGCGTGATGGTTCCCATGTCCCTGCAAAGTCACTTTATCTGCAATTGTACAGCTTCAAAGAGAAGCGTCTGCCTCCAATTATCTTGCTAAAGCCCTGTGCAACACTTAGCTGTTTCAAATGCCCTTTTACTCAGTTATTAACCATCCATCCATCCATCCATCCATCATTCCTTCATTTATCCCACACTGACTGAGACTTTCTTTGTGTGCCAACCTTGTGCTGGGCACTGGATAAAGTAGGCAGAGGGTGGAGGATTTGCCTTCTCTCTGCCCTTCCCATGTAATTTCCTAAGAAGGTGCCCCTTCCCATTCATTACCAAGAGATTTTATTGCCACTAGAATGCAGAGAAGTCTTCCAAAGTGCTGACCATCTCCTATGCTTCTTTTTTTTAAAAAAAATTATTTATTTATTAGAGAGAAAGAGGGGTAGACAGAGAAAGAGAGAGAGAATGGGCATGCCAGGGCCACTAGCCACTGCAAATGAACTCCAGATGCAAGGCCATCTTGTGTATCTGGCTTACATGGGCATGTACTAAGGAATCAAACCTGGGTCCTTAGGCTTTGCAGGTACGCACATTAACCACTAAGCCACTCTCCAGTCCCCCTCCTGTGCTTCTTGTCTCTCCTCTATACCCCTGTGGTGCTTTGAATCCTATGTCTCCTATAAATTCATGTGCTTTGAATGCTTGGTCCCTAGCTGGTGGCATTTTGGGATGTGGAGCCTTGCTGGAGGAGGTGTGTTGATGGGGAGGGCTTAGGGCTACTGTAACCAGCTCCCCCCTTAGAACTTGGCTCCCTCTCTTGCTTCTATTTTCCACCTGCTTTGGCCAAGGTGATGCCCATCCTTTGCTCATGCCACTCTTTCCCCTGCCATCACAAAGCTTCCCCCGACCCCCAAGATTGGCCATTGAAAGAAAACCCTCCCTCCCACCAGCTGCTCTTGATGGGGTGCTTTGTCCCAGTAACAAGATGGTGACTACAACAGCCCTCTTGTCATTTTACTTCCAGGGGGATACTGAAGTTCGGGGGGAGGATTTGGCTGAACTAATGTAAGATCTTAAATGTCTTTGGATCTAAACTTGGCATATGGCAGGGCAACCAGGCTGAGGGATATAGGTCCCTGGCCCGGATGGAGAAGATAGAGCCTTTGCAACCCTGGAGAGCTCCATTGTAGAGCTAGCTGTAGGTTCAGCATCCTCTGTCACCCTGACACTGTCCTGTCTGGCCTCTAGCAGGTCACAGGTCGCTTCACCGTTCTCAGTCTTCAGCTGTGATAAAAAGGTGGCAGGGAGAAGAGGTGAGAAGTGTTCAGTAAGTGCCCGGTGTGCGGTAAGTGTGCAGACAGCGAGGGTCCCTCCTTTCAAGAGACTGCGACTTTGGCTTTGTCATTCAGACAGTGACCTGAACTTTCCCCTCTGTTATTTTAGCTTTTATATATATATATATTTTACATACAGAAAGTTGAATGGCTGTATGGTGAACTCCCTAGATTAACAGACACTTGGGTATGCATTCAGTCCGCCCTCTGAATTGATGGGTTCTGTTCATCAGTCAACCAAGTGCTGATGAAAAATGCTTGGGAAAACCCCCAGTGACTTACTGAACATGGGCAGGATTTACCCCCGTGCTGTCCTTCCCTAAACACAACACTTTGCATAATCTTCACCCTGTATTAACGATCACAAGTATTCTACAGGGGATTTCGAGCATACAGGAGGATGTGGATGAGTTGTATGCAAATGTTCTGCCAATTCATATGGGGGACTTGAGCATTGCAGTTTGGGTCCTTGGGATACTCAGGGTGGTGGTATTGCTGCATGGCATTTCTGTTAGTCCGCCTTGGCTTTTAATTTTTATTCATTTATCTGAGAGTGACAGACAGAGAAAGAGGCAGAGAGAGAGAGAGAGAGAGAGAGAGAGAGAGAGAGAGAGAGAGAGACAGAGAGAGAGACAGAGAGAGAGACAGAGAGAGAGAGAGAATGAGAATGAGAATATGGGTGGATGCACCAGGGCCTCTAGCCACTTCAAATGAACTTCAGATGCATGCGCCACCTTGTGCATCTAGCTTACATGGGTCCTGGGGAATCAAGCCTCGAAACGGGGTCCTTGGGTGTCACAGGCAAGCGCTTAACTAGTAAGCCATCTCTTCAGCCCCCCACCTTAGTTTCTGATGCATTTCAAAGAGTGGAAGCATTTCATGGTGTATAGCTCTGCTCAAACGACTTAAAAATTATTATTTTATTTTACTTTATTGGATTTTCAAGGTAGGGTCTCGCTCTAGGCCAGGCTGACATGGAATTCACTATGTAGTCTCAAGGTGGCCTCAAACTCATGGCGATCCACCTACCTCTGCCTCCCTCCCGAGGAGTGCTGGGATTAAAGGCGTGCGCCACCACGCCCGGCCTCAAATGACTTTTGAATATACAGTCGCCAATATCACTCAGTAGGGAACTCCACTCCAAAATAGGGATTATTACCCCACACTCAACAGCCAAGGAAATAAAAAGGCTTAGAAGGGAGGAGCCTGGCAGCCAGTCTCAAAGTGCACTGTAAATGCAGCAAAGCAGAGCGTCCTCTGAGAGTTGAAGCCTGGTCTCGCATCTGCCTTCCAGCCACCAGCCCCTGTGGCCGCGTCTCCACGGCTATGGCTTTCCCATGGGGTTCTGGACCCCTTAGCATCCTGATTCCTTCGGGTCCCTTTCCACCCCTGTTTCCAGACCATCTGGCTGTGGCCCCAAGGAAGCTGCTGTGCCAATTTTGCCCAGGTGCCCGCCTGGCCCCAGCTAAGGGAGCGTGTTAGAGCGCTGCAGGGGTTAAAGGAGGCGGCCGGGGTTGGGGGGGGGGGTGCCCGCGAAGCGCTGACTCCGGGAAGGAGGCGGTGCTGGCGGCTGCCGCCCTCGGTGTTCTCACTGGCTCTTCGCAGTGGCTGTGGGACCAGCCCTTCTCCTGCTCGGTTCCCGCTTAGGCACAGAGCTCACTCATTGCCTTCCCTGAGGCCACCAGCTTCCTGCCGGGCCCCAGCCGCCACCCCTGCCACTGCCCCATTGCCCCGGTCCTGCCACCCAGTGGCTCCTCCGCTGGAAAGGTAAGTGGATGCTGTGTGTGTGTGTGTGTGTGTGTGTGTGTGTGTGTGCGCACGCACGCACGCATGCACCCACGCACGCGTGCAAGGGTATAGGCAGGTCCGAGAGGGATATGGGCTGAGGTCAAGCCCACTGCTCAGGGCTCAGGGGATGAACTTGGGGAAGGCGGGGTCAGCCCCGCCCTTCTCACATGCCTCTGGGTTTGGTTAGCCCTTGGGGCCAACCTGTCGGGGTCCCCTGGCTGTCAGAAGTCCCCCCCACCCCCTGAGGTCGGGCCGGGTTGTCTGGGGCTGTCCTGGCTTACCTGGGCGCTGCCAGTCAGAGGAGTTTTGTAGCTGCTGGAGGCTGAAGCCAGCCAGGGAGCGGGGAGGGAGTCGAAGGGACAGTTGACCCCTGGAGGCCAGAGGTTGAGGATCTCTTCTGCTTGTCAACTGTCCATCTCAGAGCCCTGGGAGGGAGGGAAGTATGTGTAGGGGGGATGGTAAGCTGACCATTTTTTTTTTCCTTTTTCTTTTTGAGTCTTGTTAACTGCAGCTGCTTTAGGGTTCCTTCTCCTTTGAGGTCTCTCGGCTCCCTGAGGGCTGACTAAGGCTTCAGGGGAGGGGCTGGCCACAGAGGGCTCCATTTCAAAGCTCCCCCTGACTCCCTCCCTTGCTCACAGGGGAGAGGGGTAGAGACTGGCATGTGTGCCCCCACCCTTCCCCCAGCCATCTAGCTGGTTCTTTTCTCACCCCTCTGGGCAGAAATGGCTAATCCAGGTGGTTAATGAACAGACATGGCCAGCTCCCCCTTCCTTCCCCCACCAGCCTCTCTTCCTCTGATCCCGACCCCCTTGCCCACCACCCCTTAGCAGGTCAGAGACGCCACCCAGAGCTAACCTCAGGCTCGGGGCCAGGACTGCCTGGCCAGATGTTTTTAGGCTGGCCTCTGTCCTAGTAGAGGAAATTGGGAGGGGATGCCTGGGGGGGACCCAGAGAAGCCTGCTGGGCTCCTGGGCTGGGCTCCCAGCAGGGGCGTGGGACAGGGTTTGGGGACAGGATGGGTGCCGGGAGGGGAGGAGCCCAGGCCTCCTGAGGGCAGGAAGGCATTGTGGTGGGAACAGGATGGGGAGCTAGAGACTGGGGCTTCAATCTTTGGAGACAGGGTGTCTCTCCTGGAACCCCTTTCTGTGTGGCGCTGCAGAGGTAGGATGGTTAGCGGCGAAGGAGGGTTTCCCCCTTTCCTGAAGTCTCCTGGGAGTGGTGGCTACAGTGGCTCAGACTTGGCCTCCAGTAACTCTTGCTCTTGCCGACTGGTGGCTCCCTCTTTCTCTGGTCTCTGCTACCCCAGTTCTCCCCAGGACTCAAAGCTCACTATAGCTGAGGGTCCCTCGGTCACAACCGCTGTGGCCCACAGTTGGGTGAGAGAGCCCTACAAGGGACCAGAAATGGGGATCCCAGTGTGGGGGCTGGCCCATTGAGGGAGAGCAGGAGAGAGGAAGGAATGAGGTAAGGGTGTGAGGGGACCACCTGTTGCGGGGGGGGGGGAGGATGGGTGAGTAGGAACTTTGATCTGGAGTTGAGGGGTCTTGAGCGGGGCAGGCTGGGAACCTCTGATTCTACAGCTCTAGCCTTGAACACTCTTGGGTCTTCCTTTCCCATCCCTCATCCCGTGCTTCCTCTCAGAGTCCTGGAGCAGAAGCTGCTGGCCAGGAAGGGCAGGTTGACCTGGGATGCCTGGGAGACCAGGCTAGGGGCTGCTGTGCTGAGAGCCCTCTGCAGATACAAACTATTAGGAAGCCACGGGGCGGACAGTGTTTTGGATGGTTGAAGGAAGGGGCTTTAAGAAAGTTTCCAGTAGCTTTTGCAGGTCAGTGCGAGGGTGGCCTCTGTCCCAGGGGGCAATTCGGAGGACAGGCTGGATACTGTGGAAGGATTCCTGAGCTGGGATGTGGTGAGAGGGCTGACCTTAAGGTCTCTGGGGATGCTGAGGGCCTGGGATTCTTAGAGTTGGGGAATTCTCTGACACTGGAATGAGGGGGTTGAAAGTGGTGGCCTCTGGTCTGGGGCGTGGGCTGTGATGGAACTTGCACGGTTGCCCTCCCTGTCAGCGTGGGGGAACCGAGGACCTGACGCTTTGCCTCGTCCACGCCCCTCCCTGGCACTCTGCACTGCCTGCCCACCAGCTCTGCCCCAGCTGCTTCCTGTACTCTTCTGAGGTCCTTCCTCTTGGCCACTCTTGGTTAACACCTTACGGGCTGGAAAGGACCTGTGGCAGTGTGACACAGGGTGCTTGGAGGGGACAGCAGTCACCCCAGGTCTTCAGTGGCAGAGAACAAGGGGCAGGGGCTTCCATGCTGGGCATCTTGAGCCCTTGGCCAGTGTGGCCAAGTTGCTGGAGATGGCAGCAGAGGAGTGGTGCCAGGATCAGAGACGCAGCATAACCCAAGGGCAGGTCTTCCCGGAGCCTCAGTTTCTACCTTGGCAAATACTGCAGGGTTGTCAGGGCACCTGGGAGTGACTTGTGTAATAACGTGCATGGTGGGTATAAGCCAAGGGCATTTGTTCCTTGTTCTCAAGGGCCTCTCAGGAGGGTGGGGTAGGGTGGGGGGAGGAACAGATGACCTCCCTCTGGCCTCTCCAAACCTGTTTGCCCCGGAGAGGAGGGGAGGGGGGGAAGCATGGTAGGGTTACTTCTCTAAACACAGTATGGGGGGCTGGGCTTCCCACAGTGCAACAAATATCTAGGTGGGCTTTCCTGGGGCTTAGGACCATCCTTCCTAACTCAGCCCACCTCTCCACACAGCCAATTCTGTGGCTGCCACATGTGGCCCCTTTCCTCCTGAGCCGGGTGACTGGAGGAACCAGAGTCTGAAGTCACCATAGATAGTCCCCTGCTTCCGATCAGAGTGGCACCTCTCACCCTCCTGGCCCCCTTTAAAGAGAAAGTTCTTTATTGCCTTGTCTCCAGCCAGAGGCTAGAGGAGGCTGCTTAATCAAAGTGCCCTTCTCTGGGGTTGAAAGGATGGAGGAAGAGGTGGGAGGGAATGTGAGGCCCAGGTGGGACTCCTTAATCTCAGGAAGGGAAACTGAGGCCCAGTTGGGGAATGAGACTGACAGACAGGAAGCCACCCCCCCACACACCTTTATCAACTGAAGAAATCGAAAGGGAGTGTGACCGGGGAAGAAAGAAGGTAGTTTTCAGAGACTGGGGAGGGACTGGCCTCCACTTTGTCCCCTGCATTGTCCCCTGAGGCTTCTGGCTCCCTGGTTGGTCAGCTGGCTTTTAGCTTTCCAGAGCTATTAGGCATGTGGAGATATGGGCATAAGCCAGCTGGAACGAAGTGGTGGGGTGCAGGCTGCTGCCAAGGCTACCTTGCTGGGTGCCTTGCTCATCTTTGCAAGGTCTTACTTTAGCCTGACCTCTTCCCTCCTGCCCAGAGTTACTGTCCTATCCTGAGGGGACAGGCTGGAGACCCCAGAACATCTGATTCCTGGGCCCACTTTCACTCAGGTCAGCAACCTCGGCTATCTCCTGCTTATTCTGCTCCCCCCCCCCGCCCTTGATGTCCCTGGGGACATTGGAGCTGGGGGTGGGGAGGGGCTGAGCCAGTCCCTGGCACTACCTCTTGCAGGGATTTCGGGCCCTGTGTGATCCCTGCCTTTTAGGGCTGCAAGCGGTGCAGAAGGGCGGGCAGGCGCAGGGAGTTAACCAAGCAGCCGGGTGGATGACTGCCACTGGAGGGCTTGTCTCCCCTCTGCCCCTGGAAGCATCCCAGGCCTGGCTCTGCTCCCCTCAAGCACCTTCCTCATCAGCTCTGTCCCCTGGCTGTATTGAGCGGCTGGCTACCCACCGAGGCAGGCTGTGGGGGAGTCTTTAGCCTCTCTGGTAGCGCTCGCTCGCTTGCAGTGCCTGACAGGGTGAGGCCAGAGGGCTGAGAAGTCACTGGTTTCTCTGAAGCTCTGTGAGCCTGCAAACAGCTGCGTTTCTTCGGGGTATAGGGAAGGGTAGAGGGTGGAGTCTAGAGCTGGTCTGTGGGGGTCCTAATCCTGACGACTGCTTTTCTTAGCTGGGTGGTCTTAGCAAGTGACTAGACCTCTCTGAGCCTCGGTCTCCAGCCTTTAGAATGGGGCAGTAGAATCTTCTTCGCCGTGCACAGTGAATGCTCAGTTGACGTCGGTAGCTAAGTCTTAGTGGCGGCCATGTTTTTCCTCCCAGAAACTTTCACTTGGCTGACCCTTTTCTCTTTTCTTTTTTTTTTTTTTTAAATACTTCACATATTTATTTAAAGAGAGAAAGAGGGACAGAGAAAGAGAGTGAGAGAGAATAGACGTGCCAGGGCCTCCTGACACTGCAAACAAACCCCAGACACACGTGCCGCTTTGTGTGTTTGGTTTTACGTGGATACTGCGGAGTTGAACCCAGGCTGTTAGGCTTTGCAAGCAAGTGCCTTTCACCGCTGAGCTATCCGTCTCTCCAGCCCTGGTTGGCCCTTTTCTGTCTCACTAGGTTTGTTCCCTTTCTACAGTGGGGAGTTATGGGACGAGGCAGGGAGAAACAGGGTCCCGTGCAGTTTTGCTAAGGAGTTTTAGCGGTAGAGCAGTCTTCCTTCCCCAACTCTGTCTCTCTCTGCTGTAAGGAGGAAGGAGGGACCCTGAGGGGACTTCCCCAGGCCGCCTAGTCTCCCTGAGGAGTGAGTGCAAATCTGTGTTTATGGAGGACAGAGAAAGATGCACTCATTGTAAACAAGGCATTATTGTAAGCCAGTCTGAGTCCCCTCCACCCCCAGGGTCCCTTCCTGTTGCCTCAAAGCCCCCAGGCTTGGAAAGGACCTAGCCTGCCCCCAGGGAGGCGACCCTTGACTGTGGGCTTCATCCACACACAGGGCATCCATGTTTTAGAGCGAGATTCACAAGGAACTGCTGTACGTATGCGACTTAGCACCCTCTAGGCCTCCCTGAAGTCTAACCTGCAGTTCCTCTTGCTGTAGTCTAGTTCAGGGGCTGGAGAGATTGCTTAGCTGTTAAAGGCACTTGCTTGCAAAGTCTGAAGGCCTGGATTCTATTCCCAGGGCCCACGTAATGCCAGATGCACAAAGTGGTACATGTGTCTGGAGATCGTTTACGGTGGCAAGAGTCCCTGGCATGCCCATTCTCTCCCTCCCTCTCCCCACTTACAAGTAAATAAATAAAATAGGTGTAGTTCAGTCCCCTGTTGACAGCGGGTGGGGACAGCCGTGGCCAGCCCTTCCTGTGTGCCTGTAGGAGCTGAGAAGTTTGATGCCTGGTGGGTAGAGTTCCTGGCCACAGTCCACTTCCCTCCAGGCCTTTGAGCTTCTGGGGTCCTTAGCTTTCCTGCGCCCCTGAGTAATGCCTTAGGAGTAGCAATCAGCCCTTCAGGCTGGCCTGGCTGTGTTCTCCACCCAGCAGAGTCCCACCCAGGAGGCTGAGGTTGCTTGGGGTGGGGTGGGGTGAGGGGTGATAGCTGCTTCCGGACTCCTGGCTGCCCAGTTGTCCGCCCAGCTGCAGCTGCAAAAAGCATTAAGGAATTTTTCTTTTCTCTTTTTGTTTTGTTTTGAGGAATAATGGTCTTTAGTTAATGATGATGGCAGTCAGGAGGACCCTGCCTTGCTGGTCTTTTCAGCCCCGCTCCTCTCTGTCCCAGTTTTTTTTTTTTTTGCATGTGTATGTAGTGTGTGTGTGTGTGTGTGCGCGTGCGCGTGCGTGCGCGCAGGTCAGAGGTTGCCATTGGGTGTTCTCATCAATCTTTCTTCACCTTATTCTTTGAGACTGGGTCTCTCACTGATCCTAGAAGTCACCTAGTCTAGCCAGTGAGCCCCAGAGAGTCCCTGTCTCTCTGCCTCCCCCGGTGCTGTGATTATAGGCTCACCCCACCCATCATTGACTTGGGTTCTCTGGATCTGAATTCAGGGCCTTGAGCTTGTGCAGCAAGTATTTTACCCACTGAGCCATCTCCCCAGCCCACCATCAATGCCTATTACTCTTACAAAGCCAGCCTTGGGACTGGAGAAATGGCTCAGTGGTTAAGGCGTTTGCCTGCAAAGTCCAATGACCTGGGTTCGGTTCCCCAGCATCCATGTAAGCCATTGTGCATCTGGAATTCACTTGCAGTGGCTAGAGGCCTCAGCGCACTCATATCTTCTCTCTCTCTCTCTCTCTGTCTTTATCTCTCTTTGCAAGTAAATAAAATATTTTTTAAAAGAGCTACCCTTACCTTTGACCCTTGACCTTCACGATCCTGGGCAATTAGTACACAAGGACCCTTTTTGGGAGTGGGTTGAGGTTCTGTCAAACCTGGGTTTGGAGTGGGCAGAGGGTAAGGGTGTAGTTAAAGATCCCCATCTTAGGGTTCCATCTCCCACCCTGGGGTCTCTTCACCCCTCCTAGATGGTGTTGCTGCCTTCACCCAGACAGTGGAGCAGCTCAGGGCTGGAGGGATCCAAGTCCATTTGCCTGCAGTGAGGGAGTCGGGGGGGGGGGGGGCCCTTTCAGGGTCTCAGGCGGTGGAAATTCACCTTGGGTTGACCTTGCTTGCCTCCCGCCCCGCCCCCACCTCTGGCAGTGGCTGGCAGGAAGTCCTGCTGATTAGGGCCCTAATCACTGGCTGAGACTCCCAGAGCTGCTGGAGCAGAGAGGGGCTGCGTCAGGGAGGGGGGCCACCAGACTGGGGCACTGGCTGCCTGCCTGCGGTAGGGGCTGGAGGCGATGGACTGCTGGGTGGTGGTTTCTTGGGCCGGGCAGTGCCCCCACTGGTGACTGAGGCTGGGCCAGCTGGACCTACAGGCCATCCTGACTATTCATGCTTAACCGCCTTTTAGGGCAGCCACTCTGTGCCAGGCAGGATGCCAGGTGTGGGGCTGGAAAGGCCAGGGAGATTGAGTCTAGTGGGAGACAAAGTGGCGTAGACAGAGCTTTTGCAAAATATAGCGGGAATGCGAAGCAGGAAGAGGTTGACATGGCGTGGGGGAGGTGGGGGGTGAGGCTTCAGAGCGAAGTGGAAGAGGCTCTAAGAAGGGCCGAGATGGGCTTTGAAGGCTGAGAAGGAGTTTTACTGGGGGATTTCTTTGGGTGCTGCGAGGACGGGTAACGTGATGGCTGTAGCCCTGCGTTAGAGCCAGGCAAGCTCTGTGTCCCTTCCAGCTTGGCAACTCTTACTCCCTGTGTGACAGTGGCCAGGGCTGTAAAGTGGGGCTCATACTCTGCTTGCCAAAGTGCCTGGCGAGGTAGATGCGACTTGAAAGGGCGCACATGACAAGCGCCTTTGTGGGGGAGTCTAGTGGTGTTGCTGGGGGCCCAGGGTAGAAGATTTCCTGGGCCAGGTTGAGAGGAGGGACAGCAGAGGGTTTTAATCCACAAGAAACACGATGGGACTGTGGTTTAGGAAGAGGTTGGACAAGGGGAGATTTTGGGGATGGGCCACCAGCCAGGGCTTGGATCCCCACAGTCATGTGTCCAGGTGCCTTAGACCTGGGCTTGGGAACTCCTCTGTGTGTCACTGCGTCTCTGGGCTTCCTTCTCATGCATGGAGAAACTAGACCTCCTTTCCTGGAGACCTGGCTGCCTATGGGAGGCCTCCCCTTTCGAGGCTTCTAGCATGAGTCTGGATGCAGCATGCTGGAATGAGGGTAGACTGCAGGCAGGTCATAGATCTAAGGCACCGAGAGGCTCCTTTTGAGAGCATCTTTTACGTGAGGCCTGGCACACAGTAAGCCCACTGCTCATTGAATGAATGACTGATCAGAAGCACCGTCTAGCCTGGTGGAGGAGCCCGTCTGCTGGCAGCCGAGGATGTCTACCATGATTTGAAGTGGCTGATGTGGGGACAGAGGCTGCCTGTCCAGAGCCAAGAAGGATGTTGAATGTCCCAAAGGCGAGGCGCCAACTCATCACAGGTACTTAGCGGGGTGTGTGGACCTGTGGGTTGCAGAAAGCATGAGGGTCTTTCACTTCGGGGAGTGAGGACCTGTCATGATGCAATGTGTGGCGCGGGGTCGAGGTCACAGGTTCTGTAACCCCACTATCTGGATTTGAATCCCAACGACACCCCTGGCTGGCTCTGCGACCACAGAACCAGGCTTCTTCACCCAAGCAGCTCTCTCCTTGAGTCGTCTGTGGAACGTGGGAAACCAAGAGAAGAGGGCCCAGCCTGTGACAGTGGGGGTCACAGTAATGGCTGGTGTCATTTATTGCTGGTCTTGTTGCTGGGCGAGAGAGAGAGAGAGCAAGCAGGCATAGGGCAGAGAGGCCTCTACCTGGGGTGGAATGCAGCTTCCTGAAGGCAGATGGCCGGCCCAAGAGATAGCTGGGTTCTTCTGAGGCTTAGGAGCTCCTGGGCCACCACACTACTGGTGGCTGATCTGAGTGTGGGAGCAGAGGCCCAGTCAGGCCTGGATTCCAGACTGGAACCCGGGTGTGTGTGGGGGGGAGCAGAGGAGTGGGGATGAGGGAGGAGAGGTGAGCCTGGAGGAAGCCAGGACTCTAGTGCAAATCCCCAGCTGGGACCCTAGGAATTCCTTTCCTCCATCTTGTGCCAGAGGGCTGCGTCTCAGGCTGTGGAGCCTCTGGTCCAGGGCTTTGTCTGTCTGCCTCTGCTGCTGGGGGCCTTAGCCCTCACTTTCTTTGTCAGAAAACAACTCCCCATCAGTCACACAGTCTGGCTGCAGCCCCTCCCTACCTCTTCCTCTTGTCTTCCTCAGGGTCCCCATCCACAGATGATAGCCACTCTGCAGCTGGAGGAGGGTAGATTTGGGGAGCCTACCTCTACTTGAGGCTGTGAGGCATCTGCATAGTGTCCTCAGGGCCGGGGAGTCAGGCGGCCACTGGCCCCTTCTGGTGCAGCGCAACTCTGGGCAAATGGATTCCCCACTTGGGAATGAGAGAGACTTAAGAGGCCTGCATCTGCAGTGGCCATGGAGCTGTGGAACTTTCTGAACCACAGGTTCCTTCTCCTGCCCCCTTGGAAAAGCTCTCTGGTGAAGATGGGGTTCCTGAGTGTCTTGGGGCATCTGCTGGGATGTTCCTTCCCAGCCCTGGGATGGAACACTCATCTGTCTGGACATGGTGATCTCTCCTCCAAGGCATCTGTTTCTTGGAACCAAGCAGAGGGCAGCAGCTGTGTGAATGCGTGGGCCAGGGCGTGGTGTGCCCCTGTGACTCAGGTGGGGGATGTGCTGGTAGCCCTGGCGGGAATCCAGTATGGAAAGAAGGAGACCCAAGTGAATGTCCTGCCTTTTCCTGGCTACCCTTTGGGAACAGCGGGAGGAATGATGTGTTGGGGGTTGGTGGTGGGGGTCAAATGCAGATGCCAAGTGAAGTGAGTAACCCCTGAGTAATGGCTTGGGGCCTCTGGGCCAGGTGGCCCTAGACTACACAGATCTGGAAGTGCTCTCCAGAGACCCAGCCGCTGAATCACCACAGCCTGAACTCCTCAGTCTCCGAGGTCCTCAGGAGTGGCAGGAGGGTCCGGCCCCAGTTCCTTGCCTCCTGGGTCCCTCTGCGTTAGCCCCACCCACCGTCTGTGCCTCCGCACGCAGCCTCTTGTCCCTTAGTTTCTTCTTCCAAGCTGGTGACTTGCCTGAAGGGGTCTAGAATTCTCAGACTGGCACTTCCAGACTCCAATCCAGCTCAGCTACTCCCAGAGGTGTGGCTGGTCAAGGGAGTCCTTCTGGCTGGAGCGTCACTTGTAAACACTGATAGGAGGATTAAATGGGATAGCACGTCCAGGGGGTCTCGATACTCACATTCCTTCTCTCCTTGTAAAATTCCTGCTCCCTCTGCTTCCATGGGAGGCTGTTTCCCCTCCAGCAGCTTTGCCCTATTCGTGGACCTCACCCCCCCCCCAGTGTGTGTGTATGCGTGCGTGCGTGCGTGCGTGTGTGTGTGTGTGTGTGTGTGTGTGTGGCTTCCTTCTCTTCAGGAAAACCTGCTGGCAAGTCCAAGGGCAATCTCCCACTAGCCCAGGCTGCAATAGAGAGAAATGTACCCGGAGTCTTGCCTGAGCCCCAGCTCCCTTGGACTCTGTTCCTCTGTTCCCCTCATTCACTTCCATTCTCTCCTTTCCCGCCGCTGGTTTCCCCAGCCCCACTGTGCTGGGGATCACACACACAGCCGGCAGTGCTGCTGGAAAGCCTGCCCCCCACCCCGCCCCCGTGACTGTGCCCGAGGCAGGGCTGGGCATCAGGGAGTGACTGTTCATGTGGCGGAGTGGTCTGGTGTGCGCACTGGGTGTAAGGTGCCTCGGGCTGTCGGGAGCCTGGTGTATGTACACTGCTACTGCTGTGGTGTGTCGGGGTCACCCACTGAGTCCGAGGGGAGCTTTCTCTCCTGCTCTGCTCAAACCTTGCCTGTGTTTTCTGAGCCAACAAGAGCCAGGTCTTCTGCCGCCTTCCTTCCCTGCCTTCCCTTCACGCCAGTTCCAGCTGCACGCATCTCTGAGGTCCTCCCAGGAACAAGGAAACATCACAGGGAGGTGGATATGCGTCAGATGGAGCTGAACAATGCTGGTGACAGCCAGGCCTGCTCTGGCCCTTTGGAGCTGGCCTCGCTTCAAGTCTCTGTTGCTGGCTAATTGGGAGCGAGAGGGGCTTCCTGTCTCTCCCTGCAGATGGACTTGAAGGAGCAGCATGTGCCTGGGCTGCCCTGCCCTGGAGACCTCCTGCTTCCAGGGGGCTCTGGAGTAGCATTGCCCGTTAGGACAGATGGGGTTAACGTGTGCCCCCTGTGCAGGACGGTTACTCTCACCCCTGTCACTGCCACCTGCGGGCCAGGAGTTTTCTGCAGAAGTGACTTTCAGATAAGTGAGGCGAGTCACGGGCTCAGAAGAAAGGGCGGATGGATTGGATGGTTCTCATCTGTCACTGGCTGCTGCTCCCAGCTGTCGATTGTCGGTAGACGGACTCGCCTCCCTTCTAGCGTCCTACTGTTTCTCAGCTTCTTCTTCTGTAAAATGGGGTCAAGAATAGAACTGCCATCACACGCCTGGGCTGAGGATTCAGTGAATGGAAGTGTGTGCAATGCCGAGAACTGACTCTGGCGTCTAATAGGCTGGCGGTGCGTCATGGCTGTGTGAGCAGCACGCAAGGCCCAGAGCGGGGGTGTCAGGGAGGGGGCGTCATCGCACCCGAGCTAAAGTAGCTAAAAGCGGCTGGGGCTGCAGACGTTCTTACTGATGGGAGCGCAGTCAGCCGCAGCTTACTTCATTTTCTTGTTGTATGTGTGCGTGCTGTGTACGCGTGTATTATGTGTGTGTGTGCTGTGTATGTGTGCATTGTGTGGGAGCATGTTGTATGTGTGTGCTGTGTAGGCGTGTATTGTGTGTGTGTGTGCTGTGTATGTGTACATTGTGTGGGAGCATGTTGTATGTGTGTGCTGTGTAGGCATGTATTGTGTGCGTGGGAATGTGTTGTGTGTGTGTGCTGTGTATGTGTACATTGTGTGGGAGCATGTTGTATGTGTGTGCTGTGTAGGCATGTATTGTGTGCGTGGGAATGTGTTGTGTGTGTGTGCTGTGTATGTGTGTATTGTATTGCGTGGGGACATATTGTACGTGTGTGCTATGTATGTGTGTATTGTATGTGTGGGTACATGTACATGTGTGCTGTGTATGCATGTGGGCAAATGTATGTGTGCTGTGCATACGTGTGTTGTATGTGTGGGTACATGTATGTGTGTGTGCTGTGCATGCATGTATTGTATGCATGTGGGTACATGTATGTGTGCTGTGCATGCGTGTATTGTATGTGTGGGCACATGTATGTGTGTATGCTGTGTATGTGTGTATTGCATGTGTGGGTACATGTATGTGTGCTGTGCATGCGTGTATTGTGTGTGTGGGTACATATATGTGTGTGTGCTGTGCATGCGTGTATTGTATTGTGTGGGAACATATTGCACGTGTGTGATGTGCATTTATGTATTGTACGTGTGGGTACATGCATGTGTGTATGCTGTGTATGCATGTATTGTATGCGTGAGCACATGTATGTGTGTGCTGTGCATGCGTGTATTGTTTGTGTGTGGGTACATGGGTACAGGCCAGAGAGTCCTATTGGATCTTTTTCAACCACTCTCCTCTTCATTTGTATTTAACTTGTGTGTGTTGTGTGTGTGTTTGTGTTTGTATGTGTGTACACGTGTGTGGGTGCATGATGCTGACATCATGTGTCCTTCTTGATGGCTTGTCACCTCCTTTAGTGAGGCAGGGTCTCTCACTTGAACCCAGAGTTAGCCCATTTGGTTAGTCTGGTTTACAGGCTTGTCTTGGGATCTCATCTCTGCCTCCTAAGTGCTGGGATTATAGGTGGGCCACCATACCTGCTTTTACATGCTTACATGGGTGCTGAGGGTCCAGATTCAGGTCCATACACCTACGCGGCATGTGCTTTGCTAATCGAGCCATCTGCTCAGCCCCTCTACACCTTATTTTTTAAATTTTCTTTTCTTTTCTTTTCCTTTCAAGGTAGGGTCTCACTCTAGCCCAGGGTGACTTGGAATTCATTCTGTAGTTCTAGGCTGGCCTCAAACTCCAGCAATCCTCCTATCTGTGCCTCCCAAGTGCTGGGATGAAAGGCATACACCACTATACGTGGCTCACCTTAGTTTTTGGAATAAATGGAATTATATTTATTTATTTGCAAGCAGAGAGGGATAGAAGAGAGAATGCAGGGCCTCAGCCACTGCAAGTGGATTCAGATGCAAGTGCCATTTTGTACATCTGGCTTCACATGGGTACTGGGGAATTGAACCCAGGTTGTTAGGCATTGCAGGCAAGTGTCTTAACCACGGAGCCATCTCTCCAGCCCTCACCCCAGTGTTTTAAACAAGATCTCCCACTGAAGTTGGAGCTCCCTGATTTGTCTAGACTAACTATCCAGAAGGCCTCAGAGAGCCTCCTGTGGGTGCCTGCCTCCCCAGCACTGGGACTACAGGGGCACCCCATCACATTCAGCATTTTTGTGGATTCTGGGGATCTGAACTCAGGTCCTTATGCTTGCATGGCAAGTACTTTACCCACTGGGATATCTCCCTAAACCCTTTATTTATTTTTTTCCCCTTGAGGATTAAGCCCAGGGCCTCCTGCATATTCCTTACAATGGAGCTGAGCTCCATTATAATCCTGATCGGTTCATTAGGCATTCCCTTCCAGCTTGCAGACCAGGTCTTCTTTTATAGTGAGGGAACCCCTGAGGAAATAAAATGGGGTCTAGTGTCTGAGCCCGTGTTTGACTCTCAGGACAACCAGACCCTTGTCCTGGAGCAGTTGTGGCCTCCCGGAGCATTCAGGAATTTGGACAGAAGGTCTCTGGAACGGAACCTACTCCTAATGCGGGGTTGTGGCTTCATGCTAAGCTGTCTAGTGTCAGGACAAGATGCCCCTCGCAGGATCTGGGGACTGTGAAGGTTAGAGATGGACTTTGAGGCTGTGGAATTTTGCCCTGATTAAGACGTGACCGGGTTTGCTTCCATTCTGCTTTAAATCCTTTGAAAGAGAAGTAGCTGAGCCCCAGGAAGGACTTCCGGTCGGTCCTACAGGACACTGAAATGGGAATCCTGAGAATCAACAAAAATTTAAGGCATTTCTGTAGATCTGAGCTCTCTTGCTTTTCATTGCTGCTGCTGAGATGGAAGGCTTCTGAGGCCTGGTGTGTGTGGACCGCGTCTCGCCCTCTCCAGCTGTCACCCTGGTGGTGGAATCAAGGGTGCCCTCAGAGCCAGGAACTAGAGCTTGCCCTTCGCATGTGTGAAAGGGAAGAGTTCACCCAGCTGTCAGCCTGGCCTTCAGTCTGCTTTAAGAAGGCAGGGGGCTAATGTCCCTGCGGTCCTGTGTATGTGTGTGCATGGGACCTCGCTGCAGGCCCTGACTCAACTCCACGCCCTAGCCTTCCCCAGTGCACCTCGGCACTTCCCGAGACCTTTGGCTCAGTGGGTTCCTCATTGCTCTGAGATTTTCTTTTCCCCCTTAGGTATACTTCCAATGTCCCACTTCTAGCACAGCTTAGGGGCAGAGACACCTGCCCCTTCATGTTTTTGAGGGACAGAAACCATGAGTGGGGAGGGAGGAGATGGGAAGGCAGTCGCGCTGTGGATGTGACTTCAGGAAGAATGGACTTCAGTCCTAGGGCGAGACGGGCCTCTTAGACCCTCCATGGTAGCCAGCTGTTCCCTGTGGATTTGTGTCTGTTTACACGTCTGTCTCCTCCTCCCGGGGCCACAGTTTCCGTCTGTGGTGGGGGACATTCTCCCGTATTCCTGTGTTTTCAGCCGGGGGCTTAGCACTGATGGGCTCAGTCGCCACGGCTGGCTGAGCGACTGCTTGGTCCCACTTCCCAGGCCTGTCACCTCCTCTGGCCCCTGTTCCACCAGAACTTTTGACCACAGACCACACAGTCCTTCCCTTGTTCAACTACTTCTAGGAACTTTCTAGAAAGTGTTGGTGTGCCGAGGGCCATGCCATGCAGCCCCTGCTTCGGACAGCTGCAGAAGGGGTGGGTTGGCTTGCTCTTTGGACCTCAGAGGCTGCTCATGCCTGCATTCGCCCGGCCCGTGCGCCCGGTGTCTCGGCACTGCATGTCTTCCCCGTTGCTCATTTAGGCATCTCTCTCTCCTTACATTTATGGCACTGAGAATTAAACACAGGGCCGTGTGCACACAAGGTAAGCACTCTATCGTGGAGCTGTATCCCTACCCCCCTCTTGCTTCTTATCCCGAGACAGAACCTCACAGAGTTGTTCAGGCTGATGGTCTTGAGGTCGTTTTGTAATTCAGGCAGGCCTTGATCTTGTCATCCTCCTGTCCGGGGTTCCAAGCCCAGCTACCACCGGCTTCTTGTGTCTCCTTTAAACCAGTCACTCTGTCCTCTGTCCCTGTTCACAGGAGGCATCAGGCACTTCTGGGTCCTGGACGTTTGCCTTAGCTGAGCCCTGGAGGCCACTTGCTGCTGCTTAGCTCTGCTTTGCTGAGTGACTTGGGCCGGGCCATGCAGTCTCCTTTTGACACTCCCTTATCTCAGAGCTAGAGCCTCTATAGAAGGTGCTCCACGGCCCTCAGGTCCTGGGCAGAGCCACCACCTCGTGTTCTTCCAGAGTAGACTCTAGTTCCACAGCCATTTTTTTTTTTTTAAATGAGAGAGCGTGGGAGGGGTGGTTGGGAGGGAGGGGGGAGGGAATTGGCACACTAGGGCAGCGCCACCTTGTGCGCATGTGTGACCTTGTGTGCATGTGTCTCCTTGTGCGTCTGACTTATGTGGGTTCTGGGGAGTTATCCAGTGATCCTCCAGACACACAGGTGGATGCCACCACATCTGCCATTTTTATGTGGGTTCTAGGGAATAATCTCAAGTGCTCATGCTTGAGAGGCAACTGAATTATTTTCCCAGCCCCTCTGTTCTCATTCTTCACTGGCTACAGGACCTTAGGCAGAGGATGTGGTTTCTTGGTGCCATATTTCCTCATTTATAAACTGGGCTGAGAGGGCTGGAGGGATGGCTTAGCAGTTAAAGCATTTGCCTGCAAAGCCAAAGGACCCAGGTCTGATTCCCCAGGACCCATGTTAGTCAGATGCACAAGGTGGCACATGCATCTGGAGTTTGTTTGCAGTGGTTGGAGACCCTGGTGCACCCATTCTTTCTCTCTGTCAAATAAATAAATAAAAATAAAAAAATATTAGAATGGGCTGAGAATCTCTTCTCTAGAGACTATAGGATGGAATGAAAGTGGAGAGAGGGCTTTGAGGAGGAGAGGTGAGAAGTGTGCCTGGAGGTGAGATCCCATGGGTCCCTGAGGTCTGTGATAGCCATAGTGGGCCATTCAGATTTGATCCCTTACCTCTGAGCCTGAGCCTCAGCCAGGACCTGTGCAAGGCCTTTAAGCCAGGGAGTGACCCAGCTGAGAGTGCCTTTCAGAAATAGCTGCCTGGATGCCAAGGAGAGAAGGGACTGGAGGGATGAGACCAAGGCTGAGGAGATCCAGGGAGGAACTGCCCTGGTCATGTCTGTGTCTCAGGGCACTGCAGTGGTAGCTTGATATTTAGAAGGGGACTGTCCTGGCTTACTGGAAAGGAACAGAAGGAGGAGGCAAGGAAGATATTCTGGATTTTGGCTTGAAAACTCTGGGCATCCCAGAGGCTGGTGAATGGGTATGACGTTAAGTGTCTAAGATGCTGGCTGGTGTCATCAGGCTCTGGGCTGGGCCATACCCTCTGGCTACGCCCTCTCCTTCTCCATCTCACCCCATCCCTTGGCTGCTGCCTGTCCCTTGCTGTCATGCCTTTGGCTGGATCTCCTGAGCTCCAGGAGAGAATCCTGGAGGCTCAGCTCCTCTGCTTTTCCTGCTCACCTAGTCAAGCCCAATGTGCCATTTCCCTCCTCTCCCAGCACCTCGAACTTCGAGGTGAATGCATATGATACGTGTGGGTTCCCTGGGCAGCCCATCTTTGGGCTGCTGGGGGAGACACAGGTCCTGTGGCTATGGTGCCAGGATAGGAGCCATCTTCTCTCAGATGATTTTTTTTTTTTTTTGCCCAGGACCTAAGGCTCAGCCTGAGAGGCCAGTTACTTTGAACTCTGTTGGGGGCCCTTAAAGCAGGTCTTATTCTTTGTCTGGGCCTGGTCCCCAGACCCAGATTTTGGCATCCGTGAGCACTAGTAGGTCCCGAGGGACACCCCTTACAGAGCAATACCTGAACGGAAGTTCTCGATCGGGTCCGGTACACTCTTGCTATGAACCCACAGCTGAGGGTCATCTGTTTCCTCAGGCATGGGTATGGAAACTAGACTCTTCTGGGACCCCCATGTGGCATCCCCAGTGCTTAGAGATGGGCTGCCTTGGCCACGGGTTTTCAGGAAAGGCCAGAGGTAGTAGCAGGTACAGTGGCTGGCATGGTGGCATGCTCGGGAGTGGGGAGGGGACTCTGGTGGGGTGATGCCAAGAGGTCACGGGACCAGTGTGCTTTTCAGGAGCCCCCAGATCCTGAGGTGCTTGATAGCCCCTTGTACCTGGGGCATTGGGATCCTCTTCTCCCTCCCCCTTCTCCTCCCCCGTTTCCATTCCCGTTCCCGTTCCTGTTGGACTTGCTACCGAACCTCCCTGCTTGTCCTCAGTTCTTCACTCCTCCCTTCCTGCTGGTCCCTCCCCTGCTCAGGCATCTTTGTGCCGCAGCCAAGAATAGGAGCTTCTTTGCTGGGCATTCGTAGCTACCTATGACGAAGTGTGGAAAGAGAGTCGCAGCCAGGCTTCTTCTATGCCCATCCCCAGCGCCCCTCCCCCTTCCCTTCGCCCAGCCTGGGGACTTCTTGTAGGTGACCTGCCAGGCATCCCTGATGCCAGGACTTGCTCACGTGTGCACCTAAGTTACTCTTCTTCTCATTTCCTCTCTCAAAACAGTCTCTACTGCCCAAGTTGTCCATGAGGATATCTTCTTGGAACTGAGCTCCCAGAGGGGCGTGGCACACGGCAGATGGACAGACGCGATCCCTCCATCGTGCCTGGCTTGTTCTCTTTCCGTGGGTTGTCCACACTTGCTCTGCACCTCCAGCCCTGGCACTTCCAGCACAGCATGTAATTTGTCCATAAGTCGGGCAGGGAAGGCAGGTCTGTGAGGCTGGTTGGTACAGGCCAGAGTTCCCACACCGTGCCTGGGTAGCTGTGCCTTCTCAGGGCTGAAGGGTTTGTTGAGAGGGGCTCCCTGAGCTCCTTGGAGATGAGTGTGAGGTGTGAGAGATCGTATGTTAGGCCAGGGCCTGGTGTTCTGGAACCTGAGCAGCTCCCGTGGCCACTGCTGCCTGGC